>NC_140624.1:32096559-32734059 GCF_057382275.1 Copadichromis virginalis
AGCATCATGATACAGGGTTATAATCTCATCAGCAGAGACTTTACAACTAAGGAAAGGAACAATGGAGTTGTCATGGTCCTGGGTCTTTTGACCCAGCGTTTTAAGTTTGAGTTTATTTTGTTCATTAGGTTATCTAAGTTCATTTGGTTATTAGACTCCTTGTGTTTTCTTTCCCTGTATTTAAGCTTCCCCTCACCCTTCGTGTTTCATGCTGCGTGTCTTATGTTATCAAGTTTGTATTATTATGCCTAAGTGTTTCTAGTTATTATTTTCCCCTCGTGTTTCCAACCATGTTAAATCTCCCCTGCTCTTCATGCGTTTCATGTCTGTGTCTTACGTTGTCAAGTTCGGGTTGTCATGTCTATGTCTCATTATGTTTCCTGTTTTATTGTGAAGAGGTCTGGTGTTCTGTGTTCATCATGTTCAGTTTTACTCTCCCACTGTGACGTCATTATGTTCATGTGTGCCAGCTGTTTCCTCATGTGTCTCCACTTCCCCTAATCACCTCCTGTGTATTTAAGTCCTCTGTTTTCAGTGTGTGATTGTCAGGTCGTCTGTTGTCCACGCCATGTTTCCTATGCCATGCTTCCAAGTTTCTTGTCTAGGTTTTTCTTATTGTTTGTTTAGATTTCCCAGTTTAGGTTTGTTAATTTTGCTTCAGTTTGCCTTGCCCTTTGTTTGTACCTCTTCTACTAGCCTTATTAAACGGCTCGCCTTTTGTTAACATTTCAAGTTCTGTTCCCTGTTCCTTGGCGTCTGCGTTTTGGGTCCTTTTTCAATTCATACAGTCTGCCCTCGCCAGACTGTGACAGGAGTGTAAAGAAAGCTTGTTATGAATTTCACCATAGTAAGACTAGAGTAAAAACGGCCTTACCTTTCAATTTGACAGTAAACACAACACTTTAGATGCCTCAGGATAAGTCTCTAACTGCCCTTCTATTCTATTCTAGCTAAAGGGCCTTCAGCAAAGTACCAAACAAAAGATTTGAATGCTTTCAGAATTCAGAGTCTTTAGTTAATGAGTTTTAATAAATGTTGTAAAAATGGCTTACACTTCATCCCTTTTAAAGAGAATTTATAACACAAAGTCTGTTTTTGCAATTAGTGTGAGCTAGTTTTCTTTAAAAAATATTTTTCAAGAATTTTAAGTTTGTACAGCAAGTCCTTTTATCCCATGACGTCTACTTCTTTCCATCCTCACTGCTTCTGAGTCAAGTTCAACATTCCTTTGCCACAGGGAGTGTTAAACTCCACGTTGGAAACTGCAGATGTAGCCACATTGCATGGAGGGTCTGTTTGTCGTTATGCTATTTGGTCTGTTAGCAGGTTTCTCTTATGTTAAAGTCAGCAGTGTTTCACTCTGAATTTCATCACATTGCTGTTGTGGTTCTCTGTCTAATGTACTGTGCAGTTTTAGTTTCACTCACCGATGAGCTCAAAGTGGAGCTGAAGCCTCTGTGTCAGTGTTGGTCTTGTTTAGTGTTCGGTGCTGAACTGTTGACTCTGCTCAGCAATGACAGGTTGGTGGTGTTACCGTCCCATCTGTTCGGCCCCGGAGCCCCTCTGTCATGCAGGTCACCTCCGCATTAATCTCACTAATTAGCCTAATGAGCCTGTTTCTTGGTGGGCCGACAAACGAGTACGACCTGAACACACAGGAACCAGACGACTTTGCAGGACCAGAAAACACAGATTTCCTGGCAGCTTCTGACCTAAATACAGCTCAAACCCACACACACACACACCCGCGTGCGCACACACACCCGCGTGCGCATGCATACACAATTACGGTGCTTATTTTCTGTTTAAAACATGAATACACAGAAACACAGGACAAATGTGGTGTCACACAGACTTAGTTAATATAATCCATCACACATACATAAATAAACACAAAGAAAAAGAAAGAATGAATGAAGAATCTCAGAGCCTAAAATCCATTGTGACCGGTCCAAAACACTAAATGACAAACCTTTTGGTTTGCTTGGTAAATGATGTAAAATCTTTTCATGTGTTTTCTTTTAGAGAGAAAAAAAAGAGGCAAACATACATAAATTTAAGAATAAGAAAAAAGTAATAAAACACAGAGGTTGCATTTGAACTTTTCAATGAAACCTATATATATTATAACTTGTATGTTAAAAAACTAAGCTTAAGGTGTGGGAAATCATTTTTAGGTACTTGATGTAAAAAGAAAAATGTATTAAGAAAAATTCTGCATTCACAAAACTAACTGTAACACAGTATAGGAATGAGGACATTTTATGTACATTAGGGAAAAATGTTTGTTTCGTAATAATTTTTTGGAATATCTGAAGTCTAGATCATCCTATATTATAATAACTGGAAAGATTAATACTCAATGTAGCACTGAAACAACAACAAGTGAAAAAAATGGATGGATGGATGGATGGATATATGGATGGATGGATTTTACATTTGAACGTGAGATGAGGAGAAGGTGGATCCATCCATCCATTTTGTTAACTGCTTATCCAAGTAGGATTGTTGATAATGTTAGGCAACACCTCCATCAGCATCACCATGATGGAGACAAAGAGTCACCAATCTACCAACACCTCTGCAACTAAACCAAGCCACAAAAAATAAAGCTACAGTCTGTTATGTCAACTGTTAATTGATAAACCTAGTTACCTAACCAAAGAGCTGCATGTTGAACTTTTACTATGGCTGGAAACTCTTTAAATAAGCACTGGGCAGATGGATAAAGTGAAGCAGTTCACAACGTCAAGCTCAGCTATAGTCCTGCGGGATCAGCTGATATCAGTGCCAGCACACATTGGCCATGCCATGCTGTTTAAGCTGCTTTAGCCTGCCTGCAGTTGCTGCAAGCTGCTTTGCAACCCCCCTCCTCTTCAGCTCCTCTTTTCATGAAATATACCTAATGCACCGACTGGAGTTTGCTTTGCTCTGTACAGGGGGTCTTGCTGCTTCTTTCCAAGCCTCTGGCTGTGCCCCCTTTAGTCATTTCATATAAGCACATTGTGGGAAAAGTCCCAGAAGAGAACCAAGCCATAAAATAGAAATCTTTTAACTACAGCAGTCATGACTGAACTGTTTATGAAAAATTCATGATGATCAGTAGTTTGTACTTATCAGTCTTACCATAAATGTCACGGCCGTTGGTGTTACTGCCACATCTAAGCCATTTGCACTGTCCACATCTTAATGTATCTGCTGTGGCTTTGGACATGATCCAAGCAACATTGGAAGAAGCTCCAGACTGGACGGGCTAATAGTTTTACATGCTGACATCAGGATTGTGCTCTGATAGCAGACTGCGTTGCTTTATTCGATTTTAATATCTAAAAAAACTTTATTGATAAGCTCTTATTGGATCTTTTGACTTGTATCCACTGTTTGAATGTCTTGCCTTTGATGCCACAGACACAAGCTAAGAAAAAGAAAGCCTTTGATAGCCATAGCAAACTTTCTTTAAAGTTCTAAAGTCAATAAAATGCAATATCTGCAGGAGAGTGGTGAAGGGTGGGGGGTGGAGTAAAATTAGAACTTGTGGCATTTTAAATGGTCAGACTTGGTGACCTTCAGGTAACATTAAATGTATTATGCATTCAGAACATATACTTATTAACATTAGCTCCACTGTTGCTGGTTTTTAATGTCAACTGTAGCAAAACCCCCTGGTCAGGAGGAAACACCATTTGTCCTCAGAAGACGTAGGACAGGGTTAATGAACATGTCATGGAGCAGTGGCAGAATGCGTGGCGAAAGCCCTACAATCCTTCAGCGCAGCCGAATGGCCTGGTTTAGCTGTGATAGTTAATTAAAAACCTTATTAATGTCATATTAGTGTCACTGCCATGCTTGTCTGGTAATTGGTGCCTAAAACACAATTAAAATTATGTTATTAACTGAGAGAAAGGAGCGAGATGCCTTAGTATGAAGTTATGTCTTTTGTTACACAGAGTGGTCCAACTGGGGGAAATACAAAGTGTACACTTTTAATACTCACCCTTGAATAAGTCAAAGTCATTTCCATTTATCTGCTGAAAAGTGTTCCTTCAAACATGAAAATGTCTTTTCCCTTCCAAAGACGTTTGATTGACTAAACACATGGCAATCAAACGTCTTTCTCTTCTTCCATTAACCAAGTCACTCACCAATTCACTGCCATTTAATTCACATTATTTCTATTTTAGCTGAACCGAGTACCTTGTTGCAGAGGTCACATTCCTTCATCATTATTATCATCAAGAGCATTATCATTACACTGAGGCATCATCAGTACATTATCACTGGATTCTCTGGAGACCTTTAACGTTCTGCAGACTCCCTGCAGACAACAGATTTTACATGGTGTTTGTCTCTCATTCCTATGGACACACCTCACAGGCTGCAGGCTTTGGAACACAATACAGGGTGATTAATGCATGATATTGGCCATGCCACTTTTGTTTTCTTTGTAGTTAACAGTATAAATGGGGATCCTGCAGATGCATGATTTTTCTTTTGCTACACTTCTTTTGTTTATGCAAAGCCGGTTATAGTCAACATGCTGGTGTGTGAGTCAAAGCAGATATATGGACTGTAGCATGTTAACTGCAGTCTTTGGGGATGCTGAGCTCTTTTGTTGCTGAGCGGTGAACTTATAATAATAATAGATGGCGGCGCGGCAGTAGCACGCAGCGGCCACTCCGGAGCCAAACTGGTGCTGCATTGTTTATTGTTTACGTTTTTGTGTGTAGCGTGCTTATTTTGCACTATGTATGGATAACGTCGCAACTGGTGTCGGTGTTCGTGCATACAACAGCCAGACACTTTTCAACCTAAATAACCTAGTTGACGACATCCAGGAGGGGCTGCGGGAAACGCTGCGTGAACTCGGCTTGCTCCGCGAACCAGGCCTCGAAGCCTCGGCGTTGCTTGATGCCGGCGGACGGAGGTGGAGACATCGGAAGCGTTGCGCGAGGAAGCGGAAGCGCGGCAAGCGGGCGGGAGTCTGTGCTAGGCTAAAAACAAACCCTAGCCAGCCGGCTCTACCGTCCATCATCTTATCCAACGTCTGCTCCCTGGATAACAAACTGGATTACATCCGACTCCAGCAGGCCACACAGCGTGAGATTAGAGACTGCTGTGTCTTTGTTTTCACGGAAACATGGCTCAGCGAAAGAGTACCGGACGCCGCTATTCAGCTAAACGGGCTGGCCTCGTTTCGCGCCGACAGAAATGCAGCTCTGTGCGGTAAGACTCGCGGTGGCGGCTTGTGTGTTTACATCAACGAGAAATGGTGCAAGAACTCTGTGCTAGTCTCTAGTTATTGCTCATCGCTGGTGGAGTTTGTGACTGTTAGATGCAGACCTTTTTACTTACCACGGGAATTCACCACTGTTTTCATTATCGGAGTGTACATTCCACCTAGCGCTAATGCTAAGGAAGCGCTATGGGAATTGTATACAAAGATCAGTGAACTGCAAAATACACACCCGGATGGACTGTTTATTGTTGCTGGGGACTTCAACCATGCAAATCTCAAGTCAGTGCTTCCTAGATTCCATCAGTATGTGGACTTTGCAACGAGGGGAGAAAACACGCTGGATCTTGTTTACACAAACATCCCCGGCGCATATCGGGCAGAGCCCCGCCCCCACCTCGGCTACTCAGACCACATCTCTGTTATGCTAATTCCAGCATACAGACCACTCGTCAAGCGATCAAAACCGGTTCTGAAGCAGGTGAAAACCTGGCCAGCAGGAGCCATCTCTGCTCTTCAGGACTGTTTTGAGAGCACTGACTGGAACATGTTTAGAGAGGCTGCAACTTACGGCGACTTCACTGACTTGGAGGAGTACACATCATCAGTGT
The DNA here is from genome assembly GCF_057382275.1 of Copadichromis virginalis. NCBI lineage: Eukaryota > Metazoa > Chordata > Actinopteri > Cichliformes > Cichlidae > Copadichromis > Copadichromis virginalis. The sequence goes on from NC_140624.1 coordinate 32,102,404, forward strand.
CCAGCTATATCAACAAGTGCACCGATGACGTCACTGTCTCCAAGATCATCATCTCACGACCCAACCAGAAACCGTGGATTACTGCGGAAGTGCGTGCACTTCTAAGGACCCGAGACTCTGCCTTCAAAGAGGGAGATAAGGTGGCGCTTAGAAGAGCGAGGGCTGAACTTTCTCGGGCCATCAGAGAGGCGAAGCGCGCACACGCCCAGAGAATCCACAACCACTTCAAGGACAGCGGCGACACACGACGCATGTGGCAGGGCTTACAAGCCATCGCTAACTACAGGACGACACCACCTGCCTGTGACAGTGACGGCTCCCTCCCAGATGTGCTTAACAACTTCTATGCTCGGTTCGACAGGCAGAACGACGTGGCGGCGAGGAAGACCACCCCTCCTCCGAACGACCAGGTCCTGTGTCTCACTACAGCTGAGGTGAGGAAAACTCTACGCAGAGTCAATCCACGTAAAACTGCTGGACCAGACAACATCCCAGGCAGAGTGCTCAGAGAATGTGCTGATCAGCTGGCAAATGTTCTCACCGACATCTTCAACATCTCTCTGAGCAGTGCCGTTGTCCCCACGTGCTTCAAGGCCACCACCATCGTCCCCGTGCCCAAGAAGTCTTCTGTGTCCTGTCTCAATGACTACCGCCCTATCGCACTTACACCCACCATCATGAAGTGCTTCGAACGGCTCGTCATGAGACACATCAAGACCCTGCTGCCCCCCTCACTGGACCCAATGCAATTTGCATACCGCCATAACCGCTCAACGGACGACGCCATCTCCACTGCACTCCATCTTGCCCTGACACACTTGGACAAGAAGGACTCACACGTCCGAATGCTGTACATAGATTTCAGCTCAGCATTTAACACGATCATCCCCCAACAACTGATCGGAAAGCTGAGCCTGTTAGGCCTGAACACCTCCCTCTGCAACTGGATCCTGGACTTTCTGACCGGAAGGCCTCAGTCAGTACGGATCGGGAACTGCACCTCCAGCACCACCACACTGAGCACTGGGGCCCCACAAGGCTGTGTGCTCAGTCCTCTGCTGTTCACACTGCTGACTCATGACTGTGTAGCAACACACAGTTCAAATCACATCATTAAATTCGCTGATGACACGACCGTGGTGGGTCTCATTAGCAAGAACGACGAGTCAGCGTACAGAGAGGAAGTGCAGAGACTAACGGACTGGTGTAAGGACAACAACCTGTCTCTGAATGTTGACAAGACAAAAGAGATGGTTGTTGACTTTAGGAGGACACGAGGCGACCACTCACCGCTGAGCATCAACGGCTCCTCTGTGGAGATCGTTGACAGCACCAAATTCCTGGGCATACACCTGGAGAAGGACCTCGGCTGGTCCCTCAACACCAGCTCCCTGCACAAGAAAGCCCAACAGCGTCTCTTCTTTCTGAGAAGACTGAGAAAGGCCCGGCTTCCACCACCGATCCTGACCACCTTCTATAGAGGAACTATTGAGAGCATCCTGAGCGGCTGCATCACTGTCTGGTTTGGGAGCTGTGCCATATCAGACCGCAAGACCCTACAGCGGATAGTGGGAACAGCAGAGAAGATCATCGGGGTCTCTCTACCCTCTATTGAGGACATCTACACCACACGCTGCATTCGCAAAGCCACCAGCATTGTGGCTGATCGGACACACCCCTCTCACACACTCTTTACACTCCTGCCATCTGGAAAAAGGTACCGAAGCATTCGGGCACGCACATCCAGACTGTGCAACAGCTTTTTTCCACAAGCCATCCGTCTCCTCAGCAAAAAGGGACTGACTGATAAACACGCACACACACACATACACTAACATTATCACTCAGCTTAACTCAAATACCTCAAAACATTGAGACTGGACTGACTAACCAACACAAGCGCAAACACACTGACCTACACCACCAAACCATCGCACACACCAACCTGTAAATGCTCTTTTGCACAATATTATTACTAGATATATTATATATTATTTTTTTTTTTTTGCACTAACTTGTCTTGTAGCACCTTGGTTCCTGGAGGAACGTTGTTTCGCCTCACTGTGTATTTTTAAACTGTATATGGTTGAAGTGACAATAAAGTTGAACTTGAACTTGAACTATAAGTTTCTCTTCTTCACTTTTTCAGCATCCATAAGCTCATCCATGCCTGCCTGCTAGCTCCATGTACCGTATTGGTCTGAATGTAAGATGACCCTGATTACAATACAACCCGATCCCCATTGTCCAATACCAGAGAATAGATAAGAAACATGTTATCAGACCAGTCTAAATGGGAAAGTTCCCCCCGACACACTAATACCATGAAAATCCTCTTTATCCTGGAAGCTTTTTCTGTGGTAACGATGAGAAATAGTTCTGTTTAGGCAGAAACTGGTGTGGCTTTTCCAATGCAATGAATTCAGATTGCATCTTTTCTTTAAACTTCTGATCACGACATCCTGTGACCCAAAAACAATTAAAAGATAGTAAGGCGTTGGGTGTTTTTGTCTGGTGAAAGTGAGCTGAAATAGTTTTCTGGTGGGAGTGAGTTTTCATTCCAGCTTGTCAGTTTGATGTTGTAAGGCCACTTCCCTTCTGTTTCTTAGTGTTTGCCTTCTCACCACGTCTTCAGTTTCCATGTTTTCTCCTGGTTCGTTTCTGTGTTGGTGTCCTCGATTTCACTTCACTTGCATGTTGGCAATTTCATTTCCTTGTATGCATCCTGCTGCTCTACTTCCCATCTTTGCCTCAGCATTTTTGCAATTCCCCGACCGTTACCAGCTGTGTTTCATTACCAATCAGCCTTCACTATATAGTTAGCCTTGCCTCTGCTTGTGTCTCTGTTCCTTTGGCAGTCTGTCCCCTTTGTACGCTAAGTTTTTCCCTGGTTCTCCTTTTTCTGCTCCTGCCGTGTCAAATTATTTCCATTTTAGACTCTAGTTGGATTCAGTCTTCAGTGCCCTTTGTTTTTTTTTTGAACAGCAGTTTTATGTCTGTGTACATTAGACAAAATAATTATTTAATTTGAATATGTTTTAATATGCAGCTTTAATATGTTTGTCTGGAACAGGTCTCTCTTCCAAATGAGATATTGGGTCTCAATGGGACTACCTGTATAAATAAAGGTTAAATGAAAAATATATACACTTCAAAACTCATGTTTTATGTTTTATGTACCCACAAAACAACAGCCAATATCAGCTGAAACAAAAAGGTTTTTGTTTGCATGGAGCAAAGGATGATGTTGGGTGGCTTTGAGATGCATGTCTATAAAGTCTATCCACAGGAATAGATTTCCTTTGACACAACCACAATAATTTTCTAACCTTCATGCTTGCTGACCTGAATACAGCCGAAGTGAAAATTTGCCACTGTTTTTTGAACATTCACAAATCCTTACGTTTTAAATGGTGTGAACTATTTTAATGTACCAACATTACAGCTTTGTACAATCAGAACACTGAAAAGTGGCAGTGATTACCTTTTCTGTAGACAGTAAGGGAACATACTTGTTGAATCACTTCACAATACGAGCACAACGAACAAAAGGTTTTTCAGCCTCAGTTCTTTTCATGTAAAAAGGTGCGGTGATGACTAAGAGGTTAACTACAGGGTCATTGTTGGATAACACCTCCCACCCACTCCATGACATGTTGGTCAGTCACAGGAGCTCGTTCAGTGAGAGACTGAGATTACCGAAAAGCACCACTGAACGACACAGGAAATCATTCCTACCTGTGGCCATCTCCCTGTACAACGCATCCACTTAACACACTGTTTGCTGCTACAACTACACATGTTTCTTTTCCAAATATTTATTTATAAGTGACTTATGTATGTATGTATGTATATATATATATGTATATATTGTACTATTCTTAGTTAGCATATTGTCTGTCTTGTCTTAATGTTGGTTTAAAATGGAGCACTGTAACAAAAAATAATTTCCCCCAGGGATCAATAAAGTATTCTGATTCTGATTCTGATTGTACCCACAACACTGGTGATGGTGTCATTCTGGAGGTCCATGTACTACAACTGAGGCATTTTTGTATTTAAAACAAATCGTTACCTCTGGAAGGTAAACAGGACATGTATTGCTTTGGTCTCATTTTGTGTTGTTTATTTTTAGAGGTGTCGTTGTTGGTTTTTAGACCAGATTCAGTAGAATCAATGTGACAGACTCATCGCTGGTTGGCGTTGTCTGTGTAAGGTTTCTGGGGTCACCTCTCAGAGATAAGGTGGGGAGTTTGGTCATTGTGATGGGGATCAGATTAGGAAAGAGCCAGTTGAGGTGGTTCAGCCTTTGCCTAGGAACACCGGGACACCTCCTAGGTGAGATGTTTGGGCATGTCCAACTGCCAGACTCATTCACACAGGAGTAATTATGTCTCTCAGCTGGCTCGGGAACACCTCAGTATTCTCCAGATTAGGTGGAGGAGGTGGCTGGAAAGAGAGAGGTGCAGGCTTTTCGGTTAGATTGTTGGCTCTGTGACACTGATTCAGACAGGTGGCAGAAAAAGGATTGAAGGTCAGACTTGGTGTATATTGGTGTTTCATGATTGAACACTGTCAATCATGTCTTAACTGTTTCCAAAAAGTGGACGGACATTCTGAAACCATTGCTGCCACTGTTTGCTGCCAACACAAGCAATCCACAAGGTGAGTCATGTGGTTGGATCCTCAGTCAGGTGTAAGCTTTGACCACACATGTGACTTTTGGTTCAGATAAATTGCTGGAAAAACTTTTTGGATAAAGTAATAAAGAAGTGAAGACTACTAGTAACCACAACTAACATTTTTAAGGGTTCTTTGGTGCACAAAGGCAATCATGAAAATTTCTCTGGTTTACTGAAGCAGATGCTGCTGGGAAACAAATGAAATATACAATTTGGAGATGCATTTATTAAAATGATAAAACATATAATTTTGTTACAAATTTGATGGAATACAAATTTGATTTCTCTGTGCCCCCAGAGTTGGATGGTCAGCAAATGAGAGAGCAGTGGTCTTTACACACACACACACACACACACACACACACACACACACACACACACACACACACACACACACACACACACACACACTCTACAGGAACAGGATAAAGCTTGAAGGACGATCTCACAAACATAAAACTCCAGAGAGATTGTTTGATAGTGAGGTCTTCACATTGCTGACAGCTACTGTGCAGTCTACCCATAATCCCCTGCAGGTCTATAGCCAGCACTGGTGTGTTGACCCCTAAACGTATGCTGCAGGGTGTGTGTGTGAGAGTGTGTGTATTAATATTCAGTCTGCAGGCAGGGGAAGAGGAAAGGAAAGCACAGACGGATTAAAGTAAACTGCTCTGAGTTAAAGCAGAATAAATTAATTCAGAAAAAACATTTTTATTTTATTTTTTAACACATTGATTAGCTCAGATGGGTAGTAAAGTTATTCAGACCCATACATTAACAAGCTTGATGCATTAATTTTTTTTTGCCAAAAAATTTACTTTTTTTCCACTGTGTTTATAAAGATTAGAATTTAATTTCTTTAATAAAATCACATTTAAATAAATGTTAAAATGCAGTAACAATATAGGAAACCAATTACAATCAATGCATTGGAATAAATCCATATAAAAAGTCATTTAAAAGATTTTTCATTTTAATTTAAATCAATAACAGTAAAAGGAAGGAAAGACAAGAAAGAAAAATAGAGGCAGTGAAAGGAAAGATTTGAGGAAACAAGAGAACGAACGAGGAAAAGTGGGGATCTCTTCATCGCTCCCCAAGGCAACGCCCCTCCTCCATCTTCACGCTCCGCTGACACTGATTGACAGCCACCAACCCCCTACTCACACATGCACACCCACCGGTGACTAAACATGTACACTAAATATAAACCGAAAGCCTCTGGATGTTTGTTGAGGGGGCTTTTGGTTGCCTCTCTGGGCACCTGTATTTGTGTTTGTCTGCCTGTGTTGTAGAGTCTGAAAGTATCTGAAAAACTCACTGTGGATTTATTTTTGTGGAACATCGTTAGCTGTTTACAGACAGTTAACAGCATGTTCCTACTTATAGTCAAGTTCAGGGTGTTTGCCGTTTACTCTAAAACAGGATTCATTGGAGAAATTCCAATAGTCAACAACCTGGAAGATGATACATGTTGTTTGGCTTTATTGTCCACAATCAAGCCTTTTTGCAGTATCTGAGGTGACAGCAGATAGTTGGCCGGATCAGTAGTTTGCTGTAGTGGTGGATGATTATTCGGATTTTAATTTAATTTAGGATTTTTGCTGAAATCCTAAATTTTAGCATTCTTTATAAGGAAAACAAGATTGAGATAAAATTATTAGTTTTTTGAATTCAGTTTTTGCTACAGTGCACCTGAACTTGATGATTCATGATTTGGTTCAGGTAGAGCCAAGATGACGGAAAGACTCAAAAATAACTTGTAATAATTTTTCCAATCGTAAAACTAAGAGGTGTCATTAACCCTCAGGTATGGTGGTCAACTTTTGGTGCAATCCGGCAGAAAAGTCACTTGGCTGTTCTTCAACTCCCCATTGCTCTCTCCATGGCAACTGTGCAGGGTTATACTTGAGTCCGTTACCACTTGGACCTTTTTGTTAGCGCCATCTGTGCCAACAGAGATCCTACAGTGAAAGGTGCAGGCCAGCATGGACTGTATGTTGCTCTGATATTTAGGGATGGGTATCGAAAACCGGTTCTTGTTGAGAACCGGTTCCCACTGTTTCAATTCCTTGGAATCGTTTGCCACTTTTAAAAACGATTCCCGATAAGATTCCAGTCGCCCCGAATGACGTCATCACGTTGAGTAGCGTCTTTTACCCAGTAGGAAACACGGCGCCTGAGCGGCACAAACGCTCAAAAGTTTGGTTACACTTTATGAGAAAGGATGACAACAGGGCAACGTGCAATACTTGCAAAGTAGAGATTTCATCAAAGGGAGGAAACACTACGAATATGCAAAAGCATTTGCTCAAAAAACACGCGATTGCTTTCAACGAATGTCGTGTTTTTGATCCGCTCCGGACTAGCGAAGCTCAACCCAGCAGCAGCGGTAGCGTTTCCACGTCCTCTCCCGTTAATACTGCAGGTAACTAATCAATTAGCATTGCATATTATGTTAGCGCGATTTACCTTATTACAAAACCTGCTATTACTGTGCGTTGCATTTAGATAACCATGATGAGAGAGACAGAGTCTGGCTGGCTCAGATGCTGGCAGTTCTCGCTGCAGTCTACCGGTAGCGTCTCCTTTCAGGCCAGGATAGACGAATGTCACCCAGCAGTGACTCAGTTTGTGGTCAAAGGCTTGCACCCATTTGCCACAGCAGATGCCCCCGATTTCACTTTGGTAAGTGAATGTGTTTAATTGTAGGCAGGACATTACTGGATATTCTTGTGTAATTGCTACAGAATAATTTATGTTAAACTTTGTTATTGCTACAAGAGAATATTTATTTTATTATTTTACATATACATTTTTTTTCCTGGGGACCCTGTGACACCCCATTGAAGAGCCGTAGGCTGTGGATCTCTTAAGATCTCACTGTTTGGTTTGTAAGGCCATGTTACTCCAAAATTTCTATCTTGTTCAAAGAGAAGATATAAAACACAGTTCTAAGCTAATCGACTTTAGTGTTCTCCTTTTTTTTAAAAAAAGAATCGATAAGAGAATCGATAAGGAATCGAATCGTTAAACAGAATCGAAAATGGAATCGGAATCGTTAAAATCTTATCAATACCCATCCCTACTGATATTTGAGGTAATGGAAAATAGGATTAAAAAAAAAAAAACACCATAATGATCTCTAACAAAAAATAATCATGATTGTGTTTTTTGCCACCAGAGCAGCACTGTTTCATTCTTCATTGTTCTTGAGGAGCACAGGTATTAGATTGCTAAACCCTAAATGCTTTCTGAACCCATTCTTAATCCTAGATTTGATCTCAATCAATGAAGAAGTCTCTGTATGTGCTTTCCATTTACTTCCTGATTGTATGGGCCCAATACAGTGCACTTGCAAGCAGTGTTTGAACAAAATAAAATATACAGCAGATACACAGACATTTTCTTATATTCTTTTTTCTTTCTGTATGACGGCATAGAGATTGGGTATCCCCAATATGGTTATTTCAGACACAGAAGCCCCACCAACCTCCTGTCAAAATAAAAGAGAGTGGGAAGGAGCTAAAAGATGTAGTAGGAATACTGCACTAAGGCCAAATATTAGATAAAGAAGGCTTATTCTGACCTCTGAATCATGCAAAGTTTCTTTAGTAAAATCCAAGAATAAAAATATGGAGCTGACATTTAAATAAATCGGTTTTAAGGAAACATTTGGTGACAACTGGAGGGCAGTGATGATGACAAGTTGCATCGCAAAAGGGACAAGTAAAATTCAAATCCTAAATCTCCTCTAATACTAAAAAACAAAGCAAAAAACCCCTGGGCAACAAGTGTTAAAGTAAATATCAAAACAGATCCAATGATGTGGTTTTCTGTATGCACTGCAAATTTGAATTTGCTTAACAAACCAGTTTAATGGTTTTGAATAAGCACTTGGAGTACAGTGAAGTGCTTTGTCAGCTTTGATGGTGTAGATTTGTATTCTTTACATTTTATCCCCCCCAAAAATGGGCGATCAGTGAGTGGAATTTGATTTCCATGTGTCATGTGAAGGCTGTGTACAGGCAGGAGTGGTAGTAGGAGGACCCAATGTGCAGACACTCGTAGGCAGATTTATTGCTAGAACTAGCAAAACTGGGAATACAAATACTAAACTGAAAACAACAATAACCTGACCTGGCAACCGGACAGAACACAGCACCATGAGGGCATGAGAGTAGATCATAACACAGACACAGAGAAACACAGGGCTTAAATACACAGAGGGAGCAATCAGGGAATGGGTAACAGGAGGGAAACACAGCTGGGGCAAATCAGGCCTAACGAGACAAAGGAAGCAAAACCAGACGCATTTACATGAGACACAGACTTTCAAAGTAAAACAGGAAACACAACACAGAGATGCGAACTTGACAAGGGGATACAGCTGACAGGGGAGACAGAGCAACTAGAGAACACAGAGACATAAACCATAAGACAGAACTCTAACAAAGAAACCAAAGACTAGAAATGATAAATAATATAATAAACTCAAAACCCTGGGTCAACGACCCAGGCATCCTAACACCATGTACATTATTCTCCTGCAGTTCTTCTCTTGTTACGTTAATGACGAGTGAGAAAATGACTACAGGACAGGCAGCTGTCCGAGTATTTCAGTTTCAGTTATTTGCCTTCAAATGGTTGTGCTGATGTAAAGTGAATAAATTAATCTGTGTCACCGCAATCAGTTATAATTGTGTCCAGTAGTTTTCTCATCAGACATCTGACTAATAGGCTCTATTATTATGTGAGTAATGTAATGATGTAGCTGTGATGTAGAAATTGGATAAGGATGATTAGATGAATGAATTCCATACTGAAGCAATAATGAGACCTTTTTAAAATTTGTATCAAGTAAATTGTCTCTGAGGTAGCAATAATAATATGATGGTAAGAATAACTGATTAGTCATTACATTAATACTAATCCAAAGGTGATTTCTAATGTTATTTTTTAATATTATTTAATTTTTAAAAATCATCATAATCATTAGCTGTAGCCCTACATGTTATTTCCAGGGCCGACAACTAATACTGGGAAGGTTTTACTGGTACCAGTGGACATTTCCACAGCAGGTAACACTTCAGAATCCTTCTCAAGACTTCCTGTTTGATGGGCCAGTCAAATTCAAATAATCAAAATCCATCTTTTTCTCTTCACATGGACTCTTTGCCAGTGTGCAACTAAAGCTGCTGCGACATAATAGACCGAGGTTTCGAAGCATACTACAAATGGAAACCAGAAAGCTTCAACCTTTAAATGTCAGAGTTAAAAACCTTGTAAAAATTAATGCTATTAATTCTCCAGTCTTTTTATATTTCCTGTTGCTTGTAGCACCTGTTTTCCTGGTTTTAGAAATTTGGGAACACAGAAAACCATATATTAACACAAAAGCCCAGGGTCTATGACACTACAGAACATCGGGGTTTTGCTGTAAGTGGATAAACTTGTGCCTCCATAACAAACACTTCTAATGTCACCTTCTGAACTTGTTGTTATGTCTGCTGACTATAAACTGCCAACACCTGCGTCTGACGTCTCTGAGCTCTTTGAATGCAGAGGTCCTACTTTCATCATGGCTCTCTATGAAATTGCACCAAAAACCTGTGCTGTGATTGGTCCTTTTTGAATGTCAAGGAGCTTCTGCGGTGTGAGTGAAGGGGCTCTTGACCATGTGAGAGAACATGTTGGATAAAAGGCTGATTGTGGGTAATCAACGTGTTTGATTCCCTCATTAGCAATGCCTGCGTTATCCCCCATTTCTTTGGTGGCCTCGATCTGCACGCCAGGTCAACATGCTATTGACCTTTGACCTTAAATTGCACCCTGTTAAATTTCTTTTTACACCTACACGTACACACCCAGCCTTTGTTCCGGGGGTCACACTGTTGACCCCCAGTTGCCAGACGCTCCCTGTTTGTTTCCTGCTTCAATACACAACTCACACATGCTGGGCTATTTGTGTGTGTGTGTGTGTGTGTGTGTGTGTGTGTGTGTGTGTGTGTGTGTGTGTGTGTGTGTGTGTGTGTGGGAGGAGGAGGAGGTCTGAGGGTGATGACTGATGATGGTGAAGAAAGAGGCTCCCTCTGTCTGTTAACACCCATAAACTAGCAATCTGTCACCCTTACACCGTGTGTGTGTGTGTGTGTCTCATGCTGGCCGGTCGCTGCTTCGTCTCGAGGGACGGCAGTTGGAAAGCCTGTGGCTTCTGTCTTGATTGGTCACGGATGTCACACACATACACAGACACACACATGCACACAAAGAGGCATGCTGTGTGCGGTGACAGGGTTGCGGTGTCCTCACAGCAGCAGATGTGTCTGAGCTTTGATGAGTCTTCAGTGTCTGTCGGGCAACAAAAGTCCTCACTTTCAGTCAAATCAACGTTCTTATTACAAAGAATAAACATCAGCTGACTGAGCTCACTGCACAAAGATCCAGAAAGGAGAATATCCTAATATTAATAATGAGGGAGAAAAAACAATCCTTTCATTAAAATGACAAAAAACCCAATGGCTGCAATAATGCTGCTCAGTTGTTAAAGTGGCAGTTTAAATGTTCTGTGATAAATACTAATCAATTTTATGTCAAACGGTCTGGGAACAATACATTTCAATATAAGTCTAGTCAACAAAATTCCTTTTTTCCCAGCTTGTCATTATATCCCTTTTTGTGCATGTTTTGAAATATTTAGACAGTACATGTGATACCCTTATTAAACTTATTGCACTTCATCACCATGGGCAGTCTCCAGGTGACAAGTGTAATAGTTACACTTTTTTACAATTTTTAGTCAACAGACAGTTGATGTGGCTCAAGTCATGCATAGAAACGGAAACAGATTGTTTGTCACGTTCGTAGTTTTGTCTAATGGGACCAACTAATGATTCAAAGAACATAGTGGCCATTTTTACGATGGCTATCTTGAATTTGTAAATTACTCATGTTTTTTATCAAAAGAGTGATGATTAAAAAAAGTGCCAGTTGTGTTTTTTGTATCCCTTTGCAAGGTTTTCAGTAGAATGTCACATTACCTTCTGCAGTGTCACATTGGAAGTAGGACGAACTCTTCCTCAAAGTAACCTTGCTGCCTCCACATAATTTTATTCTAATAACACCATGTTACAAAGTTACAAATGATCTTAGGCTGAACCAGCGTATTCCTTTTTACAGTGATTGCAACTTCTGCAGCACCCATAAGAAACACCAGCATAAGTGGTACTCAAGACAAGGTATTAAGCCTTAAACATAGGGAATAAAAAAATGTCTGCGATGCATAATTGAGTCAAGGTTAGTTATTTGTGATAAGTGGATGAGAAATCAACAGATAAAACTGCCGTTAGCCAGCATTTTGTATGTTTGATGAATGTGTCTATATGAGAAGCTTATGTCCCCATTCTTTATCTGACATGCTCAGCTCTGATTCATCACGGTCGAGCCGGGTGTGGGCAGATATACTCTGAAACATATGCCTTCAGGATAGTGGGTGTGTGCATCACACTGGGAGGCAAATTGTAAAGTGCTGTATAAATGCAGCCATTAACGCAGAAAGTTTAATCTTCAGGCTCGCTTTTAGTGTTCCATATGGCAGGGTCAAAGCCTCTATCTGGTAAAACACATTTTCACATGCTGTATCGTGCTCTACGTGACTCATAAATGGATATGTGAAACAGGAAATGACCCTTTAATGCACCTGAACCTTAAATTTGCTTATTTCTCACAGGTGTAATCAAATATATACAAACAACAACAGAGGCTAAAATTAATGTGCAAGGAAATGGAAAAAATGCCCAGAAGGGTTTAGTGATTGCCTAAATTACATGCATAAATATAGAAAAAGAACAGCAAGGTTACACTTTTATTAACCAAAACAAAATTAATAAGCACAAGAAAACAGAAGCACAGGCTCTTAAAGTATTAAAACATTAAATAGTACTCAAGGCAACCACAACCTTTTTTTTAAATGCGTATTATACCATGTATTTACCTGTACTGTGGGTGGATGCTGTACAAACAATTTCATATGTTTACATAACCAGCTTCGTACAATCCATTTTTACACTGAGACTGGACTCCTCATTGGACACAGTAATTATGAATGGAGGGAAAAGGAGGTGATATAATTCTACGGGGTTAAACACCGACGCTCTGTCAGGTGCTGCTTGTGTCACAGATCAACACACAGGATGTCCCACCACCATTGTAGCCTGGTGGCGGCAGTGGCGTGTCTAGCAAATTTTTGTTGGGGGGGCCAGGTAGGGGCACAGATTTGGAGAAGGGTGGCAGATTTAATTGGCAGATAATGTTTAAAAAAAAAATTCTACCAACCCTTAACCATAATTCAATAATCCTATAAACCTAATAACCAAATGCACTTTTAACTCTTATTAGAATGAGATTTTAACCACTACGGTGCAAAGTTTTTAGATACTGCGTTGATAAAGTACAAGAGATACAATCAGTGCTTTGTCAGTGTTTACTCAGCATTCAAGGACAGCAATATTTGCATAGTATTTTTACTGACATATACTGCACATATGTTTTGGGCAAAAACATTTTTGAATATTAAAATACGAACATTTGTAGCAAACAATTGACAAATTAGCCAATGCCAATGCAAAACTTTATCTGCCTGTTAAAAAAAAGAAGATAATCTTCTCACAAACTGGTGTTTGATTTTGAAACAGGAAAAAAGTGGAGAAACAACTGAAAAGACTAACATTTGAATAAAACCTGAAAGCAAGTAAATACTTTCTATGCTGCCTTATGGTAAACTTTGGTAATATTGATAAAGAACAACACTGGCTGATGATGAAATACATTCAGCTGGCATGGTGACACTGCCAGTATAACCTGCAGGGCTGGACTGGGACAGAAAATCGGGCATTTTGACTACAGACCGACCCACCAGGTATTAAAGCCATAAAGCCTTTGAATGAAAACAAACACTGTTGTGACAGTGATGTACAGTCTTTTTGGTATATGTATGATTTCTATACATTTTACGTCAGATAAAAACTTTGGTTGTAAGATTTAGATAATTATTTAATAAAAACTAGGTATTTTAAATGAGAATAAGAAAGAAAAGTATTTCTTTGTGCCCCCTTTCCCTGTTAATGCCCTACCTGGCCCCCTGGCAAAACTTTGCTAGACCCGCCCCTGCACAGTTACCAGCTGTCAGCTACATAAAAAAGGATCCTGGTGGGTGGTCTTCACGTTTCCCTCTCACCAGATATCCAAACCGACATCATGACCAGCAGGTTTACAGCTGTGGCTCCAGCAAACATCAGCTGATACTAGAAATTAATATTAAATAAATTCTAACAACAGCCGATCAAGCTTAAACGTGCTGCTGTTGTTTAGCGCAACATCTGCTGGTTTCATCTTTCTGGCGCAAAGTGGGCGATAAACAAACAAGAGAGAAAAGCCGATCAGCTGATCATCGATCAGTTTCATGATTGAAGTAGCAACAGGAGAGGCAGGATGAGAGAAGAGGCAGCTGTGCAGCGTAAAGACAGAATAAATCCAGCTTTGTGTCTTTTTCCATTCTAGCTGAAGTTCGGGACAAACTGCGTCTCTTCTCAGCTCAATACGAAACGTGTAATATTTTCTCTGAATGAGGGACCATTCCATTTTTTTAAGGAGCCGTTGGCAACTCTACTAACCTTATGAATAAAATAAAGTTCACTATCAGTAACATCATAGCAACCGAACAGCTGTATAAAAACTCCAAGCTGGCTAGAACGCAGTATGAGTTATTGCAACTGACAGTAAAAAGTCAGCACAACGAAAATAAACTCCACCTAAACTTAGTTCATATCTGACCCAGATAGACTGCAGGTCATAACTTCTTACCTGAAGTTCAGTTCACCTGACACTCGGACTGGCGGCTGCCTCGGGGCTCTCCTCCTGCCTCCCCTTCCCTCATCCACCTGCTGCCTCTGTGGAAGCCCCGCCATAGCCACCACCAAACAACTGAGTTATTTCTACACATCGACCTGCATCTGGCCAATCCACCACCTCTCATTGTTCATGCCATTACAAAAAAAATAAAAAATAAGTCAAATAAGCCCGATGGCCAGTCCAGCTATGTTAACCTGCAACCAAATCTGCAGCTCCATACAGCAATGTTACGACTTAGATTATATCTTATAACTCATAACTCTTATGTTAGCTCCCCTCTGTAGCATGTCTGAAATATTCCACAGCTGCAATAATTCTTTAAGTGTTATTTTTCCTTGGTATTCTAATTTCGCCGAAGTTTACTAAACTCAACAAACTTAATATTACTTACCGGGACATTTATTCTGTCCTCATTTTCTTTCACCGAAAAATTGTTTCCTGCAGTGCCATCTTTCGCGCTTGGCTCTCCTACCTTTGCTAACGTGATGCACATAGCGCAGAAGCCGATGCTGCATTCACTTACACTCGGATATCTGAGCGTCACCGTGAAAACATAATCGGACATTTGATATTTGATTGAATTTTATTGTTTTGCCTTTGGGGTGGCACCTGGGGTGGCCAGTCTGGTTGGGGGGGTGGCCTGGGGGGGCACAGGCCACCCCCCCAACCAGACTGGCTGCACACGCCATTGGGTGGCGGGACATCCATTGTAGCATTGTATCAATTTTTTTTTACACATTGACAGTGTTAAGTCAAATTGTTGAATGTTGTCATTGTGTTTCTTAAATTTGTAAAGTCTTAGTTCAAGCAGTAGGATCAAAGAGATTCCTTTGGCTGGAGAGGTGGTCAGGATCAATTGGTGCTGGGGGAGGCTGACGTGGGTTTTATTGTAGATACAGTACATCCTATCTCAAAGTTTCTTGTGTTGTAAGCTTCCTGCTTTTATGAGCCTTTTGGTGAGCAGAAGGTCACACAAACGCACCCCCATGACACACACACACACACACACATAGTTCCTTGTCTTAAAACCATTGGGGGGTTTTACGGTGGGAGGTCCTTGTGCTGTGATGTGTATTGTAACTGTCATGTCAATAAAAAGGCTACGAGGAGAGCTGCTCTTTGAAGGATTTGGGCTAGAGACAGGTGATGAGCATTATGCTCCACCGCCTGGTTCTGACCAACCTCTCCCTCGCTAGCGAGTAAAAGACCGGTTGAAGATGTTCTGTCTTGTTTTTTGTTCTTCATGAGGAATAAGTCTCTAAACTAGCGGGGCCTGTGGAAACACAGACCCAACAGACAGGTTTAGGACTAACCTAAACCTATCAATATAGATGGATTAATTATAGTCACAGTCACAATTATTGTCACGGTCTGGCTGGCAGACCGTGGGGAGATGGGGAAATAGGACCCAAACGCCGGACTCTTCAGTGCAACAGTGTTTATTTACAAGGTGGTGAAGTAAACAACAATAAATCCCCAGTTTCCCAGACTCCCGTGTAGTGTCTTCTTCCCAAAAGTCCCCGTGTAGTGCTCTCTGCCCCAGTGTCCCTGCACTCCCCGTGCTCACTGCTCCTTCTTGTCCCACACTCCTCCTGAGGGGAAAACAATAGAGGCAGCCGTTACAACTTATCCCAGCAGGCATACACTCACACTTGACTTGACTTGCTTGAAGACTGACGTGTAGTCAAACGCAATAATCCAGCATCGGTGGTAGCTCCATCGCTCATCTAAATAGCTCCCCCGACGAGCCCAGATGAGGAGCAGGTGTGCGGCCAGGACTTCGGGTGTGGCCAGCCCTCAAGTTAGACCACGCCCCCAGGGCTGAAGGTGCCTGTAACTTGGCCACAGCAGAAAGGCAAAACACACACACACATACCTGCCTACATACAGATGTGCACAGGGGCAGTGCAGACAACACACCAAATAATAATAATAATAATAATAATAATAACAACAACAACAACAACAGTCATCATCCCCACTGCCCACGGACCCCGAGTCCCCAGAGCCGGGTCCGTGACAATTATAGTCACTCAGACTAAGACTAACCAAAATTATTTAATTTGAGGCTAATATTTTTCAAAATCAACTTTTTTTTTAATAACATTCATGCGATGAGTGGTGACTGAGAGACTCTTTCCACTATTCCCTTAACTCACTGCATCATGGTAAAGATGGCAAAGGACACCTCAGAACAATAGAAAATACGGTATCTGTACTAATGGGATTGAGTGGTTTCACAGTGTTGTCAGGTTGGAGCGGTGGGTAAACACAACACTGGACTTAACCCAGGAGTCTGCTGCTCTCTGTTTATTTTACCAATCACTGCTCCATAGCCTCATAGGACTGCTGTTTATGTATTTATCTTTAACCATGACTGTATCACAACCTGAAACACATATTGTAACCATGGCAAAGAAAGGCTGCTGTTCATTTGTTGTCATAAACGAAAACTTTACTGTATGTCACTTTTGAAACATGACAAAATAGTACATCTATCATCTTCCTTTTTTGGCCCTTAAACTTGATCAAACAGATATGTGACACATTCAGTCATTTATATCAGTGATACACCATGACACTATCTGTTGGAGTATGCCTGCCACGAGACCTCTGAAGGTTTCTACAGATGCCATTGCTTTTGTATACCGTGTTCTCAAGATGTTCTTAACAGATCCTTTTAGGTCCTGTAGGTTGCGCTTTGGTTCTCAAACACCTTGTTTGAGTGTTGCTGTTTTTTTGGTTTATTCCATTTTGGACACTAAACATTGCTGAGCAAGACAACCCTACAAAAATGTCACCTGCATCACTTGTGAAAAAAAAGGCATGATGCTAATATTTAGGGGAACCATACCTTCTATTTCTGACCAAGTTGACTAAGTTGACTATAAAAGCCTGTTTGGGTTGTTTATCTCATTTTCCTTGCATTCTGTTTTTTAGTATGTCCCTTATCTCTCACACCTTGAAATGTGGCGTTATTCTGTGAGCAGTCAGAATGTTTTGGCTTGTTGATATATAGTATAAGTGTCTATATTAATAATGAATGTGTTTCAAGTTAACCTGACTTTTAGGTTTGCGGTATTTGCTCTAGGTTACTGCTTTCATGTTGTAAAGCAGTTACACACAGTTTGTTTTAATATTGTTCCTGAAATATTTATGCTGTGCTTTTGCAGCCTGGCTTAGAGGAATAAGTGAAAACATCACGTTTTCAACATGTGTAGAAATGTTAGCAAAGAGTCTCCTTCTATGAACCTGGTTTGATTCAAAAGGTTTTAAAATACAACACATAAATACACGCCCTCTTTCTTACACACACACACACACACACACACACACACACACACACACACACACACACACAGTGTGACAGTATTTGTCAAGCTTTGACAGAAAATGTGATAAGATGTCAGTCGATCTGTCTGCACAACCCCCATCCTGTCACACACTCAGGATCAGAGGGGTCTCAGTGTTTATACTTTCAGATCAGGAGCGTGACAGGAGAGGTTTCCCCTGAGATGTGGAGACTGAAAGAAGAAAAGTGAAAGATAGAAAATGAAGAGCGCCAAAAGATGGACAGAATGTGGGTGTGTGGCCCCCTGTTGGTAGATTCAAAAATGTGAGGTCATTAGATTTGGCATAGAAATGATAAATTAAGTTTTTTTCGCTGGCCAAAGATTCACATTTTTTTCAATAACTGTCAAGCTACCATTAGTGAAAGGAAACCCTTGCTGCAGATGTTGGATTGTTAAAAGCCTTTTTAAAACTTTTTACTGAGATGGTTTAGACCATGGAGGCGAATATCAATTTCACTAAGGCCCATACCGGGAAATGAGAATCACGTCAAGATCTGGGCATGTACAGTTTATTGATATTTTAAATTTATTATGAAATGCGTGTTCCAGATCGGTTTCTCTCATCCAGTTTGCTCAAGATAAAGCCCTAAACAACTCCACAAAGAGTACAAACCTAATTCCGCTGTGTAAAATGTACATAAAGACAGTGTGATGATTTGCAGATCTCATAAACTCATCCTTTATTCACAGACAAAAATAGAAATTTGGTTTTCAACATAAGGTAGGTACAAAAAAGATACCAGTTGTTTCTTTGCGCCTGGCAAAGGTCGCTTGGACCTTAAAGTTATCATTTAATAAAAAATAATGGTAATAGAGACAGTGTGTGGAGGTTATATATATATATGTGTATTTATAAAGATTTTTCTTTTTAATGGAATTAGTGGCTGTTGTCTAGAAAGGCACAAGAAAGGCATACATAGGTTTTAGATCAGTATGTGGGCCCATCCAGATAATGTCTTCTTTAGTGAAGTACTTGCATCCCATGTGGAAAAGAAATAGTAAAAACTTATATGTGATTACTCCTGAAAGTGGCCACTATCATGAGTAAATCATATAAGGCTTACATGATTTACTCATGAAAGTGGCCACTTTCTCATTACTTTCATACATTGTTTTAGGAAGTATCCAAAACATACAAGTTTCATTATATAATTTTTTAAGGGATCTTATATCTGTTTTCACTCTTATATGCTTTTCATACAAGTTTCACACAAGACAGATACAAACTTTATAAGATTTATATATATCTTTTCCATATGGGATACTTCATTAAGACAGTTCTAAACTGCATACTGGAGGTATTACAACAGTATGACTTTGTAATAGAAATATCCAAGCGATGATCTGGCCAGATCTTCCTTAAACTAAAAACAACTGGCTCACTATAAAGCAAAAAAAAAAAAAAAAATCTCTCGTTGAGCACTTAGGGATTTGCAAATCCTCATATAGGCTTCAGGTAACACATAACAAGCTTTTCACCAGCATGAAAATGGCAGGTACTGGCAGAATGGGCCATTTGATGTAATAAAATACATCCCAATGTCAAAGCAAAATAATGAGTCTTTCATTTTATTCTTGTACATATTTCAATATCAGATCTTTGCATGCTTGTTAAAATTCAGAGGGAAAACTTATTGGTCATGTGGATTACCTTTACCTAAACATCTTAGTCTTCTGGCACGTGGCAAACTTTGTTTGTTTCTCAGAGGATCTCTGTCTGAACCTCTGTCTATTTTGATAAAACTTTACTGCTTCATCACCTTTAGCAGTTGCATGTCTCTTTTCAGCTCAGCTCCATACCTCTGCTGATGTGTAGATTCAAAATGTCGAGTCAAATCACATTCTTAAAAACAGAAATCATCTTTTGACAATCAGATATAAGAGCCTTCCTTTCCACCCACTGAAGAAACACTCAGTTTTCCACTTGTCTTGAAGTTGTCTGGTTTCAGCATCAACCTTCCTCTTTTGTGTCATTTTGTGTTAGTGAGGTCTTTAACTTGAAGCGGCAGTGCATTCGTGTCTGTGTGGTGTGCGCGTGGATTCTGTTTCACTGTGCAGACCACAGCTATAAATAGGTGAGCTTAAATTTATCGGGAATTTAAAGTGATTTCTGGCCTTGAGTGTGACATATGACTTAGAAAGAAGCACCTTGCTACAAATTTATGTTTTTTTTAATATTTATATTCCTTGTTAGACTTTTAGTGCTTTTACATTGTAAAGAGTGTAAAAGCAAACCTGCAAATTTATTGATGTTGACCTTGTTTTAAGATTGCAATCCAGATATTCAGCATTTATGTGTTACTTAATTTCTTTGATCATTTCTTGGTGCTTTATAAGTTTATCACTTCTTTTCTTTGTTGTTTTTGAGCGAGACCTTCACAATCCCCCTGCTAGTTTTCTTTTTCAAAAGGGAATTATTATTATAAGTATTTTGATTATGTCTTATCTGTCGAGTACTATTATGATGCATAGAGTGTGTCTGTTTGATTTTTTTTATATTAAATTGTCCTCCAAATTGTGTTCATTCTCTAATGAGTATTTTAAGGCCTTTTGACATATTTTTATTGAAAATTCTGGTAGTATCGGATTCTAGGACAAGAACTGAAGAGTCATTTTCCCCTCTTTAGTCTCCTACTATCCTTTGAGATTGCGGCTTTAATGTGACATATATGTGTGCAAGAAGAGTTGTTTCGTTGACCTTTACGATGGTATAGAATTTGTAGAAAATAGCATTTCACTTTGAGAGTTGCAACTAAAATATTATTACTAATCTGATCAGTGCTGTGGAAGTGCACATAATACTGAATTTATTAAGATGACAGATAATTATGGAGGAACCGTTGACTTTCCATCAAATTTGTATTTTAATTTTCCTATTTAATGATTCATGTCGTCTAATATCACAGATGTTCTGTTCATAAATATAACAGACAGAACCTCAAACTTTTGGCAAGAGGTGGAGAGTGGTCCTGGGATCCTTCAGGATTGCATCTTTGCAGATGATGTGGTCTTCTTCTGTGTCATCTGGAAAAAGAGGGAACGCCTTATTTCCTGTATTGTGGATACAGTGGATGACTTCAACGTTCAGTCTCACAGAAGGATGAGTGGAGTGGTAGATTCACTTCCTAATCTCAACTTTCATCATGAGCTGTGGCATATATGAAGTGGTTTCATTCATTATTGTGCTATTGCTTCTCCACATTCAAAGCAGCCGGTTAAGATGATGCTGGCATCAGACTTGCACGGCTGTTCAACCAGGAGGAGACCCTGGGGCACAACCAGGAGAGATTATGTCGTCCAGCCCAAAGAATTGGTGTAAGATGGGGAGATGTAGAAGGTTATTAAAAAATGATGGCTCATCACAGAACTATTTCAAGTTTTTATTTAACTATGGTTAAACCTGTGAGGTTTAACCCTTTAAAACCGGTCGGAGTGGGCACGCGCTGTTTTGTGTAACTATTTTAAAATCCCACGTAAGCTAGCGCAATAATTTTTTTTGCATATGAAACCGCAGGAGTTGTACTTACATCTTATGCATCAGCTTGTCCTAGGTCACGGTTTCCTTCCACATAAAGCTTTGCAAAAACTGCATAAAAAGCGCTTGCAGCAACAAATACATAATATTCCAGAAACACGCTTTGCTGATCCGATCAGCTGTTTGTAACACTTCCTACGTTGGAATAGACATCAGTGCGAACTTTCGCATGTGTGCCATTACCTGCCTGAAACCGGAAGTGACGTCATTTTCGCGGAAATGTAGTTTTTTACCATCAGGGCCTTATGAGCCTATACTGGTGTTTTTAAAAGTTATGTTTGACTTTATGACTTTCTGTGTCATTTCTGGGATGCTTAGAACTCATATTGCACTGCTGGAAATAATTTATTTTGATGCACATGCTGCTGTTTTGCAAATTTGCACTATAATATTTATTTTCATTTTTCCTGCAGTGTATAAAAATTGGTGTATTTCAAAAATAAAACTATGAAGACACTCAAAATAAATTTCCTGTGGTGGGAAACTATTTTGTGCAACTTTTTTGTATTTACAGTTTTGAGGGATAAGCCTCTTAAATTTCTCTAACTAGAAATATATGTTAAAAAACAAAAACGATTTTCAATTTTTTTGTAGTTTATTACACGTTTTTGCAATTTATGTATTTACTATGCACCTAATGCAGACATATTATTAAAATTTGGGTTATAATAGTTGTATTGATGTATAGCAACTTGAAATGCTCCCAAAAGTGGCACTACAACATGTAAAAATATAATATAAGCTCTGGCGGAGTTGGTTCTATGGTAGGTCTTAAAGGGTTTAAGTGAGAATGGTTTTAAGGAAAAAATATTTTAACAGAATAAAAACTGTAGAAGCTGGTGTTCACACACAGCGGAAAGAGCTGCTGAAAGGAGATGAAACATTAACAGGCTATAAAACGGGGAAGCTTCTTACTAAAATACGGAATCAGTTCTTTCACAGATTGTATGGGAATGCTTCACTGTCAAAGCATTTAAATGTTAAAAAAAGGATGAAACCCCAGAGCCTTCAGGCTGAGCCAAGCTTTCACCTCGGTCTCGACACTAACACAAAGAGAAGAAAACCCCTTCAGTACAGGCACCTACAGTGATCTCGCACACAAAGAGGAATGATATGATTTCCTGACTGTTTCTCAGCAGTCGGTCCGATATAAAAACATACTGACATCCAACACAGCTGTTAGCAAGCTGCACAAATCTGCAGAGTTTCTTTCTGCAGCTCAGATTTCTGCTGAGCTTAGACCTCACATCATTAAACATACAGCAAGAGAAACCCGAACATCAGCAGGGAGACAAACACACATGCACTCATTTACCCAGCAAGCAACACTTTTAATGTGCCTTTCAAGTTAGACCCTGAACTGAAGCCTTTAAGTCTATTAACTCCGTGTGCAGGTGTATATTGTACGTTGTTATATATTTCAGGTGATCTTAATGTAACCGCGCTGTCACACATACATGTTACTAACAAGAACCTCACTGCCTTCAATGTAAAAAAGACAAAAACAATCCACATTTTTTTCTTTGTACATATAGTGTCATGTATAGCAAACCAAATTTAAAGCATTGAACTTCCTGCTATAGGAACTGTACAAATCATCCCTGCAGTGCAACAGAGGGCCCTGCAAGATAATCTTTAATGAATACAACTTAATGGAGCTAAATGGCTAAAATAGTCCTTCACATCTGTTTCTAGAGAAAATCAACATTTTACTTAGTTTTCGCAAGGTTGATTATCGGTCCAGGCTGAAATAAAACAACACTTATTGAGTCTGTTTTGCTTACTTGAAAGCCAACATTGCCAACAAAAAAAACTAGGATTCTGCTAAGCAGATTGTTCTGTTAAGGATTTATGACACCTATGATGGTGCCCATTTCCAAACAATAACTACATGTTAGAAATTTTTGGTTAAACCACAGCAGAAACCCCGGTGTGTGTAAAAGAAATGGTGTTTGAAGGTGATATTATCAAATGTCTATCAGTGTCTATCATCATTAAAATTGGAAAAAGCTTCCATGAAACATACACTTTTGGGCTATAGCTAAGGCGGGGCCCATTTAATTAGGGCTATTCTCCTTATGGCAGCATTTGGAACTCATTCTGAATTACAACTCATTTGTCCCTGTGAAAATATACTTTGGCAAACATATATAAAATGTAGAAAATCATAAAACTCAGCTTTTTAAAAATTAATTAATGAATTATTTTTTACCAAGTCCCTTCAAAATCAAAGTCTGGACTTAAGTACACCTTTACAGGAATTCACATACACAAATGTTTGGCAATGCTAAATACCTGCTCACAGCAGTCCATGAGTATATAGATGGGGTACAACCTATTCCCAAGATTTTCATATTTTTAGCCCTTATGAAATGGATGAGTTGACCCTTTCATTTTAAATCAAAAGCACCGTTATTTTTAAGGATGGTTAAAACGCCCTTAACATAAACACGGACTCTCTGTAAGAGTCAGAAATATTCTAACAGAGTCTATCCAACTGGCTAACCTGAACCTGCTTTTGTTTGGAACAAAATAAAAAATGACACATTTTGCAGATTGGAAGAAATGTTGACGTATGGCTTCGTCTAGCTTGCAGTTACATTTGTTCCAGAACACATTTGTCAAAGTAAATTCACGGGATAGAAATGTTTGCAGCTGGAAATTAGAGGATTTCATGTCAACCCAAAGCATGTCATCTGACATTATCTACGCTGCAGGAACCTTGGATGCCATGATGATTGACAGCCTCGTTTAATATGCTGAGTGTGAAGTGCTTCATGGACTTTTATTTTTAGTGTGTAAACACTCACCGCAGTGTGAACGTCACTCCACTTCCAGGACTGGATGGACCGTGACGACAGTTGTCCTCGTAAACTGTCTTTTTACCACCAGAGAATGATGAATTTACATAAATCCATTATGCAAGAAGGCCAGGCAACAAGCACTCATTTATTGTGTGTGTGTGTGTGTGTGTGTGTGTGTGTGTGTGTGTGTGTGTGTGTGTGTGTGTGTGTGTGTGTGTGTGTGTGTGTGTGTAAATAAGGTCAAATCTCAACATTTTACTTTATTCTCATTAAATCCAAACGGGTCAATGCGTGCAAACAGTGAGCAGCATGAAATCGATATCCAAACAAACATTTAGGATATACACACATGTAAATTCATGCATACATACAACTGCACACATACACAACACCAGTTAGAAGGGGACTCAGAAATGTGATCAATAATATTGATCCACCCTGGCCTTGTGATGCTGAAGGCTGATGCAGTGAGGTAATCAGGGTTATAGCTGCCCACTGAACGGGAAGAAAAATGGAGAGAATGATGGAAGGGATAAAAAATATAAGGCGATGAAGCAAAGAATAAAAGAGGGGAAGGAAGAAAGGACGACTGGTAAGGACTTGATAAGGAAAAGAGCCAGAAATGATATGTGCAATGGGAGGAAAGTATAACGAGCTGGAAAACATATGACACGTTCGGCAAAATGTTACTTTTAAGGTTACTTTTAAACATATAACACTGTCAAAAGTGTTAATTTAACACTCAACAGTGTTGTATTTAACACTCAGAGGTGTGGACCCATATAGACACTCTCTAGTGTTAATTTAACACTGGAGATTTTGCTGTGTAGAAGCTTGACCCTTACAAAGATATCACACCGAAATGCCATATGTTGGTGAGTGATCATTACCATCCTCAGCCTGAGAACCCCAGGGCCTCTTATTGCTCTTAATGTTCTCATTGTTGTTCTTTCTGACTTTATACCTTGTAGTCAGCCATTTGAACTGTAGCCCTTTAGTTACCAGGTGTTCCACCCCATGTCCCAAACATTGTTCTCAAGGCTTTTTAATTCTAACTCTCAACTTTGTAGCTAGCATCAGCATTTTTAGTTCTTGCTATGTTTCTTGCAGTAAATTTCGTTCAAGGATTTCAAGTCGTGCCTGCTCTCTGTTTCTTCCTCCTTGCTCTCTACTAGTGCTTCTTTCATTATCGTAGTTTTCTTCTTTGATTTAACAGTGATTGTAGAGAAAAATATCAAACATCTAAAGAAAGAAGGAGATGACTTTTTTTTTTGTTTATACAACTCAAACATAGCTGGAAATGGAAAGGTTATGTGTGTCACCATAGGCATAACTCCACAAGAGTGCCCTGGTTCATAGGCTTTAATATAACAGTCATGGGCTGTTGCCACTGGAACTCTAGACAGAGACTGTCCTCCCCCAGAGAACAGACGGATGGGTCCTTTGTGCAAGCTGTCATAACAATCTATAGTTACATTTTTAGGTTAAGTGAGCTATTGCAGCTATGTGAATAGTTGAAGATAAAATGTGCCCTTGTTTCCTACTAGAACTGGAACAGAGCAAGTTGTATTTTAAGGCAAAGTATAAAATTGTCACGGTCCGGGTCAGCGGCCGTGTGAAGAGTGGAAGGAGGACTCAAACGCAGCACTATTTCAGACGTGAAGGGTGATTTATTGACAATACCAAACATAAAGTGGAGATGGCAAAACTGAACTAAGGACGAACTAAACTGGGAGAAACTACACAAAGGAGTGGCAAACCTGAACATGAAGGGAGAACAGCAGGGAGAGCACGCAGAGGATTTCACAGGGTATGAACACAGATGACGCGACGAGGAGCAGAGGAAAACACACACTATAAGTACACAGAGAGACACTGGGAAATCACACACAGGTGGGGGGAAACAGCTGGACCTGATTAACCTGACGAGACAGGGGAACACTAACACCAGGGACCAATAGAGGGAGCACAAACCCAGAACCCAGTATCTAAAATCCCAAAACACAAACCATCCCAAAACAGCCCATGAATAATAAAGAGAATAATAACAAAAAAGAACACAAACACAAAGTCACTGAGTCATGGTCGCAGGACCATGACAAAAATGTTCCTAATGCTAGTCAAGTAGCTGGACTACCCATACAAAATAAAATTGCACTGAAAACATCTGTAAACAGTGAAAGACTTTAATCCTCCCTAACTTTACCTCCCAATGCAGACCTAACATTGCATTATGTGGCATTTACCTTCAAATATAGTATCTCTATATCTCTTAGTCTAGGCTTTTTATTCGTTCTTGCCTGAAGCCTTGTCTTCCCCCTAGACTACTCACTGTTCTTAGTTGCCTTGGTTGTTCATAACATCATAGTTGTTCTATCCCTATTTGTTGTATTATGCTCTCTCTATAGCTCTTACTGTTTTTGTTGGTTCTTCCAGCCCTTTACTATGTCTAGAAGAAGACATGTTGCTTTTTATGTCTCATGGTCATCTTTTTCCTTACTTTAAGCATTGAGAGTTCTGTCTTGGAAAATGTCAAGGTCCTAACACAATTTCAGCTGTGGGCTGCACCATTGTTCTACCTCTATGCTTAAGAGTTGTACATGAAGAGTTTTAAGTTTAGCTGGGTTCTGACTTGCTATTGTTCTACTTCTTTATCCTTAGAACGTATCTACTATAGCTCCAGGTCTTTTTATTTTAGATCTAGGCCTTCTCATCCTATAAGTTGCTGTTCTATTTGTGTTTTCATTGTTCTGTCTTTTTCTTTTTTTCTTCTTGGATTGTTATCTAAAGGCTGTACCTGTTCTTGCTTTAATCGCTGTACTTCTAGCCAACAAGTACTTCTAGATTGATTTTTTTTCCATTCACTGGCAGTTATTATTGTTTTTTTCGTTCTTGAACGTGTAGCATTGAAGCTGGCTAAACCCTCTAGCTGTTTATTTGCTTTAAGACCTGTTCATGTTTTACTCTTACAGTAATTGTTGCCCTTAGTTATTCTACAGGGTGGGCCATTTATATGGATACACCACAATAACATGGGCATGTTTGGTGATATTAAAGTCCTGATTGTGGCACATTAGTATATGTGAGGGGGCAAACTCCTCAAGATGGGTGGTGACCATGGAGGCCATTTAGAAGTCGGCCATCTTGGATACAACTTTTGTTTTTTCAATAGGAAGAGGGCCATGTGACACATCAGACTTATTGGTAATGTCACAAGAAAAACAATGGTGTGCTTGGTTTCAACGTAACTTTATTCTTTCATGAGTTATTTACAAGTTTCTGACCACTTATGAAATGTGTTCAATGTGCTGCCCATTGTGTTGGATTGTCAATGCAACCCTCCTCTCCTACTCTTCACACACTGATAGCAACACCGCAGCGGAAATGCCAGCACAGGCATCCAGTATCTGTAGTTTCAGGTGCAGATATGTTGACAATTGCCTTCAGATGACCCCATAGATGAAAGTCTAAGGGGGTCAGATCGGGAGACCTTGGGGGCCATTCAACTGGCCCACGATGACCAATCCACTTTCCAGGAAACTGTTCATCTAGGAATGCTCGGACCTGGCACCCATAATGTGGTGGTGCACCATCTTGCTGGAAAAACTCAGGGAACGTGCCAGCTTCAGTGCACAAAGAGGGAAACACATCATCATGTAGCAATTTCAAATATCCAGTGGCCTTGATGTTTCCATTGATGAAGAATGGACCCACTATCGTTGTACCCCATATACCACACCAAACCATCACTTTTGTTGTTCCAACAGTCTTGGAGGGATCCATCCAATGTGGGTTAGTGTCAGACCAATAGCGGTGGTTTTGTTTGTTAACTTCACCATTCACATAAAAGTTTGCCTCATCACTGAACAAAATCTTCTGCGTGAACGGAGGGTCCTGTTCCAATTTTTGTTTTGCCCATTTTGCAAATTCTGTGCACCGATCTGGGTCATCCTCGTTGAGATGCTGCAGTAGCTGGAGTTTGTAAGGGTGCCATTTGTGAGTAGCTAATATCCACTGAAGGGATGTTCGACTAATGCCACTCTCCAGTGACATGCGGCATGTGCTACGCTGTGGGCTCTTGCTGAATGAAGCTAGGACAGCCACTGATGTTTCTTCATTAGTGACAGTTTTCATGCGTCCACATTTTGGCAAATCCAACAGTGAACCAGTTTCACGAAACTTAGCAAGCAGTTTGCTAACTGTAGCATGGGAGATGGGTGGTCTCGTAGGGTGTCTTGCATTGAAATCTGCTGCAATGACCCGGTTACTGCGTTCACCAGATATCAACACAATTTCGATCCGCTCCTCACGTGTTAACCTCTTCGACATGTCAATGGCTGTGAACGAAGAGAAACTTGTAAATAACTCATGAAAGAACAAAGTTACATTGAAACCAAGCACACCATTGTTTTTCTTGTGACATTACCAATAAGTTTGATGTGTCACATGGCCCTCTTCCTATTGAAAAAACAAAAGTTGTATCCAAGATGGCCGACACCTAAATGGCCACCATGGTCACCACCCATCTTGAGGAGTTTGCCCCCTCACATATACTAATGTGCCACAAACAGGACTTTAATATCACCAACCATTCCCATTTTATTACGGTGTATCCATATAAATGGCCCACCCCGTGCATGTTCTAGCTATCCTAGCTCCAATTATTGTACTATCATTCTTTTTCTAGTTGTGCCATTTTTTGTTGGTTGTGCCTATAAGCATGTTCATTGTTCCTGATATAAAGCCAGATGTACTTCTTGTTGTAACTCAAAGCTGAGTGGTTATACTCACTCTAAGCGTTTGAAAATCATGCCTATGAATTCTCAAAGACCTCTTCTCCTTCTAGTTTCAGGTTGGTAATTATTCCAGGCCCTAGACTCCATAGTTTTTTTGGCTTTCAATCTAGCATGTCTTGATACATGAATACGAATCTTGTATAACAGTCATATGACACAGTTAAACAATTTATATTGATTTTACTGTCACACGTTTTGGATATTAACACTGAGTAAAATTCAGCAATACTTTTTTTTCAATATGAGAGCAACAGGCCTTGTAGTTGTTGAAGCTCAAGGTTTTCTAGTAAATTCTAGTACTAGGCCTTGTGATCATGTAGCACTGACCTTTTCCACTACTGTAGAGGTTTGTGGCAGCATTCATTTGGAGACAGATTGCTGGACCGTCTGACTGAGCCACACACTGCTGACCTTCCACCTCTGAAAATGGTTTCCAGCTGAGAGACATTTTCTCAGCATGGAACCAATTTCAGTTTCTTCCTGTTCAGTTTGCACAGGGACGGATCTGTTACAGAAACTCAACCTGTGAGAGATTCTGTGTGTTTTAAAAACCCACATCAGCAGTTTGAATTGATGAAATTACTTACTTACCAAAACTTTTAATTAGTGTTAAAGATTTCCTAAAGAAAAGCAGATATTTTTATTTATATCATTACATTATTATTACTTGACATTTAAAGTGCATAGAAACAATATTTATTTAAACAAAAACCAGGATAAAGACAAATTGGGGGAAAGGAGAGAAGATTAAAATGCAAACTTAAGTCTGAGGAAGAAAATGGCTTTCGAATGAAAACCCCAAACACGTTCACACTTCTCTCCTTCTCTGATATTTCTTTTCATCCTGATCTTTCTTTTCATCTCGGAGCTTTCGGCTCCTATGTTTTATTTCCCGACTCTCTGCGTTTTCAGGATGTGAATCTGTGATCAAAGACGACTAAAACTGCTTCGACACCGTTTTCGCTTCACACTAAAGATTTCATCCCTGATGCTATCCTGCTGTGAGCAAACCAGATTGGTCTCTGAATACTCTTCCTCTCTCTGTGATCACATGACACCTCAGCTTATTGATCAGCCTGTAATGATTATGAGTGATTAGAAGCCTTTTTTTAGGGTTACTTTCCCACAGAGCAGGATTTGGTCCATTCATCCCACTGTAATACTTTCTGGATTTGGCCTATTAAAAAGGATTTAAAACTGCTTGTTTGGCTCAGGTTTTACATTTTACATTAACATTAGCAACGCTGACAAGATTCACTGGCAGCTTTTGAATGAAAACCCCAAACACCTCCTACAGTTTGTCTTCACCACTTCCCTCAGTCCTGTGGTACACTTGAAAGGTTGAAACCTCTCTCTGGCCTTCTTCAGAAATCCAAGCTATCTGCCTGTCAATTAGACCCTTTTCCTACTAACTTAATAAAAGCTTGCTACTCTCTCTGTCCACCATAATAAATACTAGTGTTCCTTCCTTCCTTATCTCTAGTATTGTTTCCTCATTTCTCAAGTCAGCTGCAATAACTCGTGTGCACAAGTAACCTGTAGGAGATCCCAGCAATTTCAATAATTTCATCCAACCTACCCTTTCTATCTAAAATCCTTGAGGAAATAGTTGGTTCACAGGTTCATGCTCAGTTGCCTCAAAATAACCAGTGTAAACAATTTAAGCTTGGTTTATTTGCCCTTCATAGTACAGAAACAGCCCTGGAAAAAAATCAGTAACGACCTCCTTTTGACAATTGACAGCAACTCTTAACCATTCTCATCCTCTTAGATCTGAGCACAGCCCTTGACACTATATCTCATAACATTCTTAATATTAGTTTCCATCGGTATGCTGATGACACCCAACTCTGTGTCCACCAAACCTATCACCACGCGCGCACCCATCACCCTCTGTGTTTGTCTCCAGGAAATCAAATCCTGATTTTCTTGTAACATTCTCAAATTGAACAGAGATGAAAATCAATGTTCTCCTCATTGGCACCAAATCCACTTTGTCTAAATATAACAGCTTTTTGCTCCTCTCATGTTAAGAGTCTGGACATCATGCTTTCTTTTCAAGTGCACATCAATAACATCCCTAGGGCCTCATGGTTTCATCTTCGTAACATTAATCACCTTTGTCCATGTTTCACACACAATATTACTGCCATCCTTTCCAGACTTTGCTTACATCTTGCATCAATTACTATAATTCTTTTCTTTTCAGTCCATACATACACTTCAACTGGTCCACATTTCAGTTGGTAGCATGATCACCAGAAATTCTTCCATTAGTCACAATATATCTGTCCTTTTATACCTGTCCTTCAATACCTACAATGGCTTCCAGTTAAATAACTGTATTGATTTCAAGATTCTACTCCTCGTCTTAAGGTAATCCATAATCTTGCTCTGCAGTACGCTTCTGAACTTCTGAACATCAATACACCCATTTGCACTTTCAGGTCTTCTCTCCATCTCACTGTCCCTTCCCCCCATTTTACTATTATGATTACCATTCTGCTAAGAACATTTTAACATATCTGTGGAGATTGACTCACTCTGGAGCTGCTTCCAGTGAACATTAGAGGAGGTTTCTTTGGGTTTCCTGGTTAGCTTTAACTGTACAGTTTAATTATACAGTTAAATTTTGCAGCTGCTTACCAGTAACAATGGAAAAGCTACTGCTGTAAAGAGGGGATTTGTGAGTTTGACTGATAGGTAGCATAATAACAGCAGTGGCAGTATTGACCCCAGTCATGCTCAGGAATGTGTTTGACTATCTCATATACCTGTGCTGGGCATCTGGAGGGCAAAACAGTGAGCAGCTGTGAACGGTGTAAGCTTGTTATGTAAAACTTTACATTCAGCAATGTATTTTAAAATTTACCACGTTTTAATGTCCATTAATGTCCATTAAAACCAAACTTTAGATCAAACTGTGAGCCTGTCCAGATGACTTTAACCTTATTTAACCTCACCTTCCACCTTCATTTTAGATCTAATCAATATTTTGACCTTTTACCTCCAATCGAAACACAACTCAAGAAAAACCATGAATTTTAATTTAATCTCCCACTAAAAGTGATGACCCCATCTAGACAAAACTCCTATAGTGAATTCATAAACTCATTAATAGTTAATCTGATGGTGATTAATCTGATTGTTAAAATGACAGTTAATTAAGTACAAATACGACAGTGGGAGTGGGGACAAAGTGGACCTGAGGTCTCATTGTCCTGTGTATCAGTGGGTGTCAGTGACATTTATGACATTTATTCTCTTTGTACTGGGACAAAAAGCTATTTTAAAATTGTCATTTATGAATTTGTGTGTGTGTGTGTTTGTGTGTGTTATGACAGCTACTCCCTTCTTGCCACTTTGACACTAAGCTACCCTGTTATTCTCATTGTATTTTGTGTGTGCATGTCTGTGTGTGTGCGTGTGTGTGTGTGTGTGTGTGTGTGTATGCGCGCGCGCGCGTATGTCTGTATAATTGGCCTCCTGTTGACCGGTTGCTAATTGTGTCTGACAGCAGTAAAGGTCCCCGTTAACAATGTGCAGACCAAACACTTATTGGTGTTTTAACCTGCAAACACACACACACACACACACACACACACACACACACACACACACACACACACACACACACACACACACACACACACACAAGGGTGTGTGTGTTTTCCATTTGGTCCTTGTCAAAATGCATCCACAGACAGCAGTGACACTGCATCCCATGAGACAAACATGATCATATTCTCTCCGTGAGTGTGTGTCTGTATGTGTGTGTGTGTAGGTGTGTTTCCTT
This sequence comes from Copadichromis virginalis, assembly GCF_057382275.1. NCBI lineage: Eukaryota > Metazoa > Chordata > Actinopteri > Cichliformes > Cichlidae > Copadichromis > Copadichromis virginalis. Next base: position 32,135,279 of record NC_140624.1, read on the forward strand.
TCATTTTGTTTCCTTTTTTCAGTATTTGTTCACGTTGTTCTGCCATTTTTTTGACAGATACCATTTTCTTTTTTTTCTGAATCAGTTTTGACGTAATCTATGTCGTCTGCAATATAAATTGCTCTCTCGTTCTATTCAGACCTTCAAAAAAACCTGATGAAATGAAGAACGGCTTTGAAATGTTTATTGTTTTTAGAAAGCTAAAAAAAAAAGTTGCTCATTTTTGACAGAGTTTTTTTCACTCACATGTCAAATTTTCGATTGTTGTTACTTACTGTTGTTAGAGTCTACTATTAGCACCCAGGTGGCTTATTCAGATGACTGCTTTATGGATAATATATTACTGACAATAACTTGTCAGGCTCCTGAGAACTAAATATTGCTCTTACATCTAACTATGTACACTCGTCTAAGCAGGGATGACAAGCTCATGTTACTTTGTGGGATGCATACAACACAATTTGGTTTCATAAGTGGGCCAGACCATTAAAATTATGGCCCAATAACAAATAAAAAAGACAAGCATATTGTTGCTCTGAGGAATCATCATGGCAGTTGGCTATTCAATTGGCTATTCAGTTCTCTATTAAGATAGGGCTTTATCTTATTATGGAAAGTGTCTTAATGTGGATGTTGTTGTTAACAGGTACTATATAAATAGAACTGAAGTGAAGAAAATGTCTTGCTGTGAACCCACTAACAGAAAGCTCTGTGTTAAACTGTGAAAAAAAGAACATTTCTATTGGTTAGAGGGACACTTACAATGAAAAAAAACAAAAAACACTTAATTACTCCTCAGCTGTAAAAGGCTGACTGGATATTGTTGTTACCCTGCTGGGTTGCCAGGCGTGCGATGTGGACACCTATGTTTGTCAATGTCAATAGCTACTAAAAATCTCAGACACTTTTGAATCTGAGTGACCTTCATCTCAAAGTCAAGGTCAAACATCAAGTTTTCTGAAATTCTTGTGAATGATTTAAGAAGGAAATCACCATTGGTGAATCTACTAACTTTGGATGAGTGTAGATCCCAGTGTCCTTGACCTCAAGGTCAGAGGTCACATGCCAGCTTTTGTGAAACTCTTTTGAATTTGATAACTTGAGAATGCAGTGACATAGGATTTTGAAATTGACACCATATGTGTATCTACTAAAAGGTTGATGGGTAGCACTGGTGTTGGCACTATGTTTTTTCTTTAATGTTATGCCTTATCGTTTTCTTTCTTCCTTCGGTGTAGTACGACAGGCCATGGATGATGTCTTTGTTAGTGAGAAGGTTGTAAAACTGATGAAAAGCATTAAAATAAAATCAGATAGTTCTGCCCTTGCAATTCTCACAGTTTCAAAAGTCACCCCGCCTTACACAAGCATTTCTACTTGTCTAAGTAGAAATGCTTAGTAGATTCTAAGTATGTAGTTGACATGAAAGTGCAACAACTTCAGTTTTTCTCTTTACTTTTTGAAGTCTTAACCTTCAAAAAGTGTTTAATATGTTTTTTCTCCATCACTGAATACAAGCAATCATTTTGCCACGTACGTGTCTCTGTCTCTGGCTTTATTCCACTGCTGTTTAGAATAGCGTGTCTTAACATCTGTTGTGATTGTATTTATTTAAGGTTTCACTTTTAGTTCAACTAAACCAAAGCAATTTTCCAAGTATTTCAGAGCTCTGATTGCTATTTGTTTTTCGGTTTTTATTCGATACCGCTTTTAATATGTCTGAGATGAAACATTTCAGCAAATGCAAGCATCTCGCTGACACATATCACGAGAAGATTAAAAAAATGCTGCCTCACACCTCTTCGCAGAGCTTCACACATTCAGTAAAAATCACTTTCTGTTAATCTGAATGTGTTCTGCACACACGCACACTTCACCCGCTCTGATATTAACACCAATTGGTCTTAATTAGCCTAGTCCCATTCAGCCTGCTGTGTTTCCTGCTAATTACTGTGAGTGTGTGTCTTTCTGTCAGCACAATCAATTGCAGTCTGTTTCTTTTCAGACTGTCAATTAAATTAACGATAGCAGATGTTTAAACACTTTGGAAAAATATTAAAGCTTTCCTTTCCTTTTTTTCCTTTTTCGGCTCTATTTTTAGACTTTTGTGAAATAAAACATAAAAAACATGGACCATATAAAATTAACTTTGTACACATATATATAACTGTGATAAATCAGCAATGATATCGTTGCCTGTCACCCAGGTGACACACTGGGTGTTACCCAGTGTTACTGGGTGTAATGTCCTTCATATTTTATTGGTATTTTCGGTATAGTGTCAGTGGAGCTTCTGAAAGAGACACCCTAGTAAAAGCTGATTTTATTGATCACCTTGATGTTTTTCCCTACCGACTTCTCTAAAAAACACAGGGATTAATGCATAAAAGCTCATTGTTAGCTCTGTATTCATATTATTGGCTTAGTAGTTGCATAATTCACATTTGCAAATAAACTTTATTTATGTTAGACTGAGCCTTGGTGCAGGCCCTCAGTTCATCCTCTGGATGAAAGAAGCTATTTTAGCTCCCATTTTAAGTCAGCTGTCTTCCGATTGGCTGCCCCATATAAAACACGAGGTGAAACAACACCTGGGCAGGGATTCTGTGAGCTACCATGAGATGACCGTGATCCCACAAAGAGCCCTGAGTAGTCTGAGTGTTTGGAGCGTTTGGCTCACATGGATTACTTGTACATGCTCTGAGCTTATCATTTGAAACTTTGGCCATGTTTTATGTGAACATTCACCATGGAAACTGGAGTTATATTACAGGAAAGAAGGAGAAGTAAAGTAGGCCTCTTTTATGCCACAGTTACACAGCTAAATATAGAGACCACGTTTTTGACCACTCACAGTCGGTTGCCATCTTCAAACATATTTTAGTAGATCAAGATAAACATAATAATAATAATAATAATAATAATAATAATAATAATAATAATAATAATAATAATAATGTCTGTGAAGGTTCTCATTATATATTCAATAATATATAATATAGTAGATCACCCTGCTATCAGTCTGTAATTAAACGGGGTCAAGTTGGCAATTATGTGATAATATAGCAATTAACAGTAATGACTTAGTGATGATCACAAAACTCTTACTGTCTTACAAACTTATTGTCATGTACTGTTGTTGATATTTACAGTACATACACAGAAATTCCCATTAAAAAATAATTCACTACTTACATGGACTGGATCTTATATAGCCCTAGATGTGTCTCATTCACTCCAGCACTTTTTTCTATGACATGTGTACTATCAACCTAACATTCACACTCCAGTGGATGGATAACAGAACAACTTGGGGTTAATATCTTGCTCGAAGATATTTGACATGCAGACTGATGCAGCCAGGGATTGAACCCCCAACCATCCAGTTGGTAGATAACCTGGCCTACCTCATGAGCTCCAGGCAACCGGATGCTGCCACAAATAGTGACACATTTGCTTTAGGATGGCATTTTAACCCTTTAAAGCCGGTCGGAGCGGACACACTCCATTTTGCGCAACTATTTTTAAATCCCGGTAGCACTGCAACCACGTAAGCTAGCGCAATAATTTTTTTTGCATATGAAACCGGAGGAGTTGTACTTACATCTGATGCCATCAGCTTGTCCTAGGTCACGTATCCTTCCACATATAGCTTTGCAAAAACTGCATAAAAAGCACTTGCAGCAACAAATACATAATATTCCAGAAACAGGCTTTGCCGATCCGATCAGCTGTTTGTAACACTTCCTACATCCATCAGCGTGAACTATCGCATGTCCGCCATGACCTGCCCGAAACCGGAAGTGACGTCATTTTGCGGAAATGTAGTTTTTTTACCATCGTGGCCTTATGAGCCTATACTGGTGTTTTTAAAAGTTATGTTTGACTTTATGACTTTCTGTGTCGTTTTTGGGATGCTGAGGACTCATATTGCACTGCTGGATTTTATTTTGATGCATATGCTGTTATTTTGCAAATTTGCACTATAATATATTTTTTCGTTTTTCCTGCAGTATATGAAAATTGGTGTATCTCAAAAATAAAACTATGAAGACACTTAAAATAAATTTCCTTTGGTGGGAAACTAGTTTGTGCAACTTTTTTGTATTTACAGTTTTGAGGGATAAGCCTCTTAAATTTCTCTAACTAGAAATATATGTTAAAAACTCAAAAACGATTTTAAATTTGTTTGTAGTTTATTGCAAGTTTTTGCAATTTATGTAATTACTATGCACTTAATGCAGACATATCATTAAAATTTGGGCTATAATGGTTGTATTGATGCATAGCAACTTGAAATGCTCCAAAAAATGGCTCCACAGCATGTAAAAATATACTATAAGCTCTGGCGGACTTGGTTCTATGGTAGGTCTTAAAGGGTTAACTGTACAATGTGCTAAGTATTTGGCAGCAGTGGAATACAATCAAAGTACAACCACTGAAGTCAAATCCACTATTACAAACAGATGCATCCCAGACGAGTTGCGCTCATCAGCACAGACTGACTTAGAGTGCTTGTAACATGTTAGAGTACTATTATTTGCAAACCTTCACCAATCTGTCTGAGCGTGATTGCAGTGAGTCTGACTTAAACTGTGATTGTTTCGACACAGGTTGCCTCCCACTGGTTCACTTGTGCAACCGCCTCTTGATCAAAATTTTAAGCCATCCTGTTTTTATTGCGTGTCTAGTGTGACAGAGCAGCTGAATTCAAGTAATGCTGAACTATTTCAAAATAAAGTATTCCAGTCAATGACTCCTATTGTTGCTGTTGTAGTTTCTTTGAGCACTTCTTTTTATGATCTCTTAACAAGCAAGAAAAAAGATGTTTAATTGAAGTGATTTCCTTCTGCTGCCCGTTGACTATGGATTGGTTGGTGCGTGTGGTGAGCTCAGCTGGGAGATAGAGGGATCATGGGAGTTTTAACTCAATGAGACACGGAGGGTGGACAGCAGGTGAGGCTTGTTAATAAAGGCTTAATGCTAAACATGCACACACTGCTGTCCAGCTGGTGTCAGAGCTCACTGCAGATGGGACCTTAACAAACGGTGTGCCTACATGCATTGCTAATTTCGGGGGCTGCACAGTGTTGTAGTGAGGACTCCGAGACGGGGGTCGGGGTGGAGCCAGTATTTCATGCTGTTGACCAGCCCACTTTTTGTGGTGAAACAATAAGATAAATTAAGCTGTCGTTCAGTTCTTATTGTCCAGCAGTTTTTATTGAGTTAATATTTAATATTAGTGATTGGAAGTTGATATTGATATGCTAATCTATTACTTCAGGATGACTCTCATCTAACTCGTCTGTCTGCCTTTCTTTCTCTTTTTTCCTTTTCTCATCATCAGACTCTCAGCACTGAATGGTGTTGAGAGCCACAAGCACACAGCAGAGACTTTACATCACAGAGCAGCTACTGATTTTGTATTATTATTGAGTGACTGCACATAAAAATACCGCTCTTCAAAATGTCATCAAAGAATACTTTTATTTTTATTTAAATGATCTTAGAGGCACCCTGCCTCTCACTCTGTGTTATCTGAATGAAGCTCCAGCCTTGCCTTCTTAAATGCTTGGAAAAGTATTTAGGAAAACAGATGGATGGATTGAAATTTTGAGGCAAATTGTGCGAGACATTGAGTTACACGAATAACAGCCTGTTTGACTAAACTGGGAATTGTTGCTTGGTAAATTTGCCAGTGTTGTTGTCAGTAACAACTTACAGACTTGATGTTTGGGTTAAGCCAGCTCTAGTGTTTTTAGTGATTGACATGTCCATCATCCCAACAATGATTTTTGTTTCACTTTTGAGATTTTAAGGTAATTGCACTGACACTAATCATGACGATTATTCTCAATGTGCACAGAGACAACAAAAAACTGGTTTCCAGTCAAAGGTATGTAAAAGAAAAAAACAATCAGTAAGTTGCTGATCAGACAGGAAGTGGTGCCAAAGTCTGGTGTAGCTCTGGGAGTCAAGAAGATATGAAGAAAGTGGCTGTGTGCTGCTTCTGTCAGGTTTCAGTTAGGTCACTTTGAGATGAGTCAGCTTGTGTGATGATCAGAGATGGGCAGTAACGCGTTACTGTAATCTGATTACTTTTTTTCAAGTAACGAGTAAAGTAAGGGATTACTATTGCAAAAACGGTAATTAGATTACCGTTACTTTCCCGTAGGAACGCTGCGTTACTGCGTTACTAAAACCGTGATTTCTTTGCGAGAATGTCTCATGACAGTGACGTAAGCAAGTGCGACGTTCGTGACAACAGCTGTGTGCAGATCAACAATGGATAATATATCGAGTGCAGGAGAGAGTATGACCGTGCAGCGTTTAAAGCGTGGAAGTACTGACCTTACTTTGAGTTTGATTCCATAAAAAGTGACAAAAACATTAGCGTCCATCGTGCGTGGGAAGAAAACTTCTTTTTACAGCGAAAAAACCCCTAAACTTCCGAGCAAGCACCGAGTAGCTATGACGTAATGGGAAACTCACAGAGAAACTCGCGGATTCTTCCATTGACCGTGGCACACCTGCACCAGGGTAAACCTCCGCCTACCACAGTCCTGCTTTACAGGTGAAAATAGAGCAACAGGACCGCTGAGTCTTTGACTTTATTTATTTTCTGCTGTGTTTTACTTGCATCTATTTGAAAGACTGAGTGTAAACACAAAAAATATTTTATTTTATGTGCTGGAATGTGCAGAAAATAGGTTTAAATGTTAAACTAATTTCTTCAAGTCAGAGAATGGTGCATATAGTTAAATTTTTGCTTGATGCATAAAGTTAAAAGATTAAAACTGATAAAACAAGTAAAAAAAAAGAGACTTTTCCATTTGATTACATTTTGTATGATGGATTATGCAGAAAAAGTAGAATTGGGCTGAAAGATCTATCGCTTTATCACCTCTTCAGGTTGTAAATCGTGTTTTTAAAAAGTAACTAAGTAACTAAGTAATTAATTACTTTTGAAAATAATACTTTTTTGGGGAAGTAATCAGTAATTAGTTACTGATTACTTTTTTCAAGTAACTTGACCAACACTGGTGATGATGCTTACTGGGTGACAGTGTGAGCTTTGAGTCAGTGTGTAAGGGATCAGACCTCCATTTAACTCTATCAAACTTTCCTTTTCTGCTTCACTTTTCACTGCTTCCTGCTAACTTAGCACTTCTTTTCCTCGAGTTCATTCTTGGAGGTTCTACAACTTTTTCAAGCCTAACAAGCAGAAATTTTCAGCCTTCAGCAATCACAAACATTTGCTCCAGAAAATAGTGCATACATCCAGGTTTCTTCTTTTTCTTTTTCTCCTTCTTTCTTGTGTTATTTGTCTTTCATTTCAACTCAGTTAAATTAATGACATTCAATTACATCCAATTTTATTCACAAAAACACTCTTGGTATTCTAGTCTTGTTTTATTTAATTTTAAACAAGCTTTTTAAAATTTTTTCAACAGATTTTGATTCAATATTTGATATCAACCTCAACCCTTTCTCGTGTTTGTGTCAGTGTTGATGGTATACTTGCACATAAACCACTACATTGGACACTGATGTGTCACTCGATACCGTGCCACCCACTCAAAACGTATGTTGTCCACCTAAGTAGACATGTAAAAAACTCTTTGAAAAGTACATGCTTAAAAAAAATTAAGTTCAAAAATCTTTTTTTCATGCCCAAAGATGAATAAAAAAACGTAACAACTGAAAACGTCTGAATTCAAAGATTAAGGGCTCGTACCCAATACTCGGCAAATGGATGCCAAATAAGTGCAGGAATTCTTATAGAAACTTAGTGTACACAATGTACAGTATATGTACAACAGACAGAGCTCTGTTTTTGGTCACATCGCTGTGCCCCATATACCACACAGACATATAAACAGTCTCTCTCACCATCTGAAAAACCCCGAACGTTGACTAGTCCTTACTCACTATGACCTATGTTATATTATCAGAGCGTTCTCACTCCCGAGGCGTAACATGTCGACGTTTTGTCACGTCCCGCGGCGTTCCTGAGGAACGCGAAAGGAGACCTTCGGCGTTCTTATGGTATGCGGCGGGTTATGGCTGGAATCCAGTGCAATGACGCTCCCGCGGTAGTAGACGTTCCAGCCCTGTATTCCAGCCCTAAACCTAACCTTATCCCTAGCCCTGACCATAACCTTATTCCTGACCTTAACCAGGACTTTAATGATGTTAAATAGCGTGTTTCTAAGCGATTTGAAGAAAAAGAGCGAACATGTGTAGGTTCAGTCCAGACGGTTCTCATATTTCCTCTTTTTCCGAGGTCGTCTTTTAGGAACGTGGTGGGTAGCCGAAAACGTAATATGGTGACGATTTGTCACCTAGCGTAAAATGTTACGCTTTGGGAGTGAGAACGGGTTGATATTATAATATCTACACCCTCGCATGGCTCTCAGTCAGTCTGAAAACTGCATCTCAATGCAACTCTAAACCTAAACACAATATAACTGCAATAATGATCACAGCACAACAGAAAATAATTTGAATTTAAAAAACATTAGCAGTATGCCTCTTTGCACTCTCCGTTGCTGTACTGAAAAAATCAAACTTTTAAATAAGTATGAACAACTTTACCGCTCAGTATGCGGGCAAAGACTACAAATAATTCAGTATACTTAATAAGGCTTAACACCTGCAACAAATGACAATAAATGCACTGATTTATATTAAGCAAGGCCGTTGTTTGCATAAAACCAAGTTGTTAAAAGATTTGAGTTGAGTTAAAACATACTTTTACCGTCAAAATATTAAAACTCTGCAAACATTTGACTTTAAAAATCTTTTGAAGTGACTAATTTCCTCTATTATTTTTCTTTTGTCAACTTTTCAAGCTTTACATGGTTGAAATGCTGTTTTTTTCCATTTAGCAACACATCATTGGTTTATTTCCTGATATGTTGCTGCTGTCTGCTTTCATGGTTTGATTGTGACAGAGATGGGTTTCCTTTTTTGGGCATCTTTTTCCTTCCTCTTCCTTCCTGCTGCCTTCTTTCAGTCAAGCTGATTCTCTGCTGGCAGGCAGCAGCTGGCAGAGACTTCAAACACACACACAGTATCTGGACGTTGTCCAGGGTCGTAATGCAGTCGTTTTTTTTTTTTTTTCCAGACACTAACCCACAGTGTCAGCCACTGTGAGAATGCGTGCGTGTGTGTTCAGATGGTCTTGGCTGTTGTCCACCTTGCTGTCACCGACTCTCATCTTATCATTTAAACTCCTGGATGGCTCTATATCCTTCCACTTCTTTACCCCTGTGACAAAACTGACTAGGGCGTGTCTTCCATAGAGGTCTTTCGATGGCTTTTCTCTCCTTGCTAACAAATTTGTGATCTGGACCAGGTCTGAAGTATTTTGTTTTGTCTTGTACTGTTCTGTTAAGTGTTGAATATTTATTCTACTGCAGTGTGTTAATTAGCTGCTCCAGCATTCAGGTCAACATGTTTTAGGATCTTGTAATCAGCGGAGACTGCTATGGATCAGGATCAGTGTGATTCTATATGGTTTGCATTATTGACCTTTATTTGCTTTTGAAGACAAAAGCATATAAGTACAAAAATATTGTGAATGCCACGAGATTAACAGGTCTTAGAGTTAGTTACTGAAGACTTGAAGGATTTTAAACATCTAAAATTGAATGCATAACCAAAGCCTACACGATTTAGTAATATTTCATATTGCATGTTGCTCATTTTTCAGTTTAGCTTTTTATCAGGATTAAACTGAACAAACACACAGCATCTCAGCTGTTGAATTTCAAGTTTCTATCATCATCATCAGTTCTACTTCACTAGTATGATCTGGGTGAAATGCTGCTTTCTTGATTGAATATATACAGGCATGCAGGGATAAAGGAAGATAGGATGTCTCTGAGTCTGAGCCCCTGTTTACTGTAGAGTGACTGTCATCAGTTTTCATAGAGAGACATGTAGCCCAGATGAAAAATATCATACTTATTCTCTTTATATTAACTGTCTACATCAGCAAAACGTCATATTTCCTATGACCATTGAATGCACCTAGCTCAGCAACCAATCAGAGCCTACCCAGGCCGCATTGACCCTGTCAGCCAGGAAGTGAGGTGGAGGTGCATGGTGTCCCGGGTTTTTTCTCATCTCAGCAAGAGGAGTGGAGGCATCTACTACTCAAACTGAGAAATCCACGGACAAAAGAGAGGAAAACTCAGGATTGAGAGGAAGGAAAGCCAGCGTACTTACCTGCTGGAAGTCCGGAGTCGAGTGGCTGGATGAAGGAGAGAGGCAACGTCGGTAAGACGAGTGTTGTTCTGATGGAAAAAAACTTGTAGAGACTTACCGTCGCGATCATGCTAATGCTAGCTCGGTGTCTCACAGGCTAACCACTCACCTTTCATCCGGAGAGCTGCTGCAATTCCAACGCCAGTGTGTGTTGGGCTTTTGTGAAACAGAGCAACGGTGAGCAACATGTTCTTAGCTGCTCTAAAGCTAAATTTTGTCAGTTCACTGTGAGTTTAAAGTAATCTAGAGGGTAATTTTTAGTGCATTTCTCTCTCACGAATAGGCCTATAGTGTGGAGAAATTAAGCACACTGCTTTAATGCCTCTGAACTGAACTCACATGTATATTTTGTTGCTTATTTGCACATAGTTCTGAATTTGTTATGGTGTATTGTATTTTGAGTGTCAATGGTTACTTACCATAAGTATTGTTTAATTAATGTTTACATGAATAGAGAAATATTTGAGCAACTTAGATGTTTAGTTCTCATAATTGATATGCTTGAAAATTGAATGTTGTACAACAGAACTGTGAGATTTGATAAGATTTAAGATGTTGATGCAATGAATATGAGGTGATGCAATATTTTGATTTTGTATTTTAACCTTAAACAATGCATCTGAAACAGACTGATTAGAATGTACATTTTATGACCTGGATTATAGGTCAGGTTTTTTGGAGAGGACGGAAAAGTCCAAGGACCAGGACGATATTCTGGTTGTGATAGATGGCGAGCCAACCACTTTGAGGACGATCTACCCCAAAGAAGATACACACCACACACTCATACATTCCAGTTACATTCACAAGGACCTTTGAAGTTGGCTATCGCCAGCTTAACTCTAAATTCTTAAAGGGCCCCAACGAGTACTTTTATTTTGTTGAGTGTGCACACTATTTATTTTATTTTATACTTTATCTGTACAAATTGGACAAATACCTGTTATACTTTGTAACAATACAAGAGTGGCTACTCAAAAGTTAACATTGTGTCCAGGTCATTATTGCTGCTCAATACTTTGGCTCCATACGAATTTGGTGTCTTCTGATTCTGGCCAGGGTCTTATTACGAGCCCAAGTAATTATTGCGCTGTAATTCACCTTTATACCTTAAAGTTGGTTACAGAAGTGGCGAGCCAGCCAGGAGCCAATTGATTTGAGCATCAATATTGAGGCAATGACCAGCATGGATTTCATACAAAAGTCTGGTGTCAAAATACCTAATGCGGTTGTTGTCGCTGGGATAACACAGGTATCTGAGAAAGATGAACAGGTCATTGACTTTCTGAAACAGTATGGTAAAATCACAAGAGTCCTTTTTGTTGATGATTCACTGTCCAACTTCTACCAAAACCTGATCGTAGAATACTCTAGCAGTTCAGCCTTACAAGGTTTAGAACCTCGTTTACCATACACATACACAGCACAAGCTGATCCCAGCGTTGTCTATGAAATTAAAACACTCAGTAGCATGTACACTACCACGGTTGGGAGTAATGTTACAAAAACCTACTTGGCGGAACTCAAGGAACTAGCCAAGCTGAGTGGCAAAGACTACGGTGAGGTGCTGAAGGAGATGATGTGTCAGATTGGGGAGGATGTTGAAGCCATGCGACCTACCACTGAAGAACCTTCTCCCACGTATGTCGAGACCACTGTTGTATCTCCGCCCGCTTCTAAAGAGCGACAGTGTCACACCTCACATTCAGATGTTACACCAAGTGATACTGGTGCCACTGATGATGTTCCCCTCACTAATGGAAGGAGAGCAGCGTCCCTCTCAGTAAGTGACTTGAACCCACCTGACATTCAGAAGGTTGTGGTAGAGCATATCGTACGAAGGAAAGATGTTGTCCCACACATCCAGTCCCAGGTGAGACTCCGTTCCTTCTCCGGTAAGGTTCCCAGACCTAACAATGAAACTGATTATGACACATGGCGCACACAAATTGAACTGCTCCAAAATGATCCCAGCATGTCCCCCCTGCAAATATCCAGAAAGATCCATGAGAGCCTGCTCCCACCAGCAGCTGATATAGTTAAGAGTTTGCGGCCTGAGTCACCACCTGTGACTTATTTGCAGCTTCTAGATTCAGCCTTTGGCACTGTAGAAGATGGTGAGGAACTTTTCGCTCAATTCCTGAACACCCTTCAAGATCCAGGTGAGAAGTCATCCACTTACCTTCACCGGCTACAGCTAGCATTAAACAGAGCCACGAAGAGGGGGGGAGTCGCATGTGAAGGAGTGGACAAACATCTACTTAAACAGTTCTGCAGGGGATGTTGGGACAACGACCTACTCAGCGCCCTGCAACTTGAGCAAAAGAAGAGCAGCCCACCCCAATTCTCAGACCTGTTGTTAATGATTCGCTCTGAGGAAGATCGACAGCAAGCAAAAACTAACCGTATGAGAAAACACATTGGCACCACAAAGCAGAGAACTCAGTTACAGTTCCAGGGTGCACATGTTTGTGAACCAGAGGAGAAACATGGGAGTAGCATTGCTGCTATTGAGGATCTGCGAAAGCAGGTGGCGAGTCTGCAAAGTCAACTAACTACATTCATGTCACAGAAAAAAACAAAGTTTGCAAACAGCAAGGACCCTGCAGGGAAGCCGCAGAGTAAGATGTCAAAGCCACATGGTGTAGATGGACGTATGCAAAGACAGACTTCAAAGAGGCAAAGGGGCAGACCCAAGCCCTGGTATTGTTTCAACTGCGGTGAAGATGGACATATCGCTCCATGCTGTGTTGACCCCGCTAACCCCAACCTAGTAGCAGAAAAAAAGAAGCAGTTGGAGGAGAAACAACGCCAGTGGGAAGCGCGAGATTGTACAGATTCACCTTTAAACATCTAACAGTTCCTGTTGTGGGACAAACAGGAGCTGAGGAGAGTCAACAACGTCCCTCAGACGTAAACAATGGTGACAAAATCACAGCTGAGGTTAACAAAGTAAGTACCCCAGCAAAGACTGTCAAAGCACAAACATGTTCTGGCTTAAACCATTCAGAGCAGAACCAATCTTTCCAACTCCCTAAACAGTTGATTGGTACCAGAAGTACAGCTCAAGTGACTGTGAGAGGTGAAGAAGTCAACTGTCTTCTTGACTCAGGCTCCCAAGTTACCACTGTTCCTGAGTCATTTTACCAGCAGCACCTTTCAGAGCAAAAGATCAAGCCACTACATGACCTCTTAGAAGTGGAAGGTGCTAATGGCCAGCTAGTGCCTTACTTTGGCTATATAGAAATGACCATAACTTTTCCAAAGGACTTTATAGGTGTTCCAGTAGATGTAAACACACTTGCTTTAATCGTCCCTGACACTTCACAATCCCTCATGCTCATAGGCACAAACACCCTAGATGTACTGTTCGACATCTACTCAGAGACTGACTTAGCCAATCGTCAACCCCTCCCACATGGCTACAAAGTAGTCTTCAAAATCATTGAGTTGAGACGGAAGCAGACAAGTGACACCCATCAGGGGGTAGTGAAGCTACTTGGCAAGATGCCTCAAGTCATTCCAGCTGGTTCAACTGTAGTGGTGGAGGGAGTCGCCCTTGGCGAGGGCCTTCAGGATGAAAAATCAGTTGTAATTGAGTACCCATCATCGTCCCCCTTGCCCGGTGGCCTGCTACTTAAAGCCGGTCTGGTGGACTTTCCCCAGCGGCGGCCCCACAAGTTGCCAGTTGTTATAAGCAACGAGTCTGACCACGACATTGTCATCCCTGCCAAGTGTACTATTGCAGAGGTTAGTGCTTATCAGACCATCCTATTAAAGGAACACAACAAGACCAAACAGTCAGAACTATCCCAGAGAACTCCACAGACTCCGTCTTTCCAAGAGCCCACCATAACCTTCAATTTTGGTGACTCCCCAGTTCCATTGGAATGGAAACAGCGCATCACTCAGCAGCTCAGCGGCATGCCTGAGGTGTTTGCACAGCACGACCTGGATTTTGGCCGGACGGACCAGGTGCGACATCATATAAAACTTTCGGATGGCACGCCTTTCAAACTACGTGCCCGGCCAATCCACCCACGGGACATTGAGGCTGTCCGGAAGCACATTCAGGAACTCCTTGATGCAGGAGTTATTAGAGAGTCAGAGTCCCCATTTGCGTCACCCATAGTGGTAGTCCGGAAAAAGAACGGCCAAGTCCGGTTGTGCATCGATTATAGGCGTCTAAACCTTCAGACTATAAAAGATGCGTACAGCCTTCCGAAGCTAGAGGACACATTCTCAGCCCTCAATGGTTCACAGTGGTTCTCTGTTCTTGATCTAAAATCAGGGTACTACCAGATCGAGGTCGAAGAAGCAGACAAACCGAAGACGGCCTTTGTGTGCCCTCTCGGCTTCTGGGAGTTCAACAGAATGCCTCAGGGTGTAACGAACGCCCCCAGCACGTTCCAGCGGTTAATGGAGCGGTGCATGGGGGATATGCATTTGAAGGATGCATTGGTCTTTCTTGATGACGTGATAGTATTCTCCCGAACCCTTGAGGAACACGAAGAAAGACTCATGAAAGTGCTCACTCGTCTAAAAGAGTTTGGGTTAAAGCTGTCACCAGAGAAATGTGTCTTCTTCCAGACTTCAGTCCGTTATCTGGGACATGTGGTCTCCAGAAATGGAGTTCGGACTGACCATGAGAAGATTTCGGCCCTTAAAACATGGCCTGTCCCACAGACCCTGCGAGAGTTAAAGTCGTTCCTTGGTTTTGCTGGGTATTATAGAAGGTTCGTTAAGGGGTATTCCAGCATTGTGAAACCTCTCCACAACTTAACTTCAGGGTACCCACCTAGCCACAAGAAATCAAAAGTAAACACAAGACAAAGTGCACATCAGTACCATGACCCAAAAGACCCTTTCGGAGGTCGCTGGACGCCAGCTTGCCAGGAAGCCTTCGAGTCAGTCATCCAAAGTCTCACCACTGCCCCTGTACTTGCCTTCGCTGACCCCCAGAAACCCTATATACTGCACACCGACGCCAGTACCACCGGGCTTGGTGCTGTATTGTATCAGGAGCAAGAGGGACAACTTAGAGTCATAGGCTATGCAAGTAGAGGGCTGTCACGGAGCGAAAATCGCTATCCAGCGCACAAGTTGGAGTTTCTGGCGCTCAAGTGGTCAGTTACAGAAAAGTTCAGCGACTATCTCTACGGCAACCACTTCACTGTTGTAACGGATAGTAATCCGCTGACTTACATTCTGACTTCAGCAAAACTTGACGCAACTAGCTATAGGTGGCTAGCAGCACTGTCCACATTCTCTTTCAAACTCCTCTATCGTCCAGGGAAGCAGAATGGAGATGCGGATGGATTATCACGCAGACCACACGGAGGGCTAGCGGACGACCTGAAATCACAAAAAGAGATTGAACGCATACAACAGTTCACTCAAGATCACCTTTGTGATCCAGACAACATCAATGCAGTAAATCAGTCTGTGGTGAAAGCAATCTGTGAGAGGCAGTTCACCTACAGCGTCAGTCCTGACAATGAAAGAGAAGCAGATGCAGATTGTGTTGCCTTGGTGGAGGTGCTTGCTGTGTCTCCTAGTGCTGTACCTGATAGCTATGGGCAAGAGGAACAGTTTGGAGGTCTGCCAACCATTCCCCATCTAACTGAGGCAGAGCTGGCAGACGAGCAAAGAGCCGATCAGTGTATAAAGCATGTTATTTCTCAGATCGAATATGGGGACACACCACCTCCAACCGTGCGCACACAGTTCCCTGAGCTTCCACTGCTCCTCCGAGAGCTTAACCGTCTTGAGCTCCGCAACAATGTCTTGTACCGGCGACGCCAAGAGAGGTCCCAGAAAACCTACCAGCTTGTACTTCCAGCTGAGCTTCGCAACACAGTTCTCACCAGCCTGCATGACCATATGGGTCACATGGGAGTCGACCGTACACTGGACCTTGTAAGGTCAAGATTTTATTGGCCAAGGATGGCTTTGGACGTGGAAAGGAAAGTGAAGACGTGTGGCAGGTGCGTGCGGAGGAAGGCACGGCCTGAAAGAGCGGCCCCCTTGGTCAACATTAATACGACACGACCTCTTGAACTCTTGTGCATGGACTTCTTGTCCCTGGAGGCTGACAGGAGTGGAACCAAAGATATATTGGTGATCACGGACCACTTCACTAAATTTGCAGTTGCTATCCCAACACCTAATCAAAAGGCCCGCACAGTGGCAAGGTGTCTGTGGGAGAACTTTATGGTACACTATGGCATCCCAGAAAAATTGCATAGTGACCAGGGTCCAGATTTCGAGTCCCGCACAATCAAGGAGCTCTGTCAGGTGGCTGGTATCCACAAGGTGAGGACAACCCCATACCATCCTAGGGGCAATCCTGTAGAACGATTTAATCGTACCTTGCTTGATATGCTAGGAACTCTCCGTGATCAAGATAAGTCCTGTTGGCGTGACCATGTAAGACCCCTGGTCCACGCTTATAACTGCACCAGGAATGAAGTGACTGGTTTCACCCCGTACGAACTGATGTTCGGACGCCAACCTCGGTTGCCAGTTGACCTTGCATTCAACCTGCCAGTGCAAGAGGAACAACACTCATCTCACTCTGAATATGTGCAAAAACTCAAGTCACGTCTCAAAGAAAGCTACAAGTTAGCTATGGACAAGGCTGCAAAGATGGCTCACAAGAACAAAATGAGGTTTGACAGACATGTAACTGCATCAGACTTGGAAGCTGGAGATCGGGTATTGGTCAGGAATGTCCGTATCCGGGGCAAACATAAGATTTCAGACAAGTGGGAACACACTGTGCATGTAGTGGTGAGAAGGGCAGGCAACCTCCCAGTATATACAGTTAAGCCTGAAAACAAAGATGGTCCCCTAAGAACACTACACCGGGATCTGTTGCTACCATGTGGCTACCTACCTGTGGAGGAAAGCAGTGAGCATGTACAGAAGCCAGTGTCACGCAGGCCAAGAACCCGTGCAAATCCAGCGCTAGAGGAAGAGAACTCCTCAGACGAAGAAGATGATTTGCTCATTCCTGTTTGGTTGAGTTCCCCTGTCCACACAGTGAGTGAGAGTCCTGTAAATGTTCCTGATATTGACAACCCACCTGTTTTTGACAGCCAATCTGATTTTGGCAACATACCTGATATGCCTAACAGTACTACAGATGATACTGAGTACTTATCTACCAATGGAGTCACACCGACCGAACAAGTGGATGAAATAACCTTAACTGAAACTGACTCACCTGTTGATGACCCAGACGTCCAAGAAAGGCAACTTCCATTTCAGGAGGCTGGCACCAGAGGTGCGAATTCTGAGGAGAGAGTGGAGGAGATAGTCCCAGTGGATACAAGGGAAAACATGGATACAAATGATTCTGTAAGGAGATCTGAGAGAAACCGTCGTCCGCCACGACGGCTTGACTATACGGAGCTAGGCAATCCTCTGATCACTGCAGCAAAATCATTCTTGCAAGGACTGTCTTCAGCTTGGGCCGATGTCATCAGTGATGGTGAAGAGCCTGCTTCGCCCTCTTCCTTGACCCGTCAAATAATCATCATTTAACTGTCTACCATGCACAGGGACGTGCATGAGTTCAGGAGGGGAGGGTGTAGCCCAGATGAAAAATATCATACTTATTCTCTTTATATTAACTGTCTACATCAGCAAAACGTCATATTTCCTATGACCATTGAATGCACCTAGCTCAGCAACCAATCAGAGCCTACCCAGGCCGCATTGACCCTGTCAGCCAGGAAGTGAGGTGGAGGTGCATGGTGTCCCGGGTTTTTTCTCATCTCAGCAAGAGGAGTGGAGGCATCTACTACTCAAACTGAGAAATCCACGGACAAAAGAGAGGAAAACTCAGGATTGAGAGGAAGGAAAGCCAGCGTACTTACCTGCTGGAAGTCCGGAGTCGAGTGGCTGGATGAAGGAGAGAGGCAACGTCGGTAAGACGAGTGTTGTTCTGATGGAAAAAAACTTGTAGAGACTTACCGTCGCGATCATGCTAATGCTAGCTCGGTGTCTCACAGGCTAACCACTCACCTTTCATCCGGAGAGCTGCTGCAATTCCAACGCCAGTGTGTGTTGGGCTTTTGTGAAACAGAGCAACGGTGAGCAACATGTTCTTAGCTGCTCTAAAGCTAAATTTTGTCAGTTCACTGTGAGTTTAAAGTAATCTAGAGGGTAATTTTTAGTGCATTTCTCTCTCACGAATAGGCCTATAGTGTGGAGAAATTAAGCACACTGCTTTAATGCCTCTGAACTGAACTCACATGTATATTTTGTTGCTTATTTGCACATAGTTCTGAATTTGTTATGGTGTATTGTATTTTGAGTGTCAATGGTTACTTACCATAAGTATTGTTTAATTAATGTTTACATGAATAGAGAAATATTTGAGCAACTTAGATGTTTAGTTCTCATAATTGATATGCTTGAAAATTGAATGTTGTACAACAGAACTGTGAGATTTGATAAGATTTAAGATGTTGATGCAATGAATATGAGGTGATGCAATATTTTGATTTTGTATTTTAACCTTAAACAATGCATCTGAAACAGACTGATTAGAATGTACATTTTATGACCTGGATTATAGGTCAGGTTTTTTGGAGAGGACGGAAAAGTCCAAGGACCAGGACGATATTCTGGTTGTGATAGATGGCGAGCCAACCACTTTGAGGACGATCTACCCCAAAGAAGATACACACCACACACTCATACATTCCAGTTACATTCACAAGGACCTTTGAAGTTGGCTATCGCCAGCTTAACTCTAAATTCTTAAAGGGCCCCAACGAGTACTTTTATTTTGTTGAGTGTGCACACTATTTATTTTATTTTATACTTTATCTGTACAAATTGGACAAATACCTGTTATACTTTGTAACAATACAAGAGTGGCTACTCAAAAGTTAACATTGTGTCCAGGTCATTATTGCTGCTCAATACTTTGGCTCCATACGAATTTGGTGTCTTCTGATTCTGGCCAGGGTCTTATTACGAGCCCAAGTAATTATTGCGCTGTAATTCACCTTTATACCTTAAAGTTGGTTACAGACACATCAAGCAACTACAAAGAAATGTGAAATTACATCAAAAAGGAACAAAGGGACCAAAAAAAACCAGAAGCCAAAAGTCCACAAACGGAAAACTAATCCAATACAAAGAGACACACATCAATCACAAAGAGACCCAAAAAACACAGTAGCAGCAAAAATTACAAAATCTCCAAAACAGAGACACAGAAGTGAGACCTCAAGCAGCTACAAAGAGATGCAAAATGACCAGAATGAATTGTAGATTCAGAAGAACAGCCACAATTACCACAAGGTAACAAAAAATAAATAAAAAATCACAGACACTCAAAATGACCACAAAGAAGCACACCAGCTGCAGAGAGTTGTAAACAGACCATAAAAGTGTAAACACACAATAAAAAGAGACAAGTACAAAAAAATGTAAAATGACCGCAAAAAGGTGACAATCCACACCAGGGAAAAATAATCAAATGCAAGAAATGCTAAAAAACAACAACCACAAAGACACAAAATGAGTGAAAATCGTGAAGAAGATTGATAATCCACAACCTGAGGAAGAAAGAAGAAATCAAGCACATGTCAACAAACACACCTGCCTACGATACTGTAAGCAAAAACCAATGGGACCAAAAACAACCATATGACCACAAACAAGTGGAAATTCACAAAAATGAGCAAGAAATCAAACAAAAGGTGACAAATCAGTAAAAATTCACAGCAAAAGGAAAGAACAAAAGATTCACGTTCACCACAAAAAGATACCAAACTAGTGTGAAGAGATAGACTGACCACAATGACAGACAAAAAAAAATCCTACATGACAGGAAAGGGGTTAAAACACAAAACAGTAAATAACAGTAAATGATAAATATTCATCAATCACAAAGAGATAAAACACATTTCAGTCTGGCCAACTTGCTCCAAGCAGGGAGTGAGGTCTCATATCTCTGCCTGTCTAAAGGACTTGACATGCCTGACAGCATGTAAGTTCAGCGTTTGGATAATCTGTGTAGAAATGCACAAGTATTGTTCTTAGAAAAGCTCTTAACCTGTGTAATCAATATATACAATATATCAAATGCATTTATCTGATTTTAAATTGCTGTCAAGACTGCTCATTATCACTCTCTCTACAGTCCTTTTATTTTACTTGTTTTTTCAGAGTCTTTGCTTCTGACATATTTTAAGTGTCAGGAAATAAAATCAGTGAGGAGAGAAATCAGATGCAAGTGGAAGGTTTTCATATTTTGTCAAGTTGACACAAACAGTTATTCATTATGTTTTCTATTGAATCTTGAAATTGGCACGAAAATGCTGGTAACATTCTCCGTACTCACGTTTAATCGTCTTATTTTGCCCAACAAAAGTCCAAAATTGAAAGACATTACATTTATTGACTATAAACATTAAAATGTGAAAATTATCAAATGTGAAAAGCTGAAAGTGGAGAACTGTCATTCTCAGAAATCCTTTAAATGACTCATTTACTGATTATAATAATTGCCGCCTGTCAGCAAATCAGTAAAACCAGAATTTCTTCAGTTTCACTTTTTTTATTAACTTGTTGAGATTTTTGTCTATTCCCCATACATTTATAATACATATTTAATATATATTAATTTGTATATATAAATTTTATGCTGAATTCATACATATTCTGTGTTATGACGACAAGATTTTCTCGGTGTACTAACACTTCAAGAAAAATATATGACTTTCTTTTAACAGAAAAAATCCTAAAAGTTCATAAAAAAATACAGTGGGGCAAAAAAGTATTTAGTCAGCCACCGATTGTGCAAGTTCCCCCACTTAAAATGATGACAGAGGTCAGTAATTTGCACCAGAGGTACACTTCAACTGTGAGAGACAGAATGTGAAAGAAAAATCCATGAATTCACATGGTAGGATTTGTAAAGAATTTATTCGTAAATTAGGGTGGAAAATAAGTATTTGGTCACCTCAAACATGGAAAATCTCTGGCTCTCACAGACCTGTAACGTCTTCTGCAAGAAGCTTTTCTGTCCCCCACTCGTTACCTGTATGAATGGCACCTGTTTGAACTCATCATCTGTATAAAAGACACCTGTCCACAGCCTCAATAGAATAGAATAGAATAGAATAGAATTCAACTTTATTGTCATTGCACATGCACAGGTACAGGGCAACGAAATGCAGTTTGCATCCATCCAGAAGTGCTTTAGTGATATAGATATATTACAATATATATTAGCAATAATATAGATATGTGAGTATATTACAGAAATGGGTCTATTATGTTATAATGTACACGGTATGAAGTATGTTGTGAATATTCTATAACTATAAGTATGTACAGGCTGTAGTGAGTACAAGCTATGTACAGGATATGAACAGGATATAAATATGAAAAACTATACAGAATATGAAATAAATAACTTTACAGAATCTGGGATATACAGCTATACAGAAATGGGAACTATGCAAGTTGTAAACAGTTGTAGGATTAAAAATTATCGAATGTACAGAATGATTATTTACACAGAGCTATACAGTAGTGCAGTTAAGATAAGTGAGGGTGTAGATAGTTTCTACAGAGGCTATATAAAGTGCTAGTGGTTGTGAGTGGTGGTTCAGTCCATGTTATTATTGTGTTTGAGGGTACAGTTGTCCATTGTGGGTGTGTGTATGTTCAGTCCATGAGTTTAACGTGGGTCAGATGTCAGGAGGCAGAGTTCAGGAGTCTGACAGCTGTGGGGAAGAAGCTGTTCCGGTACCTGGTGGTCTTAGTCCGGAGGCTCCTGTGGCGCCTCCCAGAGGGCAGGAGGGTGAAGAGTCCATGTGATGGGTGACTGGGGTCTTTGATGATTTTCCCAGCCCTTTTCAGACACCGCTTCCTCAAACAGTCAGACTCCAAACTCCGCCATGGCCAAGACCAAAGAGCTTTCGAAGGACACCAGGAAAAGTATTGTAGACCTGCACCAGACTGGGAAGAGTGAATCTACAATAGGCAAGCAGCTTGGTGTGAAAAAATCAACTGTGGGAGCAATCATCAGAAAATGGAAGACATACAAGACCACTGATAATGTCCCTCGATCTGGGGCTCCACGCAAGATCTCATCCCGTGGGGTCAAAATGATCATGAGAACGGTGAGCAAAGATCCCAGAACCACACGGGGGGACCTGGTGAATGACCTGCAGAGAGCTGGGACCAAAGTAACAAAGGTCACCATCAGTAACACACTACAACGGCAGGGAATCAAATCCCGCAGTGCCAGACGTGTTCCGCTGCTGAAGCCAGTGCATGTCCAGGCCCGTCTGAAGTTTGCCAGAGAGCACATGGATGATACAGCAGAGGATTGGGAGAATGTCATGTGGTCAGATGAAACCAAAGTAGAACTTTTTGGTATAAACTCAACTCGTCGTGTTTGGAGGAAGAAGAATACTGAGTTGCATCCCAAGAACACCATACCTACTGTGAAGCATGGGGGTGGAAACATCATGCTATGGGGCTGTTTTTCTGCCAAGGGGACAGGACGACTGATCCGTGTTAAGGACAGAATGAATGGGGCCATGTATCGTGAGATTTTGAGCCAAAACCTCCTTCCATCAGTGAGAACTTTGAAGATGAAACGAGGCTGGGTCTTCCAACATGACAATGATCCAAAACACACCGCCCGGGCAACAAAGGAGTGGCTCCGTAAGAAGCATTTGAAAGTCCTGGAGTGGCCTAGCCAGTCTCCAGACCTCAACCCCATAGAAAATCTGTGGCGGGAGTTGAAAGTCCGTGTTGCTCGGCGACAGCCCCAAAACATCACTGCTCTCGAGAAGATCTGCATGGAGGAATGGGCCAAAATACCAGCTACTGTGTGTGCAAACCTGGTAAAGACCTATAGTAAACGTCTGACCTCTGTTATTGCCAACAAAGGTTATGTTACAAAGTATTGAGTTGTATTTTTGTTATTGACCAAATACTTATTTTCCACCCTGATTTACGAATAAATTCTTTACAAATCCTACCATGTGGATTCATGGATTTTTTTTTTCACATTCTGTCTCTCACAGTTGAAGTGTACCTGTGGTGCAAATTACTGACCTCTGTCATCATTTTAAGTGGGGGAACTTGCACAATCGGTGGCTGACTAAATACTTTTTTGCCCCACTGTATGTCTGGAAGAGTTTGTGGTCAAATAATAAAGTGAAGACTGGCTTCATGTTACAGATGAAATATGAAGATAAAGTGAGTGAGAGGCAACAAAGAGAGAAGAAGAGAGTAGAGACGAAGGCTGAGCAGAGACTGATAGCATCAAACTGCAGGACAACGAGGACAAGGACAAGCTGATGAAGTGACTGGCTCTGAGCGTGCGTGCGTGTGTGTGTGTGTGTGTGTGTGTGTGTGTGTGTGTGTGTGTGTGTGTGTGTGTGTGTGTGGTGGAAGTGAATACAGATAGAGCTGTCAAGATAGTGAGTTACTGATAGAGAGAGAGGGGGACGACTGCTGAAGGAGAATCAATAAGAAGGAAACCATGAAGGAAAAGAGAGCGCAAAAGAAGAAATAAGAAAGGGAGAAGGAGCAAGATTGAGATAAACAAGGGATGATGTGTGGGGAAGGAAACTAGGATGTTTTGGAAGGAGTGAAGGATCCTAAGGTATGGGTGGGGGATTGGCTGCAGGCGGAGTTACCTGTGATACCTGTGATGTTGCTCTTCTACAAGATTCTTTTCTGTACTGTAAGTGTGCTGTTAATGTTATTGTCTCTCAGTATAACACACTTTAATACTTTTAAGGCCTTTTGTTTGTTAATAAAAGGCCCTTAAAATGACTTTAAGCACCCTTAGCCACGCTCTCTTAGCCTCAATATGACAGATGGGTTTGCAGGGTATCTGCCAGGTGTGTTGTTTGGAGAGATGAAGGTGGGAAATTGTTGTGAGTAACAGCTTTGTAGCAGCTAACGAGCCTAAATTAAGAACAATTAACTTGATTCTCACCATTTTTTTTTTGAAGAGCCAGTGTTAAGTACATTAGAATAAAGTACCTTTGGTTAATTTGAGTTGTACTGCACATGCATCTATAAATACATATATTGGGAATCCGTTGTTGGTTGACAAATGTTTCAATTAAATCGTTTTATTCACTGACTGTGATGTTTGTTGGCATCCACCTTGTGCGTAGAGTGTGGTTTCAGATTCATTCTGGTTCTGTTTTTGCCTTTTTTGTTGAGTTCAGTTTTATTGATAAAGTGCCAATCCACAAGATAAGTCATTTCACGGCTCTTGTTATAGTGAGGTAAGGAGAAACCTGATAATTTGCAATGAAAACACACTCAGCACTATATTGTTATACGAGAAAAGGATGTTGCTTTGCTGAAAGCAAATCCCAGTTCTTAGAGATAAAGACTTTTTTATGAAGTGCTGTTCGTTTTATTTCTCCGGTCCCAATTGGAACAGGCCCAACTGGGATTAACTTTTATACAGAAGTTTTTGCTCTGATTAGTTTTCCTATAGGAGCAACTGAAATGAAAAACAGAAAAAAAGAACATCTGCTGCTCTTCAAAGTCAACTCTGCGCTGTGACGCTGTGACTCCAGGTCGTTCTAAAGCCTCCATTCAGGTTTTCCGGGAAATGCGGAGACGTTGAACGGCGGCTTTGACTGAACAAACTGCCTCTCTGATCACGATGAAAGACGTTTAAGCAGACTCAACATCAAAGAAGGGAGGAGATGCCGCCACTGCTCGCCTTTCAGCAGATTAAAGAAAGTCTATAAACCTGAAAACAAAGAATACAGCAGGTTCCTGTGGCTTTGATAGCAGTGATGAGTTATCCTGCTGAGTGAAGCTCTACAGGTTGGGGGTTAATACTCAGAGCCACACTCTCTTCTCTGAAGAGACATGTCTGGCAGAGCTAATGACAAACATGGATAAAAACACGAAGCAAAAAGAGGATAAAGCATTAGAAAATGTATTAGAATTCTAGTCCTGATTGATCTGCTTTAGAAAACAGAACAAAGCCCTGAGTAAGGCATTATTGGTTTGGAGTTCAATTTTGGAAAAAAATGACAGGAACAAAAGTACATAAAGCTACAAAAAGAAGCAACAAGATGCACCTTTAACTTCAGTCATACTATATATGTATATATAATGCATTTACTGTCACACTGTGTGGGCAGTTACTGGGTTTCAATCAGTGGTAGATGTTTTGACCTGTGCTACGGTATACAAATTGCTGATTCCTGGGGAGTTTATTTATTAAATGAATTATTTCTACAATGTTTATGTTGGTTGTCTGTCTGCTTTTGTGATTGTCCAGTTTAACCGGTGAATACGGGCGGCATAAGTGTTGTCTTCCAGAAATGTGCCCTGGATGTATTTGTATAGAAAGAGAACAGTACAGACTGAACACTATCACCTCTGAGGATCTTTTAGCAATTTTGTGCTTTGTATTTTTTATGATTTAAAATCAGCATAATATGAGATTTGTTTATATTTTTATTATTTATAAGTATAAATAATTAAATAGTGATTTGCAGATGTGTGTTAAAGCACACCTGTATTTGATGTAGATGAGTTTATTTGTCCTGTTGGTGTCTTGCTTCCCTCTAACTCCTTTTCGTCTCCTTTGCTTTTTCCTGCAGCCTCAGATGCCTCCTCATCTTCTTCCTCCTCGTCTGGTCTTGGAGGTTTTGTGGACTTCATTTTCACCCAGGAGCCTCAGGACACGGTGACAGTACGCGGCAGTGTGCTGCAGCTAGACTGCCAGGCACAGTCAGATGCTGTGGCAGGACCCCCCACCATCACATGGCGTAAAGATGGAGTGCTGCTTAGCACGGTGGTCGATGAGCGACGGCGACAGCTGAGTAACGGCTCGCTGCTGGTGCAAAATGTGATGCACTCGCGGCACCATCGGCCTGATGAGGGAGAATATCAGTGCCTCGCCACGCTGGATGGACTGGGAAGCATTGTGAGCCGGACAGCAAGAGTGACTGTGGCAGGTAAGAGACTACTTGAATCTACAAGTATCTATTCATTCAAACAGACTCATGAACTCAAAATGCAAAAATGTGATTTCATAGTTCACACTTAAAAGTAGTTGGTTTCTCAGTTTGAAGATCCTGTAATTTTTAGGAAACCATGAAATCATTTTCTTTCTCATCTCTACAATCATAACAAGTTCTGTAGATGAACCATTTTCACTCAGTTCCAGTTAGTTTAGCTTCTTCGATATAGTTTTGTGAGCTAAACCTTTGCTTTGTGAGGGCCAAATGCTCTGGAAACTTTTGATCCACAGTTGGCGGATGAAGATGCTAGATGTTGTTAGCTGTAATTGTGATTGGCTGAGTCTTTAGCAAATTGCTTTAGTCACCCATACTTTGTCTGCAAACACTCTTCAAAAGAAGGGCTTTGAAATAAAAGCTGTGCCTCACCATGCATTTAGATCAAGTAGGTTAGACTATTGTAAAACTTTATTCGCAGTATAATGCAAATCATTGGAACAACAACTTCAACTCCATCACAATGCAGCAACCACTGTCCTGAAACTCACACGGAAATGTGAACATAACACTCCAGTACTGAAGTCCCTTCACTGGCTCCCAGTTCAGTCCTTTTAGAAAAGCAATGCAAGCTCACAATGCTTTGACCCGTCAGTACATCTCTGACTGGTCGGTCTCTATAACCCAATCAGACCTTTCAGGTCACCAGGTGCCGACCTGTGTTTTTTTTTGTGTGTTCCCAGAATTAGATGTGTGCTCAGGGTTCTCTCACTGTGGTCTAGTTTGTTGGAACAAGCTGGCTGCTGACCTGAGGTCAATTACAACAGTGTGTGTTTAATTAAAAAAACACACACTCAAAGATTTTATGTGATTTTATATAAATACACATTTTTCCAGAGGCCACTGACTGGTCCATGGGTCTGCTTGACTGGGGCTAACAGTCGATTTCACAGCAAATACCATCAACTTCCAGCAACCATTCACCAACTGATTGGGAAATACACATTATTCCCTCCAAATTCATGCTTGCCAGATGATTTCTAGCCCTCTGTGCTTTGAGCTTTAGCTGTTAGTAATTGTAGCTCACAAAACTTGGAGGTTTTTCTTATACTTGGTGTGTGAGTTAATTTATCTTTAAACATATATTGATATACTTTATATTTGAATCTATTCATTTGAAGTTTAATAACTTTAGCCCTGTCCTCTGAACCTGCTAATATTAAAATATACAACAAATAAATAAACAGCACATTCGTGCTGTTAGAAGCCATGGTGCCCCTCAGGAGTCGTTTTCAATCTCCTTTTCGTTGTGTGACTGGTTTTCTAGTATGTCGCGCAAAAATAGAAAAAAAGAGAGTCATTCAATTGTTTTTCATAGACAAATGAAATGGGATTTGGATGCTATAAATAGACTCAGAGTTGTATTAAAGATTAAAGCACAGATTGTTTTTGACTTTGTCTTTGACTGTCAACCATAATCACACCAGCTGGTATTTGTTGGAGTTGTAAGTTTGGGTTCTTGTGTATAGCCTCATGATTTTTGGTTGCTGATTTTGTTTTGTTTGTTCCACTGATATCAACCATCATGCATTGTAAGAACACATCATTTGTTTGTGCATTTTGCTTGGATACAAAAAGAATAGAAGCGATCCAGCATGCACTGAATACGAAATCACTGGACTTGAAAATAAGAATAGAGCAACATTGTTGAAAAACCTTTCCTTCAACTGACAGATACAGATGTGTCTGAAACCTGGGCTTTGTAAACAGTAAATATTTGCATGTTGTCCACATGTGTATTTACATAACATACAATTTCTATACAACAGAAGAGAAAATGTAAGCATAAAAAAACTGAACAAATGGCAAGAGTGAAAGAAAGAAATAATGAGCAGAAGAAGAATGATATAGAAGGAGATGATTGAATGAATAAAGAGTATCGGAGAGGAGATTCCCCTCATTTAGATTAACATGGCCACAACACCTTCACCTCTCCTTGAAAGTTATAGCAACACAACACACATACACACACATGCTCCCATAATATTGCCGTTTCCATTTATTTTGCTGTTCATATTTACTTAATAACACCAAAGTAATTCACCTGTAATGTAATTTAGTAAGTGGAGCGAGGCTTAAGATCAATACAGTTTATGGAAGACATTAATAGAAAGCAGCTCTGAGGCTTTAGTGCATCACCATGACCATCAGTCTGCGCAGCCTGTTCTGTGTGCACTATGTTGTATGACAGCTTATTGAAAGTGTGATGGGATTAAAGACAAATGCAACTAATCAAATATTCTGTCACACAACAACACGCCAGAAAGTGACCCGTGCGTGACATCTCAACAGGTAAAGATTAATGCAGTCAAAAGCAATTCAGAAAAAATAACATTCAGTAGCTTGTGAAGTTTAACATTTATATTGCAGATCTAAACAATTTGGAAAAAAGGAGAGCAGCTGCACAAGGTTTCAGACATTTATAATCGTGTAGTAGCTCATTGTTACTTTTACTTTTGGAGGTTTTTCATTGCCACACTGGTGGTTAGGCAGTTTATTGATACATGCTGGCAGTAGTATTTTTAAGTGGTTTTGCATTTTTTAAGTCAAAAAATAATCGTTATATTTATGAATCACTGATATTTTGTCTTTCTTTCTATTTGTGTCAGTGTGTTAAAAGTGCATAGCAGAGAAAGTGAAAAAGGCAAAAAATAAAAAAAATTCTTTTGGGAAACTTTGAAGTGGCTACACCCATATATCCAAAATGTAACAGATTGAGATTCTAAATGAACTCACAGAGCAGTTAAATTATCCATGGAGCCCAAAATGTCTTTGTTGTTGTTGTTGTTTCTTGTTGTTTCTTTGCTTTTAACATAAAACCCTATGGGGATCAACTTACTTTTGAAGACAACCTTATGTGATCAGCACGTCTCTGCTGACTAAAGTTTTCTGCCCTGGATATTGCAGCATTGTGAAGACATAAGGATGAGATAAGTCAATGTCAAAACGCCTACTAAATCAAGATGACTCTGAGTGTAGTCAAACCCCTCCAGGAGGCTGAGACAAGTCTGAGTCAAGATGAAATAAGGAGGGAAAAACAGGACAACTTGCTCATTTCATGGTCTGTTTGGCATGTGAGTGAGGAAAGAATAAGTGGAGCTGATATGGTCAGGCCTAAATTGATGCACCAAAATACAGCGCTGGGCACTGCCTCGGCTCGGTACTGGCCCAGAATCCACTGGTTATATGAGCTGCCTGATACCAGTGCAATGGTAAAATGGTTCCAGCTATGGTGACCAGCACTGTGGGACATGCAGCACACCACTTCATCACCGAAAGAACTCACTGTGAATTTTAAACTCTTATCCAAACCTGACCTGAATCATTAAACACACATGTTCCAATCAAAGTCAATTAACCCACATTCAAGCATTACATTAAAATATGAATCAGCCCTACCTCCATGTCATTCACACAAACGCACACATAGACACGCATGGGCAACACTCAAGCAAGCACACAATGCATTACATGGCAAAATGCTAATGAAAGGCAGAAGCTTAAAATTCAATTAGCAGTCTGGCTGTGTGCGCGTGTGTGTTCAGAGATGACTGTAAACTGGGAATTAATTAGAAACACTGAACTCTCAGAGAGAAAGCATATCAGACTGAACAGAGAAGAAACGCTATTGAAGAATGAAAAGAGAGAACAAAGAAAGTGAATCTATTGCTGAAGGGTGGTAGAATAAGAAAAGAAGAAAAAAAGAGACATCCTACACAAAGTGAATACCAAGGAAAATGAAGTGGAAACACTGGGAAAAGAGAGAGATCAGATCATAATGAGGAGTACCCGTTTATGAAGAGAGTTTAAATTTAGACTTCATTTATCTACAGAAAAGGCACATTTTACCATTGAGGTATCTGTTGCATTCAGGGTCTATAAGACCCTAAACAAACATTTGAAGTGTCGTTTAATAGTGTTTAAAGAAAAGAATGATAATGTAATTTATTTGATTTCGAAACCAGTCAAGCCCGTCATATTGTTATAGAGCATGGTGTAATGTATTTCTTACTTTTGGCTTTCACTTTTCAATTATCTAACCTACTGCTGTTTGTTTAATAATTCAGGTATTAGTGACATTAAAGGAGAATAGTTAATACTTATTGTGACTGCACCATAAGCCCTTTCAAATCTGCTTTCATGGAGCTCATAAACCCTCATGAATCAGTTGTTTATTGCTTCCACAAGAATTTAAAGTCAAAACCTAAACAGACAAAATGCATTATTTACCTTATTTCTGAATAACTTAAACCTGTACACAGATTGTGCTTAGAGTATACTACTTAGTGCATGTGGGGGGGTGGCATGAAAAGGGAAAAGAACAAAATAATGCTTGGACACTGCTGGCACGGGGCGCCTACATAAATGCAAAGCAGGAGATGAAGCATCGCTGAATATGTTTCCAAACCACCTTCATTCCAAGCCAAAGACTAGAAAATATGGTGAAGCAGATCTTTCCTTTGGTCTCCTCTGCAGAATTGGTTTTCCCTTCGTCGGGAGCACCACTGGGCTCTCCAAATCACAGACAAACAGTATCCCACATTCTTGATTTTTAGTTCACAAACACTTGTTGTAATGACTAACTACTCCTGACATTTTGGAGATGTTGGCTCTTTATACAGTAAAGTTACAGTGAGATACAAATAATATCAGGCTGATCCTGCCACGATTTGTTCCCCGGTTCAAATCCCAGACAAACAGTATCCAACAGCTGTTTATGTTTTTAAACCTATTTTGCACAGAGAGGCATTTTTTGAAAAATTTATTGATAGCAATGTTGAATATTATTACACAGGAAAAAAAACAACTACACGTAAAATAATTACACCGTGACGCCTCTGCCTTTGTAAATGGAGGGACATTAACTCCGTGTGTATGTAAGCGTGTAAAACCTGCAGATAGTCAGATTAACAGTATTTTGTCTCTATCTATATACTCTCTAATTCATCTCATGTAAACAATAACATGGCGCACAGTGTGACGTGAAAAAAGGCACACCTTTAATGTTGCGTGACGAACTCTGTATTCCTCGTCCACACATAAACCCAAAAAAGGAGTTTTAAAAATCTCAGTTTTCGGTGATTCGAAACGCCGTTTACGTGTGGACGAAACAGCTGCGTTTTCAAAATTACCCGTGTAGGTGCGGACGTAACGTAAAAGAGTTTATTTCATTACTACCTGTAATTTATTGCAGATTACTTGTATTTGCTCAACTGTTTACTAAATGAGCAAAATATGGGTGTGTGGTTGGAGGATGTGTTTGTGTGCGTGCGTGGGGTGGGGTGGGGGGGCATATTTTTTTCTTGTAAAACAAAGGGGGGCCCAGCAAAAAAAGTTTGGGAACCACTGACTTAGTGTATACTTGAGGTTGAAAAGGTCATCTTGTAAGTATATGCACTTACTAATGGCAACTGCTCACTTTATTCTTTGTCATTTTACTCTGAGTATACTCAAAATAAATAAGTTGCCCTAACTTAATCATCTTAGCAGATGTTGAGAATCAATAAAAAGCGCTGTTTAAAATACACTGTAAAATTAAAGGGCAACCAGGGAAGAGAACCTAAAATAGGAGTGATATATTTGGTTTTTTTTTCTTCAGTCTGGTGGCAGGGGCAATGGTGATTATAGGTTTAAAATGATTTCTCAGACCACACAGTGGTGGAGGTGTAAAGATGAAACCGCCTCCAGCATGCCCATTCCCAATTAGCCATCAACTCTTAGAGGATTTGTGCCAAGTCCCAATTAATGCTGGTGAGGAGGAGCGAGGTTCAACCCACAGAAGCAAATAATAATCGTTCCCAAGGCAAAGACTTGAAGCAGGAACGTCCCGCAAAATCCCTCCGCTGCCCTCGCCTGTTTGCTGTGATTTGCATGTTATTATTAGTCTGAGTCATTTTGATCTATTTGTGTAATGAGGATGAAAACAGCAGGAGACAGCAGCCACCACCATAAAAATGTATTTGTTAGTACATATATATATTTTAAAATGTTTATTTAACACTGTGTGTTTGTGTATGTCAGTGGTTTATTTCCAAAGACAGGAAGTTTAAGTACTTTAATGCTGAGTTCAGGGTCAAAGTTTATTCTTTTCTTTTAAGTGTTTCTGTTCTCCTCCATGTTCTGTCCTCCCCATCATTCCTCAGTCTCGACGGACTGATCTATTTCTCGTCCTCTCAGAATTTCCGTCCTGCTGCTTTCCTTCATTTTCTTTTGTTGTTTCATTCTTTGTGATCAGAATTTCATCTCTGACTGAAGATCTCCTTTGATGCTCCTCACTTTTGATAAATGAGGCTCAGTTTTATTAAATTCAAACAGGATGTTCTCAGATCCCATCCAATGAAAACAGACACAGTGTCTCATGGAATACCAAAAAAATCTGCTCATCGGATTTCAGTTTCTAGAAAATGCCAAGAAAAGGGTTGAACAATATAAAATTTAAAACAGCTGCCTTAAGAACATTTATTAATGTGAACTTAAGAAGAGCACGTTAATCTAATATTTTTTTAGAGTGCAAAGTACTGAAGGAGGACGAGTGACATGACCTGAACTTTAATGATCCTTTAAGTTTTTGCACTTTTCCATTGAATTAGAGAAATCAAGTATTAACAATTAAGCATGGAGACTTACTCATAGATTTGTAATAGTAAACTTCTAAAGCAAAAAATACGTTCAGTGTACTCATCATCCTGTAAATTTCAGTTGATTAAATTTATATTTGTCGGCTAATTAACCATGATTATACATGACAAATCAATTCACACATCTTTATTTGAACAGAAGAGGTCATTTGCATCAGTCAGTTACAAGGTAGGAGAAAATCTTATTGGTAAATTTGGAGTTAGTGTTAACTTCTCTTCCATTTTCAGTCCTTTCAAACCCATCCAGTCATGCTGATCTGACAGGCCAGTTTTGTCCCCCTGGGCCACATATTTAATGAGTGGAGTTAAATGCCTCACGCATAACAGACCTTAAAGTTTACACAGCTGCATCTTAGAAACCTCCACTTGTTGGCCTTGTTCATGAATATAACAGCTATGCAGCAAAACATGTCCCAAATCATAATTTTGCCTATTAGGTTTAAAATGGATGACTGATTCTCCAGCCAGCGTAAACTGCAGTCAGCCGGCACAACAGCTGATTAAATATGAAGCTCTGTCTGGACAGACATCTTTTCAGCCACGGTCGTCTCATGAGTGTCTGGTGGAAGAGAAAACACTTCTATTCTAATCAGTCCAGATGTCCACACAGGCTGTGGAGTAGGCTGAATTTTACCCTGTAAATGAATCCTTGAATCTCATTTTTATTGTGCTTTATGTGCACAGCATCATTGTGTTTTACGTCTAGAATTAGATTGACAGCAGTATTTATTTTGTGAAATTATATTCATATGTCCTGGCAATGAAAAAAGCCAAAGGCTTGCTTGTCAGCTTAAATCTTCATACTGTTCCCATGAGTCCTACTTGTACATTATTCTATTGTAGTTGTGGCTAAATAAGCAAAATGAATAAAAATGCAAAAGTCACCTGATGAGGGCTCAGGTTTTTTTAATGCTCAGCATTAACCTTTGACCAAACAGTGCAATAGAAAATACTGTTTTCCATCTTATATGTTACTTTAATGTTTGGGTTAGACAGGTAGCAGGGTTGGTTAGGCCTCCAGGAATGAGTCCTAGCAAGTAACAAAAACAAAAATCTGTGTGTGTGTGCCATTTCTTCCAGCTGCAGGCAGCATAGTGATCCATACAGGAGAAGACAGCAGCAGAACTTATGTAAGATGCACACTCCAAATTCACATCAGTGTTACCGTCGTCTCCGATATGCGTGATGTCACAGCCGCTCAAGTCCCCGCCGCTGTGAAACCCTGTATCCAGCGGCGGCTCGTCTGACGATGCGAGAGTCAAACTGGAGCTTCTTTAATGTCTCAGAACAGAAAGAGAAGAAAGCTGACGTTTGTTTCCGAGTTCAGGTTTCCCAGCTGTTTGTGTGTCGAGGTAAAATGGAGGAAGCATAAACCGATTCAAACCAGCATGAAACAAAAACACAAACCGCAAGAAAATCAGACCCCAAACTGCGTTTTCTCTCTTTTCCAGATGAAAATATTTCAGAGTATTTGTATGCTGACAGAAATGTAGGACTCCTGGGATTTTCGAAACTTGCTTAAAACTCAAGAAAATAAACATTGCTTGTCTATCAAACTTTTTCTACATGAAGCAGGTGATCTTTCTCCAAAATGTTATTTTAAACTTGTTAAAATGCACCTACAAGACATCACATTTTGAGAAATTAAGGACAGTAAATGGTTGAATGTATATATGTATGTTGGAAGCTCAGCAGTTTGGATGCCAGAAAACTGACTTAAAAAACTAGGCCCTGAACTAGGCCTTGTTAGCCATCAAACGATACATTTAAAACTGATTATAGAGACACTGCTATGCTAATTTCATTAGTTTTATACATTTTGTGTGATCACAAACTAAAAGAATTAAGAGTAAATAACAAAAACAACATATACAAATCTTAATATAAGTAGTGAATTTACTCAGACAGGCCCAGATATATTTGGATGCAGATAATACCCATCTGAGAGAATGACATCCTGAGCCACTAATTTATTACTCAGCAGTCCACTTGCTCTTATTTTGACATTTCAGTTGCTGCTAATAACAAGCCCAGGCACTTCCTTTCTTCTCTTCCCCTACAAGCTAGCTCACCTGCTGTGTCCCTATTGTCATGGTGCTTGCTATTCAGCTGCATCTCCGTGGGTTTCCTCAGAGGTATTCCAGCTCTACCATTTTGGACTGCAGCTTGTGTTGGTAGTTCTTTTTATCCTCTGATAACCTTGATTGTCTCTCTAACCAAAACCTGCACGTATTACAGGTGTACACATGTGTGCACACACGTGGAAAACGGACTCTATCATGATGTAACAGCCGTTTTCTGTTTGTACTGTGTTACCAATTGAAGCGATTTTCTAAAGAGTTCAAACGCTGATCATCCTTCTGCTTGTATATTCTTCCCGTTCTTGCATGGTTTACTTCCTGCACCAATGTTAGCTTAAAATTCATGTCACCCTTGACCAGTGTACTAGCTCACACCTGTACTGGTAACCAAGCACAGCTGCTCCACTGGTCCCAACATCGACGGGATAAATAAAGACAAATTTTCCTACTTAATTTATGAAACAGAAAAAAAGAGCTAATTTGAATGCTGGATATTAGTCCACTCTTAGTGAGGGTTTTGTAAACGGCTTTGTGGTGTAAATATAGCTTAAATATATCAGAGTTTACATCATAAAGACACTATAAATCCAGGTGGATGTACACCTCTGCTCAGGCAGCATGTGGTTGTTGAGACCTGCCTTGCTTGTTTATTTTGTCACAGTGCATGGATGACCAAACCTCTTCCCCTCTGAGATTTATGTAGGTGTCTAATCTTATCATAATCACAATATTTCCTACCTTTTGCCTCGAATACTGACTTCCCTTGGAGACTTGTTGACATGGAACCAGCAGAGATGTTGCACACAAGTACTAAAGTGGATGAATAAAGTGGAATATGTCAGGAATACAATATTCACAGCTGTGTCTTTGAAGAGGAGAAAAAAACGAGCCCACGCGAAGACCTGAATGAACTGTATGTCAAAAAGCTCAGATTCTCATTTAATCAATTAATCCGCATTACATTCTCAGAGAGAATAGAGAGGAAAACAACACTGCTCTTCACTGAATTCCTGACATTCCTGCACCTTCTTCTTAATCTACTCAGAGCTCCCTGCAGCCATGTTGAAATTAAAACACAACTGCACTAGAGCTTCAGATAATAAAATGCCCTGCAAGAGCCGAGCGAGGCCGGCAGTCAGAACATTCCTGTGTTTCTGTTGCTACAGGCTGTTTATTGTTGAAGGGAATCTGATCAGACGGGAAACTGTGTGGGTCCTGAACACAGCAGGCCCTACGTTGGTTGGCCGCGCTGTCCCTGTCTCTCAGTCTCTTGTCTGACTTTCATCTGTCCTCCCGCTGGTCCCAGTCTAACTCTCTCTGGAGTTTTTCACATTTTCACCCGCTGAGTTTCGCTGCTTCTTCTGCTCCATCTTTGTCTTTATTATTTTCTCCCTGTTGACCTGAGAAACCTTTGCTGTCAGCTCCCTTCTTCTTCACCTCTGCTGCTTGTGTCTTTTGTTTCTCACGCAGAGGCTGTGGGTATTAACGGTAATGTTTTCATGTCGCATTTAGACTACACAGGCTTTTCATCTGGTTACTTTGACAATGTAGGTGATTAAAAACCACAAACTGACCAAACAAGACCTGCTTGATTCAGTTTGATTGAACTTTATAGAACACTAATTAACGACAACCAGGAGCTCAGGATGCTTTA
Organism: Copadichromis virginalis; assembly: GCF_057382275.1. Taxonomy (NCBI): domain Eukaryota; kingdom Metazoa; phylum Chordata; class Actinopteri; order Cichliformes; family Cichlidae; genus Copadichromis; species Copadichromis virginalis. The sequence goes on from NC_140624.1 coordinate 32,171,979, forward strand.
TATTGAAAGCAAAGTACAATACTAGAGAGAGAGACACAGGCAATAGTGGGAAGGACGAACTCCTGTTGAACAGGAAGAACGACGTTAATGACATGCAGTGGTGGTGCTGGAGCGACAGTCACTCATTGGAAGTTAACTACTTAATCTCTACTTCCAGCCACAGTGGTTCTTTGCTATCTTTACACTGTTTCCAATCATAGTCTTGAAACCACACTGCACATTCTTAATAATCAAAGTACAAATGTAACATAATAGAAGTGGCCATCCCTATACTTCTAGATTATCTGAACTTAAGCATGTACCATAGGATGAAACTTTGCACTGCAGCATAATCCATAAAGGTGACCTGGGTTGCTGCAACTGCTTTTTAATTTCTTTATGCTGACTCGGTGCCAAATGACCTAGAGCGGCTTGCTATTTATATTCTCTCCCACAAAGACAGCATTAAAAGTATTGGACTGCACTGTTTGCAAATGATAGTTTTTAGGCATATTTAATAACTCATTTAAGCATTTATATATTTTTTTCCTGTGTGACTATGACATCCTCATCGATTTATTTGTGGTCTCTGTATTCTAGCCAGTTAGTGGTGCTTTGTGTCTTGTGCTTTCTGGCTTGCTTGTTAGTTATTTCTGTGGAGATCCTCTCCGGTCCAGCAGTTGAATGTCTGAAGACCACCATGTTTGATTGCAGCTGGTGGAGTAGTTCTTCTACTGATCTGGAGAGCTGCTAGGAGTTGGATAGGCACTCTAACCAGAGTACTGGTTCATCGTCAGTAGTCCAAGGTCACTGAAGCAGCAAAAACTAAAATCCAAGATGATGGAAGTTAGATACATTATACGAAAGAACAAAGTGATTTATTGCAGTGTACACAGTTCAGGGGAGCTTTTCCCCTTGTAGTATCTGCTTACACAGTTCTGATTTGAAGTGTACAAAACCTGAAGCTGCTGATTATTTTCTCTATCTTTTGTTTTCTTCTGGGTGAGCCTAAGAGATAATTCCATGCAGAGAAAACTGAATACTCTCACACACAGTTTTCAACAAAACCCATTGTGTGTATATATTTACACTAAATGACTTGTTGTCAATACTTTTCTTACTCACAAAACTCATTTCCCAACAGGTCCACTCAAAGTGGTCGTCCCCACTGAGTCCGTCTCATCGTACCTCGGCGATACTGCCCTGCTCCGCTGCGAGGTTTCAGGTGACCCAACACCTGTCATCCGCTGGCAGAAGAACCGAGAGGACTTGCCACTGACCTTTGAACCTGACTCCCGTCTCGCTGTGCTGCCATCAGGTTCGCTGCAGGTCAGCCGAGTCCAGCCCCCGGACTCGGCTACATACCGCTGTCTGGCTGATAACCCCAGCAGCACCAGGACGGGGACGGACGCAGAGCTCCGTGTGCTCCCAGGTAACTGATGGAACAATGATGCCCTCCAAACACATGATTTTAGATCTATTGATCGACTGGCTCACTGATAACTGTTCATTGGCTTAAAGAACTTTTGAGACTAAGTTGATTTCATTTATCTTGTTGCGTTGCAATATTTTGGCATAATGTGTTGATTGTAAACATGTATAATACATGATGCATATTTCAAATGTTTGTATTATCACAGTTAAGTGGACTGGTTTAGATTTCCAGTCCTTTTATGGTTAGGTGCTGCACCAGCAGTTTTTACTTAGCGGTGAGTTATACTTTTCCTACAGTCATCACTCTGTCAGGTAGTAATTCTTGTTCATTTCCTCCCAGTCCTGGATGTCTCATTTTAAAATGAAATGTGATGTAATGAATATATGTGAATTTAATAACACGTCTCCGGGCTGAGAGGGAGCAGCTTCTCCGCGGTCTGCAGGGAGTCTGTCAGCCGCTGATGGTCCGTACACTCCACATCATCCAATTATACGAGTCCATACGCCGTCCACTTCATCACTCAGATTACAGCTCGTGTTAGCTCACGCTCTCCGCAGTTAAACACCACTTTGAGTCGAACTGGTGAAGTGTTCCCGCGTTCGTTCCCAGCGGGGGCTCCGTGCAGCCGAAGCGTCGACCTTCAGAGGGATAATCACATGTACTTTGCATTTCAAAGTACATGTATTGACTCTCAGCTAAACTGCTCTTTCATAAACGCACACAGTGACACAGAAAGCCACATTCACAACTCAACTTTTAAGAATTACACAAATATGAATAAAAACTTACAATAGCTTTGTCAGAACAGACAAAACTTATAAGTACAAAACAAATAAAATATAACTGAAATGAAGTTATAAAGACGGAAAAATGCCAAATGTGATCATTTGATTACGAATTATATAGTAGTCTGTAATGAAGATTTTATTACCAATCAACTGAGCCCATCCTCATTACCAGGACATCAAATGCTGGTGTTTTGCTGAAGTTGGCTCCACAAGGTCCTTTATCATCATCCCAGGATACATGTGTTACAGCAGGAGTGAGAATTTTCACCGCTCTTGCTTTAGGAATATCATGTTTTCTGATCCATGAGATCCCGCAAGATGTGGATTTCAGAAGTGTCCCAGAAGTGGTTCCTTGCAACACAGATAGTGCTGTATCCATCTCTTAATGCAAACCCATCAAGCTGCATGGAGCAGATAAAGAAACCATGAAGTCAGATACAAGAATGGCATAGAACAGCTATTTAAATTTCAAAATAAAAGACCCCATGCGGACTAAATACTCTGCATCTGACTGAAAGATGTGCAGAGAATGGAAAAACAGCTTCAGAGATGCAGTGTCACAGGTATACTCTTGGGGTAGCATTTTGCATTTTAAGCACAATCTTTCCTTAAAAGGACTCAATTTTGGTGACTGAACAAGAACTGGAAACGTTGCCACTCATGGTGCCTACTTTCTTAAACAGCTTTTGAACCCACTATTAAAATCATTTAAAACTTAATACAACCATCAAAATAATGTTGTAAAAAATTATTAACCAGGTAGTAAAACTAAAAATGACCGTTAATTTGACATTTTTTAATAATTTTTACTACCAAGGTGAATGAGTATACATTTATCTGGATTAAGTAAAAGAAAACAATGTTCAAGTTTCAACAATAAATGTTGTAACATTATTATTATTACTAGTAGTAACGATACCAACAACAACAACAATAACAATAATAATAGCAAAATTCCAAAATATAAATCAGTGCAGGTTTTGTATGGCATACATACTGTATTTCCCGATTGCATTTAATTGCATTTAACCGACTGTTGTTGTAAGCCTGGCGGAGCATTTTTATTTTTGAAGGCTGTGTATCTGCTCTGCAGCATCCTGCAGAGATGTGGCTGTAATGTGCGATTCTCACAGACACTTGACACAGACTCAGCTGCCTGAGTCGAATCTGTTGCCAGATAAATGGACACTCAGTCGGTTCACACATTCAGTTTGAGTGGTGAAAGGGCAGAAAACAGAAAACTGTTGCAACATGTAAGCTGAACGAAATCTGGCTTTTTTAGCCTTTAGTGAAGCAGTTTTCCTTCCATTTCCACATGTTGTGAAATATTTGATAAGACTTGTACTTTTATGAAGCGAAAATCTCGACCTGATTTTGGTGTCAACAGAAACAAAATGAAAAAATTTAGACTTGTTACCTTTGATGTATAAAGTTTGTTGGTTTTAGTCTATTAAAGTTTTGGTTAAGGGTGACATACAGTGTTTCCCCACTGTGTTGCAAAGCCACTGGCTTTGACAAGGTTTTCCCTTTAATCCTTTCATGTTTTTTTTATCCTCTTTTCTCTTTGATGTATATGACGTTTTAATGGGTCACATGATTAAACTTTAATCATTCTAATCCATGAAGATTTGATTAACTTTGCCTTTGTAAAGTTTTTATCAAATGGAGCCATCAGAGAAAATCTGACGTGAAAGGTCAGGGATTATCACGTCTGATTTCTCTGAATGATGCCTCGCTGTGTGTGTGGCCTTACACTGCATTTCTGCTCAGGGCTCAGCTCTACAAGTATGGATGGAGCGTTAAGATAAAATGATGTAATATAACTGGTTTGGTTACCTCATCAAAGTAATGTAACTTATTTCAGAAATGTTACTGTATGTTTGCATGGAATATGGAGGCAAATTACATTGCAAACACCCATAAAAACATGGTGTGTTAGAAGGTATGGATTGAAGTTGTCAGTGGACCTCTTTTGGCTTAGAGCTTGGTAAGATTCACGTTGGCCTTTTTACATGTTTTTTTTAAACTAAATCGAATCAGCATGGATGACCACTCCAAATCAACCAAATCAATTGAGAAGGTAAGAGAAGAGGTCACAACTCTCATAAACAGGTTGTGATCTCTTTGGAACACATTTTTAATTTTTACCTTTCCTTTCTGTTTTGCGCCCTCTGTCTCTAGACACATGGATATATGTTTGATTTTGTAGTCAGTTCCAGTTTTATTTTGTTGGTCACTTTCCTTTGGCACGTTTTTAACCTTTAAACTATACACAACATGCCAACCTGTCATCTTGGTATCCCCCACTGATGAACAGTAAATTTACAGTCAGCAGCTAATTAGCCTAGCTTAGCATGTATTGTCGATCAAAGAATGAAAGTAAGAAACTGTTGTGCTACAGGGGTGCAATGTGCCACAGAGTTTCAAAGACAGGATTATTTAATTGTCCCTCTCTCTGCCAACCTGTTCTAAAGAAAAACTGCAGGTATCTCAGTTATACAGTGAGATTCCCTTTGAAGTCAATGCCATGACCTAACGGTAATTCTGAGACCAGTTCAACGTCCTCACAGATAAAGTAAAAAAGTAAAACAACAAACTTTTGTTATCATATTTAAACAAAACAAGAAACTTTCAGAATTCAGGTATTTGCCACCTTGGGATGAGAACACATTCTATGAACCCCTTCCAACATGATTCTAATATAAAAGTAGGTGGACAAAGCCCACAATAGACTCTTAGGAAAATATATTTTTCAAAATAAAACACCTTCTGCTGGAGAGGTACACTCTAAGATACTGCGATCATATCCTTGATGGCAAGGATTTGTGCCCGTGTACCAGCTTTGAAAGCCTTGCTACAATGTTGCACCTTAACGCAGCACAGAGCACTTAAAAGTTTCATTTGCTGTCTAGTCTCACTGACCACCTACAGTCAATTTAGAATCTTTAACCTAATTAAAATCTTTTAACCTGTCATTTAGGTAATTTAATCAATTAACCTAAATGACAGGTGCCACATGGGAGGAACCTGGAGAAAGCCAACCAGTAAGATTCAAATCCCAAATCTGTGACATGGAAGCACTATTCTCTGCAGCTCTGCGCTGATATAAGAAACAGCATAAATATGCCTTTTGTACTTCTGAGGAACATATGCAAGCTATGAAAGATTAAATAGTTACACATAATTACTAGGGGTGCAACGATACACAAAATTCACGGTTCGGTTCGATACTTTGGTGTCACGGTTCGATATTTTTTTCAATACAAAAAAAATGTTCATGCCTTTTTAATTTGTCATTTATTAAAATTATAAATATATATTTTAACTCAAAAGTACAGTTTTTAAATTTAACCCTAACCCTTGTGCGTGTTTTTTATTTTGACAGCGAATGCGCACCTGCGGACCACTTATGTGCAGCCCTGGTTATTTAGCTCGTCATATTGCAGCCACAGAAATTATTTTGTCCATGAAACCATAAAGCTGCACTTTCTTTTTGCCTTATAGTCTGATTTGTCATAACTTCTCCGTTTTGTGGTAAGCTTTTCTTTGGCTGTCACTTCTTCACCCTGACCTGTCTTATTTGGCTCAGCATAACTAAAATATATATCTGTCTGTGAAGGTTCTCAGTCATCCAGGTCATCGTAGTCAAATATATATCCTGCTGCTTTTACACACGCACTCACATAAGCTCAGCGATTCTCTGCGCGATCAACCTCTCACATGTTTAAGCTTGCTGCGGGAGATTTCACTTGTCATGTTTGCATAGTAAGCTAACGATTGATAAGACGATGTCAGAGGAATTGGTCCTAGTTAAATTTACCCTTTTTAATTTTTCATATTTATTTCCTATCTTATTCATAGCCTTTTCCTTTTTTGTTTTCTTTAGGTCACGAGCAGTTGTCCAAGCATTTCACTACATATCGTACTGTGTATGACTGTGTACGTGACAAATAAAATTTGAATTTGAATTTGAAATTATCATCACTCACAGATCAGTGCTGTCGCTCTCTATACACAGTTCGCACGATTGCAAAGTGAAAGCAAAAAAACAAGCGCAAATTCAAACGCGACTTCAATATGTCACATATTGACAGTGGCTCACCGATGCCAATGACATAATTACCCAGCTACATTTCCGAAAGAATGCAAAAGCATTGACATATATTTTTCCTTCCTACAATAGCCCGACGGGCAGGGCAGAGATAGATTTTGGTAGCCCGACTGAAAAAATCGCTAGCCCCAGGACGTCAGGCTAGCGATATTGCAAGCCCTGTATCTGATTGAGGAATCATGCATCTTTGGAAAAGAGAGTTTATTACAGAGAAATGTCTCTTTCCAAAATAAAAGCTATACTATCCGCTTCTTCTGGGCTATATTCTCAGCAGCATAAGGAGAATCATGTGCTAACAGCTGTCTAAATGACTCGGCTAAAGTTAGTAGCATGCTTGTTGTTTTTGTCTTTGCACTAGGATGATGTCGGCGTAAATGTGCAGTCATATTCGTTGTGTTCCCACTAGTGCTTTCAGGTTAATCTCGTTGAAATGACCTTAACGCCACAACACGGCAAATCTCCGTTAACGAGCTACCGCCGATCGCCCCGTGCATGGGGCTAGACGGCCAACACGTTAACGAGCTAACTGCGCTAACACACTAGTTCCCACCCATGTAATTGAGCATTGCATGGCACATCCAACATACTGTTTTACTTTAGTCCATGACTCGCTTACCTTCAGGGTCATACGTCACATGAAAACCAAAATAATTCCAAACGCCAGATCTGAATGAGGGTGGGGGAGGTGCCCTGCGCTCTTCCTTCTGACTATGCTGTCTGTGTTGAGCGCTCAGTGGATCTGCGCTCGACAGTGCAGCCTAGGCGGAGTAGTCGAACGCAGATTCACTGAGCGCTCAACACAGACAGCATCGTCAGAAGGAAAGTTGATAAAATAAATTACAAATGTTGTATTGTTCGATACATATGCGTACCGAACCGAAAGCACTGTATCGAACGGTTCAATATCGATACGAATATCGTTGCACCCCTAATAATTACCTTGTGGCTCAATATGCAGTTAGCCTTATGGGGTGCATCCATTCAGACTGTACCTCTGTGGTGTTATAGAAATTTAAAACAAATGATCTACACATAAGCATGTTGTCTTTGTGAGGTTTTAATTTGCCTTTGCAAAGGGGTCAAAACAATAATACAGAATGCAACAGCAATTTGCATCACTTTTAAGAAACAACAACAACAACAACAAGTGTAGACGAGCAACATTTTCTAATTACCACTGTCCACAGAATACATTCAGAAAATTCCATATAACATAACTTACAGTAAAGTCCAGTACATCTAGTATTAAAACATTACATAAAGACATAAAGACAAAACATGATAGTATGGATCCTTCCATTGAGCCAGGCCAGCTTTTCAATTTCCCGTGACACGGGACAAAAAATACGTTTCTGAGAGTCGTTTTCAAACTCTGTCTCTCAGACTCCACTGCAGCAAGAAAACACTTGGAAATTCAAGTATGGAAATTTCTTACAGGAAGCCTACCTTAATTTGCTAAACTCAAACTGCTGGTGCTTCATTTTACCTTCAGATGAACCCGAGTTACAAAAGGACAGAAGAACAGAAGGCAGGATCGCAGCGAGCCAAAGATGTCCTCTTACATCCTGCTGTGAGATACACTAAAGCTTAAAAATTAAGCCTTGGAAGTCCTGATGAACAAAAAAAAATCAGCAGGTTAAATCCTATCAGAATCCAGACAGGACCGGGATTAATCCACTTACCTTGGAAATGGGATTTGTTCGGAAACAGTGAACAAAGAAGTGCCTTGATTTTGATCTCTTACCACATTTACTGACCCTAAAAACTTAGCTGTTTAGGGTCAGGGTGTGTTTATATTTATCACTTTAAAGATGAGATTTTCTAGTTTCTGAAACTATGCATATTTTGTTCTTGGCTAAAACACCCTAATCCTAACCATACACTTAAGTGGTTGGTTGGTGATGTGGTGAAGGCTGCAACCTTCGTTATAACTCAGTGCAGAATCACAAGTGGGTAGGAGGAGTACCGAAAGCTACCGACTACACCAAACTGGGAAAATCCACACAGTCCCAGATTTTTCTGGTTTGTGAATTAAAAGTCCACCTTAAATACAAATAAATACATAAAAATAAAAGGATTATATATATTAGATTTACTTTTCTAGCATTTAAAAGAGCAACTCTTAAGTCTGTGATTTATTACCTTTATTAGTTTGGTGCAGCATGAAAACTAAAGAAGAAACAAGGTTGTAAGATGAGAACATGGTAATAACATGATGTGAGAACACGCCTCTTGGCCTGTTGGGTACAAATAATAACTGAGTGTGTTTGTGCAGTGAACTGAGCTGAAGGTCTGGGAAAAGGATGACTTATCTAATAATTAGCTTCGAAAACGCATTAAAGGGACAGTTTATCTTTGTTTCAACATTTCAGAGGAGAACAGCGCTGAATATATTTGTCGTCGTTCCTCAAAGGTGTTGTGTGTCTTTGTCTGCATGCAGTGAATAGCTCGTGACTGCGCGTGTGTCCTCCTTGTTGTGATGCGAGGTGTGCCAGTGTTTCATCTGATTTGCTGACAGCCTCCTTGGGCGACGTGCCTGTGAAAATATTAAAGGATCAACGCTTCTGCTCAGTGATTATCTCCGTGATCCCTCGCTCTTTACTCGCCTCTGCGACCAGCACACACAAAAAGAAAATCTGCTGCGTGGACATTTCTCCCGCTGCTTCTTCTTTTCTTTGCTCGTGTTCACCGCGCGCGGTTTTCTGCTGATGATGCTTGTTTTACGTTTCCGATTCTTGTGGTTTCTTTCTTTTTTTTTTCAAAATCATGAAGTTGCACAGCTTTACATCTTATTTATTATCCATGTGTATACTTTTGAACCTCACAGATGGGATCCTAGTACAGGGAACACTTGCTGAATTAAATATGTAAATATGTAAACGGGTAGACAAACGGGCAGTTTGTTGTGTAACTTAAACTGTTATTGAGGCAGTTTTTGTATCAGCTGAATCTGGGTTCAGTACAGGTCAGTCACCTCAAGGTGCTTCATATTGTAAGGTAAATACCCTGTATTATTCTAAAGAAGCACACAGTGTATAAATTATGTAATTCTGTATGTAAAACTGTATTTTCATAAGTTTTCCGACTCATAAAGACCTCCCTCATGGCTGTTCATGCTACACTAAAGTAAATAAAAAACAAGTGAACAATTAAATTACACAAAGTTCCTGTTTTTCACTAACTACAATAGAAATGTGGGATTCATATTAACATATTCCACTAATAAACAAAGATTTTCAGTTTTAGAACAGGACAGGAGAGTCTGCACAACGAGCTGACGGCATGTTTTCTGTCTTTTTATACATTTCTTACAATTGAAGAGTCATGCTGACAGATGGACAGATTTACTACAGAAGTATTTTTTTTTTAATTTTGACATTAAATGTGTAATTTAACTTCTATACATTGACATAAAGGGCAGTTCCACTGGTTTGGCGCTCTTAAGGTCAAAGTGACATCCCTGCTCTTGGTGGTACTTGGAAGGAAAAGCAGCCTTTTTAACAGGCTGGTTGGGTATTGAGGGCAATGAGAAAAGAAAGGCTGATTTTAGTGAATTTAAAAATATGGTGGTACTTGGTGCCAGGTGAGCACCATCAACCATCTCTGACGAATGTTTCCAGGGCACCTTATTTAGACTTTAAGGCAGTTCTGGAAGTAAGAGGTCTGACCTACAAGCAAAATGTACCAAAGAAAGGGTCTTAATTATTAAATTAATTTAAGCTGTAGATACGGTATAGTTTATAAAGTCAAGCTAGAATGAGCTGTAATCTGCAAAGGGTCACACAAGTTTGAAAAACTTGTGAATCTTAGAATATTCATGCTCTGATCACCTTAATTCACTTTCAGGGGGAAACGGCTCGGCTGTTTCTTATTTCACGACGAGCAGCAGATGTGAAATAACTTCATGCCTATTCAAAGATAAGGAGTAAAAGATGATTACAAAATATTTCACGTTAGAGGTGCATATTGGTGTGTGTCAGTGCCACTGGCGGATGATGGTGATTATGATAATGATGTAACTTCCTGTCTACTAAAGGAAATAGTCTGGTTCTGGGTCTAGTCACTCTGAGTCAGATTTGCTTTCACCCTGAGGGGGTGCCCGAGGATGAACACAAGCCTGACCCAGTATAGATGTCGTGTGTGTACGTGTGTGTACGTGTGTACGTGTGTACGTGCGTGTTCCTTCAGGCCCTTAGGTTTTCTTAGATGAAAGCTTGTGTTGGATATCAGACCACTAAACGCCTTTGCCAGTGGATGAAACACAACGCGACTTCTTCTGGTTTGTCCATCAAAGGAGCACATTCACACTGTTTTCTTGGAGATGCATCTGGGTTTCAAATCAGCTTGGTGGAAAACTGCATGAGCTCATCAAGGTTAGGCCTCAAATAAAGAAATGTCAATGTGGAAGCAGAATTAGGTTATAAACGAGAGATGATTTCTCAAAATGCATTCAATCTTTTTCATCTAAATTGTTTATTTTTTTCCACTGAACTAAATGATCTGCATACAGATGCTTACCTGACAGTTATTTACAAGCTTTTTTCTTTTCTTTTTTTAAATTAAGCCTAGTCTCATAGCATAAACTAAAATATTTTAGGAGACCTTGTATGTTTTAAGGAATCCCTTGCAGGGACTTATCACCCTGGAAAGCAAGAAAAAAAAACAACATAAAAATTCAGATGATTCACGTGTCTTTTAAGAAACCATTTTATTGCACCAGCCTGAGACCTTTTATATTTCCAACCAAGAACCATTTTCCCTTTTCTTGTGTTGTGTTTACAGGTAGGAATACAACCAAAAGAGCTTTTTATTTAAGCTTGTTTTTTGTACCTCTCCATACCGATGCTAGGTGAATTCAACCTTGGAGAAATCCAATAGTTGCTTTCTAATTAGTGTCAGGTCCTCAGCTGAGATGTCATCCAAGGAACTCCTCCCAAGAACAAAGAAAGAAACAAAAGCAGAACCTTTGACTTTAGCTTATGCTTCTTATAGCTTACCTTTACTGACACATTTTTCTCAATAAGTTGGTTACTCATTGGCATGTAAATGATTACTGATTAGCTGTTCACATCTGTCCTCAGAACCAGCTAATCTTGCAGGACCAAGGACAGCAGTCACATCAATCAGCAATCATATAAACATGAAGAACTTTCTAAATAATGCATCTATCATAGTTTAAAAAGCTCCAATGGTTTACATGCTAATACAATTAAAATGAGGGCATTTGTTTCATTGCCAGGGCAGCATGTTGGTTAGCACTGTTGCCTTGCAGCAGGAAGGTCTTGAGTTCAATTCCACCATCAGGCCGGGGTCTTTCTGTGTGGAATTCGCATGTTCTCCCCGTGTTTGTGTGGGTTCTCTCCGGGTACTCTGGCTTCATCCCACAATCCAAAGACATGCAGTTAGTGGGGATAGGTTAATTGGAAACTTTAAATTGCCCATAGGTGCACGGCACACTGGCAACCTGTCAAGGGTCTCTCTCACGCTAAGACAGCTGTGATAGGCTCCAGTCCCCCCACCCTGTGACTCTGAAAAGAAAAGCAGAAGAGAGGGGATAGATTATTTTATTTCCTGCCCACTTATGGAAGCCAATAATTCACACTTTTCTGGTTCAACACAACCACCCATGATCCATCCATGCACAAAATTACTGTAAGGAAATTATTTATCCCGTTTTGTGCAGAATCCTCCTTCACTACCTTTGTGAAAAAATAGAACACAATGAATGCTAAAAATGCTCTTTTGGCTGACTGGTTAACAAGCAGATGATTGCTGTTGTTTTCACACGGCATCCTTATAAAATGACACGTGGCCAAATTGTGTGTGTCTTAGAATGTATTAGACTATGTTTGACCTTTACCCTCTCCTTTTCTCCTTTTCTTTTCTCTTTCAGAACCTGGCGTCAGCAGGAACCTCCAGTTCCTTCAGAGCCCGACCCGAGTAACAGCTCTGCTGGGATCAGATGCGGTGCTTGAGTGTTCAGCCTCTGGTTACCCGACTCCGAGCATCCAGTGGAGGACAGGAGAGGAACTGATTCAGAGCTGGTCTGTCTGCTTTACTGTGTTAATCCATGTTTAAACCACCAACAGCACACATCTTATTTTACCCACACTGATCCCAGTATGGCCCAGTGATTGCTATGCCTTGGTGGTAAATGTTTGAATGATTATGCGTATTCATAGCATTATATTTTTACATTCCTTTGCAGAAAAGAGTTATTACAACATATTAGCGATTCACTAATACACTGAATTACCTTTTTTTAGTATGACCAATAGACAGCTGTAGTAAAACTAAAGTTGTGGACTCTTTATGTAAAAATAAATAACCTGAAACAACCTTTTGTAAACAACCTTTGGTGCAGTCTTCACTGACCCTACTTGCCCAACTTGGCTCCTAGAAATTTCACCAAATAAATTGGAAGAGATAACAGTAAGAACAAGATTTAGAATAAGACTTAATAAGAAGTTTTTATTTATATTCATATTCCATAATTCTTCTTTAACACTGTTTGTCCCCTCTCATTTTCACCCACTCTTTGGCTCATCTCTGTGTGTGTAGTCAGTCCTTGTCTCTGTTTTTGTTTACCTTTGGTCTGTGTCTAGTTTGTAGTGGCATGCCTAGCTCTTACTCAGCACAATTATAGGAACCCATATGAGCAAGCACTTTGGTGACAATGGGGAGGAAAAGCTTTTAAAAGGAAGAAACCTCCAGAATAACCACACTCAGGCCATCTACCACGACTGGTTTGGGTGGGGGGAGGACGACAGGACCAAGACATGCTTTGGAAGTGAGCCAGAGATTAATGATGACTAATCATTAAATGCAGAGTGGTGTATAGACAATAGAACAGGCTTTTATTGACATTGTACAACAAAAATTTGGGTGTTCCACACAAACGGTGCAGGAATAAATATAAATATTAGGACAGCAAGAATAAATAACAGACAAGGAGAGTACATACAAGCAAGTGGAATATATACAAAACAGGAAGAAGGCACATAATATAAAAGGCACATTAGAGGACACGTCGCAAAGTGCTTGAAAGTAGTGCAAAGGGTTTTGTCTGAGTAGAGTCTGTGTGCGAGTGGTCTGAGTGATGAGGGTTGCTCAGACCATGGCTCATGGCTTGGTGGGGTTTGTTTGTTTGCTGTCCTGGCCAAGAGGATGAAGCTGTTTGTGAGTCTGATCGTGTAGGACCTGGTCCAGAGGGCATTGGGTCATTCAGGTGGGGGGGGGGGGGGGGTGCAATTGGTCGCCTGTGATGGTCTTGATTTTTCTGAGACAGGAGGATCTGACAACGGCATCCAGGGATGGCAGTCAATGATTTTTTTGGCAGTATTAATTACCCTCTGAACAGCCTTCCTTTAGCGTACCTGCGTACCAAACACCCAGGCAGTAGGAGAGCTTACTGTCCACTGAGGAGAGGTAGAATTTCTGGAGCAGCTTGCCATGCATTCATGTGTGGCTGGCAGTTTGCAGATGGAGATGGAAACTGAACTCGAACAGCTTATATTGCTGGAGCTTCAGAAAACTAAAATGCACAATCACAGAAACTGCAGACTAACACAGACATGAGGCGAAACAAAAGTGGAACAGAGGAACAATGAGGACGTAAATACAGATGAGAGGATAGGAAACGGGTGGAGACACAGCTGCAACAAATCCAACTAATGAAAGAGGGGAAGCAAAACTGAACAAACACACATGGGATGAGGAACTGTCAAAATAAAACAGGAAGTGACATGCACACTGAGACAGACATGAGCTCTACATTAGGACAGCGAATAATCAGACATGGAAGCACATGACAGAAAGAAGAGACAAAACACAGACTGGACACGAAAAAGGGAACAGGCATGAAAGCAAGCAATAACCAAAAGCTAAAACTCAGAGGCTCTTAAAAACTGAACATAACCATCTCTTTATTCCAGAGGATAAGAAAAGTCCAAACATACTCAAAAACCATGACACAGCTTCTCGGGCAGGTTAGGTACTGCTGGGCCTTCTTTATTAGGGTGATGATGTTGTGGCTCCAGGTGAGGTGTATGGAGAACATATAGTGAATGAAAAAGGTGAGTGAAGATGCCCCCAGTAGTTTAGAGCTATTACCGCATAACTAAGGGAGGATTCAGAGTCACCTGGGTCATATAGCCCTAACAATATGCTTTATCAAAAAGGAAAGTTTTAAGCCTTATCTTAAAAGTAGAGATGGTGACTTTTCCCCAAATCCAAACAGGAAGCTTGTTTCACAGAAGAGAAACATGAAAGTTAAAGGATCTGCCTCCCATAGTATTTTTAAATACTATAGGAACCACAAACAAGCCCAGTCTGTTGGGGTTTTATAGGTAGTAAGATAAGATAAGATAAGATAAGATAGAACTTTATTAATCCCTCGGGTGGGTTCCTCTGGGAAATTCGATTTCCAAAAAAAGCACAGCAACGACCGAAGTTACAGTTACAGAATTGTTATATATATATAAATATATACACACACACACACACACACACACACACACACACACACACACACACACATATATAAATACAGAAACAAATATAAATAAAATATATAAAGGGGATAAATAGAATAAATGGAATAAAAAATAAAAATACAAGTGAATTGCACATTTCAAGTATTGAGTCTATTGCACTGTTGACTATTTACAAAAAGTATTGCACAAGGTATTGCACAGTGAGGTGAAGAGGCACTACAGCTTAGTTGTTCCCCCCTCCTTTGTCCTCCTGTTTCCCCTCCCTCTCCCCTCCAGAGAGGAGTTAAACAGTTTGATGGCGTGTGGGACAAAGGAGTTTTTAAGTCTGTTAGTTCTTGTCTTGGGGAGAAGCAACCTGTCACTGAACAGACTCTTCTGGTTGTTTATGGCCGTGTGCAGAGGATGCCCAGCATTGTCCATAATGTCCATCAGTTTCTTTAATGTCCTTTTCTCTGCCACTGTCACCAGAGTGTCCAGCTTCATGCCGACCACAGAGCTAGCCTTCCTGATCAGTTTCTCCAGCCTGGATGAGTCCTTCTTTGCTGTGCTGCTCCCCCAGCACACCACAGCATAGAAAAGTACTCCAGCAACATCCGACTGGTAAAACATCCTCAGGAGCTTCCTGCAGATGTTGAAAGACCTCAGCCTCCTGAGGAAGTACAGTCGGCTTTGGGCTTTTTTATACAGGTGCTCTGTGTTGCATGACCAGTCCAGTTTATTGTCCACCCACAGCCCGAGGTACTTGTACTTGTTGACCACCTCCACCTCCTCCCCCTCTATCTGAACCGGCAGTGGACCTTCTCTGGACCTCCCGAAGTCCACAACCAGTTCCTTAGTCTTTGAGGTGTTGAGTTGCAGGTGGCTTGTGTGACTCCATGCGACAAAGTTCCTCACCAGACTTCTGTACTCCTCTTCCTGATCATCCCAGATACACCCCATGATGGCCGTGTCATCTGCAAACTTCTGAATATGGCATAATTCAGAGTTGTAGCAGAAGTCAGAGGTGTACAGGGAAGTACAGTGTAGTATGAAATCTTAAAGATAGGATGGAGCCTGATTATTTAAGAACTTGGATGTGATGAAAAGGATATAAATGATTTATATCTTAGTTTTGTAATGTTTGGTTATCATCATTTGTGGTCCCCATCATGTTTCTCTTTCTCGCTGTCTCTGTGGTTGTCTGGTCCTGTTAGTTTTATCAGGTGACTCTTGTGTCCTCTCTCAGTCATGTCTCTGTGTTTATGCTTTTGCTACATAGAGTTTGCATGTTTTGAGTCTGGGTCTCTGTCTATAAGCTTATGTTCCCTGTCTAATTTTGTCTCATGTCCCATGTGTATTTTGTTTTGCTGTTTGTAGATTCTGTTCACCTGTGTTCTCCAGGTGTTTCCAATCTGTTCTTACCTCATGTGTGTATTTAAGTCTTCCATCTTCTTTTGTTCATAGTCATGTTGTTGTCATACTTCTCCTTGCGTGTGATCTGTATTATCAGTATTGGAAACTAGTAAGTTTTTGATTTGTGTCAGAGTTTTGGTAATTTTGTATCTCCCTCATTAAAATCCAGCAATAAAACTGTTTTATGTTCAGTCCTGTGTTCTGCAATTGGGTCCACAGTTTGCCAGCCACACACTGACTCATGGCAGAAAGTGTGTGGCCAGTCTTCTCTGACCTCCAACCTTAACAAATCATTTTTAAAAAATTGTTACTCAATATGTATTTTTGCTTTTATGGACCATTATCTGTAAACTGTAGAGATGGTTGTGTTGGAAAATCCCAGTAGATTATTGGTTTTTGAAATATTCAGACCAGGCTGTCTGGCATAATGAACCATGCCAAGTTCAAAGTCACTTAAATCCCCTTCCTTCCCATTTCCAATGCTCTGTTTGTACTTTATCACATTGTCTTGACCATGTCTGCATGCCTAAATGCACTGAGCTGCAGCAATGGGTCAGATAGTTGCGTAGATCAGTTGCATGGGCAACAAGTATATATAGAAATAACTTATTATTAAGGTAACAAAGCTAGGCTGATCGTTCCTCTATGCAAGTAACAAAGAAGCAATAATGAAATGCAAAAACTCTTTCCTCCCTTTTAGGAACAAGAAGTACTCTCTACTGGCGGGCAGCAACTTGATCATCAGAAGCGTCACTGACGACGACTCTGGCAGTTACAGCTGTACAGCCTCCAACAAGAACCACAACATCACTGCATACGCTGAGCTCAGTGTACTAGGTGAGGAAATAGAATTATTATATGACCCTTTCCCACCAGGCGCATGACAATACTTACTTGGTCAAGTATCAACTTACGTCCTAACTTGGATAGAAAAACAAGAACACACAAAGGTTTCTGTGTAAAATTAAAGAGCAAAACTGTGTCACTTACCAATGCTCCTTAGGTAAAAAAGGAAAAAAATAACAAGAGTTGTTCCACCTCTGTGGAAATTTAAAAAATAAAAATAAAAATGAATAAGCAAACAGAATAGGGCGAAAACAGTTGGCATTGCTACATTGACAGATAACCTCCAGAATCAAATGCAGTGTTGTTGTTTTTCTGAGCTGACTGTTTGCTTCAGGAGGTTTTCATAAATAAAATATATTTGTATTTATTGTCTTACTGCTCCTCAGCAGCTCGTACATTCAAACTGAAGTTGCTCAAGGATTCTGTTGATTGTTTGGTTTGAAGCAATTATTTTCAAAATTTCTTTTTTCCTGAAATTCATTTCATATCAGTGCTAGCAGTTTTTCCTGTGAAGCGATTGTGTAGAGGTAATTATGAACATCCTGTAACTCAGCAGCTGTGGCAAACCGTTCCCCCCAAAGTTTACAGACAAAATCTTTAAAAGGCTAAATGATAAACTAATATTGGTAAATATTGGTAAATATGAAAATCACCATTTGAATGTCTAGAGACTTCTGTAGTTTTTATTTAATTTATTTTTAAATTCATCGTGTATTCAGATATCCCCTGAAAAAGTTCAGGTTCAACAAGATTAAATTAGTTGTAAAAACAGATGAAACTGAGAATATGTAACAGAAGAGTTCTGAATAATGACTCTTCACTGACAGAGAAATAGCTGACCTAACTATCGGTATGCTAGAAAAGCTTTCTGGTGAAATATACAGATAAAACACTCTCTGTGTGGAGAGTAAGCAGCATTTAGCAGAAAAAGCCGTT
Source organism: Copadichromis virginalis (assembly GCF_057382275.1). Taxonomy (NCBI): domain Eukaryota; kingdom Metazoa; phylum Chordata; class Actinopteri; order Cichliformes; family Cichlidae; genus Copadichromis; species Copadichromis virginalis. The sequence continues at coordinate 32,189,961 of NC_140624.1, forward strand.
TAATAATGTTCTTATGTGATGATGTACAAATTAGCCACGTACTTTTATTGGTTAACTACGCGGAGCTGTAAATGTCATGTTAAAAGCATACAAGTCTGCTGATAGCTACAATGTGCACAGGTCATTCAGGTAAAGCGAGAGCTACAAATAAACTGAGTTAATTTTTAATCCATGATCTAACTGAGGAATCACACCTGTGGTAAAAATTGGTTTCCCCTCATTATAAATATCAATCCCCACTAACAAAACAAAAGAAAAACTATAGACTGTGGAAAGAAGAATTGAGGTATCCACTCTGAAGTGTGGATTTTGAGAATTACACCTCTGCTAAATATTTAAATAAAAGGTCTTTCAGTTGCCAGAATCACTCCTAATGTTATAATCAAGGCTCCAGACCATCTGTTTCAGGAGAGAAGCTGGTTCTTTAGGGCTGGTAGTGTCACTTTGAAACCAAGCAGAAACCTTCCTGTATTCCAGATCAGAAAACAAACTTCTAGAAGTCTAAAACAAAATGTTCTCATCATTAATTGTGCCCTGAGTTTCTGGTTTTGTGTGTAATTCTGTCACAAAACCAGAAACTAATTGTTTGTGTTAAGGTCTTAGGATCACAAAACTATTTCCCAAGATAAAACTTTTATATAATTTGGGATAAATAATGTTCTAAATTGTTATTTTCCTCTAATTACAGTAAAATGACTTTGTAGCATCTTTCAAAACTTTGTTGTTTGCTTCACAGATGTAGGCTTACCCTAAAATTATACGGATATATTCACATCAAGCTTTGCGAAAGCTAAACTTCCCCCAGGCTTCGTACGAGACTGAAAGCAATCTATATTTGTAGTTGAATCCCATCAGGCTGCTGCTGTGCTTTAAAGTCAGCACAATCTGTAGGGAAGTTTATCGTGCATGAAGTCTCTCAGCATCACCTCAGGAACAGCGCTGGACTGCAGGGTGAAATTTGTCCTGCGGTGACCAGAGCCAGAATTAGGTCAGTGGTCAAATGACGCCCACTGGGCTGAAAATACTTTTTTCCCCACATAAACACACATTCAAAAAAAAAAAAAAAAAAAAAAGCTGTCAGTGCCAGTAACAGTGAACTCATTTGTGTCACGAGCAGTTAAACATGACTGTTACAGCAATTTGTTTTTGCACCACTTGTGTTCGTGAGGAGTCAGCGAGAAGTCAGTGCCTCAGGCAGAGGAAGTGTTCGGGGGGATTTGCATGTGCGGCTTACTTAAATTAGCTTTCAGTCCTGTTTTAAAGTGCTCACCTGGACCAGGGTAAGGGAACTCAGAGCTATTTTTCCTATAGACTACTATACAATGAGCAATTCTTTGCAACCAGAGAAGTCTTCCCCTGCTGGTCAAGAATGCAGGTTTAAGGCCCATTTATATTGTCTTCACTTTTCAGACGTAACAGCTACATCAGTCTTTTCTGCTTTCTGTAGTTTGAGGAAAGGATAAATGTGAAATATTCTTTAAGTGGATTCAAGTTGCAGAAACTTTATCCCAGATGACCGTATATTCTTTTTGCACAACTTAATTGGCATTCTCATTTAGTTAAATGGCAGGGCTTTGTTTTTACAGAACTAAAGTTAGGAAGTGACAGACAGAAAAGTTTTCTTGCCACATGAAGACATTAGGTCTTCTTCAGACTAGCTGATGAACAGGTGTTTCTTTTAATGCTGTCAGTACCACAAGATTTTTCCGTACAATTAGAATCCGTGATAGCACCTCTAATGAAACACAAGCTAGTCTTATTTTTCTACAGCAGAGAAAGCTGAAATCAAACAGAAGCAGCTGTTGTTTGTTGGACTCAGGAGAAAATCTGCAAATTAACCTTCGGGTATTTTCAGTCTCCTTCCAGCTGGGCCTCTCTGCTCGTCTCTGTCCTTTCATGTCTTTGTCTCGGTGTCCCCTCTGAGTCTTTCTCTGTGCTCGCACCACATTCATATTCTGTTTACACTCCACTCTCAACGGCCACCGCCGGCAAACATCACATGATGTTTACAATAAACAGAAGAAGAGTCTGCGTCTTCAGTGTGTCACGCCTCAAATCTGATCATAAAGTGCCATGTTCTGACATGTAAACACGAGTCGTACATTTCCAAAGTGTGTATTTGTTCCTGAAATGTACCATAACACACAATGGTCCCAGAGACTGTGTTGGTTTGTGTTGACAGAGAATTTCAGGAGGAGCCTTCATATGTAAAGGAGAGAACCTTTTAAAAAAAGCTCTTGAATCTTTGTTTTCTTCTGCTTATGCAGCTCAGAGTTACAGAGAAATGGGTGAAAAAAAGTGTCCACATGTGTCTTTCCTCTTATAGATCTGAAATAGCAATAAGCTGGATGAGCTGGCAGTGAATGGAAGGCTCTGCTCTTTTATTCTCTAATAGCTAATGTGCAGTCACTAATGTATATTGATCCACTATTCCTGAAAACAAACATTTTTTTTACATAAATCTCTAAAGGCAAAGGTTAAAAAGGGATAATTTGGGGTTGAGAAGAGACGTCCCCTGATTCCCCAAAAAGAGAAGCATTTAACAAACAATAAAAGCGCACCTTTCTGCTCATTTCAGCTCCAGCTTTATTTTATTTTTGGATTTTACTAGAACAGCTGTGTATAATGCAGTTTAAAATAATGCTTATTTGTCTTTTAGTTCTATTTAATTCGATTAAATTGAATTCTATTTATATAGTACGAAATCACAGTTGCCTCAAATTGGTGTATAATTTAAAAGAAAGAAACCCCCAGCAATCAGCCAACTATCTGTGAGCAAGCACATTGTGACAGTAGGAAAGAAAACCTTTTAACAGGAACACACAGGCTCAGGGAGCGGCAGCTATCTGCCACAACTGGATGAGGATGATGGGAGTTGGACAAAAAATCATGTTCTGAACTGTTTTAGCCCCCCCACCAAGTTTTTTTTTCCTGAGCAATTGCCACACAACACACAAGTGTAAAGCAAGTGGGTGGGGCAACTCATGGATGTAAGGCCAAGATAAGTAGGGATGGGTATCATTTAGGTTTTATCCGATACCGGTGCCAAATCGGTACTTTTGAAACGGTGCCGGTGCTCAAACGGTGCTCAAACCGGTGCTTAAAGAATGGAGAACACAAAATTGGTCCAAAAACCTCTCATGTTCAGCTGTTTTTTGTAAAAATATAACAATGTTAGCCTTTTCTGCAGCTATGGGGCATATATGGTATCACTCTTGGCTGGAAGCAGTGCTTAAACAATGGAAAAAACACAAACTTTGTCCAAAAACCTCTCATGTTTAACTGTTTTCCACTTTTTCTTTGGTCATTTTAGCCTTTTTAGCCAGGGTGAAGGGAGTATCTGCCATCAAACAAGAGGACAGCCGCATGTAGCTATGATGATGTTTGCTAGTTCACCTTACATGCATTAATGTAATAACGTGGTTAGCCTACTCAACGTAAATTAGCTACTCACGCAGAGAAGAACGGCTGCTGCTGCCACCATCATCCGTCATCATTTCTGCTACACTGGCAGGGCTAGGGGCCAGGACTCTCCTCTTCGTGTTTTTGGGGGATGTTGCATAACAGGCAACACACCCGCAGTAGATGTGCTCGGTGTGAGGTCTCGCAGCAAGCTATCAAATACGGCGCATTTCTGGGCTTTTAAAAAAAACGCTATGCGTCGCCAGGTGTTTCATCGGATTTGAGGTGTTACCTCCTTTGACAGTATCACAGTATCAGCTTAAAGCACTTGTTGCAGGCTGCTGAGTTTGCATATTTTGCTATGAAGTACAGCCAGACTTTTGACCGCTTCGCCTTGGACATTTTTAATCTGTAGCTCTGCTCTAACAGAACGTACGTACCTGGCCCCGCCTACTATCCTCGGAAACGTAAAATGATTGGCTAGAATCTAAAGTGTATCACAGCTCAGGAAAAAAAAGCACCGAAATAAAGCACCGAAATGTGCGCTGCTTTTCGGTCTGGTTACTACCGTTTATGTCAGAACCGGTGCCATCATGGCACCGGACACCGGTACCCATCCCTAAAGATAAGTGTATACGCAATAACCTCTGCTATACAGAGCCAGGAATATAGAAAACTGTGAAGCTTGGCATTGAAAGCTTGTACTTGTACATACACTAACATTTTAACATGTTTTGTATTGCAACAGTAAAATAATTAAAAACATATTAGACTCCCTTTAAGTCACAATAGTGGCTGCCGTCTGCCCGTCCTTTACCATGGAGTCCTTTGTACAGCTACGGTACTTTCTTGAAAATTTATTTAACTGCACTCTAATCCCTGTGCAATTAAATGTCTGAGTGGGCTAGGGTTGAATGAAAGAAAATGTTCAGCTAAGGCCGCCAGATGAAGAAATCCAATTCAGACAGATTTGAAATCAAAAGCAAACTTTAATCAAAGTTACTTGCATGCACACCAGAAAATAGCTGGATAATCAGCAATAAATCCAACATAAGATGATGAAACAGAAGAACAGCAACTTAAAACAAAAAAAGGGATACATGGAAACACTGTAAATGAGGTGATAACTCAAGTAGGTGAATAACAAAGGATAAATGCTAAAAGAAAAAGCATGACATGAACTGTACCAGAGCCTGCAGGAGGTGGGTGGGATTGATGGGGGGCATATAAAGCCCCCCACATGACTGTCACACTAGAGACGTTTCATCTACAATAAATGAATATAAATCAGTCGGTAACGGCTCCACACCTGTAAGGCCAAACAGCCTGGGGCTCTGTGAATAAGCATCACTTGGGGAGTTTTGAAATAGAATTAAAATCCTTGTCCCCATCATAATGTCAGTGAGCAGAAGCCCCATTGCAGTAACTCAATTAATGATGATGTCAGCACAATGATGGAGCCTACGGCTATTATTACAAAGAACAATTATAAACAGACACATAAAAAATACTGAAAGTCAAAGCAACCATTTTAATAACTTTAAATGAGAACTACAATTACTCTACACATAATGGGCTCAGGACAATCTTCTCAGGACAACAATTATCACACCTTTGAACAAATAATTGAGCTGAACCTTTCTCCAGAGTGAACTTTGTGTCTTCTCTCTATAATGGCAGATTTTCTTTCCGCAAAGCAGTGTCAGTAACCACATGCAAGTCTTTACAGAGGGAAGAAACAAAGCATTAAGCAGATGTAAGAAGAAGGGGGAGAATAAGGAAAAAGAATTCAACTTTGTGGAGTAAAGCTGGTGCATTTCTGATGGAGGTGAAGCCTTTCTACACTTTGTGCATTTTAATCCATCTCTCCATCATTTCCCCTCTTTAAATGTTTTTTTGATTCCTTATTTCAGAGCTGAAGGCGACATGGTATTAAACTGAAGTTTCTCTTATCATGACGAGCCTCGAGCTATCTGTAAATCCACTCTCAATTTATTCATTCATCCCTCCTGTGTCTGCCTTTTATCTCCGTTTGCTTCATCTGCAAATTAAATATATTTGATAACGTGAGCAGTTTACCTACACGCTCCATTTACACACTTTCTCTGCATATTTATGGACAAACTAACATGCAGATACATACATACACCGGAAACATTCCTCTGAGATTTCTATACGAAATGTCGTCATCACACAGTTTCTACAGATTTGTTGGTATCGCATCCATAATGACAATCTTCCATTCCACCAAATCCCGAACGTTCTTCATTGGACCAAGAGGAACAACTGAACAGGTCTACCTAAGAGTGTGAGTGTTCTGAGGTCCTCGTGACTCACAGAAATATGGAAATGATTACAATCAAATTTCATAAATGCTTCACATTAAAGGTCTTCGAGCAGCTGAGCAGGAATGTTATCTCGCTCTTGTTGGAGGCTTTTAATGTGAAACGTCTTCAGGAGATCCTAATTTGCCTTGAACTCTTATAAAGTGGCAGGAAAGTAAAAGTAAAGAGAAAAATGTGCTTCAAAAAGAAACTGAGGTGGCGTCATATTTAACGTTTGTTTTTTATTTTTATACACATATTCAGTCTCTTCATAACCTGCATTTAAATTTTTTGCATGGTGCCATAAATGCTGCATATACTTTTTTTATCAGCTCATTAGTGTTAAGGATTTGGAAATGAAATCTCGCTGTTTATGGCCTCTAAAACATTTTACTGAGTTCAAAGGTCCTCTGAGGACAAAGTAAACAGTTCAAGAGTGTTTATTGGTACTTCCTCTTTAAGTTTAAAATATAAGAAGTCATAAAAACCCTACATATTAATGACAAAGTTTCCCGGACATGTGAGCGACTCACTTCCCCAGTGTCTCCCCTACATTGGCATTAAACTAAGAAATATGTTGTGCTAATATGCCCCATTACACTTTGTTTTTTTGCTAAATGGAGGCAGTTAGATGCTGATGAATATCCACAGCTAGGTGAAGTATGGAGATGTGTGTGTTCTGACTCCACAGGGCAGTGACCATGATTAGATGATTAGGATAACGAATGTGTGTGTTGTTTTCCATAATAATGAGTGCAGCCCGGCTCATTAGCCACTTCCTGTTAGCAGCTTAATGAAAGCTGTGAGAAACAAAGCCAGCGCTGCAGCTATCAGTCATATTCACGGTGCTGCTGTCAGCACAGCCAGCTAATATTTCAGGAGGATGCTAATAGAAAAAAAACAAGACAAAAGCATCTTACAGGTCAGAGGAGAAATGTTTATTTTGTTATTGTAAAGATTTTATAGTGTTATCATGAGAGGTTCTTCTTGCTTTCATAGCTTTTAATGGTTGTTTTTAATTGCAGGGTATTGTTGTATTATTTTAATATTATATATGGGATTCCAGTGCTGTTACAGTATTTATGACGTAATCTGTTTTTGAAATATAAACTCATTTTCAGTAAAATGAGTGCAAAATAGAATGAACTCAATAAAACTGAAGAAAATAGCAGATATTAGCTTTGCGTTAGATTTGACTAAAAATAATCAAACGATCCCTCCAAGAATCGAATGCCGTTCTTATGGTGACTGTTGAATGCTGCCTTGTTTGATGAGTCAGGCTTCACTAAATCAGCTGAATAGCATTAGCTTACTTGCTAACACAGACAAAATATATGATCCCCCAGCATAACCAGCTGTACACAGCGAATCAAGCAATCTTGTTGCCTTCGAAATTGTTCCTGTTTGATGCCTTCTTGTTTTTTCTTGTTTTTTCTTTTCTTCTTATGCTTGGTTGCCTGTTTTCTTTTCTTTTCTTTTTTTTTTTTGCCTGTCCTGTTTGGATCTTTAGTCATCAGAATTGTTGTCTGAAGGCCAAGAAAGATGCCAGGCGGATTTACTTTACCAATTGGATCATCATGGCCTTGCCATATTGGTCCATTTGATTGACCTTTATTATAATTATGTATTTATTTGATTTGATTTTCGGTTGTTACAGACATGACTGGGGGATAGGACAGGGAGAAAGAATGAAAGAAAGAGAGGGAGAGAAAGAAAAATAGAGGGGAGAAGAGATGGTGAGAAAGGGGGGAAGAAAAAAAAAGAAAAACAAACAAAACACCTGGATCACCTGTATGGAGATAAGAGAAAACAGAAGAGAAAACAAACAAGAAAGAGCAACATAATAAATACAACATCATCACAATAAACTAGCTAACGGTAGATACTAAATATTACATGTTATTGTGCAGTATGCAAGATCGAGAGCGCACAATGTGCTTTGAGGTAGCAGCCAAGAAAGGTGTAGTTTGTGTCTGTGAACACCCGTGTGTACACCTGTGTGCACACCTGTGTGGATCAGCACGCTTGTATTCAAAAGGTTTCTCCATGTAACGATCTGCTTGGGAGTGTGGGGAGCCATAGCCCCGCCCCCCCAGGGCATGAAGCAGGTATGGAGGAGATTCAGGCCCCAGAATACGAGGACCCAAGGAGGACCACCAGGGGGACCTTTTTGATGTCTTCAAAGCAGTTAGTGTGCTAACAGTCTGCTATTGCATATAATTGTTATCTTGATACCATTCATTAATTCGTTGTCATTATTTAACTATGATAAATTGGCAAAACCCACTAATTGCCATTTCTTACAAATCTTCATACAAAGAAAATCTGATTAAACAGAAATTAGCATGAAGTGCTTACATTTCGAGTCAAAACTAAATTCTTGTAAATGTGAAACAAATTCAGAAATTCCTCCACAAATAGTGAAATAGTTGCTGCAGAGAAGCACAATGACCCAGAATGACTTTGTGTACCTTTTTTTAGAGGAATATAACCAGTATACAATCAGCTGGCATTCATTTGAGTCAGACCGCTACTTCAAAGACACGAGCTGAGCTCATCAACGCAGGCTGACATTAAATGATTGCAGCTTGCTGGCAATCTGTCTGCATTTACAACGTGCCTCGAGGCAACTGCTGTAAACTTAATTAAATTGAATTGCAATTATTTGCAAACCAATCTGATAGTGACTACAGTCGGTCCGAGTCAGACTGTGATTGTTTGGAGACAGGTTGCCTCCCACCTAGAAATCTGTACATCATCTTGTAATGAAAAGATCCACCTAGACACCTCTGCTTGTCCAGTTGGTCACAGCTACTTCTATTTGGTCTCAGACAGCAAAAAAATTAATTGAAGTCATCAGTCAATGACCAATTTTTTTTCTAGTCACGTGGAGGTTGCTGTTCTACCTTTAGTGTGACTGAGCCACGACGTTAGCTGCGTTGCTAACTGTTGACCCAGAGGAAAATTCAACTGATGTTCTTCTCATAGAAGATACTCCATAGGCTGTTACGAGCAACAGTCTGTGGTATTGGCAATAAAAATCAGTTAAATTATGAAACACAAGTTACCTAAAATAGCTGGACTGTTCAGGCAATCGTTGCTGCGAGCAGAAGTGAGTGAGTCCTGAAGGTGCGACTGAAGCGTTACGTGCTTGCATTTAAAAGGAGAGCATTGTGGTGTAAACTGAAACACTGTTAATGCAGCTACAGATTCACTGCAGTCACATGCACACGGGCACACAAACATGGCTAAACCACTAACTGCACACGCACACACAAAACTAATTCACAGCAGCAAAACTGAGATTGGTTTAGTCTCTGTGGTCTGCGGTGATTGTCTCTCTTTGCTGTAGAATCATTAAGTCTCTGTTAAAAAAAAAAAGAAGAAGGATAGCAAACACACACACACACCCTCCTGGTTGTGGCCTGTGGGGTTCCTCTCCTGATTAATTACCGGCTCTGTGAATTACTGTGGGTGTTTTAGAAAACATTTAACAAGCTGCCAAACTCCCCCACTGAGCCGCCGGCCGGCCCCGCCGCCGCTTGCCTAAAGAGACTGAAAGACATGAAAGAAAGAGCGGAGCGATAGAGGGGGCGGGGTCACGGGGCTCCTGTAGAGAGGGAAGTCTTCACTAATACAGAGGGAGGATTTAAGCGTGTCAGTATGTCTGCCAGTGCAGCCAAAACCAGAACACTGTCAGAACGGACAAACTGCCAGAAGTGCCCCTGGCTCTCAGATATTTTAGAGTTGTCTCTTTGTGGCTTGCTGGATGAAAGCACAGTGTCCTGGAAAGTGTTTTTAGCATAAAAATAGCTTCAATTTAATTTGAAGTATCATGGGGAGTTGGAGGGAGCCGAGGGATGAATAACGCTTGAAACAAACTAATAGGCAATAAATAAAACAGTAAGTAAGTGAGGTTAAAGTTTAACTTAAAGTCTTTAAGTTGAAAAGTGTGTCAGCATCTACACGGATAACGTATGGTCATACTAAAGGTTTCGTATCCAGGACATAGGTAGAGACCTAGAAGCTACATTTTTACTTGCCTTTTTACTTATTTTCTTACTTGCCTCAATGCTTTCTTCCTTCAGTAGATGCTTTTGTTTCAGTGGTACGTTTTGTTTCTTTGCGTTTCTTTTCTAGACAATAGTCAGAACATATCTCCAGTTCTTTCTATGTCTCCAACTGATAAATAATCCTTCCAAACATTTTTTGATCCAGATGAACTCCAAAAGCCTCATCTCTGGTAACATTTTCATGCAATTCAGTGTATGACTTTTGGAGTAATTCTGCCTACAAACACAAGAAAATCAAGTGAGACCTTTTAGAAGAGGAAATTCGGCTAAACTTTTGTGAGAGGTATAAGGTTGGGAAAACATGGATTAGCATCTTACAATTTCCTTTAAGAGCTCGTGATAATTGACAAACAGATCGTATTACAAAACACCGTGAATGAGCCTAAAATGAGCACATGGTGTTCTCATCCCATGGTGTCAGACCTTACATCTCACAGTATGTCTTTTCTTGATTTATTGTACAGACTACATCTATATTGTCTGCTGACCCAGGTTTATCAGCTACCTTCTTTTTGGACCTTTGAAACACTTTGGTTTGGATAAAAATGTGCATGTTTGCAACATTGACCTCTAAGTTGAGAGTAAATGCCCTGGTCTCATCGATACCATGAACTGGTTTTCTGGACCTTGTGATGAAAGACACCTTGCAGGTTACTCACATGCCAGAAGGTTTGACAAAACAACATTATTTGGTAATGATGGGGTTAGACAGAAAATCTTGACCGTGGGCCAGGACACAAACTTTCCACCAACCTGTTATTGTCTTATGTTCTACATCTGTCGCACAATATGTACAGCGGAAGGAGTCCAAGACACACTTTGGGGTTTCTTTGGAGAAAAGTCAAACAGTCTTACCCTACCTACTTCATTAGTAACATTATGAAATCTTACAGCATTTTAAATACAGCAAAACATATAAAATATCTTAAATTCAAAGGTGCATTGTCTCCAAGACTCTGGACATGTAATCAAGCTTATGAGAATGTGTGGGAATTACAAAAGTCTGCAGGAGGTGTTTGGTACTTTTTGGGGATTTGACTTCATCCTGAACAGACAAGGAAGTTTCTGAAGACTAACCACCAGCCACCATAAATGCCATCATATCCGGTGTACATTATTTATGTCTGCTGTAGATTTTAGCGAGCAGTTCTATAAAATTCCGATACATATCATTCTCTTCTGTCTCTAATTCTTTTATAACCCCTCCTTTCCCCTCCATATCCATTATTCTACAGATTAAAGCACTGCTGGCTCTTTGGTCACGTATGTTCAGGCCATGTAATCCTTCTCAGTCTGTCCAGCGCACCGCCACTGCTCATTTCTTTCTGCCTGATCGCAGGTTTTTAATGCGTCCGCAGAGGCCAACAAATCAAATCATCCTGACCCGTCCTTTGTCTCTTAAGCTTTGTAATCCAGGATTTGAACTCAATCAAGTCGCAGTGGGAGAAAGAAAAAGGACTTTGTGTGACTTTTCCCTAGGGCTGACCCCGAAGGGAACTAACCTGCCTCATGTTTTATACCCATCAGGCTCTCTTTGAGCTGAAATTTCAGAGCTGATTATAAAATGTCGCTCTTGTAGAGGAATATCTTCTTCAGCTCGTCCATAAGACAAATGAAAGTAAAATGCAGGAGGTGATCAGTTGCAGACATCTGTTCGTTTTTACCATCTGTTAATGCTGCAGATTGTTTGGATGTTTGTGATGAATGTTGAGAGATTCCCAGTTCCTTTTCACCAGTCGGATCAGCGCCTGTTTCGTTCTTGTTTGCCGTCTTTATTCCTGCCATCTGTGTGTCTGTTGTTTGGGAATTTTTGTTATATAAAATTCTACTTCTTTGAGGTGATTTAAGAACTGAAGGTTATTCTGATTCTTTACTTTTAGCACAGTCTGTCCTTCTAGTCTGTCCTTTAAGACGATATGATGCCTAGACACTCATTCTCTGCGCTGCAGATAGTTTCTACACACAGCGGCTTGTTTGACCTTTAACCTTGCACTGCTCTCTCTCAGTCTGGTCTGGTTTTTCCTTACTACAATGTCAGTTTGTCAGTGTCCTCCCTCCTGCTTGTTTGTCTGAGGTGATTACCTTCACGCTGGCTTCACCTGTTCGTCCGGACGGACAGCTCCGGCAGGGAAGGGCAGGTGATGTCAGCCTCGGAGGTTTCGACCCAGCTGCATCTCTCAGCATGGAACATGACTTCACTGATCTGACAGGATTTAGGTCAGGGCTGTTGGACGGCGAGAGCCACGCTGAGCTAATTAGACTTTATAAATATCCACTGTGTCATCCCGTCATGATGACCACCGCTGTTGCCTGTTAAACTGCTGCCATGGCAACCAGCTGGAAGTCAGTCTTCCTGCTGTGAGCTGCATCTGAGGAAGAAATCCCATGTAAGCTTAGCTGTCTTTCACTTCTGTGTTCAGACAGCAGAGAACAATCAACAGAGAACAATCAGTCTGAGAAGGATTTGAGTGCTCAAAATTGTAGTAACATCAAGGGGGGCAATATGTTCGTGCCAAAAACTGGAATTTCTCTAATGACCCATACAGATCGGCACCACAGTGAGTCAATAACCCTGGACTTCACTGTTAAAACGCTTGACCTTATAGCAAAAAGCATGAATATAACATAAATGCACTTTGCTGCATTTCCTCTTGATAACAACTGAAAAGAGGGCAATTTTTTTAAAAGAAATTTAAATTAATTCACCGTCTTAAGTTGTATTAAAGTTTCCATTGTTAGGGCCTTGAATGGATATCAACATAGTCTTTTTGGCACTGAACTTGACTACTAGACAGTTTTGTATTGTTTGAGCCTTATGCAGTATTTTAACTGATTTTGTGCATTAAAACATGACTTGTTGTGCAGTCATGCTGATTTCCATGGTAATTTAACATTTTATTAGGACTTCATTAGAAAACAGCTACCATCAGATTGAACAGAAAGCATTGACCTAACATGTGGGGCGCATTGAAAACCTGGACGATTCACCTCATATGGTAAATTAGAAGACAAGACAATGGCTTTTGTACTAAGAGACCATTGAAAAAGTCTAGTACAGTGGCGATCGTGGATCAAGAGTTGGGAGTTCGCCTTCTAATCGGAAGGTTGCCGGTTCGAGCCCCGGCTTGGACAGTCTCAGTCGTCTTGTCCTTGGGCAAGACACTTCACCCGTTGCCTACTGGTGGTGGTCAGAGGGCCCGGTGGCGCCAGTGTCCGGCAGCCTCGCCTCTGTCAGTGCACCCCAGGGTGGCTGTGGCTACAATGTAGCTTACCATCACCTGTGTGTGAATGGGTGGATGACTAGATGTGTAAAGCGCTTTGGAGTCCTTAGGGACTAGTAAAGCGCTATACAAATACAGGCCATTTACCATGAAAACTGAATGTTACGTAGCACTAATTACCAGATATGTGTACTTTATGAATGCAGCTTGTTAACCAAGCTAGCTAGCATTAGCCGACTTATCCTCTAATTTATAAGAGGTCACTCTTCTACTCTTCTACCAAAGCAATAAAAAGGGGACTACCGTAGTGCCAGATTCAGTTTATCTAGTGTCAACTATCCACATGCAAAACCATAAATGGCAACAAGATGTTGGACACGTTCTTCTGAGATCCTATGACATTTATGCTAGCACACTGCTCTTGAACAGCCTCAAGGTCTTGCAGGATTCAGGATCTGGTAACTGTGAAAGTCACTGAAGTCCACTACACCAGTTTCCATGTTTATGAAACCAACTTTGCTTTGTGACACAATTTATTTTGGACACACGTGGTCAGCAGATATACTCAGTTATAGCGTGATAAACATAATTGATTGGAAAGACGACATTCCCTACACAATTTACAACACCAACAGCAGCAGCCTGGACTGTTGACACAGGGCAGGTTGAATCCATGTATTCATGCTGCAAATGCCAAATTTTGGACTGGCCATCTGCAGACCAGACCACATTTTTTCAATCTTAAACTGTCTAGTTCTGGTGAGCCTGTGCCCACTGAAGTCTCAGAGTTGTGTTCTTGGCTGACGGGACACCCAGAGTGGAACCCAGAGTGGTCATCTGCTGTTGTAGTGCCATCTGGCTTTAAGGGCGGATGTGTTGTGGATTCTGAGAAACCTTTCTGTGGTGAAAATGCAGATCACCAGTTTAAAACACCCAAACCAATCCAATCTTAGTCACAGAGTTCCCACTTCTTCCAGTTTGATTTGTAAAGTGAACATTAAACAAAGCTATTTTAACAATGTAATTGTTTTAAACAATTGTTAATATAATTTTTTGTCTGTTCCCTGGATATTTGACCTTCTCTTCTCTCTGTTTTTTTTTTACTTTTCTGTTCAGAAATCATTTCATTGTCATTCAGTCCATAAAGGAAATTTCAGTTGCGTTTTGATCAAAGATGCACTATTTAAATAGTGAGTCTTTGGTCCCCCACACAGCAAATCCAGCATGTCCAAATTAACACTGTCGGATTTGATTTCAACACTATTAAAGTGTCTATATGGGTCCACACCAGAGAGTGTTAATTTAACTCTTTTTGGAGAGTTGGTACGTTAACTCTGATTTAGTGTTAAACACCAAATCTGTCTGGAGTTGATAATTTAACACTTGGTGTTAAGAGTTTATATATTAACTCTCAAAGAGTATTTTAGTTTAACTACGTAAGAGTTATCTTCTAATTCATTCTAAAAAGCGGGAATTTTACTGTTCTGAACTTCTAGAAATTTCTTTTGGAAATAAACATTTACTAAAAAGATGCAATGGTTTTTGAAAAACATTTATTCTGAACTGTGCACCACAATTTCAAAACATTTTCTGAAAGATGTAACAGTATACATGTTCTCACTTTCATTAGAATTTTGTTTATCAAAAGGTCTGACATAGATGAGCTGGTAAATGCAAATAACAGCATTCTCATCACTTATTTCTTCAATACAATATGCATGTCCTTCATTCATCCCTTTGTGGAACTTCAACGCACTTCTGCTCTCCCCCATATTCCATCTTCACAAGCATATCCTGTGCGGAGATCGAATAAAAATTAGTTGACACTAATTAATGGCACAAATAATCCAGTAAACAATTGCAGCACAGTAAAAAGGAATCCTCTTTGAGCCATTACTTGTGTAAAGTATTTTCCCAAAAGACAAAGACACAGGTAACAGGTAATACTGAACTAAATGTAAAACCGCAACCTTTTTCATTTTTACCTAAACCGTGTGCACAAAACTCTGGAGGGATCTATGCTAACGTAGAACCCAGTCAGGACGTCTGCTACTGCTGTTTGCTCGTTTTTTTTGTTTTTTTTTTATGGGCGATCGTTTTCAGGCTTCAAGTAGCACCATTATACCAACATTTCACATTCTAGACATTGTTTTAGGTGTATTTGACCAAAAGTTTGACTGAAAATTCACATGCAAGCTTTTTTTCAAGGCTGTGGTATTTGCCCGCAAACAATACCTTTCAGCTAGCTAAAACAGAATATTATGCTATCAGCGAGCAACATGGCTAATGCCTTTCACACAGCTTTGTCTCAACTCCAAAGAGCCACAGAAGTAAAAGCTAATAACAATTGAAACAATCTTTGAAAAAATGACTTACCAAGCATGGCAAACAACTCAAATATGTAGAGCAAAATGTTCTGAAACGGCTTCACTTCAGCTTCGATTGGAGCCGTGCTGGGGGCGGAGTCTGTGAATGTACTCTGTTGGTGTCATAGCCCCTGTAGGAGTTCAGAGTTAAGAGGTCAAGAGTTAATGTTTCCATTGTAACACCTCCAGATTTGACAGAGAAACACTCATTTTTAACACTCGATTTTAACTACTATCATTTTACACCTCAGAGTTACATTAAAAGAATGTGACTCTGCTTAGAGTAAAATTAACTCTACTTTTGCAAGGAGACTATTAACACCAAAAAATGTAACACTTTTGAATTTGCTGTGCAGTTACCCATTAAAACATCTCTAAAGGCTTTTCAGTTTCACTGTTACGGTTTGGAGGAGGACTCAAGCGCAGGACTCCGGTTCTGATGCTCACAAGAAGGATTTATTTATAATTCACCAGGTGTATATACAAGAAGGTGCGGGGGGTGCTATATACAGCTGAGTGAGGGGTCTCCAGGGAAGTCCAGGGGGAGAGCACGCATTCTTCAGATCATCCACACACACGATCACAGGCTCACACTCCGACACTGCCACACGGGAATCACACGGGGAAAAATCCAGGAAGCTCTGTAGACAGGGAGACAGGGTTAAGTACGACACACAAAGGAAAATACTCTTAACTAGACTTGCTGTAGCTTGACTTCACTAACGCGTGGTAGACAACGATCCAGCGATGAACAGCAGTCGCCTCCTGATTTAAATGCTGATCGTCTTAATGAGACCCAGGTGTCTCATCTGTCGAGGGCGTGGGCCGAGGGTGTGAACCCACAGTGAGTTCCACCCAAGCGAGAGCGAGAGAGAGAGAGCTGATCAGCGTGCAGCTGATCCACCTGGCCGTGACATTAACCTTGAGTAATGTAAAACTGAATACTTTAGTGTACATGAATATAGTAAATGTGATTTAGTAAAATGAGAACGATGAGATCTCTGAACCCAATAAATGCAATGTAGTTTTTATCTTTTTTATCTTTTCTAAGTTTTTTTTAAAGTGTTTTACATTTTTACCTCACAGCGTTATACCAGTAGTTCTCAGATAATGTGCTGATCAAATTCAGGTTTGTGACAGCCACACATTATTTCTTGAACATATAAAAGACAACAAGGGAGTTATGAAACAAATGCTAATTTATTATATTAGTGATTTAAAAATAAACGTTTCATTTCCGTTTTATTTATATAGCACCAATGTCCTAACAGCAACAGTCGTCTCAAAGTGCTTTAAATTGTACAACCCTCTCAGTCAGAGACATGATTTCAAAGACACGTACACGGTAGATCCTGAGATTATGAAAACACGACACATTAAAGGCCCTGACTGATTGTGAAGAGGGTAATAAAGAAGGGGAAATCTATCACTTGTGTGGAGCCCTGCAACTTAAAAAAAATCGTTTAAAAAACTGTCAGGAAACAGTTCTGTGACAGAAAAGTCTAATGGCTTCATCTGTATGATGAACAGCCAGAAATAGTCTAATGCTAACTAGGGTTGCAAAGGGGCGGAAAATTTCCGGTAAATTTCCGAAAAGTTTCCGGTAAATTTCCATGGTAAGTTAAGCTTGGGAATTTTGGAAATATTCCATATTGGAAACTGTCCATGGAAATAATGGGAATTATGGAAATTAATGGGAATTTAGGAGAACTAACTGGGAATATATTATTTCCAAGCATAAATATAAACAGAAATCATAAGAAAACCTCCATGCAAAATGTTTTCAACAGATATTTAAACAGATTTATTTGTAAGTACAGTAGAATAGAACACGTTTCAATAACTTGTTTCATGGATGAATAAAAACAGAAATGTTGAGTTCAATATTGCCATCCCCTAACCCCGCTCATTCAAAAATGCCCCCTGTCCAAAAATCTCCACAAAGTCCCATTCAAAAGGTTAAATGAAAAATGCCACTTATCCTCCAAAACGTCCCATTAAACATTCAAATCTTCCTTCAAGCAATCCTCTTTTCTCATTTTTGCTCAGTCAATAGACTCTTCCTGGACCTCATCATCATCCAACAACATGTCCACTTCCTCAGCATCCAACTCTGAGTCTTCCTCTTCAGTGTCACTTTCCAGCTTTGTTGAGGATGGCTCTGTGTCAGGCTCAAAGAGCCGTAGGTTTGCCCGAATGCCGACCAGCTTTTCCACTCTCACATTTGTGAGCCTGTTGCGAACCTTTGTGTGGGTGTTCCCAAACAGTGACCAGTTGCGCTCGGAGGCGGCTGATGATGGTGGGATTTGGAGGAGGATGGAGGCTACAGGTGCAAGGGCCTCAGATTCACATAGTCCCTTCCACCAGGTGGCTGCAGATATGTGCTGGCATGACTGCCATATTCCATCCCCTTTCCAAAGGCCTTGCTTTGTTCGATACTTTGCCAAACTGCCTAGAACTTTGCCTTTATCGAGACCCAGGTGGTCAGACATGGCTGTAATGACCGCATAGGCACCGTTGATCTCTTCCCCGGAAAGTATGCCCTTGTCATATTTGGGGTCCAGCATGTATGCTGCTGCATGCACTGGCTTCATGCAGAACTCCCTCCGCTGTTCCAATGACTTGACCACAGCCATTTCCTCTGCTTTCAGTAGTAGGGAAGTGGGCATAATTGTCTGGATTTCTTCTTTGAGTTCTGCAAAAAGGCACTGGACATCTGACAAGATGGCACCATCCCCCTCTGTCTTCGCTATTGCTGCTGCAATAGGTTTGAGGATTTTCTGACTGCTAGATACTCTTTCCCAGAACACATCATCCAAGATGACCTTCTTGATGTCACTGTCGATGCCTACAGACTGGGATATGGCCATCTCTTGCAGAGACTCCTTTCCCTCCAGAAGGCTGTCAAACATGATAACAACACCACCCCATCGCGTTATGCTGGGAAGCTTCAGTGTAGTACTCTTGTTCTTTTCCTTTTGCTTTGACAGAAATGTAGCGGAAGTTACTTGTTTGCCTTTAACATATTTCAGAACTTGCTTCACTCTCTTATTCAGAGTGTCCATTGTTTTTAGTGCCATTATGTCTTTTAGGAGAAGGTTTAGTGTATGGGCTGCACAGCCAATAGTAGTTATATGAGGGTAGGTCTCCTCCACATGTGCCCAGGCAACCTTCATGTTGGCTGCATTGTCAGTGACCAGTGCAAAAACCTTATCTGGTCCAAGGTCATTGATGATCACTTTTAGCTCATCTGCAATGTATTGGCCTGTGTGTCTGTTTTCCTTTATGTCTACACTCTTGTAGAACACAGGCTGAGGAGTGGTGATTATGTAGTTAATAATTCCTTGTCCCCTGATATTGGACCATCCATCAGAGATGACTGAAATACAGTCAGCTTGGTCAATGGTCTGTTTCACCTTTGCTTGAACTCGACTGAACTCTTCATCCAGTAGATGAGTAGACAATGCATGTCTGGTTGGGGGAATGTATGCTGGTCGGAGAACATTCAAAAATCTCTTCCAGTACACATTGGATGTCAGCATCAGGGGTGAGCCAGTTGCATAGATTGCACGAGCGAAACACTCATCTGCGTTTTTCTGGCTAGTGTCATCCATAAAATCAAAGAATCCTCTGATGCCAGAGGGACCAGGAGCTGATGAGTGGGTATCTGACTCTGATACAGCTGAAACAGATTCATTTTCCCCTTGAGTGGAACTCCTGGCTGCTGCATGTGTTGGGCCTTGAGGAATTTTTTTGCACTTTGCAATGTGCTGCTGCATTTTTGTGGCATTCTTCACGTACGTCTTATCACAATACTTACACATATATACAGATTTCCCTTGTACATTAGCTGGTGTAAAATGTCTCCACACATCAGATAGCGCACGTGGCATTTTTCTGTAAAATAAAACAAGAGCTTGTAAAAATGCTAATGCAATGCAAGAGATTGTAATAATACAATTGCAATATGATAATAAACAGATATAAATAGTAAGGCTAGCTAAACAACTGGAATGATCTTCAAAACAAAACAACCAAATGAGGAAGCTAGCATCTTCTTTATGTTATACTAGCTATGGCTTATTTAGCATCTAACAGATGCTAGCATTTTATTTAGCATCTAACAGATGCTAGCATTTTATTTAGCATCTAACAGATGCTAGCATTTTATTTAGCATCTAACAGATGCTAGCATTTTATTTAGCATCTGATTAGATGCTAGCATTTTATTTAGCATCTAACAGATGCTAGCATTTTATTTAGCATCTTATCAGATGCTAGCATTTTATTTAGCATCTTATCAGATTGCTATCTACCAGATTAATACATTTTATGTGATATTCACAATTTAAACATTTAATGAATATATTTTCCCATAATATCATCAAAACTTACCTCACTTGTTAAGTCCACAGGCTCAAATGTGTGCCTTTAATACTCTTTGTCCTTCAGGCTCAAAAGTGTGGTCCATGTGTACATGTGATGGAGGCATGCACAGTGCCAGTAGGTGGTCTCAATAGCCATGCAGCAAGCTTGTGCTCTGTACATGTGATTAAGGAATGGCATGGATATTCAAGTGTATTTGAATTGCATTTGTTTGTTTTTGTCAATATTATGCTAAAATATACTTTCCTCAACTATATTTAAGTTCCCTAAGAAGAGCCAACCTTCAATTTTGAAAATTCCCACTTTATTCCCATAAATTCCCGTTAATTCCCGTTTATTCCCATAAATTCCCGTTAATTCCCGTTAATTCCCATGGAAAGATTCCATCTTTGAAAATTCCGGGAATTTTGCAACCCTAATGCTAACATGGTGTCACAATTTAACATCCCAGAGAATTCTGGGAAAAAACAACCAGATGTAGGAGTTTTGTTGGCTTGTTTGAAAGTCTCTGGTAAGACAGCGGTGTCTAATGTCTGTGCTAAGGGAATGATGATAGTCTTAAAACAAGTCCAAATCCTGCAAAATGCCTCATAAAAGTGTGTCACGTGATTAAAAAAAATCTGCTTTGAAACTAGAAATTTGCAAAAGCATTTATCTAATGAAGTCCAGTCACTTTCTTTCAAGCTGCTTAGACCACATTTCTGTACAACAATAATAGTTTTAAAGAGGTGAACAGAGTAAACAATGAATTCTGATTATTGTTACATGTAACCTCTTTACATCCACCAAGTCACTGATGACACGTTTAGGGCTAAGATCAGGTAACCCCGTTTTTGCCTGTATGTAACACTGTAACCCTCTAAGATCGAGCTTGTGTCCAGTGATGATACCAATTTTAAGCCTCACCCTGAGCAATTTTCATGAAAAATTTAATTTGCATGTGCCTTAAACCAAACCCACCCCTAACAGTACCTAGATTAGTGGTGACCTGGATGTAACTCAATGCATTACAAGGATACAGCCATTAAAGAGTAGTCTGTTACTTTATAGAGTGTCCTATGGTAGTGCACATTGCATTTCCACTAAGCATACTGGTGAAAGTATGCAGAGAGAGTGTGTACCTCTGAGTATACTGAAGTTTCCTCTAATAAATGGGAAACTGTATCTGTAGCGTGCTCTCGTGGATGGACACCAGTTTAAGTGTTTCCCTTGCTGCTCTTTGAACTCGCCCTGCTCTCACACATTGATTCATGCCAGGCCGTGCATCTTGATTTGCAAACTTGATTACCTTTCCTCTTTGCTTTGTGCTCGCTCAGTAATTCTGTCAAAAATGAGCACTTGTTTAAGAATGCGCAGACAGAAGATTCAGCAGCTCTCGGTGTGAACGGTTAGAGTCTCTGTAAGAAGTCTTGTGCTGGAGTTGTAATGAATCTGGCCCTGCTGAGACATGGAAGCCTAAAGTACCTCATTTTGATTGAAAATTGTTTGTTTTCAGTGGCACACAGAGACAAAAAGGTGCTCTTGATGAGTTTTCTCCTTTTCTCAGCTTTGACAAACACAACATCCATGAAAAGTACCTGTTGGCATCACGTTTGCCACCCTCAGAGACAGAGCACATTTGCTTGGGTGGTGCAGAAGAGTATGAATGTAATTGTCAAAGCTGACACAGGTTTAGAGTTAAAATACTGGTAAAGCATTGGTAAGAAAGAACCTGAAAACATCATCTATCTACAAATCCAATTCCCCGATGGACATGGATCAATTTGTCATTAGGAATAATCCAAGATTGTGCTAATACATAGACATATGGCACTGCTCTTCAAATTATTACATGTGCTTACAGTTACACAGAATGCGGTAATTTTCCAGAAGCCAATTTTATTTTTATTTTTTTTACATTTCTGCTTAAATCACACCCAAATTCAGCCAAAGTGGCTCCACAGCTGTGAGGTCAAACTGAATAACCTTGAGCTGTTTAAATAACACTTGGGAGATTTTAAAATGCAGTAAATCTTTGTGTTCCCATCCCAAGGACAGAATCTGGTTTGAAATGCAAATAGAAACTGACATTTTTACTCCTACATAATCAAAATGGTAAATTCACTGAGACCGATATTAATCAACCTGTTAGAGAAAAATTTCCTCTAAGACTCCACCAGATTTGCTCCTTTAAGTGAATATGTCACTTTTGGCAGCGGCAGCAGGTTGTTTTTAAATTCAGATCAGATATTACTTGGCCCTGTCACGAGGACCTCAGTGGTGGAAAGGAATAAGGGTTATAGGGAATACACAGGCAGTGAATGAGAAAGTACTAGAAAAAAACCCTTTGATTCATTAAACTAGTCACCTTGTATTCCTTATTCGGCCCCTAATGAGTCATTTAATTCTATTTAAGTTACACAATAAAATCTTTGCAGCCTTAATTCTTTTATATCAGACATTATGAGTGAGGCAAACCAATGCTGCTCATATGGTGCATCAACTCAGTCTCCGCATAAATCACAAATCAAGAGAGAACTAGGGCTCGTTTCTGATGACTTCTATACAACGAGATTTCTTTTTGAGATTTTTGCGAGAACAGTGTGTAAGGCTGAAAATAATATATTATTAATATTATATGATCAGCACCATGGACAGCAACTACAGCCAGAGGTCCAGGGAACACACGTGTATCTAAATTTATGCTCGGGATTCCCATATACTTGTTTGAACATTCACCTAGGGACCATTTTTGGCCCAAGGACAACACAAGGTTACACTCACTCAGTTTTCTTCAGTTAGGCTGACAGAAGCCCGAAAGAGATTCAGCCTCACTAAAGTAACATAACATAACATAGGTGCTGTAGTATCTATGAGTGTAAAACCAAAGAGCCCATTAACCTCAGATCCTCACAGACTGACTGGATTGGTCGCTATATAACAGGCAAAGTCATTTACAGATATCATCGTTCAACATTTATTTCCAATGGACTAGCTTCTCTCTATACGTCACACACACACACACACCCACACACACACACACACACATAATAATGTGTTTAAGAATGTTTAACAATATGTGTGTGTGTGTATATATATATATATATATACACATATATCCATCCATCGTCATCCGCTTTGTCCGGGGTCGGGTCGCGGGGGCAGCAGCCTAAGCAAAGAGGCCCAGACCTCCCTCTCCCCAGCCACCTCCTCCAGCTTGTCCGGGGGAATACCAAGGCGTTCCCAGGCCAGCCGAGAGATATAATCTCTCCAGCGTGTCCTGGGTCTGCCCCGGGGCCTCCTCCCGGTGGGACATGCCTGGAACACCTCACCCAGGAGGCGCCCAGGGGGCATCCTTGTCAGATGCCCGAACCACCTCAGCTGGCTCCTTTCGATGTGGAGCAGCAGCTGCTCTACTCTGAGCCCCTCCCGGATGGCCGAACTTCTCACCCTATCTCTAAGGGAGAGGCCAGCCACCCTTCGGAGGAAACTCATTTCTACCGCTTGTATCCGCGATCTCGTTCTTTCGGTCACTACCCACAGCTCGTGGCCATAGGTGAGGGTAGGGACGTAGATCGACCGGTAAATTGAGAGCTTCGCTTTTACACTCAGCTCCCTCTTCACCACGACGGACCGGTGCAACGTCCGCATTACTGCAGCTGCAGCCCCAATCCGTCTGTCGATCTCCGGCTCCCTTCTCCCATCACTCGCGAACAAGACCCCGAGATACTTGAACTCCTCCACTTGGGGCAGGAACTCATCCCCGACCCGGAGTGGGCACTCCACCCTTTTCCGGCTGAGAACCATGGCCTCGGATTTGGAGGTGCTGATCCTCATTCCCGCTGCTTCACACTCGGCTGCGAACCGTTCCAGTGCGAGCTGGAGGCCCTCACCCGATGAAGCCAACAGAACCACATCATCCGCAAAAAGCAGAGATGAGATTCTGAGGCCACCAAAGCGAAAGCCCTCCGCCACTTGGCTGCGCCTAGAAATCCTGTCCATAAAAATTATGAACAGAACCGGAGACAAAGGGCAGCCCTGGCGAAGCCCATCACCCACCGGGAACGAGTCCGACTTATTGCCGGCAATGCGAACCAAGCTCTTGCAACGGTTGTATAGGGATCGAATGGCCCGTAGCAATGGGCCAGACACCCGGGAATATACACACACGTACTTATAATATATATATATATATATATATATATATATATATATATATATATATATATATATATATATATATATATATATAAGTAATACATTTCCTAGCATGCAACTCCGCTTAGGTTGTCTGTTCTAATCAATGGACTATAAAATTACTGAGTAAATATTTTTAGCTAAAATTCAATTCATGGCCCCTCATGTAAGCCATGTTCCCTGTACATAGATTCAACACAGAACATAAATAAAGCTGAAGGACTTGTCATTAGCCAGTATGAGTGCCATGTTCCTCAGTTTCACAGTTACATCCACCCCACACTCACAGCTGCAATACTCTCTAAAGGTAAAGGCTTGAAGTTTTACAGTGGGACTTCGCTAACCAGTGGGTAACGTCATGGTGACTGTGTCTAGCATTCCTGTACGGTCTGTCACTAGAAACTACTACTGCAGAGGCTGATGTGTCAGTATTTTTTTTTATCTGTCACCCCAACTTTACAGAAGTCTTTCACTAAATTGCTGCAGTTTCCCTTTAAATGTCCCCACATTATGGACAATACATTTACATCACTTAAAATTAAGGTCAGCAGTGGTGGATGAAAATGATATGCAAAATGGGCTCAACATCCAGCAGCAGCAGCCATGTTAGCCCTTCACTCTTCAATGATAGTGGCTTTACAGCCCATTAACTCTTTGAGGCATCATGCGCGCAGAGTGGATGATAAGGTGTGTGTGGGGGTGTTTGAGCCTCCATGGATAAACTTAATGACTAATAATTGGTAGTTAAGTGCAGATTGAAAGAGCCCGCTAACGAGTGTCTGCTCAGAATTCAACTGTGTGTGTGTGTGTGTGTGTGTGTGTGTGTGTGTGTGTGTGTGTGTGTGTGTGTGTGTGTGCGTGCGTGTGTGCGTGTGTCTAAAGCTATAGATGTGTGTGAGTGCCCTTCACTGGATGCTATCATGATGATAGCACACACACAGCAGATGTTCACTGAAATGAATGATGGTGCTGATTTCCATTTGAATGCTGAGTGGAAGTTATCAGGTGCAGCTATGGAGGGACAGCATCGCTGATGCTGTGTATGAGGCAGATGATAAAAAGATCACAACAGCACATAACAGTCGTATTGTTTCAGATTCTCTTTGTTTTGTGGCTTTGCATTAACTTTTCTCTATGATATGATGGGAAATGATAATCCATGTTTACCCAGACGAGGTGGAGTCAGACTTGTTGTGTCTGGCTGGGGTGGGAGAGGGTCAGCTAGTTGTTGATGCATTCCATTACCATATGAATGACCGCTCCTCCAGCAGGAAATCACATTAATACACCGCCCTGCCTGCTGTTGTTCGCATTATTAAAAGAATGAAAAAAAAGGAAAAATAGGTGCCAGGAAGCGCACACACACTTTTGTATAAACCTTTCCTTAGATGACCAGGTAATCAGTGCTAAACTTGCAGCATCCAAACAATCGATGGACGCTCAGGGACTTCCCCAAACAGAACAAAGGCTGCTGGGTAATCAGCCAGTGAGCTTCGACTGTAACGAGGGAGATTGCTGAAGAGGAAGAAACGGACAACATTTATTCTTTAGTCGATTCTTTTTTTTCTTAGTTTGTTTAAGGAAAACTTTTTATATATTTTTTTCGTCTTTTCTGAACGAAGACACTACAAGCAGACACCAAACACATGAAAACACACCTGAGAATCGTTGAGCTTGTCAGGTACAATCTTACGTGTCCCCCTATATTTTGTACATGTAACGTATGGTGTTCTCAAGGGGTCAAAAATAGAAGAACATGCTGTTATCCTACAACCCTGAACGTAAAATATCATTATCTAAAGAGTGTGCCTTCACGGTGTAGTTGTTAAGACATTTGCCTTATACACAGGAGATCTCCACTTTGAGCGCAGGAGAAGACACAAACTCATCCCCAGGGAGAAAAAAAAATACTGTGCCAAATTAAAAATGTGGATCCCTCCACAATGAGGGAGCAAACAAAAGTAGCTGTGTTTCGGCCTCATTGGCAGAAACACAAGTAGCTCTGGCGAAAACAGCATGAAGGTTAAACTGAAGTCTGCATCCTGCTATTTTAGGGACAAATTTACCACATTTGGTGTTTGCATTTAAAAAAAGGACTGTCGGTATTTACAAAACGGGATTGCATGTAAAAGGTGGGAAACCTTTTGCATATTCTGTGAATTAGTGATGTGTCGGTCGCGAACAAAACGGGTCTTAGAGCCAACTCTTTGAAGTGAATGACGCGAGCCGTGGGTTTTTTTTCCTTTCTCTCACCCTCTCTTGCACTTTTTTTCACTTCACTCCACACGCTAGCCTTTGCTTTGCGCTGGGAAGAGGGGGGAGGGGCCATAGTTACATTCACTGTAGCACAGGAACAGAGCCGGAGGGAAAGAGACAGAGAGCCAGGGACAACAACGTCACTTTAGAAAAGTATAGTAATCATCCACAACTATTTTCAGTTGCGGATGATAAAGGATTCAGAAACTTTATTCATGCAGCCCCATATGACAGAGAATGTGAATCTTCTTTTTGTTTTCATATTTTTTCATATTTATATTTAATTGCCTCTCCGTGAATTGCTACCTTATCGTGGTGGAGGGCTTTGTGTGCCCCAGGGATCTCAGGGGCTATGTTGTCTGCGGGCTTTTGCCCCCTGGTAGGGTCTCCCATGGCAAATTGGTCCTGGTGAGGGACCAGACAAAGAGCGATTCAGAAGACTCTTATGAGGAAAACATTGAGGGAACAGGTTACCGGGGCCTCGCCCTGGAGCCAGGCCAGGGGAGGGTGCCCGAGGGCGAGCATCTAGTGGCCAGGCCTTAGTCCATGGGGCCCAGCCCGAAAAGGGGACATGGGCCCATCCTCCCGCAGGCCCACCACCCACAGGAGGCGCCGTAGGGGTGGGGTGCATTGTGTGCCGGGCGGTGGTCAGGAGCGGAGCCCCTGGCTGACTGACCCCCGGATACCAAGACTGGCAATTGGGACATGGAATGTCACCTCTCTGGTGGGGAAAGAGCCTGAGTTACTGCATGAGGTTGAGAGGTATCGGCTAGATATAGTCAGGCTCACCTCTACGCATGGCTTGGGCTCTGGAACCAGTCTCCTGGAGAGGGGCTGGACTCTGTCTCAGTCTGGAGTTGCCCCTGGTGAGAGGCGGCGGGCTGGGGTGGGTATTCTAATATCCCCTCGGCTTGCTGTCGGTATGTTGGGGTTCTTCCCGGTGGATGAGAGGGTTTGTTCCCTGCGCCTTAGGGTCAGGGAACGGGTCCTGACTGTCATCTGCACTTATGCGCCGAGTGGCAGTTCAGAGTACCCAGCCTTCTTAGAGTCCCTGGGTGGGGTGCTGGAAGGTTCTCCACCTGGAGACTCTGTTGTCCCACTGGAAGACTTCAATGCTTACGTGGGTAACAACAGCGAGACCTGGATGGGCGTGATTGGCGGTGTTTTGTTATTGGACTTCTGTGCAAATCACAGTTTGGCCATAATGAACACCTTGTTCGAACATAAGAGTGTCCATAAGTGCACGTGGCACCAGGAAGCTCTAGGCCGCAGGTCGATAATCGATTTTGTTATTGTATCACCAGACCTGCGACCATATGTTCTGTACACTAGGATAAAGAGAGGGGCTGCGCTGTCAACTGATCACCACCTGGTGGTGTGTTGGATCAGGTGGCAGGGGAGGATGCTGGACAGACCCGGTGCACCTAAACACGTAGTGAGGGTGTGCTGGCAACGTCTAGCAGAGGCCCCAGTTCGCAAGATCTTCAACGCACACCCAGAGCTTCAACGGCATTTTGAGGGAGACTGGGGACATTGAGTCCGAATGGACCATGTTCAGCATCTCCATTGCCGAAGCTGCTGCATTGAGCTGCGGCCGCAAGGTGGTTGGTGCCTGCCGTGGTGGTAATCCCAGAACCAAATGGTGGAGCCACCAGGCTGAAGAAGGAGTCCTATCGTGCTTGGTTAGCCTGTGGGACTCCGGAGGCAGCCGACAGGTATCGACAGGCCAAGCGGAATGCGGCTCGGGCAGTGGCTGAAGCAAAAACTCGGGTGTGGGAGGAGTTCGGAGAGGCCATGGAAAAAGACTTTCGGACTGCCTCGAAGAGATTCTGGCAAACCGTCAGGCATCTCAGGAGGGGTAAGCGGTGCTCTACCTGCACTGTGTATAGTGCTGGCAGAGCGCTGCTGACTTTGACTGAGAAAATTGTCAGACGGTGGAAGGAATACTTCGAGGACCTCCTTAATCCCACTGACACGTCTTCTGAGGAGGAAGCAGAATCTGGGGATGAGGGGGATGACCGCCAACTTCCGGGGGCGAGGTCACCGAGGCAGTTAAACAACTCCTTGGTGGCAGAGCCTCTGGTCTGGATGAGGTCCGCCCCGAGTTCCTGAAGGCTCTGGACATTGTAGGGCTGTCCTGGCTGGAAATCCCATTACTACTGTGAGTTATAGGAAGGATTCTTTTTAACACTTTGCCATTCTTTGGCCGCTGATTTAACCCCCCCCCCCCCAAAAAAAAAAAAAAAAAAAAGAATAAAATGACATGATCATTTCCACTACTTGTTCTTCACTCCCTCTTACAAAACTATAGAGTGAACCTTCAGAATAAAATGGATTTAAGGCTACTTTTGAAAGAAGTCTTCCAGAGTGAAGTCAGTTTTCAAAACTTAGTTCCACGTGTCCTAGCTTTGTTTATCCAATCAAATAGATGTGCCCATCTGGGATTTTTTTTACACCATTTAAAAAAATAATTGGCTAACCAGAGCTGATGCTGTTTGCATGTCACTTGGGAGGTAAGGTAATGATGGGAAACACTCTGGAGATTCAGCTGTGCTGATCGATTGATACTAACAACACAACACAATACAAGACAGAGACACAAACTGCATTTTACCTAATAGACTATAACAATGCTGGTCTTGTATTTTTAGCCTTTATGGACTCTGGATTTGTGAGCACTTCTGTATGTTTTAGTTCTTAGTTATATTAATATTTTTTACAAATATTTTAGTTTTGACTGAAACTTTTATATATATGTTGCTTAGTAAATATAACTAAAGTATAAAATGTCATAGCAGGTAAATTGCAGACACAGGACATGAGTTGGTTGGAAGAGTATTAAACAAGATATATCTCTAAACAAATGTCTTATATCGTAAGGAAAAGACCCTACATTATTTTACTGAAAACCCAACGACCTGACATTCACCATAAGCAAAAATTCAGATGTGGTGGGTAGGAATAATTTAATAAGAATAGATTTCTGACGGAGTCATAGACATTGTAAGGAATAGATGTAGCTTCTGGAAAACAGCCTTCAGTTTGCTCTCTCTGTGACCTCAGTAAAGACTTCTGATTATTGAGGGCTCAACCACTAGTTTCAGGTCAAAATGAATTAAATATGAAGGCCATTTTGTAAATTATGGTCATTATTAAATTCAGAAAGAAAGATTATCCAGGGTATGTTCATTGGCTAATGACTTGTCAATCACCATGTTCAGCTAAAAGCCTCAAAATAAGACTTCACCAACCAACCAGCGATGTTGTGTTGGCTACACCTATCTTTTATACTCGTTATGAGGAGCCATTTATGGACAGGGGAGGGGGCAGCCATCTGCCATAACTAGTTGGGGGTAGAGGGGAAAGTGAAGATCGACTTATTCTGAAGGTCAAATCACAACACCGGGTAAGGCATTAGCCATAAAATACTGTTTACACATTTCACTTTCTATGTTGCTGAATATTTGAATTGTTTTCTGATCTCCACTGGGGAATGTGAACTTAAAAAAAATATACAGTATGGAGTGTTTTGTTTGTTTGTTTGTTTTACATGTCCAAATATTAACTGTTTGCAGGTGAATATTATGGTACCCAAGCACATAACACTACACAGGCATAAATATCCCGCAATGATGATTGCTGAGATCTAACCAATGCTGTCATTAACCCTTTAAAGCCGGTCGGAGCGGGCACGCTCCGTTTTGTGCAACTATTTTTAAATCCCGGTAGCACTGCAACCACGTAAGCTAGCGCAATCATTTTTTTTGCATATGAAACCGGAGGAGTTGTACTTACATCTTATGCCATCAGCTTGTCCTAGGTCACAGTTTCCTTCCACATATAGCTTTGCAAAAACTGCATAAAAAGCACTTGCAGCAACAAAAACATAATACTCCAGAAACACGCTTTGCCGATCCGATCAGCTGTTTGTAACATTGGAGTAGATGTCAGTGCGAAATACCGCATGTCCGCCATTGCCTGCCCGAAACTGTCTCTGTGTTAAAATGTATTTGTACTGTTGTATTTTGATATTGAACTTCTCAACAATATCACAAACTAAATGATTTTGAGCAATAAAACAACTCAACAAACCAACTGAAACTAAACAGATTTTTTTAAAGAACATAAATGCAAAAAACCAAACAAAATATTAGAAAACTGATAATAAACGAATAACTCTGGATCTTACATTAACTGTTATTTTTTCACTTTGTCAGACAAAATGATAATCAAGACTGTCTAATGAAGAATTCTCTCTAATTGGCTAAACATTCTCATGAAGTGACATGTTATGACTTAACTAGTGCAGCTGAAACAATTCATACCTCTGAAATTCATTCAGACCCAGGTTAAACAATAGTACTGGATAATTAGACACAAGCTCTGACAGGCACAGCTGACAAAACCAGAGCAAACTTGTTATTCTTAAGATGGAGTAAGCAGGATATTGTGGTCTTAAAAACTCAATTAACTTTGTATTTGCAAATAAAAAGTTGTGTGTTCTATCACTCGCTGTAATACAAAGTTTCTCTGGAGCTGCTAAACCCACTTGAACTGTGACCTCAGCACTGAACTGAAGAGGAAGCTGATTGCTTTAGACGTGTTCTCCTGTGTCTCCTGTGTCTCCTGTGTTTAGTTACTTAGACTAATTCTTGGAAGCCGTGTTGTGATCTGTGTCGTATGTACCTGAGTGTGTAGTTTGTCGGTGTGGTGAAGAGGCAGCCGCTCACACTTTAAAGGAAATCGTTACCTCTTAATTAGAGCATTACTGCAGTGATAAAGTTACACCTCCAGATAATGATGTGTCTATCGGAGGCACATACAGAGCTCTACCTCTGCTAACTTTCTTCCTTTTCTTTTCTCTTGCTTTGTTCATTCAACCTTTAGTCTTTTTTTACTTCCCTCTATTCATTCTCACCTTTTATTTTATTTTCTTGATTTCCAACTCTTCTTCTCACAATTTTTTAAATTCTTTTTTCTATTCAAGTTGCAGTTCCACTAATGGCCACTTGAGGCCGCTTCCAAAAGTGAGTCAATATCCATAGACTCCTATGTTAAAATGTCCAAACTTAAAGCAGAAATAAACATGTTTACTTTAAAATAAAATGTGTGCCAACATAGGATGCACCAGCCAGCTGCTTACCTCATAACCTTTTAGGTTTAATTCAGCAAAACTATATTTCTAACCACAAGTCTAAGCGTAGGAGCAAAGCAAAAATTACTGTTTGAAAAAAAAAATGGTTTTGATGGCATGCCAGTTAGAATGATTACTTTTTGTCTCCTGGTTTCCAAGGCATGCTTCTGTCTTTTTGTCTCTCTTGGCTCTTCACCATATTCTTTGTGTTTTTACATTTAACAGCTCTTACATACTGTGGCATCATGTATATCTGTGAGTCTGGTGACAGTTACAGGACATTCCCGTGTGTGTGTTTGCTGACACGCAGTGTTTGTAGTCTCGCAGCACTGACAGCGTCAGCGTGGCGCTCGGTGCTACACAAGGCCCTTCAGGCTTCCTCCTCTCTGCTGAGGCTCAAAATGGCTTCTGTCTCACATCTCCGTTCTCAGTCATGAGCTACTGACGCGTGTTCAAAGACGACAACAGAGCTGGAACATGGCAGCCGCTTCGCCTGCCTTCAAACCTGTTTACAATCGAATGAACTGAAGACAGTTCGCTATGACCTCATACCTGAACGCTGCTCGGTCTGTCAGCTGCTTCAGACACTTTGCATCTTAATGGCTTGAACCTCTCCCACAGAATCCAGACTACTGATACGATTAAAAGGGTTAAGTTGTGGTGTTAAACGATTGGCAGTGACTCCCAGTCTCTCAGTATATGAGTTTAGCGCCTCTATAGACTGTTTACTGTGTTTTTGCTTGCTTCGGGTACTCTGTCTGATTCCTATAGCCATATTTCTTGTTATAATAGCTTTTGGTCTTTGTTTTGGAGAAGGAAAACCACAAAAAAACAGGAAAGAATGCCAGCTAACCTCACCCCAGGGTCATGCTAATGTCACATTAATGCAGGAAAAGTTCTAATTGATTTTCTCAACGCAGTATTGATTCATGTAGTAATGCTCGCGTCTGTTTGTTGGAAGTACTGAAACACCGTAATGTTTGTTTCTGACTCCTTCACTATGTTAACTAGTTGCTATGTTTTCTGTTGTTTGATTTGAAACTAAGAATTTACCACATTAATCTGCTGCTTTGTTCACTTAGTTAAACCTCAAGAATTGCAGCCATCCTCCAACTAACACCTGAAAATGTTAAGTTAAGCAGCAGCTGTCTGTGAGCAGATGAATGTGTGATGATCCACTGAGGCTAATGAGATCAAACACATTTAGGGCTTTACTAATAAGCTGATGGCTCAGGCTATATTTCTGTTAATTAGTCAGTAATTAACTGAGGCTGTTATAGAAACTTGTTAATGTGAAACATAATCCCAAAAGGCAACTAAGTAAAGGTGTGTGTGAACACTCGGACTGAGCAGCAGTAGCATTGATGCAGAGATGCTCCAGCATGCAGGAAGAGGTGTTTATATGTGCTGTTTTCACTCTATGTTTCTGCAGTGCCTCCTCAGTTCCTCAACTACCCGACCAACACGTACGCCTATGAGTCAACCGACATCGAGCTGGAGTGTGCTGTGACAGGAAACCCGCCGCCGACCGTCCGCTGGATGAAGAACGGGGAGGAAGTCATCCCGAGTGACTACTTCCAGATAGTGGTGAGTCACTCAGAAAAGTATACACATACAGTCCTTGTGAAAAATGGCGGTACAAGGTACAAGATGGCGGCGCGCACAGACGCAGCGGCCCGGAGCTC
Organism: Copadichromis virginalis; assembly: GCF_057382275.1. Lineage (NCBI taxonomy): Eukaryota > Metazoa > Chordata > Actinopteri > Cichliformes > Cichlidae > Copadichromis > Copadichromis virginalis. Next base: position 32,222,984 of record NC_140624.1, read on the forward strand.
CTACACTTTTGCACTTTTGGTGGTACTGTGTATTATTTCACACAGTCTGGGGTTACTTCAATACAACAAATATGTACACTTGGGTTTTAAGGGGTATTTATTATTTTCTTCTTTTTTTGGGTTGTATGGAAGCCCCAAACGCAATTTCATTGTTCTTGACAATGACAATAAATAAATACTACTAAAAATGTGGACACACCTACAGAGGTAAACTAAGCCCACCTCAGCTATGAAATACCACATATGGAGTTCTGTAGCAAATAAAAGTATTAAAAAGTAGCCTGTGTTTCACATTTTAGACCATAGCCTTACACGCGTCACCTGTTACTACACGTTATAACTCTTTTATCTTTTCACCAGTATTAATTCAATAGCTTCCAGCCTACAGTAGTTACTGTGTGTAAAATACCCATCTGAAAAAAGGGCAAACAGACTGTAACTGTAATACACATGTATTCCAAGTTTACTAGGTACATATTGTTAGTACTGTTTTTTGCCTTAAGAAAAGCTTAAATTTTTGGTCTCTTAGATTTACCAAGGTGCTAGAAACAGAGGTTTTGGTCCATATTAGCATGACAGCATCACCTAGTTCCTGCAGATTTGTCAACTGCACATCCATGAAGCAAGTCTCTCATGCAACCACTTCCCAAAGGTCCTGTATTGGATTGAGATCTGGTGACTGTGGAGATCGTTTGAGTACAGAACTCACTGTCATGATCAAGAAACCAGTTTGAAATGATTTGAGCATTCTGACATGGTGTGTTGTCCTGCTGGAAGCAACCTTCAGATGATGGGTTTTGCTGCGGTGCTCTGACTTCAGTCAGCAAGGCATTTTTGCCCAGAGATCTGCAGCTCGCTGGATATTTTCTCTTTTTCAGACCATGCCATAAACTCTAGAGACGGGCGTGTGAAAGAATCCCAGCAGATCAGCAGTTTCTAAAATACTCAGACCAGCCCACCTGGCACTAACAACCACACCACACTCAAAGTCACTTTATTCCGATGCTGAGTTTGTCTTCACCTTGCCTACATGCATGTGATTCCATTTTCCAGTAAAGAAGCATTTTAATAAACATAAACAGAATCTTTAAAAAAAACACAAATAAATAAAGCAGCACAGACACACCATTTTTTCCCGTATATGTTTTTAATGTGAAAAATTATGCAGTTATAACAGAACCGCAGGGAGCTGTGAAATCAGTGAATTTGAGAATTAGAGAGAGCGTTAGAGAGAGAGAGAGCTAGAATATGGACTCTTGTAATTGAATAATCCAATAATCTGGGTCATCCAACATATTCTGCTGCAGACATTTTTGTTCATGCACACTTTTTGATTTGGTGTAACTGACATATTTTTCACTTGTACAAAGCTCTTAGCCAGACTCTTAATTTTCTGACATGTTGTTGCCTTTCTTGTGTCTTAGGACGGCAGTAACCTGCAGATTTTGGGCTTGGTGAAATCAGATGAAGGATTTTATCAGTGCATCGCGGAGAACTCTGCCGGCAGCTCTCAGGCGATGGCTCAGCTGCTGCTCCGAGAGCCAGGTAGGAACACACACACACACACACACACACACACACACACACACACAGCTTACACATGTCATATCCCTCTGCTGGTTACAACCTAAACATCCAGCTGTCATCACCTGCCATCCTCATTTCTATCATTACCTCTTCAGTTTCAAACTTTTGTTCATATTTCTGCCCCCATGTGGTGGTAGTCTATCTAATTAACTGGCAGATGTCGCTGATTAGAGTTATTTAAGTTGTAATTATATGTGAGGGAAGCAATAATTATAAATTATAACATTATTAGGGTTTACAGAGGAATGGTCTAAAGTCCTGACCAGAAGTCCTGGTTAAAGTAATATTAATATATATATTTATATGTAAATAAGCATTAATAATCTTTTTGTTGACTTACAGTAATTTTGCAATGACAAATATTCTGAAATTCATATTCTGAAGCCCAACAGTTTCTCTGCAGTCTGCTTTATGGGTACATTTTTTCCACGTTAAATATTTCCTATTGATGGATTTATTTTAGCTCTATGAATTATGCTAACTTTGCTAAAAAGAACAAGATGACTTAAACACCCTGCACGACATCAGTCATGTTCATCCATGTATATCAGGTTTTTTTTAAATGTGTGAGCTAGGTCCCTTTAAGCTCTGGGTTCAGTCCATCCCAAATACATTAATACAGACCCTCTCAGTGTGATCAGAGGTACCCTACAAAGATGTATCTGTTCTGTTAGGGTGTATAAAGAAGCTGGATACAGGTAGAGCGTGTGCAGCTATTAAATCAGGGCTTGCTGTAACTCTTTTAGCTGCTTTTGTGTTGGTAATGCATACAGTGATGCTCCTCCTATTTCTTTCTTTGCCTACACATTTAATGTAACAGTAGGTAATTAACATGTGTTTGCTGTGTTTGCTGTTAAATTTGTTGATTTTGTTTTTTTTCTGAATGGCTGTAGGGTGTTGAGAGTGAGAGTGCTAATGTGTATTAACAGTTTAATTAGATGCACATTGTAATGTTAAATTGTATCTGTAATATTCTTGTGTTAGTTTATAGAAGGGCAGCCTTGAATGAGCAGTCTAAAGACATTACATTTTGTTTATTGGATATTAACTCTAGCCAATAATTATTTTCATCTTGCTTCCCAGAGGAGATTGGTTATAGCTACCGACCAGCGATGGACAATTAATTTTCTCAGGAGGCCACATGAGAAACTGGAACTGTTTTGGAGAGGCGCAACAATAAACTGAACTCGATTCTACTTGATATTAATTGTCTCTTGTCTCTTCATAAGCTTAACAACAGTTCCAGGTTCTCATGTATCCCATTGGGAAAATTAATTGCCCACCCCTACATAAAGACAGTATAAAATATGAACATACTTTCTAGCTCTGAAAAGTGAAGCCATTGGAGAGGTTCCAATGGTCCTATGGAAGTCTATGGGAAAATGGGCTTTTCCTGAGGAGCTCATGTTTCAGTTCAAGTCAGTCTTGTAAACTTTCTCCACTGTTCGTATTATAGAGGTTTAGACAAGTGAAAGACTCCTGATTCATTCTTGGGAGGAGACACAAATCCTTTTAGGGCTGCATGACATCTTGGTGTATATCAATACAGATGTGGTTTGATGACCATTGGAACAGTTTCTGTGTTCACTCTGATTCAAACCCAGTCATTTCTTCTATAAATAGGCTGAAATAGGAGTGAAAATACTCAGTTCAGAAAGAACCAGAGTTCAATTTAAATAGACTAAATGCAGCAGGTGTGAAAACATTGAAAACACAAAACAAAATCTATATCAAAGACCACCTGACCCAAATCAGCAGCCTACTGGTCAACCGCTCAAACCACTGGATCATCCCAAGTTTTCCACCTTTCATTTTTTAGTTGCTCCACCCTAACTGATGCTGGATACACATTTATTAGACTTTATTTACCATACAGAGGGCTGGCCCTTTCAGGGCGGTCTGCTCGAGCAACGATCCTTTGGCCCTGTCCCCGGTGGATGTGGCCTGTTCTTACATTTGGTTTTGTCAGTAATCACATCACAGTCACAGCTGAGAGAACAGCAGGAGCTGGCCCATTTTGGCAAAGCCATTATTTGTTGTGTTGTTGTTTGTGTTGGTGTTGAAATCCAGTTAGTCATGTGGAGCGACATAAGCTACCATCTGACACACCCACAGACACACACACATGCACAGTAATAGGGAGATGTGAACAGCTCAGCCACTCTGCAGAACACCTGAGTCAGCACAATAGAATCATTTTGCATCTAAATGGACCAGCAGCTGTGTGCATGTGTGGATGTGTGCGTTTGTTTATGTGTATGGCTATAACCACTCTGAATTATCCTGGTTGTGATCCTGGACTGTGTAGTATCTGTTTATTTGAAACCTAGATGTTTTAGAGAAGCTAAGCTCGTTGCGAGATAATTGTTACAGGAGCTCGGATATGTGCGCTCCTGTAAACAGCTGATGCAGGCTACTGGTCTGCAGCCTGCAGTCTTCAGCTGAAGTCATGTGATGTGAGTGGAACAAATGTGCTGCCAGCAGCAAATAATCATCTTTTTTTATTTTTAGATTGCATTTTTAGTCTCCAAGTCACAGAGGAGCACATAGCTTTATTTACTGCACAGACAACCAGGCTTTAATTGGAAATGGGCTGCGTGTCTTCTGTTATCATTTAAACTTAACTCACCACAGCTGCTTTTTGTTGTCAACACGAACTTCAGGCTTTCTTCATCTGTTTTATATTAAAAGCCTTGCAGTGAAGCAAGTCAGCATCGCCAGGCTTTATTGTGAAATGACAGCAAGAAAATATTTTTAAAAAGAACCCTGATTTCAAAAATATATATAGCCTATTATAACATGAACATCAGCACACACACACACACACACACACACACACACGTGTGTGTACATATATATATATCGCCCGGATCAACAAGGTCCGCGTCAGGTATTGAGGAACCAGGGCACCCTGACGAGAAGTGGGCTACACTGTAAACCCGGATAAGTTCAATACACTTAAATCGTTTGAGGAAACCGATTCCCTTCAAATGATTTGAGTAATCAACCCAAAACAAAAAATTAACTGATTTAGTCAAGTAAACTTAAAAGTAAAATTGTCACAATTTACTATATTGAGTCATCGCTACCTAAAGTGTTTAAGTATTCAATATTTCAAAAATAATTTGTTTAAGTACAGTTAACTTAATACTAATAGAAAAAACTAAATTGTTTAAGTGGTGCTAATATTACAAAACTCACTTTTTTGCGTAGTGTTTAATTAAAAGCGTCTTTTAATTAAATGTATTATTATTACTAAAACTTAATATGTTAAGGCAAACACACTCAAAACCAAAGACCACTAAGGTGTTTTGTTTTTTTTTAACTTTATTTATAACAAAACAAGACTTTTGTTTTCCTTTGAACAATATTCCAATTTTTACACATGGCGCTTCTAAGAAGACATTTCTTTCAGAAACAAACACAATATTTCAGTTGTTCCTAGCCACTTCCTAGTTTTTTTGAACAGTAAGTTTTTTGTTTGCACAATTGGGCTTCCAATAAAACATTTTCTTTAAAACAATCCTTTTAAACAGATAAAACTGTGTATCACAAGTAAAGAACTTTGGTGCGACATTCAGGGTAACAAGTTGTAACAGTAAAACTTATTTTCACAAATATTTTAACTTGTAAAAATAAAAACTATGGAATAAGGAATGGCCCCAGCGAGACAATGAAATTAAAGGAATAGTTCACTGATTTTACATAATAAGATATGTTCTTACCTTAGCTTTGACGAGTTGATGTGTACCAGTCTTGTCTTTGTGCGTGCCCTCAGTCATGCAAATGGAGCAAAGCCTCTCCCATATATTCCAAATACCTCCACTTTTTGCTCCTTTTAGAAGCTACCGAGCTCCTCCACGTTTTCCCTATTTATGTAAAATTACATAAAAAGTGACACTCTCCAAGTTTAGTTTAACTAAATTTAACGTGTGGATTTTCTAAGCCGATAAGAAGGGACTCTATATTACAAGGTGTAATAACACTGTAGGAGCACTTCTTCATCCCCCCAGTAACTCAGTCTATGCTCCAGAGTGCACTAGGGTTACTGCGCGCTTGTAATATAGTGCCCCTTTTTATCGGCTTAAAAAATCTATCCGTTAAATTTAGTGAAACTAAACTTAGATAGTGTAACTTTTCATGTAATTTTACATAAATAGGGAAAACGTGGAGGAGCTCGGTAGCTTCTAAAAGGAGCAAAAAGTGGAGGTAGTTGGAATATATGGGAGAGCCTTTCTCTCGCACAAAGACAAGACAGGTATGCATCAACTCTTCAAAGCTAAGGTAAGAACATATCTCAGTATGTAAAATCAGTGAACTACTCCTTTAAGCCCTGGTTTTGCCATCCACTAAAAACAAAAAAAGACAATTACAAACACAATAATGACTTCCTGAACTTGAGAAAAAGCTGCTCAATGAAGAGTGAACATTCAATGTATCTATGCACACATTGAAAGCTCATTTTTTAGCCTTTGGAGTTTTGGAGGAGGATCGTTTCGTCCCAGATTCAGCATAATCTGCTGGATAAACAGGAATGTATTCTTCATGCACTTTGGGTACTCCAAGTGGAGTGCATAAGTCAGTCCAAACAGGAGACACATTGCCAAAGGAAGACTGCAGATGGAATCCATTACCACATTGCCCTCTAGAAGGATTCCCAGCTGGGAGGGGTTCAGTTCTTGCTCTAGACTTCCGTTTTCACCATTGAAGATGATTCCTATTGGGATTTCAAGGTCACCATCAGCAGCATTCTACAGAGGGGGGGAACTGTGAGTTAACCTGTTGGTGGAGAGTAAGTCCAGAGAGAGGAAAAAAACACGAGTTTTTCTGAAACACGAGTCCTGTTTGCAGAGTTCAGTACGATGTACCGCACGGAGCAGCGAGGGCCGAGGACGAGACGCTGCTCAGCTCTGTATGGCGCTGCAGCGGCGCACATGTTAATAAAGTAAACTTTACGAGAGGCCGTACAGGTGCAGAGGAGCGGTGTTCAGCCCCTCGAGCCTCAGCGAGGGGCTGAGCGTCAGAGCGCGGCTGTGCGGAGAATAATGACAGGTTTATTTGTCCGTGTGAACGGCTGGAGGTGCCCGGCCGTGCTCTGGTCCTCCTCCTCTGACCGGGGCCGGAGTCCGGACCCGGGCTAACCCTGAACACGGTTTGGATGTGCTCACATCACACAATGGAACCGCGCAGTTTGGATGGACGAGGAAGATGCTAGAACCATTACGCATGAGCAGGGGTTAAGGCTGTGAGGGTTACAGCCTTAAAACATTTATAATAAATACTTTTCACTACTTTGCGGATTTCACTTATTGCGGGTTGTTTTTGGGACGTAACCCCCGCGGTAAACGAGGGTTCACTGTAGATTGAATTAGCGTGCACATTTGCGTAATGTAACATGCAACTATTTTTGCTTAAAGTTGAAATATAAAGATTTAACTCACCAGTTTGCGTGGAGGTTTGAGGAAAAGTACTCCCTATCGACTGTAGACTGAAACAAACATGTCCAATCCCAGGCAAAACCACCAAAAACGATTTGTCTTATTTTTTCCTGACAAACAAGTCCAGACGTCTCTTCGGTTCCAGTGCCGGGAAAAATATGGGAGGGGCAACAAAAACTTAAAAATAGTGAAAGTGCTTTCAACTAAACATGATCAGTAAACATCAAATTTACTTTTATTATTTGAGTGTTGAGTTTAAAACTTATTCTCTTATAAAAAATTGAACTTAAACTATTTATTAGAATACACTTAAAATAGAAAGGACCATGTTAAATGTATTCATTTTAGTGCATCACATGCAAAACAATATAGGTTAAGTGCAAAAAGCTTCCACCAATGAGTTCTGTCTGACACAGTTATATGATTTTAGTTTTACAAAGAAAATTAATTACCATCAGTGATTATAGCTAAACCATTTGAATGCAAATAACTTTTGGGATTACAGTGTACTGGAACAAGAAGGCATCGGTGGGCAAGAGACGAAAACAGGGCGTTGTTGGAATGCTACCACGCAAGTAACCATGGCGGAAGGAGCTACATGAATATTTTCTAACACTGGAAAATAACTCAAAATGTTAGAAATATTCCAGTGTTAGAAAATCAGCACTGCCCAGTGTTAGACTTTGTTAATCTTCAAAACTGACTAGGTTACTTTTAAACATATAACACTGTCAAAAGTGTTAATTTAACACTCAACAGTGTTGTATTTAACACTCAGAGGTGTGGACCCATATAGACACTCTCTAGTGTTAATTTAACACTGGAGATTTTGCTGTGTATGCTGGTGCTGGGGGAAAGTGTTTCATTATCATTCTTTTGGTTTCACATTCATTCACTTTAAGTTTGGACATCCAGTTCTTGACTTTGGTCAGAGAAAAGCCAATGCTACACCGTAAAAAAAATCCTAAAAAAACAGTAACATTCTGGCAGCTGGGGCGCCAAAATAATACCATAAAATAACTTTCTCATGAAAATACAGTTATTTTCAGTAATGACAATACAGTTTGTTGCCCTGATTTTACATGGGATTTTGCCTTTTTCAAGTGCTTTTAAACATTAAATTAGGTACATTTTAATGTGATCAAACAATGAAATTACCTATAAACAAGGTCAGTGAATGCGGCAATATGAATAATAATACTTAAATGTACAGAAATATACAGTTAACAGTTGGTTTAAATAATAATGGATTGCATTCATATAGCGCTTTTTGAGACCCTCAAAGCGCTTTACAATTCCACTTTATATTGGAATTACAACCAATAGCAGCACATTGTATATTTGTTTCCTACTTTGTGAATTGCTGCTTTGCACAGGAAAGAAATCAGTTTCTTTGTAGGTCAAAATATATTTAGTATTTTTAAAATAATAAACATATTTGTTTTTAACAGGTGCTTCAGCAGGAGAGAGCATTTATATTATATTGACTCCAACAGGTTGAAATATTTTGAGATTAATAGCATAAGACAAAACACGTGAATACTTCTCGTCACCTGTTACCTGCGCTGTCACCTGTATGCCTTCATCTAACCTGCTCTGTCTTCTTTTCTTTCTTTTGTTCTTTCTTTCTTTGTCTTGACTTTAATCACTGTTCGGTGCGTTGATTCTTCCCTAAGCCAGCAGCACAGATGGCGACACACACTCAGACATTAACAGGGTCAGATGGTTGGTGTTATCACTTGGTTGCTATCGCCACGGGAACCAAGCTTCCCAGCAGGCTCACAGCGGCCAATCAGACATTCCCAAGAGAACTCACAGCGGGTGTTTGGGTATGTGTGTGTATGGGGCCGGGTGTGATTGTCAGCATACCACCTTGTTACCCTTGACGATGCCAGGCCTCTTGATACTTGGAGTGACTCTTCTCTGACACACACACACACACACACACTAATGGTTTTGTTCTCTTACACACTCAAAATTGCTCTCAGCGTGCATTTACGCAAATATGTTGTTCACTCAAGGAAAATTCCAGAACACACACTCACATGTAGTGCAGCTAAGTGGTTTCATTAATGCAGAATAAATGCAGGTGGTGATGCTCTCTGAATAAAGACACAATTTGAACCTCTCATTTTTTTCTCTTTCACAGCATTAATATAAAGAGCCAGCTTTCCATACTCTTAGTATAACTAAGTAAAATATATTTTACCCTTTCATTAGCACATTTGTTATTACCTAATATGGCAACTTAACTAGCTGTTGTTTAGAAATTTCATCAAACTGGAATGTGACCAGCAACTTTATAAGTCAATTCATGGAAGGAATTTTGTTTTGTTTGAGCATCAAAAACAACCTTAAGATATCCGTCTTTTTGCTAATCTTAGCTAGTGCTAGCCAGGATGGTGCTCTAACTGCAACACGATATAGGCCCTTGCCTAGCTTGCTTTAATATAGGAATATAACTGTAATATGAGCAGGTGGCAAAAAGTCCATTGATTGTAACATGTTGGCAACCTGCAGTCCTCATTATTTACAAACCTTTTCCAGTCTATCTGAGAATGACTGCAGTCAGTCTCAATCTTACCATAACTGTTTGGGGACAGGTTGCTTCCCACCAGATGATATTGAATTGTATGATACCAACCTTGACTATATGATGCTATATGACTGCACTAGCTAGCCATCTATAGGGTCAAGCTTGTCCTGTAGATATTTAATAGATAATGGTGACAACAGACAGTGCAAAAGATCCCCGTAGCTTCCAGGTGGCAATGGCAAAAACATGTTTCTTGAAGCTTCAAAATAGAAGTTCACAAACCAATGGGTAGACACATTAGCGTGTCCATCTTTTATAATGTTTCTGATTGTGACTTGCTGGTCAGTCAACTAGCTCCTTTATTGTGCAAAATCGACTCTTTTCTTCACTAAACTTACAGACAATTCAATATGTCAGTGTGTTTCTCAATCATACATGACATATGTGACCTATTATGCACAACAATGCAGCTTAATGGTAAACTGCCATAAACACCACCAATCTAGTGGGAAACTTAACATAATGAACATAAACCTAACTTTTTCTCACAAGTGCTGCTGCAGTTTTTATGCCACCTTGAAAATATATAAAGTAGTTAAAAATCTCATTACGTATTCAACCACAATCATTTCTATCTAAAATATCAAGTGTCCTTCTTGAGAAAATGACATAAAATCCTATTATTCTCTAGATTTTTTTTTTAGTGCACTTTATTTTTGTGTTAATATATGCCGGCAATCAGTGGGAATATCTGAGAGAGACAAATAGGGGTCGACAGAGGTTGATGGTGTGAATTCTTTATTTGGTGTGTATGATAATGGCTTCATACATGAGTAGAAAAGACAAAAAAGATATCACACTTTTCTCCCGGTCTCTGTTTTACAGTCTCCTCAGTCCTCTCTTACCCCTCTCTGCAGTACAGTCTCAGTTAAATCCTGGTGTGGATGCAATCTAAACTCTGGATCAGGATCTAAACTGCAGTCCAATCATGTCTTTATTCCACCAGTCTCTTTTATTACTTTGTCCTCTCTCATTTTCTTGTAATTATTCACACCTATCCATTCACCTTTCCTCTCCTCTCTGTCAGAATCTCTTGTTGGACAGTTTAATTCTTCCATAAGCCACAGTTTATTTTCCATGTCAGTCCAGCCATCCTTCACCCCTCTTTTTAACATCTCCCTTCTTTTGTTTCCACATGCAGAAATTTACCAGTATTATAAAGTTCAGGGCAAGAAAGAAAAGATGTTAAACTGTTTCAACATTTTCTTTCACATACACACAGTCATCTGCTCTTTCATTAGTCGTTAATTATTGAAATTTGTCACAGATTCCAGTTGAATGCAGCTTCTGTGACTGTGTGCATTCTTATTTTGGGCCATAAATCTCTTTAACATGTGACATGGTGGGGCCCTACCTCTCTTCTGGGAACAGATGAGTTCCCACAAAATAAGTACAAGAGATGCAAGTACTGTGTGTGTGTGTGTGTGTGTGTGTGTGTGTGTGTGTGTGTGTTCATACATTATCAACATTGTGAGCACAAAACGTTAAAAGATTTGCATTGCTGGGAACCACATTTTATAGAGGGACAAAAAGTCCATTAAAAGTTTTAAGGTTTAATTTAAATTTACTTTTAGTCAAACAGTCCCAAGGCACCAGTCAGCAACCAATTTAATAGAGAAAGATGCATATTTCCCAACCATTAGCAAAAGGTTGCTGGAATTTGCTCTGTAATTTATTGTGAAATATCTATCTATCTATCTATCTATCTATCTATCTCTCTCTCTCTCTCTCTCTCTCTCTCTCTCTCTCTCTCTCTCAAAAAGTAAAATTTAGGTTCAGATAAGTCTTTGGGAAAAAATGTCATTATGTCCTCTAAAGTGGGTAAAACACTAGACTCTGCTCTGCATCGCAAATGTATGTTATTACAGCTTGAAGGTCAGGATGACAGCACACACTTTTCATTGTTTCCTCGTGTTTGCCTACTTCCCTTTCATTTTCAATTGTTATTGGCTCCTTTTATTTCATATGTCCCTGCTGTCTGCTATCCTCACAACACGTAATTGGTCCCCTTCTTTTCTTTTTAATTGCTTCTTTTGTTCTTTAATTGTCTCCCTTCTTTTTATCTTTTCCTGCTCTATGACTTTTTTTACTCTTTAAGTAACTCAGTTGTTTTTCATTTAGCTTGTAGTCTGCTGTTTTTCAATTTCGTATACCTTCATGTTTGCTCAGACTGTTTTCTCTTTGCCATAAATCCTGACACCAAATCGCTCTCATTAGGTCTTTATTTGTTTTACCAAGTTGTTTGATTGCCCTGATTTGCTACATAACAGCTGACCACTTGGTCTTTACCACTGGTTAGCTGATTTGTTTGCTTCTCAGCCACTTACAAAAAAAGAGAAGAAACTGTTGAGAAAAAAAAAGATAATAAATCAAGTCTCAGATGAAAATACTCTGACTGTTCACCTGTAACAACCCTGATACAGCTTGGCATTGTGTCTTCTTCTTTGGGATCTCTGTGTTTTGCTAAGGTTATGGTTGGAATTAAGAGGCATCATTTTCAAGTTGGCTACAGTCAGAATTTGGGTAAAGTTAATTTCAGTAATATTTATTGTGAAGTTCAGCATATGCAGGATATCTTGTCCTTGTCTGCCTTCACTGTCGCTGGCTATCAGCTGACATAATTTCCTAGGTATTTGTAGAACATGACCAGTGTTGGGACTAACGCGTTATTAAGTAACGCGTTACAGTAACTACGTTATTATTGTGGTAACGAGCACGGTAACTAGTTATTATGCCAAAATCAGGAACGCGTTAGTCGTTACTGGGATTTAGATAGGGTCGTTACTCGTTACTTCGTGTGGTGGCTATCGCGGAGCTTCCACAGATTAAGTAACATTAGCAAGTGGTGGAGGCCAGCAGGTGGATGAAGGAAAAGGGACACAGAAGGAAAAGAGACCCGAGGCGGCCGCCGGTCCAAGTGTGAACTGAACTTCAGGTAAGAAGTTATGACCTGCAGTCTCTCTGGGTCAGATATGAACCAAGTTTAGGTGGAGTTTATTTTCGTTATTCTGACTTTTTCCGTACTGCATGCTAGCTAGCATGACGGAGTTTCTATACAGCTGGGTGGGTGCTATGAAGTTAATGATGTTGAACTTTATTTTGTTCATAAGTTATTAGAGTTGCCAACCGTCCCGTCTGGTATTCAGAGAAAATATTAAACGTTTCTTATTGAGGTGAAAAGGAACAGTTTGCCCCGGACTTCAGCTACAATGGAAAAGGCACAAAGCTGGAGTTATTCTGTGTCTTTGCTGCACAGCTGCCTCTTCTTCTTTCATTCTCTCCCCTCCCTCTCCCGTTTCTACTTCAATCATGAACCTGATCAATGATCAGCTGATCGGCTCTCTTGTTTGTTTATCGCTCACTTTGCGCCGAAAGAGGAAACCAGCGGATGTCGCACTAAACAACAGCAGCACTTTAAGCTTGATCAGCTGTTAAAATTTATTTAATATTAATTTCTAGTATCAGCTGATGTTTGCTGGAGCCACAGCTGTAAACCTGCTGGTCATGATATGGTTTGGTTATCTGGTGAGAGGGAAACATGAAGATGAAACCAGGAGATGTCCTTACTGAATCATCAGAGCTGAACAGGTGATGGAGAAACAGGTTTACCTTTTAGGTGACAGGAATGAGTTGAAGGGAAGTTATGAACTGTTTCTGAGAGACAAATAACCCCAGGATCCTTTTTTAGGTAGCTGACAGCTGGTAACTGTGCAGGGGCGGGTCTAGCAAAGTGTGGCCAGGGGGGCAGGTAGGGCATTAACAGGGAGAGTGGGGCACAAAGAAATACTTTTCTTTCTTATTCTCATTTAAAATGTCTAGCTTTTAAAAAATAATTATCTGAATCTTACAACAAACGATTGATAGATTGATGCATATATACCATCAAGACAGTGAACATCACTGTCACAACAGTGTTTATTTTCATTCAAAGGCTTTATGATTTTTCCTATAATGGTCAAAATGCCCGGGACAATTTTCTGTCCCAGTCCAGCCCTGTATGCAGCTCATCTGCAGTCTGGTGTTACCTACATCTTCCTATTCAGAAGGCAGAATTTCCGAGTTCTGAGTACAATTGAAAGCACCACGACTGCAGTTTTTGTGTTGGATGTAAAAGGCGCACATGACGCTGTGACGTTGGCTAGAATCATGGCAGCAGTCAATGACGGTCCAGGCGTGGCATTTCTCTCGTGGAAATATGCACAATATCTTTTCCTTTCTATTGGTAGGTGGCACAGTGCACTGTGGCAAGTAAGCAAGCTAGAAGACTGGCAAAGTTATGGAAGAAACACATTAACAAGAGAATTCTGAGTAAAACCAAAGTTACTTTCCCTAGTAACTAGTTACTTTGAAAGTAACGAGTAACTTGAAGTAACTGAGTTACTTTTGAGAGAAGTAACTAGTAATGTAACTAAGTTACTGTTTTAAAGTAACTTACCCAACACTGAACATGACATATATGGACAGGTCTACTGGAAACTGAACAACTTATTGGTAAAACAGTTTGCTTTTCATCTGGAAAAGCTACGAACAAATAGAAAGAAACACAGCTTTTAGCAAAAAACCAATGTCTGTGACTCGATCTTTAATAGAAAAAATACTATATAGTTCCAGGATAATACTGTGGTGAGGTGTGGTTTGTAGCTCAGCTGCCAGGGAGGGGTGGAGCAGTGGGTTCAGGGTGTGGTGTCAGGGGAGGTTGACCAGCAAAGCACATCTGCATCATCTAATCATGCCTTCCCTGTTTCAGTAGGACACCAGGGCCTGACAAGAGAGCTGTGCTGTGCTGAACTAAAGTAAGGCAGCAGAAAAGCTGCACCCGCAGAGGGACTGAAGAGACAGCGTGAATAAACAGTCACCTGTCTGGCAACACTGTGTGCGTTGGGTCCTTCTGTTACAGATACATTACCCAATATTTATCCCTCTGAGGTCTAAAACATAACAGGCAGCAACCCAAATCATAAAACCACTAAACCCAGTATTTTGGAGAAGTGCAAAAAAGGGGAAAAAAAGAAAAATTTCTGAGAGCAAATTTAAAAAATAGAAAGCAAAAAAAAAAATCTTTAAAATTCTTTGGAGCATTAGGGAAATGGTAACAGTTACGTTTGTTGTTAATAATCTTTTTTCTTATTAACGCTTGTCAGAGAAAAGCACATTTTAAATATAGACATACTACTATCTGCCCACTGAGAGCCAAGGGATTTCCCAGGCATTGTGACTGTCTGGAGTAGTAATTGATCAGTTCTTGGTGGTTTTGTACCTGCACAACTCAAACATAACCTTTGTCAGAGCAGGTTAAGTGTCCGGTATGTGTTATCACGTCGATTTATCCAGGATTAAACCTGCAGTTGACTTGTTAATCCCCTTTTACAATAGTGTAAGATTAAGGTCAGTGTGAAGGGTTGCTTTTGTTTAGGTTAATGTTAGAGTGAGTTTACAGTAAGGGTAAGGTCAGGCTGACGTCAGGGGAAGGGTGAGATTGGAGCTGAACACAGTACAAGCAACGTGATTAACAAACAAGAAATGTGAAGCAGAAGATTTGCCTGCTTTTGTCGATGTTGTCAGCAGCTGGAGCTTCAACGGCAGCTGTTCACGTGCAGATGATCAAGAATCCTTTTCAATCATATCTCAGTCAGGTCTGAGATGATATGCCATACACTCAGATTAAGTCAGACTGCACTAGAAAAATACTATTACATCTAATCTCAAGTAACTTTCCATAAACTCTCTTTAACAGAGACCCTAAAACATCAGCTTTTTAAATGTCATTCAAAACAAAAATGGCTCAGTAACAGCTGTGTGGAGCAGGGCCTGCAAAGGCTTCTAAATATGCAATTTTCTTTTTTGCCATATTTGAGCCAACGTGGGCTAAAATCAATGGGTTCCCTTTGTAACCTTTTGCTTTTTCTGCAAGTGGAAAGATCGCGCTAGAGAGGAAAAAGCCATCCCAGATTGTATCCAGGTGGCTGGTGGAAAAGAGGTAGAAAGAGAGGATCGAGATGAATGGAAAGAGTGGAGGAGGAAGGAGAAATGGTAATTCAAAAAAGTGAGGGGATAAGAGATGAAATTCAATCAGCTGGTGTGAGAGAAAAAGAGAGAGGGAGGGAGGGATGGAAGGAGAGAGGGGAAGAGAGGAAGAAAAAGGAGAGATTAAGAAAAGGTAGGGTCAAGCGAAGGGCAGAGCGAGTGAGAGGGAGAGGAGGAAGTGTGTCAGCCATGACAGATTTGTATTCCACACTGAACGTGTGACCTTAGCAAACCCATCACACAACACAGACACACACACACTTTGTTACACACACACAGAGAAATGCTTTTACTCCATCACCTCTGCTCTCTCTCTCCCCCCACACACACGTGCCAACACTCCACCCCCACGCTACAACTCGTGTGTGTAGGAGGGTGTGTATAGGGCGGTGATGTCTGTTGCTATGGTGACTGTAGCTTTCTTTCCTCTTCCATCCTCTAGCCTGTTAGGAACAGATGAGAGACGATGTGTGAGAGACAGGTAGAGATACATATTAAGTGTTCCCCTTAGAGCAGAAGAAAAAAGTGCCTCTGTGTGTGTGTGTGTGTGTGTGTGTGTGTGTGTGTGTGTGTGTGTGTGTGTGTGTGTGTGTGTGTGTCTGTCTGTCCTAGGAATGACTGTTGGACTGATTGTCTTGAAAAAAAAAAAAACCTTTGCATGTGGCCCTGTTTTTTGTTTTTTAATAGGAAGAAAATCCTTATCTTCATATTCCACAAAGTATAAAGTCTGTGTGTTGAATCAGCCTCCAGTCTGGACTGGATAACCGTCCAGACTGAGCTCAATAATACAAATGAAGAAAGAGCAGAAATTCTTTAAATCGTGATTTTGAAACTATACCTTAAACTGCTAAATGCATCCATACTGTTGTTGAAAGTAGTTGTTGTTGTAACATATAATACTTAAACGTTTAAGCATTTTCTACGTTTTACGTTCCTTTTATCTGCATTGTACACAGCTTCCAAAGTATTTTTCAATGGAAAAGCACTTATTCATACTTTTATTTATAAATGCTAAATAAGTGGTGTTTAAATGAACTGGAACCCTATCATTGTCCTTTTTTTAAGTTTATAATTGGATTGCGTCAATCAAACTAATAATAAATCTGCATAGAGTAAGTTTTTATTTTTCAGAATACTTTACTGATTCCTGGGCAACTTTTATTCTACAAATACAATTTTCTTCCTGACCCTCCATCACCATCCTCTCCTCCTTCTTGATTATCTTCATGTCATCTTACTCCCATGCATAGACCCTCCTCTCCTCCTCCTGAGAATCCTCGTCTTTTCCACCTGCTCATCCACCTCCTCTCCTTGGTCATTTTCCTTCTGTCCTTCTTCCTTCCATCTTTTCCTCATTCTTCTTATTCTCTTCTTTTCTTTTCCATTTCCTCCCTTTTTTTAAGTGACAGGCAGAATTGGTTCCAGCTCTAAAAACAACACCTTCACAACAAAACAACCTGAGACACGGCAGCTATCTGTCTGCTGAGTGTCATTCCAATCCACAGCCAGCAGTGAGAGGCGACCTGGCGACGCCCAGAAAGGGCTTCAAAGCACCGGGGGACTAGAGATTTAATGAAATTCTGCTCAGTAATACCTGTTTGATATGGAAAGAGACACACAGAGAGATAGACGGGGGATCGGAACAGCCTTTGTGATTCATACTAAAGCTATTTGTATCACTGCTGGCTTCATCATTCTGCGAAAGTGATTGCATTCCATCATTCAGACATAAGTCACCTTTATGTTGATTCACTCAGACAGACCCACAACTGACAAAGACAACCATGGTTGCACAATGCATCTCATATTAAACACAACACTAAGTGGAAAATCTTTTCTTTGTGGAGCTTTAACATTCTTGCTAACTTTCTTTCATGTACACCACTGTTTATTTATGGAAGTTTTTGTGAAGGCTGGCCATCCAGATTTCACCCAGAGAAAAATGGACACTTGGTGTCCACTGTGTACCCTGCCTCTCGCACTATGATGGATGGATGGATGCTATTTCTCAAACAGATTAAGTAAACTTTTGCAAATGCCCCTTTCTTTGTTCTTTAGCCCTCTGAGGTCTAAATCATCCGTGAACACCCCAAACCTAGCTCTGAACTCTAGCATTATGCTGTAGATGTTATGTCAGAGTGATTACTTTCTTTATCCCCTGAATGCCAAGACTTTGAGACTAATAAATAAATAAATTAAGTAATTAATTAATGATCTATCTATCTGTCCAAATGTTTTGTCTTGAGGCAAGTTCAAAGGTGTGTTGGGCTTTTGTGTCAACCCTACATTACTACTGTCTATCTAATAATAGTCTACCTGGCTTATGGACCAGGCTTCAACAACCTGCAATTTGAATTCTTCAACTGTTGGGAGAAATGGAGTCATACTAACCTGGTGCCAAACAAGCCCTTCTAAGAGAAACGTGGCTTATTTTCCACCAGAAGCAGCATTATGGGTGCACCAGGTGAAAGTGTCTGATAAGGTGCATGTCATGCTAGACGTCTTCATCTAACAATAAAACCAAAATAATTCACAGTTATAGAGAAGCTAATTTGCACAGATATAAACATAGAGGTGCTTCGACATTTTCTCTTTCCCTTGGTTGTATCTAGGATGCAAAATGTTTGAAGACAAAGACAACAACTCAACAACCTCACTGCTGTCACATTTAGCGACAAGTTTGGATTTGATTAAATCTGTGAGGGCTAATGTCAGCCCTAACCGCAATCCAAGCCTTTGGCACCCAGAATATATGAGTTTTAATTATTCAGAATTATGTATGGTCATTTTGACTTTCTCTAAAGTGTACTAGTACAGCAGTGTTTGGGTCATTATCAGTGGTGAATTAGCCTTCAGATGGTTAAAATCTGTCTGCTTTTATAAAATCTTTACCTGAAAGAAGTAAAACAGAAAGCTTCTAAGAGATGAGCTGTAATGCCAAAATGCATGAAACTTAATTTGAAATCTTACAAATCTAACCCTATTTGTATCTGAAAATGCACTTACATTGTGTGTGGCTGAAATAAAACCCAATAATATCCCTACCCCCATGTACTTCTGGCATCCAGATGGATGTTAAGAGGTTCAAGAAGGAAGAGGTAGCCGTCATTATCAGCTGGCTGCGGCCCGGGAGGTAGAGTGGGTAATCCACCAGTTGGAAGGTTGAAGTGTCCTTGGGCAAGAAACTGAGCCCCAAATTGCCCTTGAGGGCACTTTGAGTGGTCAATAAGACCAGAAAAGCAATATATACCTGCCAGTCCACTTACCATTTCAAGAAAGGCAAATGAGTGTTTGCTGTAGGGGTCTAATTTATTTTCATTACTTTTAGACTAATATAAGCTAAGGTAAATACTCCAGTAATACAGAAGACAGGAAATGTCTGCTTTTCTTTGTGTAATTGAGGTAAATAAAGATAATGCCCATTATAGAGAACAAACCTTATTCATTTGTTTTGTCTGTTTGGTTTGCTTCACTGCTTTCATTTGCTTTCCCACCCCCTCCACCTTTTCCTAGTAATCATTTTCCAGGTCACTCACCTCATCTCTCATCAGATCATCCCTCCTTTTTCTGCCAATAAAAACCTCCCGGTCACTGCTCTGCATAAAGCAAACAAAAAATCCACAAAGAAGAGAGCTAGAGATGGAAGAATATTTGTCTTATCTTCTCTCATAGTGCTGATGTCTCCGCGACGTCGGCCATTATCGATCTGAGAGTGGAAGGTCATACATAGAGTGTGTGTGCGCGCCTGTATGTGTGTGTATGTGTGTATCGATCGGTTAGAGGTTGCAGGTTTGTACCTCACCACCTATGCCTAAATGTGTCGCCATGCAGTGTGTTTGTGTGTGTTTGTGTGTGTTTATATGGTTGTGTGTTGTCATCTCCAACATTGATCTCCTTTGTGATGAAACACCTTCCCATCATCCCCTTCATCATCACTCAGCAGGAAGAGGAGGAGAGGGGAAGTGTGTGTGTGTGTGTGTGTGTGTGTGTGTGTGTGTCTGTCTTTCTTAATGGAAACACAGTTGCATGTCTGTTACCTTCAGTTTACAGAAAATTGAACTCCAGGAAGTGTTTTGCTTTAAATGAACAGTTTACTATGCAACACAGCTAGTATACCGTTAGCTTGTGTTAGCCCATTTTTTGGTGTCTCTTTTTTGTTTTTTTGAGTTTTAGTTTTAGCTGCTGATATTCTTGGAGGAGTTGCAGCTTGGGCTTATTAATAAAGGGAGGTGGGTGGCTCCTCATGGAAAACATGATTCTTGTTACCATTTTGTGGGTAATGCAAGAAAGGTTGCAATTTGTGTCTGTTCATTTGGTTTGTTGAGTTGTCATTGGAAATGATCTGTCTTAGTAATTGATGGACTGAAAACCACAGCTTCTGTTTCTTGATGAGTAAGGGATACACTCCAGTGTCTGGACCTCATCAAATAGTCCAGAATGGATTCCTGTGGAGCACTAGAGCAAAAATGTGAATTCTGCAGGGTAACCATTTTTCATCCACAACACCTTTCTGTGCAATTTATGGACTAAATAGCTTCATGCTTTTCTGACATTTTGATTTTCAGACATAAACCGAGAAGCAGCAGATAACAGAGAACTGATAGCATCACCTCTGAACATCCGTTTCTTATGGACATTTTTGCCGTGGTTTAACTATACTTTTATTTTCTACTTAACTTTAGACGAAATGGACAAGGCAGCACATGCTCTTATAAATCCTAAAGTAATCACTCTACATTCATTAGCAGAATGCTAGTAATTTAATGTACAAAACAAAGGATTGTTTTATCTCAATTTGGACAATATTTCAATGTATGAAGCAAATACAAACTATAATAGTGAATAACACTGAATAACACTGCTGATCTTACTCTTTTGGGACACCTTGGGTTCTGGCATTCATATAGTTGTTACTTTAGCATAAATATTTGGTATTGTGGATTCACTCTCATCAGCAGTGTCCTACCCTCACACAACACTGCATTCTGACATACCACAAAAACCCTGAGCACAATGGCTTGAGGAACATGACAAAGAGCCCAAGATATTGGACCTGGCCTCATAAGCTCCAGGTTCCTGATTAATTTAAGCTTCTGTTGGGTGCCTGCTCCACAGAGACCCCACCTCATACTGCATAGGACCCAAAGATTTAATGCCAATGTCATGGTGCCAGAAACCACTGCAAAAGGCCCAGGTCTGTAGCTTGGCAGGATGAAGTTTTGGCACCAAGTGGTTTTTATGTTGTGACTGATTAAAATTCCTGGATGACTTGAGATTACGCTGGACGATTGCAGTTTCTTGTTTCTTCGGGATAGTGAATAATTCCTGGACATCTGCAGCTGACTGCTCATTCATGCATACTTTTGCTTGTACACGGCACTGAATTATTCCCAGACGACTGCTGCTTGTGCTTATTCATTCGGGGCTGTGGTTATTTCTGGAAAACAGTGGATCTTACTCATTAGCGTGCATAAAAATAAATGGATTCAGGTGAGACCTAGATGTAACATTATGCTACACATAATGCTTTCCCCTTTTTTTCCCTCTAACTCAAACACAGAATATCAAACAGTCTGTTTTCCCCAAATGCATTTTACAAGTTTAATTGCATCAATCAGAGGCTCAGACTCCCTGCTATGTTTAGTTTTATCTTGTGCTGTCAGTCCTTTAGCGGCACTTTTTTTTTCTCATGTCGTGTTTAAAGTGATTTTGTTGCAAATTATTCAAAACATGAGGTACTAAAACGTACACTGTGATAAGATGTGACGGCTTCACATCTGCTGGAAAACTGAGATAGAGAGAGGCAGGAACATGAGAGGAATCGAGATAAAGCCGGGTACATCTGGTTTTACAGATTTGTTATACTCTGTTAAACCAGCCAGCAAACATTATGGGTTTCTCTCCTCAATCATTTCATCCTCCTAATGAAAACATCCAAATAACTACATGTCAGATTGTGTTCATATTTCCTGAAAGTCTTTATACTCCCCAGATGATGAAACCTTCTATAGTGTCACCTGTACTCATGTAGAAATGAATTACTACTTACCATCTTGAAGGGGAAAAAAATACTGATCTGTGGTTTTGTTTAAAGCATTGGTGTCTTTAAAATCAATGGCTTGATGTAATTCATCATTGAGGGACAAGCTGTTGAATTTCACTTTTTTGACCATTATTGTCTGTGACCATCAAACACAATGCCATCTGTAAAGTGAAAGAAGCCCATAAAGTCTGAACTTATCCAGAACAATAATATATATAGCAACTTGATGCCATTTCAGTCTCTCCCACAAAATAGACATTTCCATAACTGCCACATTTTGAAAATAATCATATTATGTTGCAAATGCAAGCTGAATGTTAAGAAACGTTTATGCAAAGGCATGTTTTAGAGGAATTGAAGTTGGGTAAAACCCTCAAAAGAAACAAAACCACAAATTGGTGTTTGATCCCTATCAATTTGGATATACAGTAATTCTGGGAGGAGCACTGATGATGCTTTTATTACTATAACTCATTTGAGTTAAAGTAGAAAAGAAGAAACATTTAGTGATGCTGTTAGCATCTGCATGGCTATTATTTATGGATCTAAGCTCAGCGTTTAATAGCATGCTTCCTAATACACCGTTAAATACCATGATACAAATTAAGGTAAATCCCTATATGATCAGATGATACTTGGCCTTTTTAATTAAAAGACAACAGCAACTGAATGTTAATTATACTCTTCCACACATCCAGGTTATAAGTACAGGAGCTCCACAGGGCTGCTTGAGCTTTCTCCTTCTTTTCATATCACGAACAAAGAATTATAGAAATGAGTATACAAACAGCGACATGATTAAATTCTCTGATGATAGAGCGAGCTTAGTTTGTTAACCAAAGACTCAGATACTACCATTTATAAAAGAAAGTATTTAGGCATTTACTTTGAATCTCAGTTACAGTGGGTCCATTGTGTCAAGTATATGTTCATGAATCAGTCAGTGCTTGCATTTTTTAAGAAGGCTTAAGGTTCAAGGGGTGGATTTATTACTATTTCACTATTTTGTTGAGCAACTGTTGAATTGACTATCTGTTATGGCATCACAACTCAGTTTGGTAACCTTTCTGTTACAAAAAAAGGCACCAAATTGTAAGTTAAACAGGTACAAATTCACTTTAATGCCATAAAATGTTTGATTTTAATGTTATGATAGTTTATGATGTGTCTCCAATCGCCTGGCATAGACAAAGGAAACAATAAAGGCTAATCGAATCTAAATAAGAAAGCTCTCCTTCATTGAAAATCATGAAATAGAAAAGATGAAGAATGCAGAAGTAGTGTAGAGTATTTGTTTTGAAAAACTTAAAGATTAGTCTCAACTATGTCAGCAGAAATGAAATGGATTGTTTATGGCTGAACAAAGATCAGTGATTTTGTATGGTTAAAAAAACTATATGGATACAATTAATAGTCATCCTGGTCTCATATCCGCTCTATCCCATTTTACTCTCATGAAGTAAAAAAGAATAAATCAATGACGTGTCAATATTATGAAGCCTTTGGGTTAACCTCTTACTATCCACCAGACTTAGATTGGTCTAGTTAGAGGGTTATTTTCCTCTACTCTTCCTCTACGGAAATTTTATTATTTTTATAACTAACTAAATAAATAATTATAGAACAGTAAGGCCAAAGCATAAGAGAATTTATTTTAAGGATTACTGGCCAACCTTGTTGCAACTAGGAAAAATGCATCATCTGCAGCGGCTGCATTTGTACAGGGAGTGCAAAATTATTAGGCAAGTTGTATTTTTAAGGAATAATTTTATTATTGAACAACAACCATGTTCTCAATGAACCCAAAAAACTCATTAATATCAAAGCTGAATGTTTGTGGAAGTAGTTTTTAGTTTGTTTTTAGTTTTAGCTATTTTAGGGGGATATCTGTGTGTGCAGGTGACTATTACTGTGCATAATTATTAGGCAACTTAACAAAAAACAAATATATACCCATTTCAATTATTTATTTTTACCAGTGAAACCAATATAACATCTCCACATTCACAAATATACATTTCTGACATTCAAAAACAAAACAAAAACAAATCAGCGACCAATATAGCCACCTTTCTTTGCAAGGACACTCAAAAGCCTGCCATCCATGGATTCTGTCAGTGTTTTGATCTGTTCACCATCAACATTGCGTGCAGCAGCAACCACAGCCTCCCAGACACTGTTCAGAGAGGTGTACTGTTTTCCCTCCTTGTAAATCTCACATGTGATGATGGACCACAGGTTCTCAATGGGGTTCAGATCAGGTGAACAAGGAGGCCATGTCATTAGTTTTTCTTCTCTTATACCCTTTCTTGCCAGCCACGCTGTGGAGTACTTGGACGCGTGTGATGGAGCATTGTCCTGCATGAAAATCATGTTTTTCTTGAAGGATGCAGACTTCTTCCTGTACCACTGCTTGAAGAAGGTGTCTTCCAGAAACTGGCAGTAGGACTGGGAGTTGAGCTTGACTCCATCCTCAACCCGAAAAGGCCCCACAAGCTCATCTTTGATGATACCAGCCCAAACCAGTACTCCACCTCCACCTTGCTGGCGTCTAAGTCGGACTGGAGCTCTCTGCCCTTTATCAATCCAGCCACGGGCCCATCCATCTGGCCCATCAAGACTCACTCTCATTTCATCAGTCCATAAAACCTTAGAAAAACCAGTCTTGAGATATTTCTTGGCCCAGTCTTGACGTTTCAGCTTGTGTGTCTTGTTCAGTGGTGGTCGTCTTTCAGCCTTTCTTACCTTGGCCATGTCTCTGAGTATTGCACACCTTGTGCTTTTGGGCACTCCAGTGATGTTGCAGCTCTGAAATATGGCCAAACTGGTGGCAAGTGGCATCTTGGCAGCTGCACGCTTGACTTTTCTCAGTTCATGGGCAGTTATTTGGCGCCTTGGTTTTTCCACACGCTTCTTGCAACCCTGTTGACTATTTTGAATGAAACGCTTGATTGTTCGATGATCACGCTTCAGAAGCTTTGCAATTTTGAGACTGCTGCATCCCTCTGCAAGATATCTCACTATTTTTGACTTTTCTGAGCCTGTCAAGTCCTTCTTTTGACCCATTTTGCCAAAGGAAAGGACGTTGCCTAATAATTATGCGCACCTGATATAGGGTGTTGATGTCATTAGACCACACCCCTTCTCATTACAGAGATGCACATCACCTAATATGCTTAATTGGTAGTAGGCTTTCGAGCCTATACAGCTTGGAGTAAGACAACATGCATGAAGAGGATGATGTGGACAAAATACTCTTTTGCCTAATAATTCTGCACTCCCTGTATTTTCAGTGGATGGTCAATTGCAAGTAGTAAAAGTAACCAACTTGTCACGTAGAACTTGAGCACATGAGACTCAGAACCTCAACCAGACATGTTTCCTGTGGGAGGCGACCTGTCTCCAAACAAAAGTGGTCCAACTCGGATTGACTGTATCATTTCCACTCAATGCACTGATGTTGCTTTAAAGAGGGTAATCGACTGTGGTTACAGATCTGGTCCCGGTCTTTAAAGCAACAGTTTCGAAGTCAACAATTTTTTTTTTTGTTTTTGCACAGAGTTCTAACAATTTTGGTCATGTTGCAGAGTCCGACCATTGTTTACCTGCAGTAAAAGGCAATCTAAACCAGGGACAATGATGTTGGTCAAAAAGAAAACAGGAAAACCAAAACTCAGGCAACTACTACAGGACAGCTGACAGAAGCAACATATTAACAGAGTCAGGGCTGAGCAAACAATAACAAAGATATACAAAGTAAAAAAAAAAAGGAAAAGAACAACATGACATAGAAGGAAAGTGACCTACAACATAAGACAGGAAGTAACTGAGAAGAGAAATATGGAAAACAACATTGACAAGGAACCACACAAGAAACTAGAAAAAGGAGCAGAAAAAAGAAGTGAAAGGCTGAAAGCAGTTATTCCTTACTGCATTTCGTTGCCCTGTACCTGTGCAATGACAATAAAGTTGAATTCTATTCTATTCTATTCTATTCAACACTTCCATTTAAAAAGTGACAAATCATAATGGGGATATTTTCTTATAAGCATATAGCAGTAAGCCACTGCATTTACATTGTGCTTTTTCTTTTTACACTAAATACACATTTACCTTTTTCGTGTTATATTTTTCACCTATTTTGCACTTAAAGGCTTAATCTAACATACATGCACACTCTTTTTTTTTTTACCAGTTAACCTAACATCCATGCTTTGGACTTTTGGAAGCTAGAGGCAAAGGGGAGAACATGCAAACTCCACATAGAAAGGCCCGAGCCAACCAGGTGACTGAAAACGTAAACACATTTTGTCTTTTTCAATATTTACCAAGATCACAACTTTCCTGAAGCACAATTTAGTAATTAAGTCAGCTAATCAGAGCCACAAAAAGGCTCATCGGGCTATAATTATCACAAGTATATATTATATTAAAACTAATTAAACTTAGTACTGAACAAATTACAGTTCTATGCATAGTTTCATTGTAAGCATTTCCCTATTATGTTAATTTAAAAAATGTAATCTGGGTGGCATTGTACTCTAATGACTTTATTCTTTACTTAATGGATGTTATATTATTTTACTCACTTTATTTAATCAGAAGATTTCAATTTGCAATACTAACTTTTATTGAATCTTGGGAGACAGAAATGCCGACTCTTCAGGAGGCACATACAAATTGCTATGCACTGTGGCAGTGCTCTCGCTTTTTGATTTGTGTTCATAAGTTCTGCATGAACTTGAACTCTGGGCTTGTCCTTTAGTTGATCACTGCTGGGTTCATATTGACCTACTGGGACCACTGCTGGCTTCTGAGATGCTTTCTGTGACCATTCTCAGTCAGTTGTCATCTTAAAGGTGACTTTGGTGTGTCTAGATGGCAAAAGGAGGTCAATAAGACAGGATCAGTCTGCTGTCAGAAGCTATTGGGATTGAATGGGGTCAAGTTGGAGATTGCGTGCAATCTGTTTGTGATAATACAGTGATTAATTGTGATCAATTTTTGATAATCTGTTGTCTTATATTACAAATTGATCACTGTCTAGACACACAACAATCCACATTAAATACTTACATTCAGAGTCCAGACAGAACCTCTTAAAGCTGAGACAGAAATCTAGGAATCTAGGAATCATGATGCTAATTTAGAAGCAAAATGACATAGGTGCTCTGCAAATTTGCATTTATATAGGAGTATAGCCTGAGTACAACCAGCTGGCAACCGGTTGAGTCAAGTTTCCTATTGTAAAGAGACACAGATGCGTTGCCTTCACTGGAGCACAATGATTGCGATGTGTTGCCAATCTTCCTGAGAGTAATTGCAGTCAGTCCTTATTGGCCCACAGCTGTTTTGTGACAGACTCCCACCAGGCAACCTATGCATTTTCTTGCAATTAGAAGTGGTCACCCAGAAGTAGCATGTGTTGCCCTCTCAACCTCTGAGCAACCAGTTGGATGATGCTACTACATGCCGAACACAATAAAAGTCAATGCAGTCCATCAGGCAACAAGAAATCTTTCCTAGTCTCAAGTATGTTGCTGTCCTATGTTTATGAGATAAAGGTTGGGGTCATCAATACAGTTTGCAAACATTTCCAAGGCTTAATTTATTACCTGTTAAATTTCCCCGTTTCTTGTCCCTGATGTAAATGTCCATAGCGTTGTGCAGTCTAGAGTTTGGTGGTCTGGACTTTTGTTGTATAATGCTCTGTTGAACATCGGAATGAGTCTGTTTTAAAAGAAAATCTGATCTAATAAGGTCAAAATAACTTTCAGTTGCTTTGCTGAGCTACTGCCAGAGTTTTGATTATTACTCTGCAGTGTAGGTTATTACAGACTGAGCAGGATATCAGGTCTGAGCCTTCCTCCATGCACATCTGCGTTTTTCTGCACTGAAAGTTCGCTATGTGACCTGTGTTCCCTTGCTTTCACAGTAATAACATCAGGGCTCCGGACACAGAGAACACCACATTGCGTGACAGAAAAGCACCTGGAATTACTTCACAGTAACACTGAGCTTTTACTGGAAATTACACAGGCAGGCGGACACACACAGCTTTCACAGAGTGTAGCTGTCAGTGCACAACACCCACGGAACACCACGCTTTCAGGGGAAATTCATATGCACGCACACACACACACACTCACACACACACACTCACACGCACACGCACACTTAGCTTTCATGGTACATTATTGAAAACAGAGACACATACTGTCATGAGCAAATTTAAAAGTACAGACTGAGCTTTCACAATAAATTAGAAACTGCACACACTTTTTACCTCACACTGACTCAGGCAAAGCAAAGGAATCGTTTGGTATCATTAATGATAATTTTGTAATAAAACAGCCAGAGAAGATGGATATTTGCTTCATGCTCTGCACGCAAAACTTGCTAGTAGTGGCAAAGTGTTAGCTTCTGAATAAAATTCAGAGATTCTGATCAGTGTGCAGGTTAGCCTAGCCTAATACTTTGACTATTAAATTACACTTTGTTGTTTGGTGTGTTTAGCTTTTTTACTAACTTGTTAGACAGTTAAAAGAAACATACATCTTGTTAGTTAGCATTGAACACTTTAACAATCGTCTTTGTTTGAAGTTGTACATTAGTTGGGATTAGCCCGATTAGATCAGTTACAAAAATTCAGCATTTATAACCTTATTGTGGTTGCTTTGGTCAATAGCAGGTATTTTCCTGTCGTTTGCAAGACAGACAATATATTTTATTAATTATAGACATTAGCTTATTAACCAACAAGCAGAAGAAAACTTGAAAAAGGGCAATGGAAAGTGGAATTTGTGAATACGCACGTGGAAGGGCAACCTGGTCCTGAAACCAACAAATTTCACAAATGCAACTGTTACTTTAAAGATGCACAGTTTCCATTAAAACTATGGATAACTGCAGAAACCAGCTAGCTACCAAAGAAATCAACAAGAGGTTTTAAGTTGAACAGTAAAGATGTCTTTGTGACTAATTTCACCAGGCAACAAGTACCTCTGTGCCAGCCGGTCAGGCAAGGTCGCTAGCCGGTCCAATCCTGTGTTGTTGGAGCTTTAGCAATCAATTTCACAGCAGCCTCCAGCAACCACTTGTAAAAAGCAAATCATACTAATTACAGTTCAGGAAAGGAAAAAGCCTGAAAGCTTGATACCACATATTATCGGTTCATCAAACCCACAACAAAACACTCATTCTGCCAATGAACAAACATGGGGACAAACAGGAAATCATTGAAACTGAGAAATGTAAAAAGGAAAAGCAATTAATACATCCTAGAAAGGCTCTCGGATAAAAGTATATTTAAGAAGATTTCAGAGTTCACCGACTCTGCTGACCTGATTTTCATTAGGTACATCGTGCAATAGCTTCGGGGCTCTGACTGCAAATGCACTTTCAGTTTTCAGCAACACCCGAGGAAATGATAGACATCTGCCTGAGGCAAGAGGACATGAAAAGCCTTGAGATTCAACTTTAAGATCGTCACATCTAGTCTAAAGGATACTGGGAGCCAGTATGAGGAGGATAAAGCAGGTCACTTTTCTCGGTTACTTTTAGAAGGCTGGTACTGAGTTCTGTGCATGCTGGAGCCATGCTTTGGATTAATGCAATATTAAATTGCTAAAGTGTTTCAATTCAATGTTACAACCAGCAAAAAAATCCAACATGCACATCTTCTTGTTCAACGTGTGTACTTACCTCTTCACTAGAACCTGCTCAGTAAACAAAGGTTAAAATTCTTTATCTTACAATATTTGGACACCATTTCTTTGTGTCACTTCACCTTAAAGACAACACAAAGAAGGAAGAAGGGAGAGAGAGGGAAGAGAGGTGTGTCATGCGGGTGCTACATATAAAAATGCCCAATAGGTCTAAATGTCATATATAACACCTCTAAAGATAAGAAACCTTACAAATATGCAAAAAGGTAATGGCTCCATGTAGTCCCAAAGCACTTGGGGGCATACGGGACCAAATGCCGCATCTATCGGGGACTATTTTCAGCGGTGGGTTAATCCACATTTGTTGCCTGTGTTTGTCACAGCAGGATAATGTATGCTATGTGGGTCTGATTGTTCATCATAATAAAAGAACAGTTCAGTGCAACAGTGTGGCTCAGCACAAAGAAACATGACGCACATGACTCGGAATACACAAAACGTGGAAGTAGTGTATATTAATTTTTAGTTGGGTCTATACATGAGATTTATTGGCAGAAGAAAACATATATTTAAAATAAATCTAAAAGGAAATGCTGTACTTCTTTGTGTCTACGCTCCTTTATTCAGCTTTCAGCCTCTACAGGTCAGTCGGGTCACACACAAATACACACACATGCACACATACTTTTGTATGTACTTAAGATGCTGGAGATTTTACTCACTCACCCACATCGCTGGAGATTTACAGGAATAAATATCCATTTTAGAGGAATTTGAAGCTAGAGGGCAGACAGGAGCGTGCATGTGTGTTCGTATATGCGTGTGTGCGTGATACAGGCGTTTTTAACGGCAGCTGGCTGAAATGAGCCCTGAAATTGAGTGCAGAGAGAGGGAAAGGAAGACTGAGAGTGTGTGTGAGAGAGAAGCAATGTGTAGAAGAATGAAGCTGAAGCGAGAGAGCGAGCTCAGCAGTCTTCTTCAGCATAACTGGAGGTTAAAAAAGACAGAATAAGAGGATGAGGAGACAGGGGTTATGGAGAATATTTATAAGTGAGATGATAAGGAGAAAGAGACAGATTCAGTTTGCATCGACTCTACATATCAGAAGTGGGCACCAATCCTGCTAATTTCCTGCACAGTATTTTAATTTTTAGACTCTATTGGAGTAGCTCTGCATGAGTCATATCTGAAATAGTTCATATTAAATTTACACTGGGCTTTGTTTCAGCTCCTCAGTTTAGCCTTTGAAAAAAGCAATTTTAGCTCCTCCCTTTATCCCAGCTTTTATCTGATTGGCTACCTTTTGCAAACAGAAGGTCTAAACAACAGGTGGGTGGGGCCTCTTGGGTGCTTTGGCTCACTCTGAGAGCGAGTGAAACTGAGCTCACAAAGATTGCGTAGTGAACATTAACCAGTGCAACAGATGAGATGAGAACCAAATGAGAAAATATTGAGAAGCTTATGAGGTTGACTTTAAAGAGGTTTGCAGATTCTAATATGAAGCCTTAGCGGGTCAGTGAAGCAGGTTTTCTTGTGAACACAGATTAAGAACTGTGAACATGCATAAGGCACTGGAGGGTTCAATGATGCCAGCTGAATTGCCAGAATAAAATGCTGACAAAACGAAAACACAGACAGAAGCAAAAGTACATTTTCATATTTATACATATATACATTTTCACAGCATTTTTAGATGTGTGTGTATATTTAGAGCCAAGCTGGGAGAGCCATTATCCCACTGTACAGATGCTGCAATAGCTACCTCTATAGCACAGCAAGGGGCACTCACAAGATAGTCTTCAATGAAAAGGAGTGAATATGCTAAATGACTAAAAACAAAACCCCCAAAAAACTCTTTTTTGCAAATACAGTGTTAATGGGTGTGAAGTGAAATAAAACAGCACCAAATCCTTTAGTTTCTCTTACAAGGAACCAGACATTACACATAAAGGTGTGCATTTGGTTGTTAATGATGGATTTATGACAGAGTACACTCCCTTTGTGCTCCTTTCCAAACCAAAACTATTAGAAGACATTGGAAGTTAAACCTCAGCAGACACTTAGATGTGTGTGTGTGTCTGAGTGTGTGTGTCTGAGTGTGTGTGTGTGTGTGTGTGTGTGTGTGTGTGTGTGTGTGTGTGTGTGTGTGTGTGTGTGTGTGTGTGTGTGTGTGTGTGTAAGAAGATAGATTTAGGGTGAGGAGCTCAGTCATTGGTGAGGCCTCCACACTGGAAGTAGCCAGGTGAGGTGGCTTATGCTGCACTCAACAGGAATAAACAGTCTAATGGATAGTGACCCACTGAAAACTCAAAGATCTTAATGAGAACGTCAGCACTCACAGGTACACATACAGGCCAAAATGACCAGGATGCCCACTAGGACGCCTCCTGAGGGCGACTCTTTGGAATGGCTCAGTGTCCACCCTGCAGGGGCTGGAGGAGGTGGCTGGAGAGAGAGAGGTCTGGGCCTCTCTGTTAGGCTATTAATGGTTGTAATAGTGGATGTCCTACATATATAAGCGTATGGATCAATGGTCAGATTCACCCCCTTCCCCCTCTCCTCCACCCCAATTTGATTTAATTTAATTGTGTGTGACATGCATGGATATATTTTATGATTTATGCGCACATTAATAGGCCTATTCTTAGGAGTCCCCTGGGATGATTGGTTTGGGTTTCAGTGATGAGGTAAATTGATTTTTAGAATGTTAGCAGCCATATTTTGCTTTGCTGCGAGTGAGTTTTATGTTGTCTGCATCCATTATCCATAACCACTTATCCTTTGGAGTGTCAAAGCAGAGGGGAGGTTAGAGCTGACCCTTCCATAGAAAAGTGTTTCCTCTCCATGTGGGCTTCACAGTCTCTTATCTGTTACATGTCCTGCGTGCAGCTGGCCTTGTACACACTTGTGCATCAGAGCTATTGGTAAAAAAATTTCCTATTTTGTTTTGTGTTCCTATAACCTCTTCACCTACTCACAACACCACAGCACTTTTTATCAGTTGTGAGTCACGTTGTGAGTTTCCCTGATGAATCTGAAGGAGGCTGAATAAAAGTTATTTCAAAATGAAGGAAAAAATCAAATGTACAGTGCTTGTATGAAAATAAGTTTTCACACGGGATGCAGCACCTGTTCTGTCATTCTCAGAAAACAGTTATTTTCCATAGTTTGTCCTGCACAATAACAAGCTGTTGCCGTTACTGAGCATAACCCAAAGTCATCACTGCGTTCAATTTGGGAGCTTTTGCAGGCGCTGTGGTCAAAGTCAGATAAATCTGCATTGTGTGACCTCCATAGTGAATAAAAACAAGAGGGAAGCAAAATGGAAGAAAATTGATAAAGTAATTAATGGATACAAGTTTGCATCAAAGTCACAGGAGGAAAAACCCATTCTTGGAAGAATTTGAGTACATCATGTCTGACTGGTAGCAGTCGCTTTGCTTATTGATGGTCAGCACTGTGTCTAAACACAGCTTCCATTTGGTGTGTGCTTCATAAGCTTTACAGATCTGTTAAAGCTGTTGAGAAAAAAGAAGGAAAAAGACAGACGTGATTCGAACTCCACCTATATTGCTCTGACCTCAGTGTTCCCTCGAACAGTACACTGAGCGTTGTTTTTATGATGCACTAAGTTTAACAGTTAATTACCAAAAAGCTCAGTTTTACCTGATGTACTTTTTTTAGGCTTCAAACATGACCAAAGCTTTTATACTTGCAGGGCGCTGGTACGTCTGCATTGCACTGCTGTTGTGACTCAAACTGAGTATCAGATAGGGTCTATTTTTTATTTTAAGGCACCTTGTGAAGCTAATATTTATTTGTAAATTGAGTATTTTAGGGTTTTAAACTGTTGAAGAAAATAATGAAAATTCTGCTGTTCAAATAAACGCAGTTTTTATTTTTATAATTCATAAGTCAGAGAACAGTTAAGTGGTTAAATTGCTGCTTTGGTTGTTTGTTGTGTTTTGTTGACAGAAAATAAGCTTTTTAAAGAATACCAAGTCACTAGAAGGGTAGCTGGTAACCTGTCGGATCCTGTAACAGGGTAAAACAATAAATGCTGAAGCAGATGAAATCTAAATCCTCGGTTTCTGAATAGCATCTTAAGTGTAGCACACTCTGTTTTGCCTCTGTGCTGCATGTATGAGTTATAATACTCCAGTGCATTGTCTTTTGAAATAATCCATATATGCAATACAGACACGCAAAGGTCTGATATCTTGGGTGTAGAATCCTCAGAGCTGAAAACAAACTCCCCTAAAGATCATCCAGGCAGCAGAAACAATATAAATGCAGAGCAGCTTGTAGGAAATGGACAGAGGCTCTTTGTGTGTGTGTTTGTGTATGCGTGTGTGCGTGCACAGGTATCATCTGTCGCAGGACAGACTGCAGTGTAATTTTCAGCACTTATTCAGATTGTTTTCCTGCTCTTCTTCTGTGGTGTCTGACTCTATTATTTAGCCCACCCGTCTATTTTCAGCAGAGAGTGACGCTTTACTGCGCAGCGTCGGCTCAGTTTTTTTGGCTGGGTCACCGAGCGGGAACAAATCCGCCCTTCACACCCTGAAATCTCATCTCACAGAGTCAAGAGGAGGTGTGTTAAAACTCCTCCGTTTCGCACTGTGCTTCTTTTTCCCCTCTGATCTTTCTTTTGCTTTCCCTCTCAGTCTTGTTTTTCCTTCTCCGTTTCTTGCTTCTTCCCTTCTTCTCCTTTCATCCTCTCCCTTTTCTTTATCTTCTGTATTTTCTTACTACCTTCTACCATCTTGAATTTTCTTTTCCCATTTTCATATTATTGCATCTGTATTACTTCTTCTTCTTCTTTTATTTCACTATCCTTGTTTTCATTCCCCCTTTTTTCTACAGCATTTCCTCCATTTTCTCCTTGATTGTCTGTCTTTCTCTTGCTTCCCTCTTTCATTTCATTGCACCATAAAGTGTGAAATGTGCGCTTGCAAAGTCAGTGAAGCTTTATTGACAAGTGTGGATGGACAAAAGCATTTAAAGACTCTGTGGGGAGTCGCGACCTCTGACCGCGGGGATAAATTGGATTTCTCTCAGCTTATGACGGAGGAATGGCGAGGAGAGGAGTTGTGACATTTGATGGTATCAGTTTAGTTTCACATGAGTAGCTTTCAGTTAGGAGTTGTTGAGAGATGACATCTTTCCATAATTACCCTTCACACATAGGTACAGTATATAGGTCACTGCACTTTTATTGTTGAAGTGGTGATATGAACACACCATCCATCTAAACTGTGAGTGTGTGTGTTTGTCTAGGCGTGCGTGAGTGTGTGTGTGTGTGTGTGTGCGCGCGCTTATCTTTGCAAGGAATAATTCGAGTTTTTGAGGCATCTGTAGAACATTTTGGATGATCCTCTCTTCAGGACCGACAGTCAAATGGCTGCTCAATAGTTAAGACTTGGTTTTATCGTTAAGTAATGGCTGGGTTATGGACTCCCAGATAGCTGGTCTGAAATCAAATGTGTTTAATGTCCTTCCGATGACAGACAGAGTGGGAAACTGTTTCTGACAGTTTCTGCAGGGAGACACTGAGACTGTTGTTTGGTTTCACACAGACCATAAATCCTCTTTTAGAAGTGGGTTAGCGGTACGATTAAGGTTGGGCTAACCTCTTAACATCCACTTAGATATAGGGGTAAGGTGACATTTTCACCTCATGTTGAACCAGAAGTTTCATAAACTTTTCAAATAAAGCCTCTTACATTCATTTTGGTTTTACAGTTCTTTTTTGCCACACAGGTAAAGGTTCAGGGAGTAGATATGGACCCAGTTCTAATGCCACTGCTCATTCCACACAGCCAAACACTTGGAGGATGTTAAGTGGTTAAACCATAGACTGAAAAGATAGATGTACCTTAGAAGTGTGGCTCTTTAGTTCCCTTGGTCTGTAACCTCTTTCCTGATGAGTTCTAGGTCTCAAATGGTAGTTTCAGGGCTTTCTAATACCAGCTGAGGCTCTTTAACCTCATGAGTTAAAATGAGTGTTAGACTTAAAACCTTTTTTGGTGGAGATCGTGAGTGAATTTTGTTTTGAGTTCAAAACCACGTCTCAGAAACTTGATGATAATGTTCATTTTGTAAATCATGGTCCAAATTAGAATTAAACAATAAACTAATAAAACATGGTATGCTTTAATATGGGGTGGGATAGTTGTACAGGTTAGCACTGTTGAATTAGAGCAAGAGGTCCTGGACTTAAATCCAGTCTGGGCCTTTCTCTGTGGAGTTAGCGTGTTGTCTAAATGCTTGCTTGGGATCACAGTGGAAGACATGCCGCTCCTTTTTAAGGCATACCATCTCGTTTCGGTTAGATTAATTGGTAATCCTAAATTAGTCATTGGTGTGATTGTGATTGTGAATGGTTGCAGGTCTGAGGGTGGACCCTACCTGAATATGCTATATTCACCCACAATCATTATACAGTGGGGCAAAAAAGTATTTAGTCAGCCACCGATTGTGCAAGTTCCCCCACCTAAAATGATGACAGAGGTCAGTAATTTGCACCAGAGGTACACTTCAACTGTGAGAGACAGAATGTGAAAAAAAAATCCATGAATCCACATGGTAGGATTTGTAAAGAATTTATTCGTAATTCAGGGTGGAAAATAAGTATTTGGTCAATAACAAAAATACAACGCAATACTTTGTAACATAACCTTTGTTGGCAATAACAGAGGTCAAACGTTTACTATAGGTCTTTACCAGGTTTGCACACACAGTAGCTGGTATTTTGGCCCATTCCTCCATGCAGATCTTCTCGAGAGCAGTGATGTTTTGGGGCTGTCGCCGAGCAACACGGACTTTCAACTCCCACCACAGATTTTCTATGGGGTTGAGGTCTGGAGACTGGCTAGGCCACTCCAGGACTTTCAAATGCTTCTTACAGAGCCACTCCTTTGTTGCCCGGGCGGTGTGTTTTGGATCATTGTCATGTTGGAAGACCCAGCCTGGTTTCATCTTCAAAGTTCTCACTGATGGAAGGAGGTTTTGGCTCAAAATCTCACGATACATGGCCCCATTCATTCTGTCCTTAACACGGATCAGTCGTCCTGTCCCCTTGGCAGAAAAACAGCCCCATAGCGTGATGTTTCCACCCCCATGCTTCACAGTAGGTATGGTGTTCTTGGGATGCAACTCAGTATTCTTCTTCCTCCAAACACGACGAGTTGAGTTTATACCAAAAAGTTCTACTTTGGTTTCATCTGACCACATGACATTCTCCCAATCCTCTGCTGTATCATCCATGTGCTCTCTGGCAAACTTCAGACGGGCCTGGACATGCACTGGCTTCAGCAGCGGAACACGTCTGGCACTGCGGGATTTGATTCCCTGCCGTTGTAGTGTGTTACTGATGGTGACCTTTGTTACTTTGGTCCCAGCTCTCTGCAGGTCATTCACCAGGTCCCCCCGTGTGGTTCTGGGATCTTTGCTCACCGTTCCCATGATCATTTTGACCCCACGGGATGAGATCTTGCGTGGAGCCCCAGATCGAGGGAGATTATCAGTGGTCTTGTATGTCTTCCATTTTCTGATGATTGCTCCCACAGTTGATTTTTTCACACCAAGCTGCTTGCCTATTGTAGATTCACTCTTCCCAGTCTGGTGCAGGTCTACAATACTTTTCCTGGTGTCCTTCGAAAGCTCTTTGGTCTTGGCCATGGCGGAGTTTGGAGTCTGACTGTTTGAGGCTGTGGACAGGTGTCTTTTATACAGATGATGAGTTCAAACAGGTGCCATTCATACAGGTAATGAGTGGGGGACAGAAAAGCTTCTTACAAAAGACGTTACAGGTCTGTGAGAGCCAGAGATTTTCCTTGTTTGAGGTGACTAAATACTTATTTTCCACCCTAATTTACGAATAAATTCTTTACAAATCCTACCATGTGAATTCATGGATTTTTTTTCACATTCTGTCTCTCACAGTTGAAGTGTACCTCTGGTGCAAATTACTGACCTCTGTCATCATTTTAAGTGGGGGAACTTGCACAATCGGTGGCTGACTAAATACTTTTTTGCCCCACTGTAGGTACAACACATACTCTACCTCCAGTGAGGTCTAAGTCATGTGATGACCCCAAACTCTAGTCCAGCCCTAGCTCCAACTCTAAGTTTTGGAGCAAACCAAAATGACTTTGTTGAACCAAAAATAATAATTGTTTGTGATACTTGTAAGTTTAATTGATTATTTTCTTTGTAACCTGATTGGCTATACTTGGGAGAACATAGGGTCATGCTATGATAACTTAGACCTCGCAGGTTAAAAATAATCCAGTATGGGTTATTTTGATAACACAGTGCTGTGTCAAATGAGAAGAAATACACAACTGGGTTATTTTGATGCACCACGGTGATTTTAACAATCAACCAAAACATTTTTAATCCATCTTAAGACTATTAATAACGATGCACAGCCCAATGTGTAGATCATACATTTTAAGCAGTGTAAAAGTTTGTAGACCATAACATTATTTCTGCAGCTTTGTCACATTTGAACAGCTAAGGTGTGCTTTACATCGGGGAGTATGTCATGGTTTCATTTTTTCCTGTCTTGGAGGCAGACACTGTAGGACAGGAAAATATGCTCTTCATTTCTAATGGTATACTTTGAGGACATATTATTTTCTTTTCAGTATTTAACTAACTGAAATTAGTGCAGAGATGAAAAACAGCTGATAGTTGATGGATATACATAGTTTGTGTGTATGTATAAGCACCTACAGCATGCCTTGAAAAAGGTCCAGAACATATAGTAAAGTCACTTATCCATGCACAGATTCTGGTGTAGCCACTTAAAAATTGCTATTCTGAGCACCATTTGAATATGTTTGCTTTTCATTATTTTTATAGATACAGATAGATAGAAGACTGAATAC
Source organism: Copadichromis virginalis (assembly GCF_057382275.1). Classification (NCBI taxonomy): domain Eukaryota; kingdom Metazoa; phylum Chordata; class Actinopteri; order Cichliformes; family Cichlidae; genus Copadichromis; species Copadichromis virginalis. The sequence continues at coordinate 32,261,236 of NC_140624.1, forward strand.
AAAACAACCTGACTTCATAGTGTGATGGATTCCACAAGGTGGAAGTTTTATCCATGTTGTGGTCATCAAAAAACATCTTTTCTTCACACTAATTCTCCATATATCCTACTCTACTGCCTCTCAAGACACTGGGTTTGAGTCGAGGAATAGTGGAGGCCACTGAAATCTACAAATAATGTCCTGTTGGTGAGACAAGTTTGAGACTTTAGGTTTCTTTTTGACATGATGCCTTATAATTAGAAGATGGTAAATTATGGGACCCAAATGGTCACCAACAATACTCAAATGGACTTTGGAATTCAAACCATAATTGGTTGTCAATAAGGGGCCAAAAGTGTGTACAAACAACTTTCCCAGCACTGTCCATGCCCATGATTTCATGCTGCTCACGCCAAATTCTGAGGCTACCATCTGTATCTATGTATTCCCAGTTTTTGGTGAGCCTGTACACACTGCAGATTAAAAATTGTTTTCTTGGATGAAAAGTGAAGTGGAAGCTTGCGCCTCAAGAAAAAGCTTCAAGAAAACTTTTGTATTCTACTGGTCATTACAGTTGTGCATATCTGAGATACCCTAACCTTTCCGTTTATTCCGGTGAGTCTAGGTACTCACCTTGCATGAATAAGCAAGTCTAAAGGTCAACCTGATAAATTGCTTTTTAATAAATAACACCATGTCCACAACCTTGGACTCAGGTTTGACGTCAAATAATTGTTGCTGTCCAAATGGTTTGCCTGAAGGATCGTTATTGCGCAGGGTGGCTATTTTTGTCTAAGAATTATATAGAGACTTTGAACTTCCTGTTAAGTTACGGCATTGACTTTGGGACTCTCAATGACATGAGTTTAAACCTCACAGGCGGTCACCTCGTTATCCATTGAACTGGCCTTGTGACATAGAGCAATTGTCCTTTATTTTATTGCCTATCACAGCTGTTACTGGAGATTTTACTGAGATACATTAAAAGTATGAAGGGAGTTGGGAAAGGGAGGATGGAGCTGTTCAGAAAGTGTGCCTGAAACCTTGATAGTGACATGTAGAAACAGCAGCAATTATTTGACTGAATAAATCCGCAGAGGCACAGCAATATTCTGTGGTTGGTCAATTTGAATGTTAATCATAAGTACAGGTAGGCAGCCTGGAACAAATGGAGTGGTCTTCATGCTGACAGGTGAAAGTCTGAAGAGAAGAGATTAAACTGCTTCACTGCACTTGTCTAAGAGATTTAAGAAAATGACTAAAAATGAATGTTCCAGAACATGCCGTTCATTTTATTTGTATTTTTTAAAAACTTTACTTTTTGCTCAAAAAAGAAAACTTAGACATAATACGGAATATTTAAACCTCTCAAATGAGTTTCAGATAATACTGAATACTGTCAGTGACCAAGAATCTGAACAAGTAGATAGTAAAATGTGAGTAACCTGCACATCCAGAGGAGAGCAGTCATTCTTGATTTCATTCTCATCTTCATTTACTTTTCTTATAATCTGCAAGGTAACATATTTTCATACTGATCTGAGCATTTCATACTTGTACCACACAGAGCAAGAGTTACTGGTTTCCATTTCCATACCTCTCGAGATTGGATGTGTAGTAGATTTGTGGTTCAAAGATTTTCCACGTTCGATAAGGAGGAGATATTAATAATACAGGTGGAAATAACACTCATGGCATCTTTTTGAAGGGTGTCAGACTGAATGATTGTTTTCTTTGTTCCCTGATTGCCAAGACTGAGAAGAACGATTTAATAAAAACAAAAATGACAAATTTCCATTGCCTAGGGCTAGACTTGAGGTCTTTGTTAGCAATGACATAGACCTCAGAGGTTTAAGAAATACCCAGCTGCCAGTCAAAATGCTACAGACGTACAGACTTTGAAAAATGAACTGAATCTTAAGAAACCTCTACATGGCATTAGCAGCTGTCCCACCTTTGCTTTGATTATATTCATACAGTATAAAGGGTAGATTTCTGCTACAGTCAAGCAGTAGTTGTAATAGAAGGTTCAACATGAACAGTCAGCATGAACTCTTTGGTAATGGTACGTGAATCAGTGTTAATGGCCAAGAGTAAATCATCATTACAGTGGGATGCAAAAGTTTGGGCAACTTTGTTAATAGTCATTATTTCCCTGTATAAATCGTTGGTTGTTACAATAAAAAATGTCAGTTAAATATATCATATAGCAGACACACACAGTGATATTTGAGAAGTGAAATTAAGTTTATTGGATTTACAGAAAGTGTGCAATAATTAATTAAACAAAATCAGGCAGGTGCATAAATTTGGGCACTGTTGTCATTTTATTGATTCCAAAACCTTTGAACTAATTATTGGAACTCAAATCGGCTTGGTAAGCTCAGTGACCCCTGACCTACATACACAGGTGAATCCAATAATGAGAAAGAGTATTTAAGGGGGTCAGTTTCCCTCCTCATTTAATTTACTCTGAAGAGTAGCAACATGGGGGTCTCAAAACAACTCTCAAATGACCTGAAGACAAAGATTGTTCACCATCATGGTTTAGGGGAAGGATACAGAAAGCTGTCTCAGAGATTTAAGCTGTCTGTTTCCACAGTTAGGAACATGTTGAGAAAATGGAAGACCACAGGCTCAGTTAGGTTAAGGCTCGAAGTGGCTGACCAAGAAAAATCTCGGATAGACAGAAGCGACGAATGGTGAGAACAGTTAGAGTCAACCCACAGACCAGCACCAAAGACCTACAACATCATCTTGCAGCAGATGGAGTCGCTGTGCATCGTTCAACCATTCGGCGCACTTTACACAAGGAGATGCTGTATGTGAGAGTGATGGAGAGGAAGCCTTTTCTCCGCCCACAGCACAAACGGAGCTGCTTGAGGTTTGCTAAATGACATTTGGACAAGCCAGCTTCAATCTGGAATAAGGTGCTGTGGTCTGATGAAACTAAAACTGAGCTATTTGGGCATAACAAAGGACATTATGCATGGAGGAAAAAGAGCACAGCATTCCAAGAAAAACACCTGCTACCTACAGTAAAATATGGTGGTGGTTCCATCATGCTGTGGGGCTGTGTGGCCAGTGCAGGGACTGGGAATCTTTTCAAAGTTGAGGGACACATAGTATCAGCAGATTCTGGAGACCAATGTCCAGGAATCCGTGACAAAGCTGAAGCTGCGGCGGGGCTGGATCTTTCAACAAGACAACGACCCAAAACACTGCTCAAAATCCACTAAGGCATTCATGCAGAGGAGCAAGTACAACATTCTGCAATGGCCATCTCAGTCCCCAGACCTGAATATTATTGAAAATCTGTGGTGTGAGTTAAAGAGAGCTGTCCATGCTCAGAAGCCATCAAACCTGAATGAACTAGAGATGTTTTGTAAAGAGGAATGGTCCAAAATACCTTCAACCACAATCCAGACTCTCATTGGAACCTACAGGAAGCGTTTAGAGGCTGTGATTTCTGCAAAAGGCAGATCTACTAAATATTGATTTCATTTCTTTTTTTGTGGTGCCCAAATTTATGCACCTGCCTGATTTTGTTTTAAAAATTATTGCACACTTTCTGTAAATCCAATAAACTTCATTTCACTTCTCAAATATCACTGTGTGTGTGTCGTATGATATATCTAATAGGGGTGCAACGATACAAAAAATTCACGGTTCGATTCGGCTGATACTTTGGTGTCACGGTTCGGTATTTTTTCGATACAAAAAAAAGTTCATGCCTTTTTAATTTGTCATTTATTAAAATTATAAATATATATTTTAACTCAAAAGTACCCTTTTTAAATTTAATGTTGCTGAAACAACAAAATAATAAAAAAAAATCTATCTGATTGAGAAATCACTCATCTTTGGAAAAGAGTGTTTATTGCAGAGAAATGGTTCATATTCATAAGAATTCAATTCATTCATAACACATTCATAAGAATTCAGATTTGTTTTCATCTTCTGAGAACTGAACTGAACATTGTGAGAAGAGTAGGAACTTTAAAGGATCATTTTCACATAAAATTAATATACCATGTGTGTTTTAATGTCATGGCATTAAAACAGTGTTAACATTCAGATGACTGATATCTGTTTGATATCTGATTGATAACTAAGCTCTTCAGATGCTCTGCTGCTTTTTCTTCTTGGCTGAGATCTTCTTTACCACTCTTCTTCCTTCTTTTCTTCCTTTTTGTCTCTTCCACGTCTTTTCCGTTCCTTATCTGCTCATCTCATCTGTCCTTTGCTCTTTTTGTTGTTTTTTTTCTTTGCTCTGTCTCCTTTGCTCGCCTCCCGCACCTCCCCTCCACCTCCCCCCCGTCGTCCCCCATCCTTTTCCCTGCTTCTCCTTTCCTTTGCTTTCCCCTCCCTTCCCTGGATGAACTGTTAACAGAGCCCACGCCCACTCAGAATCTACCTTCCTTCACACCTCCTCCTCTTCCCCGCCCTTCTCCTGCTCCTTCTGGCACCCCTTTGACTTACTCCTCCTCCTCTGATCCCCCACCAGTGTCCCCCAGCCCAGGCGTTGCCCTCCCCTCTGCCCCCCGCGACCTGGTCCCTGTCCTAGTGTCCAGCCGATTTGTCCGACTCAGCTGGCGCCCCCCAGAGGAGACCGGAGGAGCTGTTCAAACCTACGGTGTTTATTACTCCCAGGATGGAATCGATAGGTAAGATAAGCCTGATTTTCTTTTTTCTTTATTTCTTTCTTTCTAAAAAATGTGTCTTTGTTTGCTCTGACACGGTCGGTGAATCTGCATTATTTTTGTAGTTAAAAGCACAACAGATAAACTGGCTGTATGCATGCGCAGGACTGCTTTGAAGTGAAGCACTGGAAAAAAAATGTAATCTTTACCCCTTTATGGAATAGAATAATATAGTCCTTTAGTGTCCTTGTGCATGTACAACAAAATTGTAGAAATGGAGGACCTATTGTTTCACTTCATCCAGAGGGAAGTGGTAATATGGACAATTACAGGAAAAAATTTCATTTTATTAAAAATTTGACAGGTGCCCGCAGTAGGCCATCAGTAACAACGATTAACAATAATTAAAAAAAAAAAAAAAAAAAAGCAGCTTTTTAAAGTTGTGTTTAAATGTTTGTCACATAAGTGCCACCCCATGGGGATAAACAATTAAGACAACGGGAGGTTGGCCGTTATAGGGCCTTGGTGAGTAAATTCCCATAGACAACCATGTTAAAATGGCCAAATTTACAGAAGAAAAGGTTGAGAGAAAAGGTTCAAAGTCTGATTTTCAATAATTTTGGGTTACTTTCCCCTTTAAACCAACTGTAGTTGGTATTTTTTTATAACTCTGGATATGGTAAATTATTGCATTTGTCTCAGAATGTAGTTTTAATTGGCTCTCTGACCAATTACATCTTGTGCTGTGCCACTAATTGTAGTAACAGACTGTATTACCGTATTTTTCGGACCATAAGGCGCACAGGATTATAAGGCGCACTGTTGACAAACAGGTCGGTTTTCATACATAAGGCGCACCGGATAATAAAGAACGTTAAACGAAACAAAACAGCCAGATAAGTCAAACTTTACTCAACTCATTCCTCTTGCGTCCTCTACTTACGTACCATTGATTCATTAATGTTGAATTCTCTGGTAGCTGCTCTATAAACACTGGAACAACAGTATATGTTGTTCCAGCTATGTAACTTTGCACTGTCCACTTTCTGCTGTAACAAAACAAATTTCCCATGTGTGGGATTAATAAAGTTTATCTTATCTTACATTAATAACTGCGATTGCATTTGTCAAAAAAAAAAAACATCGGGAAAAAAGTTAACGTTCATTCTCCAGGTTCACTGTGTTATGCTTTGGTATGCTAACATAGCTGTGTCGCTAGCAATCACTAGCACAGCTGTCATGAATCGTTGTGCGGCAGGCAGGAGTTGGACCCAAAATGCAGGACTCAGGCACGAGGTTTAAACACAAAGAACTCAGCTTTATTCGCTGGCAGGAGAAAGTCATACAAAGCAAACTAAACTAGAAACTCACAAACTAAACTCACAGTGAGACACAGGGAGATCCACACAGAATGCGGGACGACGCGACACTGACTCAGAGAAAGACAGGGTTTAAATACACTAGGAAGTAACGAGGGGAATGAGACACAGAAGGAGGGCACAGCTGGGAGAAATCAGGACTGACGAGACAAGCAAAGCAGGACACATTTACATAAGACACGGACCATCAAAGTAAAACAGGAAGTATCACACAGAGACGCAAACTTGACACAGTGGAGACAGCAACTAAGAAACACAGAGACATAAACCATAAGGCAGAGGACTCTAAGAACCGAAAGACACAGAGGGGAACTCAAACATGCAGACACAGACTACACAGAACAGAGGGGACACAGAGAAACATGAAGGGCAAGGGATCGAAACTAGAAACCATAGAATAACTCACACAAGTACAATAATACAAACATCACAAGGAACTAAAAACGCTGGGTCAGGAGACCCAGGACCGTGACAACAGCATTATATATCATCTAGCCTAACCTAACTTCAGTAACCCTACAAACGTCACTATTGTGTAGTTTTCTGTCTTCATTCATGTTGGAAGTGATAGCAGAGCTGTACGTTTTATTTTTTTCCAGCAGTCTCTTAGTCAGAACATGATATATCATGCTTAGGTAACTAGTGAAACCAGCAAGCTAACTTCCTGCTAACTTCCTGCTAACTTCTAATTTCGTTAAATTTTATAAATTCTGTTTTCATGGATGCCTGGATGTTAAACTTAATTGTTACACCTAGTAAAGCAGAAACACTGATCATTTTATTAAAGATGAAAGAATTTACACAGTGTTAGTTTGGGACATGATGCGGACGGAGTTTTGGACCCAGATTACTCTGAGCTGCGAGGCTCATGACTACGGTAGCCAAAACACTCAGACAATCCATTAAGCGGTACGGCTTCGTAGCTTAGCAAAGTACTACTGAAACATTTTTTGACAGATTTTTTAGCGCAGTGTACCACATAAAATCGGTTCGAGGTCAGTAAACACAGCCAGAATTCATAGATAAGGCGCACCAGATTATAAGGTGCACTGTCGATTTTTTGGGGGGGAGAAAATTAAAGGATTTTAAGTGCGCCTTATAGTGCGGAAAATACGGTAATAGTAAATGTCTACGAAGGCTGCCAACAGCACTTAAACCTGGTCCTAACTAAGCCTGGTCATTTTTTTATCAGTGCTCATATAAATGAATTGTGTTGACTGTAATAGGGTAGAAGCAGCTAGGGAGAATCAATAGCAATTTAATCAATGTTCACATAGGAAAATAAGAAAATCAACAGCTATACAGACACTATGAGAAAACAATAAAAATCAACTGATTAATTGTTCTAATTAGAGAAACCTTCAATCATAAAGTGAAAAAAACATCTCTCAAGCAATGCTAATATTATAATATGTATTATCTCCTATCTCTCACACAACCATAAGTTCTCATTCAGCTCCTCTAGCTGAAAGACACCCAACTTTGGCTTTATAGTTACAAGCTCTATAGACACAGACACAATCCTGCACCTAACTAGACGTAGGATTTGGGGTTTGGGTGATAGTAGCAAGAAAAACAAGGTGGAAATCCTTGACGCAATTTCCCAGATCCCAATGTTTTTCCTAGAATATTTTACTTATTGTTATTTAAACAAAAGGAGAATTTTAAAAAGAGAAGCATGAGAGATGAACCCCTTTCTGATTATTTCTTTGAAAATGGATTAACTGGATAACTATTAAAGTATACATTTTAATTCTTTATTTGCATATATATGTTTAAAAAATCTTCATTTGCAAAGTTACAAGAGCCATAAATGCTTAGTTCAGGTGGGGAAACGATGTAATCACAGTATTGTAAGATGGTGAAAAATATCTCCTCGCCTAAAGAACGGTCAAGGTGATAAAGGATTGAAGAAAGAGAATCATTGCATAAGCAAAACGATTTGGTGACCCCATATGTGACAGAAAAGCTGAGATGCGCTTTTTTAAAACACTGAACATTTCTGTGGCTTTCAAACCCCAAAATGCACAACGCCAAAAATTTTAATATATGTAATATAATGGGTAAAAGAATGCAAATTGTAACCACCATATAATGCTGTGATTGCAGGCAACCTCTAACTCTCTATGAATAGTACTCATAACCACTATTCACTGGTCATGACAGTTTACGTTAGGGCTGTTCGATATAGCGATATATATCGGATGACGATATGAAAACGTCAATCGTTTCATATTACCCTATCGTTTGTTTCGTAGTGTCGCAAAATAAATTGTTTACTGCAATATTTTTTCATCGTCTTGATGGTTTGGTTATGAAAAGTCTGACATGGACTAAAATTATGCAAGAAACCATCCCCACCTCAGACTCAAACACCGCAAACCTCTTCTACCACCTACGCAAGAGTCACGTAAAAGAGTATGGAGAGAGTTTATGGATGAGAAGCAAAAAAAGAGACATCAGGTGCTCAAAATAAACCTTAGACTCATGCTTTTCCCCGCAGCACACCGTGTAATAAATACTGACAAAGAAAATGGCACAAACTTACAAACTTATATCTAAAAATATTCAGTTTCATGCATTGGTCAAAGAACTGGACTCCAGGTACACAACGCCAAGCTGAAAACATTTCACGCAACTCGAGTTTCCCTATATTCCCAGAATTTACAGAAAGTGTAAAATTTTTGTGATATATATCGTTGTCAGGATGATAAATGTCTTATATTGGGATATGAGATTTTGGTCATATCGCACAGCCCTAGTTTGCATATTAATAATCGTGAAATGTAGCACATGGCTATTGTTACTCAGTGGTGTTAGTTTCAGTTATTGGTCTTATCTTTGGTAAGATGCCATGTCATTATAAAGTAATTGCCAAGACATTTCACACAAATCCTGAAGTCATGTCTTGTGGCTCCAAATGAACTATCTGCAGATTGGTAGAGCTGCGTGGGCACATCCTCTGGCAACCAGGATGTGCCCACGCACATTAATATCTGTATAAAGTCTCTATATTATCCAATAAGAAGTGGATGAGGTATTTTTGCCTGGAACAAACTGGCCAGCAGTGACATTGTTTTACAGAGACTTGCTGCTTACTCGGCTGAAAAAGATAGACAAACTCAAGTTGTTGACTCAAAGGCATCTGCAACCAAGATCCTGATTTAGCAGTTGTTAGCTTATAAAGGGATAAAAGTCTGATGGTACAGAGTTTTATACTAACAGTGTGTAAAAGACAACAGTGCATTTCTTAGATCACGGCTCTGGTGCACACAGCAGCTCAAAGCACTGAGTAGAAAAAGCTCTGGGTGACACATTGGTGACTCCCCTGCTGGTGTTAAATGGTTACCTCTGACAGTCGGGGCTCCAGCTGAAGGCTTTCACATCCAGGCTTTTAAGCTTTGTTACCTCAGAGACAATCTAGGCCTGCAGAGCTCTGGGCCTCTGAACGGTAGGCTGGACAAAAGAGCCACTGAAGTTTGTGTCATGAAACGATTCGATAGAGAGATTCTGTCAGTCCTAATGACTTACAGAAGGAATAGAGGCAGAGGTTTTGTCAGTTCTAATGACTTTGAGAAAAATGCCGAGATGGGTTTTGTCAGTGCTAATAACTTGCAGAAAATGAGAGGGGAGGGAGACTGAGAGAGAAAACAATGAAAGATTACAAAAGAAGGGGAATTGGCTGGGGGGGAAGGGTGAGAATGACTTTTTTTGTCAGCTGTAATGACTTCCTGGAAATATATTGACAGCAAAATAGAGAAATATCTGGGCAGATCAAGAAAGAAAATGGAAAAGAAAGAAGGCAGAAGGATGAAAAGATGTTTTGAGTAGACATCCATACGAGTCATCACACCTCTTTCCAGAGCAGGTCATACTGATTATTGTTATTTTCAGGATATGTTAGGGTTCTCATAATTACCATCATTTTACATGCCAATGATACCTACCGGTACTCCTTTCTCTTTTCTTTCTCTCTTAATGTTCCCCAGCAATAGCCGTTATTTTGGACTCAATTAGCAATAAAATTAGAACACGTCCTTATACATAGATGCTGTGAGACCAATAAGATGCACAGTTAAATGTAGCCTAAAGCCTTTGACAGGAACTACTATAGGTTTCACTTCAGTTAACCCACCTGACAGGTATTGAAACTTAATGTTAGTCATTATTAGTCTCTGGTTCTCTTCCACAGTGTGTCGTTTGCCCTGTATCCCTCCCCTCAACCCCAACCAGTCACGCCAGATGACTTCCAATACCTGAGCCTAGTTCTGCTTGAAGTTTCTTCCTGTTAAAAGGGAGTTTTTCCTTCCCACTGTTACCAACTACAGGGGTTCATTTGCTAGTTTGGGTTTCTCTCTAATACTGTGGGTCTTTATCTTACAATATAAAGCTCCTTGGGTCAAAGTAGTGGATCAACAAAGATGTCTCTATATCGTTTACTACATGCTTGTTGAAATAGCAAAATGGTGAAAAAATAATACAAAATAGTTTGAGTTGAGAGTTGAGATGATATAATTCTGATCTTCAAGTTGCAGTGGATGTAAATCCCTTTGACACATTTCTGGTATTTAATTGTACCAAGATAAGTACTAATACAAGACCTGACAAAAAGGGGTATTGGGATATCCCCTGGTATATCAAAAAAATTAAATATATATATATATATATATATTGGCATTGGTACATTGGCATTGTTAAAATGTCTTAATGTAATGAAGGACTGTCATTTATATTGTTGGGTTTAGTAGCTATTGCCATAACTTTGATTAATACCACACTTAAATAAGGAGATAGCATTTGGAGAAAATAGCATGTATTGTCACATTTAGACATAAATTTGTGGCTGCTGGACTACAGTGAGGAATGACATTTTTGTGCAGAATCCCAAAATGAAAGTAGGAAAACTGCTCTGTCTCAATGTTGGTAGTGGTAGCAGAGCGGAGACAGCAAATGGCCCATAGAGACTTTGGATGAGATGTCCCAGCTCACAAGGAGGGCTGCACATTAGATGGCTGGAAGGGCAGAGTGAGATATCACAGGAAACTTAGATGAACTAGGAGCAGATTGGCAGAGAACGCCGGCAGATAGATTATTGTACAATAGTGACAATGCAATTTTGAATGATGTGATTTTGACAGCATGGGGAAACTGAAGTGACTGAAAAGTACGCATATAACCAAGAGAAATGGAAACCACATATGAACAACGATTTCCATTTGATCTGAATAGGTCTTTTTGCTGTATACCCACACTATCTCACTTATAGTCTCAAAATAAGGAAGGAAATTCCTCCAATTACATTTGGAAAAGGCCCATCTGTTAACTGTAATAAAGTTGTATACAGCACTACCAATACTTTGCAAAGCTGCCGTCAAATCAAATACATAGTCTCTCTGTGTCTGAATAATGAAGCCTGTTCAAAAGTGCCTTAAGACGGGATTCTTTTTAATGGTCAACACTGGGTGAGTCCTCTGGCTGCAAAAAGAAGTTACATTGTTTAGCCTCTGTTTGTCTATGAGAAAATGAGCCTGTTTCACACTTCATGAATGCTTCAGTAAAGCAATTCATATTAGGTTTAAGGCAGGGGTCCCCAATCACAGTCTACGAGGGCTGGTGCCCCTGCATGTTTTAGATCTCACCCTGGGTCAACACACCTGAATCACATGATTAGTTCATTACCAGGCCTCTGGAGAACTTCAAGACATGTCGAGGAGGTAATTTATCCATTTAAATTAGCTGTGATGGATCAGGGACACGGTGGCACGGTGGTTAGCACTGTTGCCGCACAGCAAGAAGGTCCTGAGTTCAATTCCAACATCAGGCCGGGGTCGTTCTGTGTGGAGTTTGCATGTTCTCCCCGTGTTTGCGTGGGTTCCCTCCGGGTACTCCGGCTTCCTCCCACCGTCCAAAGACATGCAGCTTGTGGGGATAGGTTAATTGGATAATCCAAATTGTCACTAGGTATGAATGTGAGTGCGAATGGTTGTCTGTCCCTGTGTGTTGGCCCTGCGACAGACTGGTGACCTGTCCAGGGTGTACCCTGCCTCTCGCCCTATGACAGCTGGGATAGGCTCCAGTGCCCCCCGCGACCCTGAAAAGGATAAGCGGAAGCGAATGGATGGATGGATGGATGGATCAGGGACACATCTAAAACCTGCCGGGACACCGGCCCTCGTGGACTGGAATTGGGGACCCCTGGTTTAAGGTCTCAGCTGTTTACTTCAGGTCTTATTTAATGCAAAATTATGTTCATTTATAAAACATCAGCATGGTGACGAGCGAAATGATCAGTTTGAGGCACAGAAACAGGATTTTGTAAATGTCAATGTCTATGGAAGCTTTTGTTGTTGTTTATACGCTGATCAAAAATTCCTCACTACTTAATCAGTGTATAGTATCAAGTCAGTTAAACTGCTGAATTATTGATCTGGTCCGTTATATAGTGGATGGGTTGTTAATCAGTTACAGCTTTGGTGTTATTAAAATTAACAACAGGTGCACTAGAGGGATAGCAATGCCTCAACCCCCAAAGTAGGAATGGTTTTGCTGGTGGAGGCCACTGACATTTTTCCCTTTTCATTTTTTATGACTGTTTTTTTTCACTAGTTTTTTTTTTGGCTATGGTCTAGGGCATGAGGTGACACCTGGAGCCTATGTTGCACTGGTAGTCTCCTCCAGGATTGCACATCAATATGTGCCAGTGACAGAAGGTTGGCTGTGCCTCCCAGCACAGTCTCCAGAGCATGGGGGATATTCAAGGAGATAAACAGTTACCCCAGGAGAGCTGGACAGGGCCATAGAAGGTCCTTAATCTATCAGCAGGACCAGTATCTGCTCTTTTATGCAAGGAGGAACTGGACGAGCACTGCCAGAGCTACAAAATGACCTCCAGCAGGCCACTGCTGTGAATGTCTCCAACCAGTCAATTAGAAACTGACTTCATGATGGTGACCCGAGGGCCTGACATCCTCTAGTGCAGTGTTTCCCAACCTTTTGGAGCCACAGCACATATTTCACATTAGAAAAATCACACGGCACACCACCAAACAAAAGTGTTACAAAAAGCATATTGATCATTTTTCCCCACGCACCAGGTGTAGCAGAATTGGCTCGGTTTGTCCGCAGTATACCTTTTTTGTTTTTTTCTAACCACTACTCATGCTAGGGCTTTCATCTGGGTCAAAACTTTCTCCGGGACCCAGGTCAGACTGACTGCTTTCTCTTTTCAAATATTTATCTATTGCTATTACACACTGCGTAGTCTCACAGCATGACTATTATGTAATTTCTTCTTCGTCTTCTTCTCTTTTACTGGCAGTTGGCAACCCATTTAATTAGAGCAAGTAATTGTACTGCCCTTTAGTGGAAGAGAATATAATTGTTCTGCCCGTTACTCATGCTGAGTACTAAACAGGTGGAACCAGATAATCTTCCATGGCACACCATTTGGGAAACTCTGCTCTAGTAGGCCCGATTGGCATTTCGAATAGCAGTATTGTCACATCCACCACTGGCACTAGGGATGGCACCAGTTCTGATATAAACGGTAGTAACCAGACCAAAAAGCAGCGCACATTTCGGTGCTTTATTTCGGTGCTTTTTTTTCCTGAGCTGTGATACACTTTAGATTCTAGCCAATCATTTTACGTTTCCGAGGATAGTAGGCGGGCCCAGGTACGTACGTTCTTTTAGAGCAGAGCTACAGATTAAAAATGTCCAAGGCGAAGCGGTCAAAAGTCTGGCTGTACTTCACATCAAAATATGCAAACTCAGCAGCAACAAGTGCTTTAAGCTGATACTGTGATACTGTCAAAGGAGGTAACACCTCAAATCCGATGAAACACCTGGCGATGCATAGCGTTTTTTTTAAAAGCCGAGAAATGGGCCGTATTTGATAGCTTGCTGCGAGACCTCACATCGAGCACATCTACTGCGGGTGGGTTGCCTGTTATCGGACCCGGAGTTAGCAACATCCCCCAAAAACACGAAGAGGAGAGTCCTGGCCCCTAGCCCTGCCAGTGTAGCAGAAATGATGATGGCAGCAGCAGCCGTTCTTCTCTGCGTGAGTAGCTTAATGTTGTTCGTGTGTAATTTACATTGAGTAGGCTAACCACGTTATTACATTAATGCATGTAAGGTGAACTAGTAAACATCATCATAGCTACATGCGGCTGTCTTCTTGTTTGATGGCAGATGCTCCCTTCACCCTGGCCAAAAAGGCTAAAATGACCAAAGAAAAAGTGGAAAACAGCTAAACATGAGAGGTTTTTTGGACAAAGTTTGTGTTTTTTTCCATTGTTTAAGCACTGCTTCCAGCCAAGAGTGATGCCATAAATCCCCTATAGCTGCAGAAAAGGCTAACATTGTTATCTTTTTACAAAAAAACAGCTGAACATGAGAGGTTTTTGGACCAATTTTGTGTTCTCCATTCTTTAAGCACCGTTTAAGCACCGGCACCGTTTCAAAAGTACCGGTTTGGCACCGGTATCGGATAAAACCTAAACGATACCCATCCCTAACTGGCACCATGTGTTTTTCACAGATGAGAGCAGTTTCACCCTGAGCACATGTGACAGACATGAAAGGGTCTGGAGAAACAGTCGAGAAGATGTAAGATGTGCCAGCAGTATGGGACAATAGGTGGTGAATTAATAATGCTATTTATAAATTTAGAAAGCCTGTTTAGTGCAGGTGGGGTTTTAGTGCCATGGTGGAATTTAGTCTCACTTGAGAGCGATGTTGTTGCTGCTAAACTGCAGCTATATTGCGACCCCAAGGCTGATGAGATTAGGGTGGAGCAGAAACTCTGGAGGGTAAGGAAAGGGAGAGATAAAAACAGAAAGAGGTGAGATCCTTAGAGAGTGGGAAAAAATGACCAAGAAAGGCCAGCAAGATGAGAAGGACTCAGTAAAGATGTAAGCAGAGGAAGAACTATTTTTTTCTCTCTCCGTGGGTTATTCCTGTTCGAGCCGACTTACTGCCCTCACACGGTGGCCTTTTCAAGGCCAAACAGAGTTCACTCTGTATCCAGCCTGCTGGTTACCTCCACATACAGCTTTGTGTCGCTGCCTTTTTACTCGGCAGCCTTGGAAAAAAAAAAACATGGATTTATATACCCCGAGAACTCCACTCACCTTTTGTGTTTTCTTTAACCTTTGTGTGTCATTGCTGCTGCCGGTGATAGCGCTTGATTTGTGTCAATGTGTCAGATTGCCATGTAATTTACCGTGTACATCTGTGGTCTGCAGTTGATAAATTCTGATAACCTCTTGACAAACTGCCCCCCCAAAAAATCACCTAAGGTCCTCGTTCAGATTGGCTGATATACTGCACATGGTGTAAGTTGTTTATTGAACAATTGTGGGAAGCTTAAAGAGGATAAGCGCAGCAAATGCTACATCCGTTTTAATCATAGTATGAGCAGGCCGCTTTGTCATTGAACCTGCCACATGCAACAATCCTATCTCAGTGGCAGTGTGTGGAATTACATGAAGATCTTGGTAAATGAACCTTTAGAATGGAATTCTCAAGTAAAACCCAAATATGGTGTAGTTAACCACGTGATGACCCTAAACACAGCCCTGAACACAACCCTGAGCAATCTGAATAAATAATAATAATGGATTGCATTCATATAGCGCTTTTTGAGACCCTCAAAGCGCTTTACAATTCCACTATTCATTCACTCTCGCATTCACACACTGGTGGAGGCAAGCTACAGTTGTAGCCACAGCTGCCTGGGGCAGACTGATAGAAGCGAGGCTGCCATATCGCGCCATCGGCCCCTCTGGCCGATCAATTATATCAATATATAATTGATGTTTTTATTATATTGTCCTCAAAAGAAATGACAGTCAGTGAGCAAAGACAAAAACATTCTGACAAACTTTAAAGGTAGTAATATGTCCATTTTACCCTTTAGAGTTAGGGTTCATCCTTATCAAAAAGCAGTAAAGGCTCAACAACCAGTTAAAAAACAACCCTTATAAACTTAATGTCTTTAGAACACCAGTTAAATTGTTACACTCAGTCCAATTCACTTTACTCAAATAGCAAAACTATAGCTGTGGTGGAAAGTTAAAGGTTGGTGGTGGTTTGGTTTAGGAGGCTTATTGCTTTCCCCCATGCATTCTCCCAATTGCATTCATCATCAAGGTTGCTCATTTTGTCAAAAATCCCATCGTAATACACATGATTAGCCTCAATCTTGCCTCTGCCACATGGCCCTTAACAATAAAAGCTGAAGTGAAATGAACAAAGCCAATTCAACTACAATAACAGAATACTGCTTCTGCATCTGACAGGAGATGCTGCTGATAAGGTGTCCTTAAGAGTCAGTACCTGGACCCTGCTGTAAGACAAAAAGGTGGCTGAAAGGGGTTAGTTTTTCACATGATTGCTGTTGCTGAACTGCTTTATATCCACCCATATTAGCCAACAGCAGTACAAGAAGTAAATGAAATCAAGTAACAGTAACAGATTTTTATAACTTACCAGGAAGTCCTATTTTTTGTCGTCTGTCTGTGTATAAATGAAGTTGACTCATACAGCTCCAGCCACTGCCATTAAACTGGAGACCCCCATTTCTGATTATCAGCCAGAAGACTGAGATTTATGTACCATTTGTTTGTCTGTGGTTTTTCTTTTCTTTTCCATTTGCTGGTTAGATTTAAGCCCTAAACACTGCCTGTAGTTGTCTAACATGTTAGGTTTAACAACAATAACCTGACACATTAGTTTAATCCACATTTAAATGTGAGTCTAGTGCCATTTTTAACAGAGTTTATATGTGACAAGCAGGGAATGAGACGCGTTTGTGTCAGGCTTGTACAACAAACAAAAGAAGAAATGTGTTCTCACCTTTTGAACTGATTGATCCGTGGTTTTGTAATGAGAAGTGTGAAACAGCTAAGTGTTCTTTTCCTGTAATTTTAAAATACAGCCGAAATGCTTATAAATGAACATATTATATCTATTTTTTTAAATCTGCACACACACGGTGCAGTTTGTAGGAGTTATAAAGAACTACAGACACATTTTACTTGTGACTGCTCTGCATTTTGTACATATTGAGACAAATTTAAATCCTCTCTAGTATTTAAAAGACTAAGCTGCAGGATAGACAGTTTTCTAAACTACAGGTTTTATCCAGCTGCTGTAAAGGAAAAAAGGGAAGTATGGCATTATAGGTCAAGTTCAACTTGTCACCGTATGTAGCTGCTGACACCATGCTACGTCCAGTGGAATAAAAACTTACAAGTCACCACAAAGTCACTGTTATAAATTTGCAGACCTGAGTGGAATATGATGGAAATTGCCACAGAGAAAAGAAAAAACATATAATAGAGGCTGGACAACTGTTTTTAACTTTGAGAGGTGGGTGTAAGACAATTCTCTGAAGGTTTTACTCACTCATTTGCAGTGTTTCACTGGGGAAAATATGATGTAAAACAGTATTGGAAATGGGTAGCTCAGGAAGAGACAATTTGACTGATTGTTGCATCCCGGCTAAAACTTAAAGCTAAAAGCAACTGAAACTGTGCCTCAGTGTTTTTTAATTTAGGGAAGATTTTGGGCCCGGCTACAGTAATTTATTTACAGTACATATCTGAGCAGATCCCATTTCCCTTCTGTCTGAATTAAGGATGAGTTACAAAGCTCTTTTGTGCTTCTCAGTGGTGAAGTCAAGATTTGGCATGCAGTGAACATCAGTGCAGGGATGTTTTATCTGTTTTCATCAAAAGGAAGCAAAATCCTGCCAACATAAAGTTTCCTTTTATGTTTTATCTCCAGGAATATTTTCAGTATTCTTTATTTAAAAATGCAACAGCATGTTTTCCTTACAGTGAACTGAAGCCCCAGTGTGTGTGTGTGTGTGTGTGTGTTTGATGTTACTGTGGAAACATGCTAATCATTGCATCTGGGTTCGTCTCATCTGTGGTCTGGCGATTAGTTGAGAACTGCGAGGCTGCAGAGGTGCTGTAATCTGAGGATTAGCAGCAGACAGTGAGGGATTACACAGATTGCAGCTGATTACAGGGGAGATTATCTGTGCTGTTACAAAGTGGAGATGGACTGGGATTACCTCCCAGTTTACGTCTATTTAAATAAAACCCTAAATAAAAAAAAAAAGGATGTAGTTGTTATATGTAATTACAATTACTTTCAGGAAAAGACAGTTGGTTCTTTTTCCTTTCTTTTCTTGTTTTTCCTGTAATTAGCAGTTAATCCATGGTGCTTTTTTCCATGTTAGGGAGAGGTCAGTGAACGTGTCAGAGCCGGAGTCTCTGGAGCTGACAGTTTCCAACCTGAAGCCGGAGGAGAGCTACAGCTTCAGAGTTGTCGCTTATAATGATGTTGGGCCAGGAGAGAGCTCCGCCCCCCTCAAGATCACCACAAAACCTGATCGTAAGACACAAACACTCCATCACACACAAACACACACACTCAGTCATCTGTATAAAACTTCTTTTTCTTTTTGCACATTAGTTCATATTTTGGGTCAGACTACAGTTGAGCTCAGTGAGGCAGACTGTCAAGACCAACATCAAACTATGGAGTTCTCTGTTAGCCAATAGCAGAAGGAGAAAATAGGTAGAAAGACCCAGACTTGCTGTGATGCATGGATGGATCCATGGCTGTTGTTGGTTCCTTACACCTCTTTTCTCGTGATCTCACTCAGGTGGAAAACAAGGAATGTCTGGCCCAGATGTGGCCCACATTTGGCCTTGAATAATGTCCAAGTTATATAGGCCAGATGTTACTATAGCAGGCTCACTCAGCGGGTTGTCTAAGCTATTGTAAATCGAAATGTCAAATCATTAAAAATGCATCTGATTTTCCGGTCAGTATATTATCTTTTTTTTTTCTTAAGACATTAAACCTGTCTATGCTTAAATTTAGTGATACTGGAGTGAAATAGGCCTTTATTATAAAATGATAGCTAGCTATCCTCTTGACTCTCATGAAAATCAGATCATGCTGTCCCTGCAGTAAAGGTAACACATGTCTAAAAGTAGCAGCACTGGTAACAGAAGTGTTTGTGTGTGCCTTCAGTCCAAGTTCCCAGCAAGGTGGAGTCTCTCCGAGCGTTGGCTCTTTCTCCAACCTCCGTTCAGGTTAGCTGGGAGCCACCCAGCTTTCCGAACGGCCCCATCCTGGGCTACAGGCTGCTGTGGACCGAGAGCCCGTCGGGCAAGGAGCAGGTGAGCTCCATCACCAATGGTTTATGATGCTTTAGATAGTCTGAGTCATTGTTTTGGAGTTCATTTGACCTTATTCGGTTGTTTGTTGAATGTAATCAATACTCTGTGTTTGTGTTCAGAGTGTGGAGGTGAATGGACAAAACTACAAGATGGAGGGACTCAACAAGTTCACAGAGTACACAGTTCGAGTTTTGGGCATCAATCGCTATGGACCAGGGACTGCCTCAGATGCCGTCAGTGTCACCACCCAATCAGATGGTGAGCTGTGTCTTAACATTTCCTCATTTATTCAGTGTGGAAAATCACATGTATCAGGAAATGAAACATGACATGACCATGTTATAACAGAAGGAAAGTCACAGAGGCTTTTTCTCTGTCACTGAAATTCCACCGGTCTTCAGTATCCCATTATCCACTCTTTCATCTTCTTTTCTCAGTTTTGATAGTAGCCTTAACATCCACTCACTCACCAGTGAACAGCACTTGTCTTGTATGAATCCCATTTGGGTATGCAAAGAGGTAAAACTTCTTTATAAAGCAGTAGATATAGTTCTGTGCACATCTTGTCCACTATTCCCACAGTGGTCTTCAGGAAACCTTCTCCAGAATTCTCCAGGCCTTTTGTTCCATTATCTGGAAAAAGAATATGCCAAACTATTTCATAATGATCTGGGCTCTGGGAAGGCCAATATATGATGGATCAGATACTTTTACCCTGGTTTTGCATGGGGGTTCAAAATCTGATGGTACTTTTCTGCATTCATAATTTAATACATTTTGATAAGATCTGCAAAACCACTGGATGGAAGGCATCCCCAAACCGTGACAGAGCCTCCACTGTGTTTTACAGGTTGTAAGAATGGCTTCTTGACAGCCACCCATTCAGTGAAACTTTTTCAGATTTCAGATAAATCTCTGATTTTTTTTTCCTATTTCTTAAGGACATCACTTTCAGATCCTGTTCATCTGGTGTAGATAAGCAACCTTTTCCTTTGCTCTTTACTCTTCTCATTGCCTCAGATTTTGTAAGGATGCAGTGCACAGCATGCTGAAATATGCCAACTTTGAACTGTTGTGCAATAACACTTTGAGAAAATACAAGAAAGTCTGGCATCTTGAATACAAACTATAATGAAACGAGAGGTGACCAAAGATTCTAACCTAACCCTCACTGTTAATACATCTCTGGAAAATTGGTGGACAAAATTGGAGGGTTAAAATAGCAGCTCACTGTCTTCTTTGGGTTGTGCTGTATATATATACTATTTGGCTAGACTGATTAAACACAGTACAGTAATAAATACGGAACTTCTTGAAAGAATTGTCAGCGTCATACAGTAACAAAAAGAAAAGCTAATTTATTATATTTACAGGATCTATTGCTTCTATTCCTTCCAGCCACGTCCACTGTTAATTTCTAACAGCAGCACAACAATGACACACTGGAGCACAGGCCTTTTTTTTTAAGTTGCCCACAATAGGCTGTTAAAAATCCACTCTCTCTGAAATACCAAGGACATGATCTCAATGGAAGCTGTCACTGTGGTTATTGAAGAAAGTATTGATTTTGGTGGATGTTCAAGAGTGAACTTAACCCATCCAGTTTAAAAGAATCTGAAGAGGATTTTTATTTTATTTTTTGCAAGCTGGGACTTGTTATAAAACGAGTGTTTTCATTTTGTTGATGTCTTATCTCAGTCTGAGGCAGTCCACGCTGAAAATTCTTCCGCTCAGGCCATACATCACCCGTGCAACATGCATTTTATTCAGCTGGGTCCTCAAAAGTCTGAAATACAAATTTGCACAAAGTACATTTTTATGATCAGTAAATTGTCTTAAATTTTGTTTCGATGGGTTATGAATATATTTAGTCACATAACCATAACCACCACATTTAGCTCACACAAAGTGACTACATCTTTAATGTCATGCTATTTTTGAAACAATCTAGACTCTGATCCCGATTCTGACGACTATATCAGCGAAAGATAACCAGACCTCATTTTAAGACACAGCAGTTTCACTTTTCAGACCCTGAAGCAACATCCAAATTATAAAGTACAGCTTGTTAGTACTGGGTTGGACCGCCTTTTTCCTTCATTCTTCATGGCACAGATTCAACAGGGTGCTAGAAATATTCCTCAGACATGAACATGACAAACAGTTGCAGCAGATTTGAATCTCTTTATTCACTACATCTCAGAGGTGCTCTATTAGATTGGGATCTGGTGATTGCAGATGCCATTTGAGTACAGTGTCGTGTTCAAGAAACCAATTTGAGATGATTTGAAGACATGATTAATATGTTATTAATATCCTTAACCACAAGGAGTCCAGAATATTAAAGAGTGACTTGTGCAGTCTGACTGGTTTGAACTGGTCCTAGTTTCAAGCAGCACTTCAACTTAGATCTGAAAACTGCTGGGCGAGGTGGTGTCTATTACCTGGCACTGTGTATATGTGTGTGAGAGAAAGACACCGAGAGAAGAGCCAATGGGAACACAGTCTTTAGCCCTTCTCATAGACAGCCCCCCTTCTTGCTGTCAGGAGTTTCATTAGGAGACTCGGGGGTCTTTAATTAAGTAGGCAGAAGAAGGAGCAGCTTCATTTAAACCTCCTTTTAGCCTGACACATTAAATGGAGTCCACACACACACATACACACACACACACACACACTTTCTCTTTCACATGGTTCAGTATTAAAGTTCGTCATGTGTGGCACAGAAAAGAGGAAGAAACGAGGAAGTTCATAAGTCATGAAAATACTCAGAGAAAACGTAGGAAAAGAAATAGATTCAAGAAACGTATACTTGCATGCACTAGTTTTAGTGACCAGCTAATCACCTTTACTCGCTGATTGTCTGACAAAATCCTCATATCTCACATCTTATTTTAATGTTACCACATAAAAATCCAAGAGCCTTAGCCTTGACGTATTCTTTACAATCACTGATTTGATTAATTTGACCTTTCACTGCCCACTACAGACACAGGGAGTGAAATGTCAGTGGGTGACACTGGGAGCCTAATATGTTATCACAGATACTATTAAAGAGTTTGTGGCCTACAAATAGTGGACACTTGACTAGATAAATACATCAGACTAGACGTTCTCAGGGTGAAAAGGGATTGTTCAGTGTGGATTGTTCACTTGGTAGACATAAGAAAAATTGGACTATTACAAAGTACTCAGCATAGGTTTAGGCATGTCCACATCTAGTTGCCCTCAGAAAGACTAGTCACTTAAACTAATTTTTTTTTTTTATTGTACATCAGTTGATGTCAACTTTGGGTTTAAGCAACCTCAAGCATTTAGAGATGTAGACAAAATCAAGACCAGCTGCTGGAATTCAAGCTGAGGATGAGGATGGGGAAAAAGGCGATTGAAGTGACTTTGAGTCTGACATTGTTGTTGGTGCCACACATGCTGGATTGAGGATTTCAGTAACTGCTGATCTGTTGGGATTTTCCTACACAGCCATCACTAGGGTTAAGAGAGAATGGTCCGAATAATGAGAACATTTCCAGTTAGTGGTGACTGTCTGAGTGAAAACGCCTTGTTGGTATGAGAGGCCAAAGGAGAATAGCCAGACTGCTTCGAGCAGAAGTGAAGGTAATAGTAACAGAGATAACCGCTCATTACAACTGAGGTATACACAAGAGCATTTCTAAACGCACAACACATCAAACCTCGAAGCAGAACTACACAAGATTAGACTGGGTGCCATTTCTGTATAAGAACAGGAAAATGATGCTATAGTTCACACCGATTCACCAAAAATGATAAATAGTAGAGTCCAAAAAGGTTGCCTGGTCTGATGTGACACTCTGACCCTAGCATGGGATCAGAATTTGGCACCAACAACATGGAAGCCTAAATCTATCCTGCCATGTATCAGCACTTTAGGCTGCTGGTGAATGTGTAATGGTGTTTGGGAATATGTTCATCATGTTAATCCCTTTATGACCACAGTGTACTCATCAGCTTGATAACATGCCATGTAGCAAAGGTCGCATAATGTCAAACTAGTTTCTATTTGGTTTTAATTACGGGAATTCACAGTCACCAGTCCAATAGAGCACCTTTGTTAAGCATCTGTTAAGTATATACGCACCTTTTGGCCTGAAGAAAGGGAATACATTATTAGCTTGAGGTCCAGTAATTAGCCCTCGTGGGTATGATTGTTTAAATTGTAATGGACTCACTGGCATGTAAGCACTCGACTTATGCTTATCCAACCAAAGTTGGATATTGCATAAGCTGTGTGGACATTTCCCTCCAAGAAAAAATGCTAATATTAGCCACACTCTGCAAACAAATCTGACATCTGATGATTGTCACACATTTTAACTGCATTTAAATTATAATTTCATTACTGAAAATCCATTTCAAATGGTTCTAAAATATAGTTCTGAAGGGGTCTTGAATGAGGTTTCAGAAGTCCTAGTTTCACTCTGGCTCCCTATACTCTCCTGCTATTATTCCTAGCTTTTGCATGGTAGGACAGTGTGCTTTACATTTTCTACACAGACTGAGTCCTTTAATATCAATGCAACATTCAGCTTCTGATGGGTGTGCTGAGAGGGACGCTGTGATTAATAAACTTCCACAGAGGCAGAGAGAACGGAGGCGTGTGTCCAGCTGCAGTCACACCATAAAAATGATCTGAAATAACACAAACACACACTTGCAGATGCAGAGCGGCTGTATTGTGAATCTTCCGGCTGTGTCTCGATGATAACGGTGACTTGTGGGCTAATTGAATTTACAATAAAACTGATTCATAGACACACGTTGGAAGACACACACACACACAGACATAAATAGCGAGCAGCTGAATCAACAGATAAGCCGTTGACAGTTAATCAGGCATCTGATTGGACAGTTCACTCAAACCAATGTTGCACTTTTGCTGGACACAAAAACGCATCTGCTGCTTTTTCTAGAAGTCTGTCAACTCTCTCTTCTATTATTCATTCATCTCTTCTTCTTCTTCACCACCATCCTCTCTTTTGTGTTCCATTTATTCTGGTGTTTTTCAGTGCTTTTGGTCTCTCTGTGAGTCAGTTAGCAAGATTACACAAGAACTTTGGAGCCAAATTTCATGAAACTTCGGGAGGTGGAGCTCCTCCAGTTTGTGTTTGTCTTCCTATTTCATCCATTCATTTTTTCTTGTCTTTGTTTGATCTCTTTTTAGCTTTCTCCTCTTTGTTTGATTATTTTTCTTTCCTTTGCATCTTCCTCTTCATCTTTTTTTGTGCTTTCATGTACTAAAACCAAGTTTTTTCCTCTCTAAACTTAAAAGCTCTTATGTTTCATTCTTTTTCATCTTCTGATCTTCATGCTTACTCTTTCATTTTCTTCCCAATATCTTCTTTTTTGTATTTCTTCTTCATCTTTCATCATCATCCCGTTTTTCCCCAGTGACCATCATGTTCACTTTGGTCCCCCCCCCCCCTTGTTTGTATATATATGTTTTACTTTTGCCTTTGTTATTTTTTGTAGCTTTTTCTTCTTCACCTTCTTTGCTTCTTCTGGTTTCGTTTTTTTAGGAAATAAAACAAATTTTTAACAAATAAAAGGTTTAGAAGGACTTAAGCAGTCATGTTAAAAACGTTCGATCTCAGTATGTGATCTATCTTACTATAGCCACAAAACCATGAGAAGATTGTCTTTTTCTTCCAATCTCTGTAGTATTCTTCTCTGTCCTTCGTCACTACATTCATGAATCCTCTCTCTGTTCTTCCTGTTGTCCTCGTGCGTGTCACTTCCAACAAAACAGAAAATAGAAATAAATCAAATCTAACTTTCTAAAGCTCTGTTTGTTATGTGTAATTTTCAGACCTTTTACATTATTGCAGCCATAACAATGTAAAAGTAGCATTAAAAATTAAACTTTTTTTTACGTTAAATATTAATAGCGTTCCTATTCATGCATGTACATGTGTAGTTGTCATTTTGCAGGAGCATAGATTTGTTTGCATATTCAGGACTGAACCAGCATGTTACATTTTAAAGTTTAAAGTCATGTTTGAATGTACAACCAGAAATACACTTTTTCTCCATAGCGGCTTCCTTTTTTATTAATAAATAATATCATTAGAGCTATTGTTGTATTTTCGTATTGATTTATATGTTGCATTGTTTGTTTTCCTGACATTTTCCTTTCCTTTACATTTGTCTCTGCAGTACCCAGCGCTCCTCCACAAAACATCACCTTAGAGGTCGTCCTGTCCAGGGTGAGTTTAAATACCCATATTTTTATTCCCTCTTCTCTCTGCTCACATCCATACACTGCAACAACATCCACATCATAATCTGCTCCATTCGCGGTGGTATTACCAGTAAAATCCAACGTTATCCCCTTGAACAGAAAGACTCTTTCACCTTTTACGATCTGAGCTTACAGACTTTAACATCACTGCCTGACTTTCCAGGTTCTGTCTCCCTTGAAGTGACTGATGGCTGCTTATTCTGACCCACATCTAAACAGTGACACAGCCATCAGTCAGCAGTCGCTCTCTAGTGATCTGGCCTCATTTTACTGATTGATGGGATCCTAGAATGTGCATAAATAAATGTCTTTCTGCATTTTTCCCAACTCATTTATGTTTCCTCTGTTGACTGTCCAAGCTGCTCATGTGATTTATGTGTTGAAAAATATTTACATGCTCTAATTCACACAAAGTCAATACAGAAATCGACATTTTATGTCACAAAAAATGAGTGACACCCCCTCTGTGCCCACCAACAGATCAGACAGCCGGTTCAAGGGTTGTAGCCATGAAGTGAAGGAGCTTTTCTAACTTCTTTAACCCTGTGAGACCTACAGTGCTGTGCAAAAGTCTTGAATCAGCCTTCATTTCTTGATATTTTTCTAGGAAGATAGTAAATAGCTGCAGTGATATACTGAAATGTGTGCAAATGTAAATGGCAATATAGTGCACTGCTCAAATAAATGAAGTAACAGTGATCAGAGTTTGGTATTAAGCCAGTAAAACTTGTGAGATATTGATCTGGTCAGTTAAGTAACAGAAGGGGTTGTTAATCAGTATCAACTGCTTTCATTTGAATGAAATTAACAATACATGCAGTACAGGAACAACAATAAGAAGCTATGCATTGTTTTGGACTTGGCTAGGGTCAGTGCCACTATTGTTACCAGGTGATACATGAACCCTACAGAGATCACACAGGTAGTCCAACTCCTCTAGGATGGTACACCAATACATGTAATTGCCAGAAGGTTTGCCACAATAACACAAAGAAAACAGAGAAAACCCCAACAAACATACTCCCTTATGAGCAAGCGCTTTGGTGACAGTGGGAAGGAAAAACTCCCTTTTAACAGGAAGGAACCTCGAAAAGCACCAAGCTGAGGGAGGTGCAACCATTTGCCGTAAATTAATATTTAAGGCTAAAAGTAATTTCTAATATTTGTGTGTTGCAATTTGCAAGATCAAAAGTCTTATATCAATTTGGTCAATCTCAAATTCAAGATTATCCTCTTAGGTATGTCCAGACAGCTTCCAGGATGGCTGCTCTGT
This sequence comes from Copadichromis virginalis, assembly GCF_057382275.1. Classification (NCBI taxonomy): domain Eukaryota; kingdom Metazoa; phylum Chordata; class Actinopteri; order Cichliformes; family Cichlidae; genus Copadichromis; species Copadichromis virginalis. The sequence continues at coordinate 32,287,992 of NC_140624.1, forward strand.
AGGTTCACTAAAGACCTCAAACCTGGACAGATAGTAAACATCAACTTTGGTTTCAAGCTGGATGCATTTCATGTTGATGATTCATTTTGATGATGAGCAGCTACAGCCAGCAGTTTTGAATGGAAGCATCAAGAGTTTTCAAACCCAAAGGCAGTTCTACTGCCGTTTCTACTGACTTCTAATCTTAAGTCCAGCAGTGTCTTGGGAAAGAACAGTCAGAGGAAACAATATGAACTATGGTATGTGCCAGTGTGCCATCCTGTGCTGCCTCAGGATACATTGAAAATGCATAGAAAGGCTGTTGTCTTGACTTTGTCTCAGGAGAAGCCCACAGTGTAGGGTTTTGAAGAGCTTTTATTTAAAAGTATACTTCTCAAATATAACAGAAAATGTGTCTGGTAGCAGACATTCGGGAAAAAAACCAAAATGTAGCAAGGATCATCCCTGTTTAAAGAAAATTAGTCAAAGGAAAAATAATTTGGAAAGCATGTTATTTTTAACACTAGTCACTGCCTCAATTCATATTGAGTGGTACTAAATATGAGTTTAAACGGAATTAATTCCTGAACTGCATAAAATCAGCAGGAGGTGGCTGGAATGGATGGTGGGTGTACAAAGTACTCAAGTTTTACACCAGCAGCTAGAGTTCACGGGCTGACTGGTGTCTGTGGTTTAATCATCAAAGCTTTGGTTGAAGCTTTGATTAAATTTAAATAAACGTCTTGAGTCAATGTGCACTTTTATTTATTAAAATACACTGCCAACCTTCTGAAACCATATTATATTATATTATATTATATTATATTATATTATATTATATTATATTATATTAATGGTTATCTAGTTTTGCTGTTACTTTGCTAGTAATGTTTGATCCAGTAGAACTGCCATTACCAACAGATTATCCATTAGCATTGGGTGTGTGATATGCTACCAACATGGCATACAGACCAGGTATTATCCAGTTTCAAAATATTACCATTTTACTGTCAGACTGTAAAAAACATTTTAAAAAATTATGTAAAGTTTAATTAATTGTTAATTTTTAATTTGTTACACTTAAGGTGTTGTGACAGTGTTTATAACAATATTATAATAATGTTTAAACAAACAGGATAAGCATTCATCTTTGGACCCAGTGTTGTACAGGAGGATATTTAAATCCTAATGTCTTTCTTAGATATTGGTATTCAAGTCTAAAACAGTATGAACTGGTGTCCCCGGTCAATAAACTTCCAGGTTTCCCTGTTCTTGCCCCTCTGACTTCCTTTTTTTTTTTTTTTTGTCTGTCTCGTTTGGCTCTTTTGCCATCAGAATTGTTGTCTAAAGGCAAAGAAAGATGCCCAACGGATTTACTTTACCAAATTGACCATCCCAGCCTTGCCGTAATGGTCCATTTGATTCACCTTTTATTGTTTATTTTATTTTCACTTACTGAATACGGGACAGACTTGACTGGGGGAAAGAAGGGGAGAAAGAAAGAGGGAAAGAGAAACAGCTGAGAAGAGGGACGGGGGAGAAGGGCAAAAGACAAAAACCAACAGAATGAGCAGAAAAAAATAATAATAATAAAAAAAAATGCATATATCGATCACCTGGGTCACCTGCTGAGAAAGAAAAAAGAAAACAAGCAGAAGAGAACAAGAGTAATAGAATAAACAACATCACAATGATATATGGGAATATGACAGTAAATACTAAATATTAAACATTATTGTGCAGCACATAAGATCAACAGAACACAGTGTGCTTTGAGGTAGCAGCCAAAAAGGGTGTAGTTTGTGGGTGTGAGCACCCGTGTGTACACCTGTGAGCATGGACGCGCTTGTTTTTTTTTAAAAGGTTCCTTCATGTAATGATCTGCTAGAGGGTGTGGGGGGGCCATAGCCCCCGTCCTCCAGGGCATGAAGCAGGTATGGAGGAGATCAAAACTCCAGACATCCAGAGGCCCCCAGAACACAAGAGACCAAGGAAGACTAACAGAGGAGCAGCCGCGCCACTGTCCCAGAAAGAGCTGAGGAGAGTCCCAGATGAGGGCTCACTCAGCAGCCGCGGAGCAGAAGCCAGGGGGAGTTGCAGTGACGTGCCCGTGAGCTCCGCTGGCAGCCAGCTGTGCCTGAGTGACCGAGCCCCAGGCCGAGAGGCCGGGGGCACCCCACCTCCGAAGTGGCCCGAGCGAGCCCCAGGCTCCAGGCCCCGATAAGCGGCCGCCAAGGAGTGAGCCGGTGTGTGTACCTGGACGCCCATCCCCAGACACAAAGAACCACCAACGCACCGATGTCTGAGGGAGTCCGCCACCGGCAGGGGAAGTGGTGGTGGGGGGAGATAGGCCTCCAAACCTTGGAGGGCCTGAGATGTCCCCAGAGAGGTGGCGTCTGATACCCAACCTGACATATAGACACAGACATACAGGCACACACAGACACAAACATCCATTCCCACCCTCATGCTCTCATATGCACTTACTCCACACTCAACCAACGTGGAGACAAACATAAAGAGAAGCTGTACACACGATCACACTCCCCAAGCGTACTCTACGAACCGGGTCTAGGTACCCTTGCCCCTGGAGGGGGGAACTGCACCCAGACCCAGGTGGTGTTACCCTTTTCCCTGCGGTGGGGGGAGGCAGACCGCCCCGACTCCGCAGCAGCAGGGAGGCCCCACACTCCAGACCGCAGTCGAACGGCCAACTCCTCCTCCTAGCCCCCCCGCTCCAGCAGGCCGGAGAGAATGGGCTTAATGCCCCTCTGACTTCCTGCTGCAGACTTTGCACCTTTTTAAAAGATTGCAGTCTTCTTTCATTGTCCTGTGTGATGGCACTAACACAACAAAGTATATTTTTGAGTATGTTTGTGAAAATGTTTGGCAGTAACACTGTTTCTAAATTATCCCCAAGATCTTTTATCAGTTGTGGTTTTATATTAGACGATACAATCATGATATTTAACAATACATAGAGATACATCTATGACTTGGAAGTAGTGGCAAATAATATTATCTGACAAGTTTGCCCAAAACCATAGAATCAACAGCTTAACAACGCTGCAGGTACAACCACTGTAAAATGTGATAATAAAATATTATTTTGCTATAACACCAAAATCCCCAATGACCCAAATGTGTTTTGAAGAGATGATGATATGCTGAGAAGAAACTTCTGATGCAAAAATCCATTCCAAAGTTTGGTTTAAGTTCAGCCCGGCACACTGAGGTAAACCAAATCAATATCGAAGATAAAGTCAGATTAGTGCAAAGTTGTTGCTTCCCCAGCAGCCAAAGGCACAACAGCTTGGTTACAGCCACAGGATCCATTTAAGTAGTCCTGTGAAGGTTTTCACAGTTTCTCCTGCCTCTTCTCTGTTTTTAATACCTTGGTCGGGTATTTGAATATAGAGAAGTGGTGGAGATGTAAGTTTGAATAAACTTACCACCTTCTTTCACTCTGTTTCATCAGATGTTTGTGTGATCAGGTTATTTCATGTTACTCAGAAAGCAGCAGTGGAAAAGAAAATCATGAATGTTTCCGTTGGCTGTGTGAGCGACTTATAATTTATGTCCATACAAATGGAAGTTCAGACAGTCTGTGGAGAGTTGACCTCATTTAGTTTCTGTCCGCTTATTTTTCTGCATGTGATTGATATTTATCTGACGATTGGCTCTTAGGTCAAGGCTGATTGATTGGCGATGTCAGAGGTGTTTGATGGCTGAAAGCCTTAGGATACATGTATAACAAAGAGCAATATGGGTGTCTGTTGTTGAAAGATGAATGCCAAACATACTGGAGCTGCAGGTGGCGCTGCCTCCACACCCTGACCTCAACTTGCACTTAGACAAAGAGAAGAACAAAAAACATTTTACATAGGGGCAAGATAATTAGAGATTACTGTTACTGTTATTGGTTGTTCTAACAGTATCAGTGGAAGCAGTAGTGGTACTGAAGAGAAAAGAAAAGTCACATTTCAAGTAAGATTCTCGGGGTTAGTTGAAAATGTTTTTGCTACCAAATGTTGACTTTCTGGTAAACATTACAAATTTCAGACACATCAAAGGCAATCAAAAAGATCTGCTCAAGCTGATTGTCCTCTAAACAGATGTTCTCCATGCAGCAGACATTATGAATTCGGTGAAAGTTGTGTAAGATGATCATAAGTCAGTACCACCACTGAGGACATCAAATTTATATTGTCAACATAGCAAAGTGTGTATCTTCAGGCCCCCCAATATTCTTTCAACGTCAGATTTTTCTTCTTTTTTTCAGCGTGATGAGATGAGAGAAAGCATCAGTGCACAGTTTGTTTCTGTAGCTTTCAGCACTTTCTCAGTTTGTCATCCTTCATGATACTGAGATCAGGGTTGTGGCCAAACTCTGAAACTTTGAAAGGAAACTCAGTGAAGTGACTGCAGTATCTGTATGGTAGCTTTTATAAAAGCTGTTTGATTTCTCTAGATAATAACACGGCGCGTCAATGCTACCTTTATCAAGGATCAAAGATTTCTTTATCTATCACATTTTTTACATTTAGCAGTGATCATGTAACCATCAAGCAAACTTATATAAACAGACAATATATTAAAAAACCCCACTGAGATTTAAAAGTCTGGAATAAAATAACAACATCAAAAATAATGCAAGTTATTTAAAAGATCAGTTAGTTTATACCAAACACATTTAAAATATTTGAATAAATAAACCTTTATTTTCTAAACATTATAGCTTCATGATTGCTACATACTTTGACAACACACCCTGTTAGCCGAGTGTGTATGTTAGCATTTTTATAGAAGGAAAGGAAACAGGTTGTTTGAATTGCAGCACACACTATGTGATTGTTCATGAAAATAACTGCTTTTAAAAGAATAATTTGAATGTGTCGTCTTCTTTTTTCTGGTAATTTTCCATATTAGCAATTTAGCATGTGCTAAAATAAAAACAATCCATTACTGGAGTGTAATAGGGGAGCTTTGTACTGGTGTGCTGCTGCACAGGTGATGTTGAGTCTGTAGTTTATATGGGTGGTGTGGGTCAAAAAATGTCCATGTGATTCCCAGGATCATAGGTCTCCCAGGAGAAAGCTGGATTGCAACAAGATGATTGCAGCTTCACCTGTCAGTGGTTTTAATACAGCTGATTGGTGTATTTTGCAGTGGACTTTTTAATGCAATCAGCCAACTCACACTCACTATGGGAATGTACAGCGCTTATACTGGCTTTGACCTCATTACTCCCAACATCAGAACACTATGCTCAGCACAGCACAACACTGCAGGGAGTGGGGAGTGACAGCAGTAATTTGCATGATTGCATTAGATGTTTGCTGAAGTGACAGTATCATATGTAGATGAAGAACCTGCTCAAGTCGACTGCCTGAACTGGTTTGCAGGCTTTGCTTTATTCCGTAGGCTGCCTTCCCAAATCATTTTCACAGGAGGCTCAAAGATGTGAAAGTTGAAGTATAACAGTGACTTAAAAGGAGTTTTTCTGCTTATTCTCATTTTCTGTCACACATATACTGCCTCACTAGGGATGTTCATTTTAGGCATGGCCAAAGTTTCAAAGAATGAGGTCAGTGGAAGTGCAAATAAACCCGATGAGCCAGAAGATTCCGTTACAGACAGTTTTTTTCTATTATTTTCTCCCCATGATGTCACAGAGAACATATATCCTTATATGGTCATCTCAAACAAAAAGTCCCACCCACCTGCAGTTCATATGTCTTCTCAAAGAGGAGATGCCAGAAAGCTGGCCAAAAGAGCGAGAGAAGTCCAAATAATCTTATCTTAAACAGTGAATGACACAAAGATGCTCACGCTAGAAGAGGTGAAGGTTAAAAACTTAAACTGGAGCAGAAAAGATCCACTTCAGATCAAAGACATGTGAGCTTTAATGATTCTGATGCAACAAAAACATGTTAACTACTCTAAGCTGAATTTGGTTGATCATAAATAAGCATCGACACAGAAATGTGTTTCATAGTGAAATATTTAAAACTAAATACAAATTATAAACTTCTGCAGTGACCAAATCACTCCTTAATTGTGTGTCTCACAAACATACACACACAAACAGCTATCCAGAGTGTGTCTGTGTGTATGTGAGTCCTGCCTCAGTCAGTTTCTCTGTAGCGTGTTGCTGAAGGAAAAAAATGTGAATCTTTCCGATCTTGTCAAGTTTCTGCTGTCAAACCAACTTTTCAGACAAATCTGACATTTCCTCAACTTTCCTCCAGTCAGTGGAGCGTTACTGCGAGTGTGTGTGAGTGTGTGTTGTTGAATGCTTGGCTGAACACACAGCACAGAGTTTACAGTATGTCAGGCTGTGGGGCTTTTACCCAGAATTCTCTGGAGAGTCCATCTAGGGTCACTCTGTGTATATGTATGGCTGTCAGACTGAGGATCAGGAGTGGATTTTGGTCAGAATCAGCTCATACTACAAACTTTTAGCTCTGTTGGTTCACAATTTCGTCAAAAAAGGTTCCTGCTGAAGCAGTTTAACCTCCTAGTGAGTCTCCACAGGAATGTTAGTCTGGAGACTTTAGAGACTCGTCTAAATATTAATTAAAGGAAATAGCAGTGAGGAGTCCAACTGAGCTCAATACAAGATGTTAATTTAACTTTTTAGGGGATAAAATTGGGTTTTTCAGAGTTCTTTATGAAATTTCACTTCTTAATTTTGACAGTTTGTCATGATTCGGCTGTGTGGCAGGCAGGAATTTGACCCAAACGCAAACTAAACTAAATGTAAATAAGGAACAAAATACAAAACACACGGAAACTAAGGATACTGGGCCAACATGGCCCAGGACCATGACACAGTTGACAAAACAAGAAAGTTAACATCCTCGTTAGGGAGTTGCCTAAGGCCTCTCAGTCTCCCTCCACATGTATTCTTGTATAAATATTTTAACTCTGTCGTATTTCCACAAGAACCTGGAAATAATCAGTAAAAATCTTAAGATTCGGGAACATTTAAAAACAAAAGAAGCTGTCATGTACAGTCAACGAGAAATATTTACTGTATTTAAACTGAGCCAAATCAATGGCCGTGATAACCTTTACATCTTTGTACTAAAGGACAGATTTATATCTTTGTATTAATGCTTCAGGTGATACTTGATTGACTCATCAGAGACCTGTTCTACTAAATCAGCCTGCAGCTATAACTGTGTTAATGTTAGAAATATGAAATGTGATCAAAAACTTCTGAGAATAAGCTAAAAATCCAAACCTTTCTCACATTAAAATATGGCTGATATCTCATTCATGATCATTTCCCCATTACATCTGGACTGTTTTCAGCACAGCTGCTGCTTTTAAATTTCTCACTGGAAGTTCTCTTACTTCCTTTGTCCCTGTGCCTCTATGATCGGTGCTGGGTCTCCTCATCATACAGTTTGGAGTTATTTCAGGAACGTTTTGATGTGTGAAGTACTGCTGACCGTGACCTTTTCTTTACAAAGAAGCTCCGATTTTAAAACTTTCCACCATTTTGAATTTAGACACACACTGACTTAAATTCATTTCCTGGTGACAAAACTCAACCCTCACCCTACCCGTACACTAGATCCTCACTATTAAATGCAGATATCACTCATTGTCAGTGTTGGGTAAGTTACTTTAAAATAGTAACTTAGTTACATTACTAGTTACTTCTCTCAAAAGTAACTCAGTTACTTCAAGTTACTCGTTACTTTCAAAGTAACTAGTTACTAGGGAAAGTAACTTTGGTTTTACTCAGAATTCTCTTGTTAGTGTGTTGCTTCCATAACTTTGCCAGTCTTCTAGCTTGCTTACTTGCCACAAGTGCACTGTGCCACCTACCAATAGAAAGGAAAAGATAATGTGCATATTTCCACGAGAGAGGTTTACAGCTGTGGCTCCAGCAAACATCAGCTGATATTAGAAATTAATATTAAATAAATTCTAACAATAGCTGATCAAGCTTAAACGCGCTACTGTTGTTTAGCACGACATCGGTTGGTTTCCTCTTTCGGAGCAAAGTGAGCGATAAACAAACAAGAGAGAAAAGCCGATCAGCTGATCATTGATCAGTTTTCATGATTGAAGCAGAAACGGGAGAGGGAGGGGGAGAGGATGAGAGAAGAAGAGGCAGCTGTGCAGCGTAAAGACACAGAATAACTCCAGCTTTGTGCCTTTTCCATTGTAGCTGAATTACGGGACAAACTGTTCCTTTTCACCTCAATAAGAAACGCGTAATATTTTCTCTGAATACCAGACCGGACGGTTGGCAACTCTAATAACTTATGAACAAAATAAAGTTCAACATCATTAACTTCATAGCACCCACCCAGCTCTATAGAAACTCCGTCATGCTAGCTAGCACGCAGTACGGAAAAAGTCAGAATAACGAAAATAAACTCCACCTAAACTTGGTTTATATCTGACCCAGATAGACTGCAGGTCATAACTTCTTACCTGAAGTTCAGTTCACACTTGGACCGGCGGCCGCCTCGGGTCTCTTTTCCTTCTGCGTCCCTTTTCCTTCATCCACCTGCTGGCCTCCACCACTTGCTAATGTTATTGAATCTGTGGAAGCGCCGCGATAGCCACCACACGAAGTAACGAGTAACGAGCCTATCTAAATCCCAGTAACGACTAACGCGTTCCTGATTTTGGCATAATAACTAGTTACCGTGCTCGTTACCACAATAATAACGTAGTTACTGTAACGCATTACTTAATAACGTGTTAGTCCCAACACTGCTCATTGTGTCAACAGAAATATGTCCCCACAGCTTCTGTACAAATACAATCTCACACACATTTTTTCCCCATTGCCATTGTATTATATTTAAGTTTTATTCACAAAGACAACTTTAATCAATCATCCAGAAGGTAAAAAGACAAATTTTAGTTATGGTTTTATTGATTTATTGAAAAACCTTTATCTGATCATTTACTTGTTTAGCTTTGATTCTTTCTTCCAGTCACAAGCTGCTGTTAACTGTACGTTAGAAAAAAGTACTAACAGCACTAACAGCAGGCAGTTGAACAATTTAACATATATTCATGTTTTTCTTTGGTGGACACAAAGACAAGTAGGACTGTAGATCTTTAATTTCACATCATTAATTTAGAAGTGTTCTGTAGCACATTTTAAATAACCTCAGTTGGCCAAAGTGCTCTACAGCTACAAAATGTCAATTATACATAAGAGTCACTAAATCAACAGTAAATATACACTTAAAAGTCAGTCATGAAATAGAACAAAGCATTTGCATAATAAAAGCCTAAAAACTGACGGATATAATTATGCAGTCTTGTTGTGTTTAAACTAGTGGATCTGTGTTACAATGTAGTTATTAATGAGCCACCATGACCAAAAGTCCTGCATTGATTGAACTAATCTGATCAACATTCATCACCAGGTTGGGTTTTGCTCATTAGGAATCCTCCTCACCTCGTAGGACAGTTGTGATGAATAACAAAACAATAAACTGGATTCAGGTTACATAATTGAAGACATGAAACTATGAGGACACAGGACCCTCCCTGGTCCAATCAGAGTGGGACTGTTTAGCAGTCTGATATTATCCTGATGCAGAGCTTCAGGAGATGTTACAATGATGGTGATTTGGAGGGAAGGATGCACAGAACCTGATGAATGACAGCAAACTGATAATTATGCTTTTCGCTTTGTTTCTGAGGGTCTAATCATCCTGTTACCACGATGACTCCACACAAAACTCAACGATTGGAGATGAGTAACAACACCGGCGAGTGTCAGGCAGTGGGTGTCTGGGAACACCTGGTATAAAGAATCAGGCTGGATGAACAATTTCTTATAATGTGTATGATGGTTTCCACTCACTCCAAATACATGCTTGTTAGGTTGTTTGGTGATTCTGCATCGACTGTGTGAATGCGATTGTGTATGATTGTCTCTGTCACTCTGTGTCACCTGCCCTGTGAGAGACTGTCCAGTTCAGTGGGAAATCCTCCCGCGTCCTGCTCCCAGATAAAGAAAACTTACAAATGAATAAAACTAAATAGGCTTTTAAATAATCTTTACCAGTGAAAAACAGAGGGACAGTACCTGTTTTATATGAATATCCTCTTTACAGATAAGTTTACATCTATAGAAAATGTAAGTACATATAATCCTCGCTCTAAACTCAATTCCACACACTTTTTTTTACTCTTGGATCTGTGTGATATCATAGGGAGGGGATATGTTCACATTTCATGTTAGGAAGAAAAACGCCCTGTCCACAAAACAAAACTTTTTCATGAGGGACAGCCAACAAGCAGAAAGTTAGCTTTAAAGAAGGAGCCGCTTTAAGAGCTTGTTTCATACAGGATGAATTGTGGGCCTGCGCAGACGCCCAGTATTAGATAAATGAGATTTTTTAAACTGTGAATCACGCAGAGCTACTCTAGCAGAGCCCAACAGGATAAACAGGATAGGTCCTTTCTATTAATATTCTCTATATGCAAGTGACCAACTCCTCATACATACACACATATATCAAGTGTATTTTTGGTATAAACCCTAACAGCTGTTAGTTTTCAGAACACACACACAGAACAGTGCAGCATGGCATTGCATGTTTTGTTGCCGACCAAATAGAGACATTTTGCCCTCCGTGTGATTGCTCTTTTTACCCAGAGGGCATTTAAACACATGCGTGCACACACACACCTACAGACACACACACTGGCACACAGTCAGTGTGATTGCAGCTCTCACCCAGAGGACATAAACAAACAATCACAGATTGAATTCAGGGAGTGTTTACCCACCTGGTCCTTTGTGTGTGTGTGTGTGTGTGTGTGTGTGTGTGTGTGTGTGTGTGTGTGTGTGTGTGTGTGTGTGTGTGTGTGTGTGTGTGTGGAGGTCACAGGGCGGATGAGCTATTCTGTATGCCGTGTTCACACTGCAGCTCAGCATATAGAAAGAGAGGAGAAGCCCACTGAATTAATTCCAGGTTCACTTGAACATTTTGTTGTTCTTCAAAGCTTTTTCATACATCGATCGCACAAATTGCTCAGCAGCACAAACAGTCGAAGTACAGCTCCAAATACAATAACACCAACTGTACCCATAAATTAAATGGACCATGTCCTGAATCAGCAGGACTGGAGTTTCTAAATACCTGCTCTGGTTTACAGAGCCAGAGAAGATACAGGAGGTTTGTAAGAGGAAGTGATCATCATCTAAAGTGAAAGAATCGAATACGGCATTAGTTTAGCCAGATGACGAAGCCAAGCTCAGCTATAATCCCAGAAGATCAGCTGATATCAACAGCAACAGATACTGCCAAGTATAAATGACTGCAGATGGAAATATTGGTCTTCTGTGAGCTGTAGTGGTCCTGACTGAACTACAATTTTAGCACTAGTTTGTTTTTTGCATCTCCTCATTCACCTCATTCACTGTCTGCCTCACTGACAGGATGTGGACAGACAAGGGATGATCAGTCATGTCATGGTTCTCAGCAGCCCAAAGCGAAGCTTTAAATGCTGCCAGCAAGGGGTCCACTGAGTGGTCGAGTTCATGAGGGCTTGAAATAGTTTGGATAGGAATTGGGACTTTGCCACTGTGAATCTCACCTGACTTTTCATCTTTCATCTTTCCATCAAGTTTGTTAACCACTTGTTCATTTCAGGCTTGTGGAGGGCTGAAGCCTGTCTCAGCAGTGAGAGACAGGGGACAGGTTGTCAGTCCATCTCAGGGCCAACGCAGAGACACAGACAACAATTCCCTCTCACATTTACATGACACTTTTTAAACTCTTTACCCCTTGAAAGCTGACTAGGAGTAACCCTCAAGGCTTTTTTCTCAATCTAGTAGTTTCTGTCATATTTCATATTTTTCTAGAGCATGTGACTGGGTGCATGTCAGACATTAGTGAGGGTGGTCTCTGTCTAAGCAACTGCTTTTCTAAAAACCTGGAAACTATTTTAATGGTTGTCATCAAACAGTTGATGTATACTCAGGTGTCAAAACTCGGACAAAATGGACAAGATGTGCAAAATGTGTCTAACAAAATGTTAGATGGTGACCAGATGGAAGAATCTCTGATGGAAGAGGAACCAGATGGAAGAGTCTCAAAGCAAGAAGGTTCTGGTTGGTTGGGAATTGTATGTCTGAAGTGTGCATGTACTTCCTGACCTTGTGTGTTTCTTCCTACAGTCCAAAGACATACTTGTTAGCTTAACAGATGATTCTAAATTGATGTGGGTGACAGTGTTTGGTTGTCAGTCTCTTTGTCTTGGCTCTATAATGGGCCAGTATCCTCTTTAGAGTGCACCTCACCTGTTTCCCTGTGTCAGGTGGGGCAGGCTCTTTGGGGGTCTTATGTTTCACAAGCAGTAAAGAAGATGGATAATATAGGACGCACTTGCATTAGTGTGATTTCATATAAACCTCTATTTCTTAAAAGAAAAAAAACTTGATTAGCATAAAGTTTAAAAAGATGAGTACAGAGTGTTGAAACTTCCCTGCAAGGTCTCTAAATGGATGATGTAGATTAAAATATTTTGTTTTTTAAAAAAAAAACTTTTTCAGTTTATTCTCTTTGCAGTTCTGCTGGTTTTCTGTTACTCAAAATGTGTTGTGGTTATTGTGTTTCCTCTTTGGTGGTGATGCTCATCCATCCACTTTCATTTTCATCCAAGTTGCCAGTGTAGCTGGACTCTCAGCAGCCCCAGTGTTAAGCAGAGTACTCCCTCGACTTGGATTGCCAGATGGGGCAGCTTGAATCAAGGGTTTGGCAGTAAATGGCGGTTTTCAGAATATCCTGCCTGGTGTGAAGAGTCCCAACCGGTTTTAAACACTTTCCTGGTTCATCAGGGAACTTAATAAGTTTTGAAGCCTGTGTTGCACATAGAAGAATTTACGTGAAGTACGAGACACCAGAGCAGGGTTGGCATGTCTTTGGTTATCTTCATTAAATTTCTACAAGATGTGTGCGCCCCCACTGTGATTATCAGGGCTGTCTGATTATTATCTGTATTATTATCAGCGTTATCTTCAGCTTTCTGCGGGCCTCCGTGTATTTTTCCTGGTGTCCTCTGAGGGAAAATTAAAAGAGACGGAAGCGCTCTGCCTGTTTGAAGGTGGTGAATGAGGCCGTGCCTTCGCTCACCCTGCTGCTTTACAATGTCATCTACCTCTGAATATAAAGCAGCTGCAGGAGGGATTTCTGTTCCCGACATTTTCTGCTCCAGACTAGGATAAAATAGAATGAAATCATCCAGTGTTTCAATACAGCTGGAGGCCAATTCACCTCTAAAGAAAATACTTCTGATATGAGCTTAATTGTTCCATGGATCCCATTTAGTTCATTCAGTGACATTTAAGCCATGAAGCTCAATAAATGAATGGACACAGCACACTTTAATTGAGAGACATGATTTCTACCAAATATATCCAATGTACATCTGACATTAATACATGAGATGGTTTGTATTTAAGACTTTCTTTAACTGCGCAAATATGTAAATAAAGGCAGCAGAAAATCAGGAAACTGTGTTATGGAGGTTTATGGGTCTCAGTACTTAAAATGTATTTAATAATAAGGTTGACATGGTTGTACAATTGCTTGAGTATATACTGCTGGTTTGATTTGTGAGGCAGTTCTTTCTAATGATTATGATTTTTGACATTTTTTGTAACTTTACACACTGCTTCTATAAGACTTGAGTCTGTTAAATAATGAACACGTAGTAGAAAATTGCTGGAAAGTGCCACAAGATGGTAAGTCCTCTCTATACTCTACACACAACTGCACAAATATGTCAGCAGATACTGGTATTTATATTGCCAAACTCTTTACAGTTTAATAGAGTCTTAGTTTTATAGGATTTCATGAGATTTTGTCCTTTTTAGTGGGAGATATTTGTTACCCCAAGTGTAGGAGTTTAACTATATCTGGATCTTATTTATGAAAAGTGAGAAGGTGGAGCGTGAGATGAACTGGCAGTTTTATGCAGTATCCATAGCAATGCTGGTGTTATAGCGGGCTATTTTGGGGAAGAATGAGCTGAGCAAGAAGGTTTTTGATTCACCAGTCGTTGTACATTCGCTCACCTATAGTCATGCACTCTGGTTGGTGACAGAAAGAATAAAGTTGTGAATACAAATGGCGAGAATGAGTTTTCTCTCTCGGGAGGCTGAGGTCAGTCTTGGAGATACGCTACCTCCTTTGCATTGAAAAGAGCCAGACGAGGTGGCTGGTGCAACTGATCAAGCCTCCTGGGTGTCTATTCTTGGAGATTCTATGGCTATGAAAATTGGAAGCAGAGCACAGAGCAAATGTACGGCTTGCTACAAGGATTCTGTACGTATATGGTTCAAAATGCCTTGGCATCCCTTAGGAGTGCCTGGAAAACATGGCTGTGGCAAAGGATGTTTGATACATGCGTGTTTATTCTCCTACCACCTGGATGGATGGATGGCTGTTTTAGAGGCATGTTTTCAGCACATACATAATGAAGAATGGGAATATTCAGTCTAAAAGCACACTGATGACAGTGTGCATCGATAAAACAAGAAAACATGAACTACTGTTTCAAACTGACACATTTTGTTAGATGTCATGAGAACTGGGTGTCCGACTATGGCCGAGCAGTTGAGAAGTGAGACTGGGGTTGTGCCTGTCTTTTTTCACCTTTGTGCTCCATTAATTTATCATCAAGACTTTCATTTTTAAAGTTCGACTGTAGCTTTTAAAGGCAACTGAGGGAGAACAGAGGAAAGATTTCTTTTGTTCGAGATTGCCACGATTTACTAGAACTTAGGTCACTCTGGTGACACACTGATGGAGATCCAGCTAGTGTGAATGAGACACAAGTGCAAGTTGTCAAAACGATATTTCCATGCAGCCAAAAGCAGTGCAGATGTTCATGAGATAATAATACTGAACATGAGGGAGTGTTTTAGATTTTTACAGGCAGAGTCAAGGAACATTATGATGTGCCTATTTAATAGCTTCAAATTTTTGGATACAGAAATTCTATCCATATGTTTTCTTTTCAGACGATGTGTCCATGTCAGTTCAGACAGTGTCTGCCATTGGTTGGTGAGCAAAACTGCAAAACTGTGTTCAGGTTCACTGCAGTGTCACTGGTGTCGTACCACATGTGAGTTCATCTGTCCACCCGAGTGACTGTGAAATCTGACCTTGGTTCCTTAGATTGTGCATTTGGATGAGCCTTAGTACCTTCAGTAGGACTTGATTGCATTTAAAGTTACGTTGAAAGTGGTATATTTAGTGAAAGAGCCTAAAATGAACAAAAGGAGCTGTTAAGGAGGAAGAGGAGCACTGCTCTCCAGATGGAGAGTCGGTATGCTAGCAGTATTGTCCTCCTTCACGGTTTCCCTCTTTTTGTTCCCATGGGAGTTGTTGCAACATGAATTTAACTTCTGAACTGTTTCCATGGAGACCTCACATCCAACTGTGTCCTGTCAAAGTGGCTAATTAGTTAATGAAGCACGTGGCGATGCCCGACCAGAGAGAGTGAGAGAGAGCGAGAAAGAGTGTGTATGGAGGAATCTGGCTGACTCTCACATATATTCAGTTTGTCCCTATCCCCAGCCCCCTCCATCCTTCTGCCTCTCCTCTCTTCCCCCTCCTCCCTCTCTTTCCTCTCATAATCAGTTCTGCTGTAATCAATTAGCTGGATGAGGAGCAGCAGAGGGAACAGGTGCAGCTAAATGTTAATGAATTCCTCTGCGGCCATCCTCACAGTAACACTGGCTGAATATTTAAACTGCTTGTTGGCCCAATGACTTCACTGCAGCTGAAGCAGGGATCCACACACCATTGCTCTGTGTCTTTTTAAATATGTGTTAATACGGCAACATGTGAATGTGTGTTCACATGTTGGCATATGACAATCCATTTAGTTACCTTTTTTTTTTAAAGGGTGACAACAAAAGATGTTGGTTCTAGATTGGCTGAATAACGAACCAAAGACCCAAATACACAACACTATGAGAACTATTCAAAACTTTAACTTCAAGGACTGGTGACACACATGTGTCTGGTCATTTTAGGTGAGTGGAAAGCAACACGCACAGTCTTTAAAAAAGACCAAAAGTACTTATACTGGAAACTGGAAAGAATAATTAACTGGTCAGATGCAACACTGAGGTAAAACTGATTAAGACTCCAATTTTTACAAAATGAATATAAACTCAAAACAGAGCGTCCAGCATGTATTAAAAATGTCACATCACAAATCACATTTAATTCAATAATGTTTAAAAAGCACTTTGAGGTATGACTTCATGAACAACATGCACGAACCCTGTGCAGCACCACGGCCCAAGCCTGTTGGGTCCTAACGGAAAAGTTACATAACTCACTAAAGCTTCGCAGTGTTATTGAAGCACCTGGGCTCTGTAGTGTGGTCATCTAATCACATTATTTTATTGCCACCTAATTCAGCCAGTGTCTCAGTTAATACCCTTCTACACATCTAAATAAAAACTTCTCATATTAGGCATGCTATATCTACAATCTCTTTTGCAACACATGTCAGCCATTCACCAGAGTTTGTTGTTGTTGTACGACATCTGCAATGTAGTACACACCAAAGTGTAGGGATGTTTCCACTTCTTCATGAAGTTTCATGAAATTCAGCCAGGCACGTTTTGCATGATCAAGCTCATAATCAACAAATTCCAGTCTAACAATAAAGAGAAATAACATAAATACGTAACTAGAAGAAGATATAGTCTGGGGTTAGTACAGAATCTTTAGATTTCTAGATGTTTTAGACCCCTTAGTTTAAAGTTTTTCACTTTATTGTATGGTAGTTTTAATGTTCAATGCATATAACTGAGGTTTGATCACATCTTGTATGCTTAATAAACTAAATGAACAAAGCAAAAACATGTTTTAATTTGGGATATTTTACATACGCATTTGTACTGAGGATAAATTATCTTTATAACTTTATACGCAGGCTAACCTTGCTAAACTACTAAGCAGTATATTTGCTGTGTCTGATCTCTACAGTAGGGGAATTTAATTAAAAGTCACATGACCTATAATTCTGACTGAGGGTAATGATGTCAAAAACAAGCCACGGGGGATTATTTTATCCAATACACATCATTTCCTCCTTCCGTAAAATTTCTAAATATCCTCCAGTTTATCAGTTTAAGTTGGGATTTCTGTTATTATCAGTTACACCCACATGTATCAGGTGAACGTCTGAAAGAGATTCATATGATGAGAGAAAAAAGCAACGGAGACACAGAGAGGATTTTTCTATTCTAATTCATTAATCTTCATTCATTAATGTTCAGCCCACCTGACACACACACACACACATTTTGGGTCACACTGAGTATATCAGCAGGCTGGTTGATGGCAGCTGCCTCACAGAGCAGAGCACACTGGGGGCCAGGCAAACATCTGTTGTGTGTGAGCACGCGTGTGTGTGTCTGTTTGTGTGTGTCAGAGGTGGGTTGTTAACATGCAAATAAAGCAATTAAAATTCATGCGACACACACCCAAACACACAGATACACACTCACACACGTGCAAATTGAAATAGAAACACAACAGAAGCCAGATGAGCTTCTCTGTTGATTGCTGATCAGATTTGCATGCAGACCGTTTTCACACTCTCCTGCGATGAACACCAATACTTCCAGAAATTATGCTGTATTTATGTGTTTGTGATATATTTTGACAGCATGCAGTTGAAGTTCCACCCTCGGGATTATTTAATATTTTATTTGCCCATACATACAGAATAGAAAACACTTTGTAATTCCCAAATCCATGGAGCATATCACAACCATGATATCAATGTAAAGATCATACTGTCACGTCAACCTTGGTATGCCTCTAGATAATTAATACTCCATGTGAGCTGGTGAGGGTTGAAGCTGAAAAAATGAGTCTTTAATGTTCTTTTTTAAATTCAGATTTTAAAAGTTAATTTGGACATGGACTATTAAACTGAAAGCCACATTATCGCTCTGATAATAGGTCTATAATTTTGGAACAAAATTTTATGTTGGTGGTTGGAAATGATTCTGAATTATTACCCAAAATTAAGAGATTTTAAATCTACATTAAATGACCCAAACTGCCCATAAAACCTGTAAATCAAACCACATAGAGACAAAAATACCCCACCAGAAGCGAGCAAGAAAGACACAGAAAGTGCGATGTAAAAATAATTACAAACACATAATTTGGACTACACATTAACCCAAATCATTCAAAAAGAGTTGTAAAATGTCCAGAAACAGGTGAAAAAAGAGACAAACAGCAACTACCAATGAGCCCAACATGCTCACAAAGTGATGAATAGGGATTATAAAGAAATCTAAAAAGATACAGTGGGATGCAGGAGAATTTTAAAGAAACAGATAAAATACATACTACAAAATATATAACTATACTACCCAAATAACTGGAACAAATTCTGATGGGCCTTAGGATTCTAGATGCATTGCCAGGTTTTTGTAGCTCCATGGATTAGGGGAGTGGCTCACTTAGCATCAGTCACCAAAGCAATCAGTGTGTCTTGCGCTGTCTTGCCTCCTGCTCTTGTGGAGTTGTTTGGACTTGTTTGATTTATGTCATTTTCTTCTGTGTGATCTCCATATTTTGTCCTTCGAAATGAGTCAGGGTCATGACAATGGAAAACAACTGCAAAGGTGCACAAAGTTGCTTCAAAAAGACTCACAATGACCTCAAAGAAGTTCAAGACACAACAGAGAGACCCATAAAGAGAACCAATTAGATTCAGTTCAGTTTTATTTATAAAGCACCAAGGTGCTTTATATTGTAAGGTAAAGACCCTACGATAATAGAGAGAAACCATCAATGACCAGAAAAAAATCAAACGAATATTTTTGAATAAGTATTTGTCCACAGTGGGAAGAAAAAACTCTCTCTTTTAACAGGACGAAACCTTTGGTATAACCAGGGTCAGGACAACCACGCAAGACATTTGCAGGACAATAAGAATCGAAGTGAAACTGTATGAAGGACTATGAACTCTATGAACCTCATCACCAGTCAGATGATGTTTGGCACCTTTGTTTACTGTTTTCTATTTCTTTTTTCTAGAGCATCAAAGTATCCTGGCAGCCTCCTCCACGCAGTGCCCAGAATGGGATCATCACAGCTTACAAGATCAAATACAGGAAGACGGGCCGGCGTGGAGACCAGGAAGCCATCGAACCCAACAACTTCTGGTACCTGTTCACTGGTAAGTCTCTTCAAACTGGCATGTGATTTGATTTAGTCTGGAAAAGAGAAATGGTTAAAGATGTATCTGCTGTTGGCTTTATAAAACATCACTCAAGCAGGAGCATTTGTTGGGAAATTTAGCACAGAAGAAAGAGAAATATCTTGTTTTTTTTCATGCACACAGTACTTGTTAGTAGGATCAATTCAGTCTCATCAGGGGGCTGTTATCTCTCAGAGACTACAATATATCACCAGACTCATCCTTTTGTATTTGCCCTCATTTTCTCTCCCAAATAAATATTTTAAAGCTGCACTCTTTGTTCTTACAATGACTCCGTTTGTTTGGCCCAAACTACACAAAAACTGCTGTACAAATCTGCAAGACTGCAGCCAGATATATATATATATATATACACATATATATAATATATATGGGGATTTAATGAAAGCACAGAAGATTGTTTTCACTGAACGTGATGGGAGTCTGACAGTCGGCATGCATAAATCTTCAAATAGAGACAAAGAAGACGTAAATCCTAAAGATATGTGTGTGTGCTTTAATATGTCTGTGGAACTGTCAATTTATTTCTTTACTTTGGTGAAAAACAGCTGCAAGTCTGGGTCTGTGTGTGTGATTGTGTGTCTGCATTCAAACTGCCACCAGCTATTATTTCAATTTGAGGTTTGCAGGATTTGAATGAAACTGATCTTCCTTTTCATTATTTTCCACTGATGGTTATCTTCATCTGTCTGTCTGCATCAGAATTCATTGCCCAGTGGCAGCTCTGCTTTTGTGTGTGTGCGTGTTTGGAATCTGATCCGCCTGCTGCAAGCCCGGCCGTCAGCAGTAATCACTCCTTTTTATTGTCTGATAATAAAAGACAAATTTAAATTAATAAAATTATTTCTTGAATAAAAAAAAAAAAAACTCAGCTTCTCAGAGGAGGTGAAAAGAACGGCACATTAAACAAACATACTTAACGCTAACATTAAAACTTAAATTTACTCCATTTATGTAATGACACGTATTACCTAAGCCCCAAATCCAACCATGCACTTTCTTAACTGCTTATCCCACATAGTGGAACAAGCAGTGGGAATTTCAAGGTAAAAAAAAATGTGTTTCCTTTTTTGAATGAGAATGATTAAATATTCTTCAGAGTACTGTCTTCTCAAATGTCTGCATAGTTGTGGTACGCATGACATGCTAGGTTTACTTGGCCATGTGTGTACTGGGCATCATTGTCACAGTTATTTAACACTTCTGAACTCTGCTCCTTAATAGACTGTAACACTCTGAGTGTTCTGATATCAGGCTAGATGGCTTAAGTGGTCCAATCATACAATCTGACAGCAGCACAGATTTAATCACTCTGGTTTCTGGTAGCTTTTATTTGTTGTACTTTTTTGTAGCCTTGCTCAATTCCTCCCCTCTGCGGCAGTAACGGTAACACCAGCTCCCACTTTAGTTAATTAGCGTGGGCTACAAAAATGAGAAGGTAAGGCTCCTTTTGAAGCTGAGAGACTCGGCAGACCCGGCTATTTAAGCTGCCAATCTCAAAACTCACACAGAGCGCAAGTGGAGTGCAACTCAAATGTTAGACAAGGCCTTAAATTGCCTGAAGCACTAGGAAATTGTTGGTCTTATGCAATCCAACACTGTCGGCCTAGGGTGGGTTACAGTGCCAAAAAGACGATCCAAAGGCTACCAGAAAGGAGAGGAAAGAGCTTGCTATCTTCATAGTAACTAAGGTGGATGGAGGGAAAGCGCACAATTATGGTGTGAGCCAACAACCTCACGGTAAATGGTCCACTTGGGAGTCCATCACTAACAGGACCATTACTGACACTGATATTTGGAAGATCTCCCAAGCAAGTCTACAACCTGGCCAGTCTGCCAGTAGCAACACTCGACACTGGAAAGAGCAGAACTAGCTGGTTAGCAGCAACTGAATTTTAAAAATAAGGGTGAGGGAACTGTCCAGTCGTAAATTGAAATGTTGGCTCAAATGAATGAAAAAGCTCTCGAATCATAAAATAAACTTGGGTAGTGGCCAGTTAAGCTAGAAAGCCTATATAAGACTTAAGGTCTGTCAGAGAGGTCCATTAGAAATGTTGTGGAAAAAGGCACCAAGACCACAAGTGCAGTGCAGAGGAGCCTTTCAGCATTTTGAATTAGCGTAGGTGAAGACTAGTACACAGCTCCCTGCTACAGTTACCTGTGCTGACATTCAATTGCAAACTTTAAACTTTTATAAAAATCCAAATATTGGAGTTATTCAATTTAAACAACAATCACCACACAGTCGATATGACAGTGAGCCTCAAGTGGCCATTTGAGGAATTGTATTTTTTGTATTTCATTTTTCAGTCCTGGAGTGGCACTGGGTCCATATATGACCATTAATGACTGTGACACCGTGTTGATTGTGAATCGGTTATAAGCAGCAAACCCGTGTTTTTACAGCCGTACAACAGGAAAACGATGATGGCATAATGACATGCTTTCACTCTCTTTTTCTCTTTCCAGGTCTAGAGAAGGGCAGTCAGTACAGTTTCCAGGTAGCAGCAATGACAGCAAATGGTACAGGCCCGGCCAGCGATTGGTACACTGCTGAGACGCCAGAGAATGACCTGGATGGTAAAAACAGAGAGTGATAGAGCGTGTGTGTGTGTTTTTGTGTGCATGTGTGTGTGACAGCGGTGATCTGTATAACAGGATGTAAATACCTCCACTGCCCTAACACTCGCATAAATATTTAACCAGTTAAAGAAGGGTGTCGGGTGGATTGATGGAAGTTTTAGCTCAAGGAGGGGGATGTGAGAGGAGATGGAATAAAGCGGAAAGAAAAGGAAAAGCAGTCGTCCATGTGTAAGAAAACAGAAAGATTTGCTTCATTTAAGCTTAAATACTAATGAATGAGCAGTACATGAACAACGTAAAGAATTTGCACATTTGCATATGAGGGTAGATAAAAAATGTCATTTGAGAGTTTTTTTTTAATTTGTCCAAATAAAAAACATCTCTTTCTCCCTCTGCTTTCTTCTGAATTATGTAACAGTCACCGAGCCTTCCATTTGGACTGCTATCTAGCATTCAAAACAACCATAATGTAGTACTGAACAAATTTGTTTGTCAGCAGCTACTCTATAACACCCTCAGCAAAGACATAAGTGGAGGATTTAGTGCTTTAAAGTTAGTCTGTTCTCCTCATTTCCTGTTCTATATTCTTATTCATGGACTAAAGTACTAGAACAGCTTTGTATGACCCCTGTTATCTTATACTGGGTCTTGGTGCATCCCCTCAGGTTATCAACTATCTGAGACACATTTCAGCCCCAGAATGTATATTTTGATGGGACATAAGTATAAAAGGTACTCTTTAAAGATAAACTGATAACTCAGTTATAATGGTTACTGTATATTCATAAGCATTAAAACTGTCTTCATATCTGCCTACAGCTACGTTATCGAGAGTTACAAAGCCATTACGAGGCTACAGACAGAAGCAAAAACAATCAGCAGAAACAAACTGGCTAGCAGCTCTGGGGATTTTCGACCCTATAACTCTTAGCAGAATAATTTAAAAAACGATAACCAGCTCAGCACCAGGATGTTCTGGTCAGCAGGATGCTGCAGAGATAAAAACAACAAACACATCCATGCTAACTGTGTTCCTGGGCCGGGACAGAGGGAGACACAAATCTTATTTCGATGGATTATCACTCAATAAAGTGATATGAAGCATCTCCCCCCGAGGACCGAGAGTGCTCTAATCTCATCTAATCTGTTCCCGAGGAATAATACTAAGTGTCAGGTCTTTTTAGGGGTAACAGGGTTAGCATTTGTTACCCACAGCTGCTCTAAGTACCTGCTTCTGTGAGCACTAACAGGGTTAGCTTTAAGACTATTGGCGGTGGTAGAGGTCAGTGATGTACCGATGTCCCCAAACCACAGTGCTGTCATCGTCTTTGTGTCTGACATTTTATTGTTGGTTTGTTTGCAGAGAGTCAGGTGCCTGACCAGCCGAGCTCCCTGCACGTCAGGCCGCTTCCCAACAGCATCATCATGTCCTGGACTCCACCGCTCAGCCCTAACATCCTGGTCAGGGGTTACATTATTGGCTATGGAGTAGGCAGTCCCTACGCTGAGACGGTCAGAGTGGACAGCAAGCAGAGATACTACTCCATTGAAAACCTAGGTATGAAAGTGGCTGGAGTGACTTCACCTATAGTTTGCAAAGAAAATGGATACCATTTTCATCCAGGACACATTCAGCCTACATTACCTGCCAGCTAGTGCCAACAAAAGGAGACAAAATAGACCTTCCAACTGAGAGCTGTACTTTCAAAGTCTGATTTACTGCAAGCAGTGGACAGGTTTAATATTTGAGGCCAAAACAGGTCACCATTTCTTATGGATCGACATAATTTTTCCTCCATTTTCATTACAGCTCAATGTACTGAAACAAAACGGTAACATATGCTGATAAATCATGAATATTCAAAAAGCGTATAATTGTTACTAACCAAAACAGAAGCACAAACATCTTTGGCAGTCTGCACCTCAAAGCAGGACTGCAGAGGTGATTGAGAGGTCCATTTCACTGCCTCAGATTAGTAAGGGGTGGGCTAGCAGATTGGACTGTCTATAGCTCTCTGTGCTGGGTACTCAACTGTTTTCTCCTGTTTTTGGTTAGACAGGGAGCTCACCACTCCCACTGTACTTAGTGAGTCAATCAGACTCACTAAGTTCCTAACTCCTGTATCCAGATGGATGAGTGATATAAAACTTCATCCCTGTGCAGTTGTTATGAAGGCTGAACTTATCCATAGAGACCAAAACTGTTATCAGTAAAAGGCTGTATACATGTTAATTTCTGCTGTAAAGTTGGACATTTTAACATTGGATTCTGTGTTTATCAAAATGAGCCAGAAGATAACCACCACCAAGGAGATGGTTGTTTTTTTTTTTTATTTCATCCTGAGAGGCTGCTTGGCTTATTTTTACTGTAGAGGCACTCTTGTGACACAAGTTGCTCATTTTTATAGGCTATTCACCCTTTTACTAAAGTCAAAGTTTGTTAAAATTCAACCTTGCTTCCAAAGAGAACATCTTAGAGTATGAGATTATCTACATCCAGTGGGAACCGTCTTAATGTAATGGCTCTTATTTGACTGTGATTTTACATACACATACACAAAAAGCCCATTAGGACAAAGTATCACAGTTTGGGGGAAAAGTTTTGGATATTTAGATACTGAGACTGTGTAAAACAACTAATGTGGACAGAATTTTACTTATTTCAGCAAAGTGTTCATCCTTTAGGAGCTAGGTGCCTTACTGTGAATTTAGGATATTCTGGATCTACTTAGTGTCTGGCTAAAGGGCAAACTGGCAGAGCTGTAGGACACCTGATGCAACACCAGGCCTCATAGCCAGAAACACCTGCAGTCATAAGCAGAATATTAATCACCAATAGTTTCCATCACTGTCAGAACCTTTTTTCATTTCTTGTCCTTCCTCTTATCAGCGCCAAAATAATTCATCATGTCATGGCATTTCCAGCATGCTTATCAACAGCACCTACTTAATAAGTTCATCCTTCATAAATCCAGCTGCTCCTGCTGACAGCGTGCCAATATTGACACACAGCGTTTGCCTCTTCCATTAATTCATTATGAAGATGAAATCCCCCCATTTAATTACGATCAATAATTTAAAAGAATTTAATAAGAAAGCTGCTTGAGGTGGAAATCTAATTGTGAAAGGTCGAAAAAGAGAAAACATCCTCCCCAGTGAGTGCAACAACCAATTTGCATGCCAAAGAAGACAATAACAAATAGGGTGCAATTTTATATGTGGCTGAGAATTCCCATCTCAGGTCTCATAATGGAGGAGTGATGGAAAAAATAAAATCGGGCCGTTGTGTTGCATGCACACATGGGAGTGAGTGCACATATGTACACGGTATTTATAATTCATAGCGATCATTAATTCATGCGTCTGGGGAGCGGAGCCGCCGTGTTTGCCTAACTGCTGCGAAGGTTTGGCGCAACATGGTGAGAACATGCAGCATCATCACGCGTGACCGGCTGTGGCAGGATGAGCCGCTGCATGATGATGACTACAGATGTCTGCGGCAAGGGTGTGGCTAAGCGGGTGGCTGTGACTTGGCCACTAACCCCGCCAAAATTATTTGTCACATCAGTGGAACTGTGGGCAGAAAATATGTGGGAAAAATAGAACAAAATAATCAAAAAAATGCAATTATATGTAGTGGAAGCTCTGACAGCTAGTTATGACTTCAAAACAATAAAGTTCTAAAAACTGAATCCCCCTCATATTCCTCATGGTGGTTTGGTCCACTGCCTACAATTCTGTAAGTCCTTTGAAAATTTACAACAAAGGATGTGTGAGACGATTTTCTTTACTTCTGCTACTCAGCTCAATAAAACATAATTTAGTTAGAGCTACTGTTGTCACTGGGAGATTGATATTTACGCTAGCAGCAATTTATATTTGGCAGCAGGACTCTCTACTGAGAGCTCTCCAGCCTTTCATGTGCATATGTGGAATGTTGGAGAGCAAGCATGACAAGCAAAACCCACAAAATAAAACAGGTCAGGGATCAATCATCACAAAAAACATGATAAAGTGGGTTACCAATTGGCTTGCAGATGCACCGCTGCACCGTTGACTTTGTGGCCCAAATAGAAAGGAATGTTTGACCTACATGACCAACTTGGCCTTGATTGTTGCTTCTTTAGTTCAGCCACACCTGCCTTATATGGACCAGATGAGGCATTTGGACCACGTCTGTCCCACAAACTCTTTGCTTAAACTAGTTAAAGCCAGTTTATGACATTTAAACCACATGTGAACAGTAGGACACTTCTGACTGCGCATCTAAGGTATTCTAGGTTAGGCCCACCTCATTACTGAATCTTGTGCTTTTGAGTTATACCAACTGATAACATGGCAGTCCCCCTCTAACACCTCATTTTTAAAAATCCTGTAACATTGGCAGATTTCAAGTCCTGCATCTTCTTGAAAAAGTGCAGCTTTCTGTGTTTACTGTCAAACTACAGAAAAGTTACAGTCACTGAGCAGGGTTTAGCTAAAGACTTGTGTTCATGTCGAGTCACTTTGGTCAAACTAGTCTTGACCTTTCCCTGCTTACTTTTAATGATGCTTCCTTTAAGTAGACCCTGCTGAAACACATAGAAGACAGCAAGCAATCAGTTGCATCTTAACATGATAATGTACTGTGGCAGATGCCATTTAAAATGACTCGCTCTCTCTCCGTCTTTCTTCTCCTCAGAGCCAAGCTCGCACTATGTGATTTCCCTGAAGGCTTTCAATAATGCTGGGGAGGGAGTCCCTCTGTACGAGAGCGCCGTCACTCGATCCCTGACAGGTAGGATGACTCACCAGGCGCCGATAACAATCCTAGTAATCTGTGTTTACAGAGCACTAAGGCATCAGATTTGATTAAAATATAATAACATGCCAGTGCATAACATGAGGCTTATATTAGCAGTATTAGCTGTATCACTAGATGGAGCGTATGTGTCCAACAGTATTAGTAGCTTTTTGGGCATTTTAAGCCTTAGCATTAGTAGTTGTAGCTGAAATTATTAACTTCAGTGGAAGTAGCGGTAGCAGCCATTGTAGGAGCAAGTAGGATTAATAGCTTGAGAAATAATAACAGTATTACACTTACACTTTTACGTCATATTTTGCTTACTGTAATAGCCCACCTATCAAAGTGGACACACACCTAATCATGCAGAGGTTTAAGTCCAGTTACTGTTTGAACAGTTGAGTAAGATGAAGATTGTATCAGGTTGTAAACATGTTTGCTTTCGCTCTCTTTTGGAGCCAATTCGAGTGGCCACTAGAGAAACTGTGGAAGGTTTTGGCACTTCCACACTGGCCTCATTTTTCAGTGCTTGAGGCTGCAGCTTGATCAATATCCAAGTCAAACTCATGACTGGGAAAATCAAACTTTTTGAAAAGCTGATATATCTGGCTTTGTGCTTTTAAACACTGAAGGAGGGGCTAAAGCAAGCACACAGAGATGGCTTTAATCAAATTTTTTTGCTGTTTTGTTTGCAATTTCTCTTCCAGGCAGGTTTGAGCTGATGCTAGTGAAACCAGTGTAGTTATATTTTTGATTTAGAAGAGGCACTTTCTAATAATTAGGCTTCAATCTGGATGTGAAGTCCTGAAATATTAATGCCGAGGACTCTGCTAACATGTAACTCCACAGCCTTTGGTGTGTTTAACATGTACTGTAGTTATATTTGTTTATATATTGATTGATATAATGTTTGATGGCTTATACCCATGCCTTTATACCATGTGTGAGTGTGTGAAAGAGAGAGAGACTCATTAGCTGTCCCTGCAGACGATGAGCTGCAGAAGTGAGATAAATGAAACACATCCAACTCAGAGCCAAGTTTCATCTTATGAATTAAACAGCTGGCCCTTCTCTGCACGCCCAGCAGCCTGCAGCTGACATAAATCCTTTATAACTCTCATAAAATGGTTCTACCCTCATGATGTGATGATAGTCACAGGAAAAACCAGCAGTGGAGAAAACTTGGCTCACCAAAGTTTCTTAACCTTCAGTGCTGGATGTTTTTGTGGGGAAACTCACAACGAGGTTATTTTTAACTTGTTGTCTTTGATTGAGATTTCTTTAAGAGAGGAAGGGAGAGGCGGTGGATGGGAGATAAGGGTCAGATGTGGATCTCATACAGAGAAAAACAGAAGAAAGGGTCGCTGGATAGAGAGACATTTCATCAACTTTAATGAAACCCCATGGAAAGAGTATGGAGGCAGAAAAATAGATGACCAAGAAGGGCATAAAAGTCCAAAAGAAGAGACAAAGGATCAGGTGTGGTCATGTTTACAGTGAGCAATACTTTTTCTCTCTGTAGTTCTGCAGACGTACAATAAAAAGTTAATTTTTTAATAGCAATATAGATACACCTGCAATTCTGCAGAGATCTGTAAACACGCCTGGGGTTCTGTATTTGTAAACACATCGAGAGACCTTTTGAATTACACAAACATATTTGGTCTTGTGGAGAAACACATAAGGAGATGTATGGATATTTGATAAACACCTGCGGCTGTAGAGATATTGTTGAAAACATCTGGAGTTCTGTAGTAATGCATCTCCACATGTGGAGCTTTTTGGACATTTCTAAACACACCTGAGTGTCTGAGAGAGTGGAGGACATCTGTAGATCCATAGAGATTTGTAAGTACATCTGGAGGTTCTCTTGGCATATGTAAACACATCTGGACTCCTATAGAGATACACCAACACATGTTGATTTATGAATATGTTGGCTAAGTAGTACTACACACTTCAGCACTTCCAGAGGCTTTCTGTAGATTGTTAGACTTACTGGCATTCTGCACTGATCGTACCTGAAGATCTTTACATGTAGATAGGTACGATCAGGTTTTCTGTTGACACATTTGGAGTTCTCCATACATATATAGCTAAAATTTTCAACAAATGCAACAGGTCTCCAGTTGTCTGAAGGAATCTCTGGTTATCTAGACAAGAATACATATCCGTATTCTAGAGATTATAGGACATCCTGAATGGGGATACTGTCTCAAGATATGTAGACATCTTGAGTTTCATAGAAATACAGACACATTGAAATGTTGCATTGATACATGTACTCCAGATGTTTCTGAGATTTGTCAACATGTTTACAGTCTTTCTGAGACATGTTGATCTTCATAAAGATTCAAAACCATGTGAGGTTATTTTACATGTTTGAGGAAATATCCAGAGTTTTGTTAGTATTGCATAGACACCGTGAGTTTTCTAGAGACACGTAGAAACATCTGGAGTTCTTTGGATCATACATATATGATTTTCAGCAGATTTGAAGACATGCCTGTGGTTCTTTAGAGATTTGTAGATATGCTAATGTCAACCAGAGAGTTCAAACACACAAAAAAAGAATTTTACAAATTTTATGAGTTCTCTGGATATAGGTAGAAACATCTGGAACCCTTGGTATCTGGGAGATTCCAGAGTTTTCTGGAGGAATGTAGCATTTTTTAGAGATGTGCAGAGACACATCTTGTAATCTAGAACTCCTAAGATGCATCTTGAGTTTTAAAGACCTGCAGATTTGTAGACAGAAATGGAATAATCTAGAAATTTGTAGACAAAAACTTAGATTTCCTGAGATTCGTAGCCCTATCTGAAGTTTTCTGGAATCTCACAGAAACATCCAGAGTAGAGATACATATACATATGCATACATTTTGCACTGATGCATACACAAAGCTGGAGCTCTTCAGCGATGCACAGATACAGGGGGAGTTCTTTACAGATAAACAGTCTAACATGGCGTTGCAATGTGACAGTCAGGAGTTGATAAGCCGAGACCCTGAGGGCTGAGATAGAAACTAAACCCATTACTGTTCTGCCAAGGTCGTCAACAGTGACACACAGACACACCTACACCCGCACACACACATTGTCTGTGTGTCCTGTCATGGCAGCAGCCTGCTGGAGAGGCTTCTTCTTCTTTCTCTCTCTTTTTTTTTACGAGAGCTTTAAAAAAATGGCTCGTTAACGGCGGGATCCTCGTTAATATACTGCCTCGTCCTCACCGCCCGCACACTGCAGAACTGATCCCTAACCAACCGCCATGCTACCATTTAATCAACGACTGGAGGACCGCAGAGACAGGGAGACAGCGAGAGAGATGATGGGATGGATAAGAGGATAGTGGGAGAAAAAAGAATGGAGAGGAAGGAAGAAGTAAATACACGAGGGACAACGTAATGGGAAGAGAGAAGTGAAGAAGGAACAGAAAGTTAGAGCAGGAGAAGGGAAGGAGGAAAAGCAGTAAGGGAAGGTAAGAGGGATTAGAAAGGATGAAGAAATGTGAGAATACAGAAGAGGACTTTTGAGAGAAAGGAGGAGAAAAGAGAGAAGAGCGCAGTGGGGGTGGAGGAAGAGGCGTGTCCTTCATCCTCATCAGTATTCTGTCCTGACTGGAGCTTTATTGTGATGCTGGACGACCAGTTTAACCACGACACCGCCTGGTGCAGCTCGCCCCGCAGCTCCAAACAATTTCTCTCTCTCTCTCTCTCTCTCTCTCTCTCTCTCTCTCTCTCTCTCTCTCTCTCTCTCTCTCTCTCTCTCTCTCTCTCTCTCTCTCTCTCTCTCTCTCTCTCTCTCTCTCTCTCTCTCATGGCCTGCAGCTGCACATCAGATGTCAATGTTGATTTTCTCGTTTACACTGCAGATGCAACAGGATGAGCCCGCGTCAGCTCCCACAGCTGATGCTACCCTCATATGAACTCGCACAGAGAGTTTCAACCTGCGATACCATCCAGTGGTGTAAACCGTAATAATGCAGTAAAGCTATTTGACTTGTCATCAAATTGAAATAATATTACTGGGGGTTTTGTTCTTTCTTTTTTTCATTCTGCAATATTTCCAACTCAGTTTCTTGGACTCTACCAGAGTAGCTCTGCATTAATTACAGTTCAAAATAATCTATCTTTGTCTTATAAAGACTTTGGTGCTGCACCTTAGTTCACCCTTTGTCTGAAATTAAGTCCTGTTCCTCTCTTTTCGTCTACTTGCCTCTGATTGGCTATCTCTTAGGAATGTAGGGCTTTTAGCAGCAGGTGGGTGGGGCTGCCTGAGATGACCATATTAGGGTGTCCTTATTCAATGACATGACAAAAACTGTCAAACCAAGCGTTTAGAACAGTTTGAAGTTTCTGTCTCACAGGAATTACTTCTAAATATTTTAAACTTGTTTAATTTTATCATCAAATATTTGTAACAAAATGTAAAACTTTAATATTATTTTTATAGCTATATCCATGTATATGAAAAAAAAATTTTTCCAACTGAACTTTTTTAATACTCTCAATGTCAACAGTATTCCCTTACTAAAAGAAGCTGGTCTTTATACTGGTGACATCCACATATCACAAATCTAATAATCCAGTCCCTAAAAGGTATTTGGAAACATAAGCCACAATTTAAAAGTTATTACTGTAAAAGCAAATTTAGTAAGCGTACCTTATATTTGGCTCCTTTTGGAGACCTTTCTATGTTGGCACAGCTCTATGTGGAAAGCTGGATGACTGGAGAGCAGTTATTGTTATTGACTAGGTCAGACATAGCACCAAAAGGAGGAGCAGAGGTGGAGGCAGGTGTGGCTTGCAGATGCATACCAATTGTGTACCAGAAATCCTCTACTTCCTGTCAGCTCTTTCTTTAAAAAACAACATTTTTATGGTAGCTATGTGGCATAAAAAATATCGATCTGTTGCACTGTTATATGAAAATGTAAGCTCGAGATTTGTTTGTTCTACAAAGAGATCTACTTTTATCTTACTGTAAGGCTTATTTCTTTCAGTAGCAGACACTTTGCTCTTTTTCTGTGTGTGTCTGTTATTTATTTCATGATTCATGCACAGCTACTATAATAGAGTCCAGAAATATACAAATATGTGTCTGGAAATGAGCATAATAAGTATTCTTCTATGTATCACATATATTTAATAATTTCATTAAATTAATAATTTGAAGCACTCTTGTTCTTGTTACATTAAATGTGGCTGCAAGAGAAGACTTTATGCATAAAACCAGACCACTGCTGGGTATATGGTTGTAAATACATGGATTCGGTAGAATCACTACTGATCAGTGTGTCAGTATAAGTAATGGAGGTAGTTTTGTGGTAGCCAGCTTAAATCTATAGCCCAGTTTGACCCCTCACGAAGTCCAGATAGTGTAGGTGGAATTTGAGGACTGTTAATGTGAAGCCCGAGGAGACAGTGCAGTGTGAGCAGATGTAAAGTTCAAAAGGGTTTGTTCGAGTTACACTTCTAAAATCTGTGTGTGTGGGTGTCAGACAGTAAGTGTGCTCGGTGAAAAGATGTTCGAATCATGAAAAAAAATACTGCAGAAGGACAGACAAAGATCAGCTTTCTCTCGTCTTATTTTCTAGAGGTAGAAGGTAGAGGTAGAGGAATAGAATGAGAAGAAGAAAAGCACTCTCAGCTGGAGCTGGCTGCCCTCTATTTTCACAGTAAAGTAAAGCAACATTTAAATAAGCAATAAAGTTGTTCTTATATTTTTTTTGGCATCTTTTAACTTTTCCATATTCCATATATCTGATCTCAGTCATCAGCATTTTGGCCAGTACCAAACTGCACAGAGATTTTCCCGCATTACAAATGCTCATTTTTAGCTGCCCTACAGGCTGTTTTGCTCATTAAATGAAAAAGACTAAAAATAAAATTTCAGTTCAAATTCGTGTCAACGGCTTCGCAGTGAATCAGTAAACAGCGCTCTTAACTCTACTGTGGGTGTGTTTGTGTGTATTTTAAACGATCTGCATCACTGTGTTTCTGCTTTCAGTAGGTTTGACGGTCTGTAGATCAGAGGTCACAGAGCTGAAACCAGCAGAGTTGCTTTTATTTTTATTCACTCTTTAGTTCATTGTGTTTACCTCAGCTCGTTCCAGCTCTCTGTTAGCATCTGTTAATGCCTTTTTTTCACATCCTGCTGCCTTCAGGTGCTCTTCCATTTTTCTGGTTCAGAAGTCACATTCACTGAGGTATTCAGCCTGCATCTCCAGCTCCACTACTGACTTTTCTTATCTTTAGTTACTGAAAGAGTATCTGTTCGGCGAGAGTGTAACCCCGTAAATGTCCTCCAAACGCCTCACATATAAGAAATTTGTTGTTGTGAAAGCGGACACACACATAATGCTACAGTTTCCTGAAGAGGACAACTAAGAGGATACAGTCAATGAAAATGTGCTTCTCTGAGTGTACCCTCAGTGAAGTACATCCACATGTATTTTGTATACTGGTACAGTATACAAGCGTCTTGAGTCTGGGGAACACAGCTAACTGATGGAAGTGCTAAAAATAATCCAATTGAAATGTAATCTTGCGGTAGTCCATTGCTTTGAAGCACCAGGAATTGAGTAGCAAATTGTGAGAAGTGTTCTTGTAGGTTTAGTTGTGGTGATGATGCCATGACTAGAATTCACTAGTGTTCCCCGAAACATATCACAAGTGGGTAGCTGGAAGTGCTATTAAATGTTTTTTTAGCAATTACATTAAAACCACTGACCATTATGTCTTCAAACTCAGCAATGTACTTAACTGGGTTCCTACCAAGTTTGATGTAGACGGGATTGTTGGTTGTACGCATAGGCAAAGGACAAACACACACACACACACACACACACACACACACACACACAAATGATTCCTTGATTTTGGAGAGATTCCCAGTAATTTAATGACAAATAAGTGATTGACAAAATGGAGAAATTTGATCAAAATCAGTTACATTTTTTAAACACAGTGTGTTTAATTTATGTTCCTGAAAGATATCTTAAAGCATCTGTAGGTAGCGTAAGCTCTCTGGTTTTCTGGAACCACAGATCCACATCAATGAGTTTATATTTGTTTAAATATGCAGAAGGCTCAGGATGGCTGGATTTCATTCACACAGATACTTTTAATAAGGCTTGTTTTTCCTCACTTTCTTTAATTAAAAAAATAAGTGTCACTGGCCATTGGTTCTGTCCATTATAGTAACTGTGGTCACCAAATGGGTTTGTCCTGTAGGCCCCACCCCTTTGTGGGTCTGTGGATCCACTTGCTGTTTAGAATAACGTCTTTAATCTGTCTTTGTCTCCTTAATCTTTGTCTTTTTTCTCTCCTTTTCTCCTCTTTTTCACTTCTTCATCCACCACTCTTCCTTTTCCTCTCCAACAAACATGGCTGCCTGCTGCATGTCTCTTCCAAACTTGCATGTCATCTTATCTATTTATTATTTATGTAATTATATATTTGTCTTCAATATGTTTCCCATATCTAAACGTCATTATTGCACTTCCATTGCTTTGTATGATTTCATTAAATGTTCCCAAACGCCTTGGTTACCGCTAACCCCCCCCCCCCCCAAAGACCCCATTGACCCATCTGAGGATGACCTCTTCCACCTCTTTGATAAATACCCCACTCCCATGCCAGACACCAGCACTCCCATGATCCCCCCAGTGGGGGTCCAAGCTGTGGCTCTGTCCTCGGATTCAGTCCGTGTCTCCTGGGCCGATAACTCTATGACCAAGAACCAGAAGTCATCAGAAGTTCGTTACTACTCCGTCAAATGGAAGACAAGCTACTCCACCAGTGGAAAGTACAAGGTAAATCACAGACTCTCATGTCCATGCTCTGGGTGTTGACATTACATTTGAGGACTTTTACCCTCAGACTTTTATTTTGAAAGTGAAATAAAACCTTTGATTTTGATTGGAGCGAATAAGTGATTAATTAAAGTCTAAAACCTAAACTATAAAAAAAGCAAATGATCTAATTGTCAATATCTTTAGTATCACATAGTAATGTTGAATCAACAGTAGGACCAAGAAAATAATTTGTTTTGGATTTGTGTATATCTCAATTTCAGACTGATTATTATCTTGTCTCTGTGAAGTGCAAATAAATAGTGGCTTCCACTAAAAATCAAAATAAGCTTTTAGCAAGACATGTATTTTAAACTAATCCTGCAAAATAAACAAAACAGATTACATAAATTTTTTTAAAGCTTGGGTTTAACTTAGAACTTAAAAAAAATGTATATTACTTAGCTGTTATGATGAGGCTCAAAGCTATTTGTATGGGGCATACTTAGCTGCCTTCAGTATTTCCTTGGGGGTTTGACTTGGGCCTTTAGGACCTGACTTAGGAGCCAGCGGTCATGAGAGATAATTTTGAGGATTTGACAGAAAACTTTGTCATGAGACTTGATTGCATGGATCTGACTTTTGTATTCTTCACTTGGAACCTGTCGATCCTTATAGTTCAGATTGGACAAGACTTACTTGTCTTGGATTAGGGTTATTTCAACAATCTTAACATTGTGCTTAACTTACCATCTATTGGTCTAGATTTACTAGATTTACATTACCTCTTAAATAATGCCTTCCTAATTATTCAAAATTCTGGGACTTCTCTTTACTCTTGATTTGTCTTATAACTTAATTTGTTGGTCCAAACTTAGATTTTGACATGAGGTTTAACATGGAGTTCACAGTATCTTGACATTTTGCTTCCCTTAGCATCTACTCATTATGTAAAGCCTTACCTGACAAATGATGCTGTGTTAGATATTTGAAATGAAAGGATTTCAGTTTTAATAATGGGACTTTTCTTAACTTGGGCTTGAGTTTGGATTTGTTTGTCCCAGTTTAGGACGTGACTCTGGAGTTCATACAATTCAAGTCTTGCATGTAATTTACAAAAACAATGAAACAATTACGTCTTTAGCCACTTTCTCTCTTTTAGCTGTAGTCACAAATTGAAATGTTGTATACACATTTATTATTTACCCTAATTTCAAATATAGCGTATCAGTATTTCTCCAGGATGTGCAGTCTCACAACTGCATCTCCACCTCCTGCTGCTGTTCATTTATCAGCTTACAGGAATTAAAGTTCATACCTTTCATCTCCATCTCATTCCTTCACTAACATTTTTACAAGTGCCCCATCTGTTGCTGCTGCTCAATACCACCAAGAATAATCATGCACACCCCTCTTGGAGAATGGAGTCGTCTTACAAACCAAAGTTTATTAATAATTTTTTACACTTTTGAAGCTTCTATTGACATAAAAAATCTCTCAGTTGGCAGAAAGAACTTAAAATTTTAGGCAGCACTGTTGCAGTGAAGTAGTAAAAACACAAGGGTTGTATCATTAATGGTGGTCTGAAAGCAAGATAAAAAAAAAATCCTTGTTCGATTTTAGGTTACTGAGTTTCCCTGGAAAACCAAACTCTTGAGAACTTGTAAGAGTGAAAAAGACCTTAGAAAAAATAATCTGAACTGTGCTCCCATAATACTGTAAAAAGGAAATCTATACAAGGGCAGACTCCATTGTTCTTAATAAAGAGTAGACAAAGAGAAAGTGGCAACATCTTTGCTTCTTCTTCCCTGTCATCAGACATCAAAGTTTGGGAAGTAGACACTATCAAATTTTAATAAAAGTCTAAGGCTGTAAATAACTGTATTATATTTCTATGTTTAAACCTTTAAGCTCCTCAATAATAATGACCTCAGGGTTGGAATAGGACAAAAAATTGGCCCTGGCATTGTTGATCCAGGCGCCCCACCACGATCACTCCCACAGCATAGGGTTTAGGGTTAGAAATGTGATTTTATTTTTTTTTTGTAATTTTATCCGTTGATTGTATTTGCTGTATATTTTATCTTTTAATAGCAGCTTTATTCTCGTATTGTTTAGTTTAACATAAAGCCATCTAAGCTTCCAAATAATGTCATGTGTCCAGTCTGCAGACACTACGGCCCTCAGCCACACGGTCACTGGCCTCAAACCAAACACCATGTACGAGTTCGCTGTTATGGTCACCAAAGGCCGCAAGTCCAGCACCTGGAGTATGACGGCGCATGCTACGACATATGAAGCAGGTAAGTCTCACAACTTCTGCCCTTTGTTAGGATCTCATAAACATAGTAGGTCTGACTCTAACTTTAAGCCGAACCTGTTTCTGAACCTATTTCCCAAACACAAGACCTCCCAAACAGGCCCTTTAACCACATAGCAGTCAGGGAAGCGCTAACGATTCCCATCACAGACAACCAACAGGTGCCTCACATTCAACTGCAAGTGCACAAACTGTAGCTGTGCCAGATAGAGACAGAGCACAGTTTGGCCACAGTTTTACCACACCAAGAAATCTGCATTCTGTGAAGATCCTTTCTCACTTTCTGAAAGCTGCTTATTGGTCGGATGAGAGGGGAAAGTTGGTAGAGCTCACTTTGAACTGAACCTTACTGGAGATTGGAGAAAGGCAGTAAGTTTATACAGCAAATATTTTCTCATGCATGCAAATATGCAAATATTTTTAGCTTCCCTTTTTTCTATGCAATCATTAGCTACTACCTATGTAAACTTGGAACTTATTCGAAAGGCATTTTATTAGTCTTTCAGCCCTTATTTGCACAACTTGTTTCAAGCTACTGTAGAAGATTTATTTACATTGTGCTTTTCACATACATGGGGCACAAAGCACTTTAAGAAATCAAGAAACAGGGTGCAGAACTAGATTTAAATCAAAAATAATTTTGAAAATAATTTTCTGGGACTTTAAATTAAAGGTTGCTTTGTTTCTCTGAGCACTGTTGGATGTCCTTGATTTAAATCAACTTAATGCAAATGAAAAGCAGCCAACTGTATATCTTATTGCCTTAAATGAGTAGCTATGATGCCAGATTGCACTGCTGATTACACAAACAGTGAATGGGAACTGTGAAAACCCTGGTTTGAGGTGGATCATTTGTTTATTTGTTTTTTGTGAATGTATTGTGAATCTTTGACTGACATTTATTCATTCATTGTGCAGAAACTTTAGTTTCTACTGAAAGTAACATTTAGGGAAAAGGGCAGCTTCAGGAAGCATGGGTGCACCAAACAATGAGATGCATTACTCTATTTTCTTCCCCTCCCTGAACAGCAATTACTTTTAATAAGAAGTTTAACTATGGATAGAAATGATGTTTTGGTTCAGTGAACAGTCATCTAGAAACTCCACTCTCTCCCGCAACAACACAACAACTCAGCAATGCAGCAATGAAACCCAACCGCAGACAGAAATCAAAATGTCAAGGTATCCCTTTCAGGATGTTTACAATCATGTTTGCCGGATTTGTCACCCAATTAAGCGTGAACGGCATTATGGCCCCGGTTCCCTGGGGCCTGTTGGAATACATTGACATTCAGAGTGAGCAGACGGACTGAGCCCACTCAGTCCCTGCAGTGATCCACTGGCTCTGGAGGCACACACTGACCATATTTTCACAACAATACACATACTGACCACTTTTTAAAAAGCAAAACAAAGTAAATACTGCATTTACTGCAGCTCATAACGTGTCCGTCTTACTATGAAAAATAGGAAATGCAGATATGAGAAATATTTCTGTACATTAGAGTGTATCACATAATGGTATTGGTGTATTTAAAAGCTATAGACACTTGGACACCAGGGGATGAACCTTGATGAACCTGAAGATCTTGCTCCTTGTGTCATAATTGCATTACTGTTATTAGCACCATCTCATGTATGTGGTCCTCACATGGAGTTGCCTGAAATAAATGATATAAAAAGCATTGAGAGGATTTTGCTTTAAAAATGCATTTTTTTTCCACCTCTTTGAAACTAATGGGTCATTAACAAGCCACTCAAGGGTAGGGTTAGTTGACCTTCTCCTAGGCCATAAGCATAGTTTCATATTCATTCATTCATATTTCATCTCTTACATCCATTTCAGTATGCCATGCTAGTAAAAGTTCAATGTAATGGATGGATGTGAACATAACCAAAATGAGAAACTTTGAGGCTTCTCCACAGTGTCTTGTTCCTAGGATTGAACTCTTTTGGACAGTGACCTCTGATATGGTTGGATTTTATTTTATTTGATTCTATTATTGAATCTTCCTGAATTTTCTGTCTGCTGGGATCGCCACATCTGTCACAACTGCAGTCTTGTCAGCCCGTCAGCCTATCTGGTTGGTTAGCCAGCAGCTGCTTGTCTGTCTGGAACTCAAAGGCACTTGGTTGTGCCTCTCAGTGTGCATGACCCTAGCTTGCATCATGCTACAATATGCTGGATCATCTCCCGAGCACTCCCGACAGTCTGCAACCTGTGTTCATAAAGAAATTACCATCTTTTTCCAAGCATTTATTCAGTGAATTGAACCCAGTTACCTTTCACATTTCAGTTAAATCTGAGATATCTGGCAAAGTTGTCTTTTCAGTGTGTTTTGTTTTCATTTTCAAAATGAACTTGATTTTTGTCAATAAAAAATGCATGTGGGTGATCGATTGCTTGGTGGAGCAATGAATAGGTGATTAAGCTTTCATACGGTGTATGCTACTTAGACTGCATTTGTTGGTTTGGACAGTGTTGCCTTAGAACAACAATAATCCTCTCTCTCTCTCTAATGAGCTATTATTTTTAGGAATCTGAAGCTTGTTTTTGATTAGTTGTGATGGAGGTCTCTGCAGAGTCAAAATGGCTTTGAGCTAATATTCCAGCAAGGGTTTATAATGTTCCTCGGCTCGCTGGGTTGCTGTACCACACAAGAATTTAGCCTTTTGACAAATCTTGATGTGTTGCAGCGCTTTCAGTGCTGCAGCCTCCCCTGGGAGCTGATAATCTAAAATACCACCCAAATCCTTCAAAATAAAAAACAAAGCATAACAAAACACAAAGTATGTCTGCCCACAAGAATTACTCATTGTTTTGAACAAATAAATAAATAACCTCACTACCTAAAGCACTGCTATGGTTAATCTGCTGCTTTTTCCTTTAACATTTTAGGATTAAAGTCAACTTTATTATTATTACACATGTATAAACACAGGGTAACAAAATACAGAGTGTGTTTTTAGTGTTCTTCTTCAGCATTTTTGCACAAATTACTCATGCTGATTATATTATTTTAGAATAGAAGAGACTCTACATTCATGTTAAAAAGAAAATTCAACAAAGTACACCGTTGGCCCTAACCTATAAGAATTAAGAGGTTAAGGAGCAGTCAGGTTGTGGTAGTCAAATTATTCTGGCAGTTGATGGGATGGAGCATTTTGCCAGGTGTGGATGTCCCTAAAAAGTCAAGGTCACACCATGATGTCCTCAGAGAAGTTGCAAAAAATCTAGGAACTACATATCAGACTTTAAAGGACAGT
Organism: Copadichromis virginalis; assembly: GCF_057382275.1. Classification (NCBI taxonomy): domain Eukaryota; kingdom Metazoa; phylum Chordata; class Actinopteri; order Cichliformes; family Cichlidae; genus Copadichromis; species Copadichromis virginalis. The sequence goes on from NC_140624.1 coordinate 32,327,994, forward strand.
ACAGACCACAGTGCAGATTTTTGGCCATAACGTATATCGCTACATCTGGGAAAAACAATAGCAGCACAGCGGTGGTGGAGGGCTGATGTTTGGTTTCAAGTTCCTCTTCGACTTTCTTTCCACTTTTAGTTTTGGCCAGCTTCTTCCGACAGATGCCCTGTGGCTGGGAACTGTACCTAGTTTGAGTCTTTGGACAGTTCTTTTTAACCTAAGTTGTTCGCAAGGAAACACTGAGAAATAAAAACAGTAGATTAAACATTCATTTCTAAATGAGAGTGAGGAGTCACAACTGCATGCCATGAAAGCCAAAATGATGGTCTTTCTATTTGCAATCACAAAGCCATGATCCAAAATTCATATTATTTTCTATTATTTTCTATTGCGTATTTTTTAACTCGGTTTTAGCTTTAAAATTTTTACTTAATATGCTTGTAACCTAAAGAAAGCTTTCATGAGAATATTGGTTTTAAATCCTTAATATGTAATATAAAGAATAACCACACAAAAAGGCTGTATCTGTTACCTGCAAAGGCCTGTGAAGTATCCTCTTAATATTCTTATTCTTCAATGGTTTCATTTGTTTTTGTTTTTAAAAAAAAGCATCACTCACCTCCAACTCAACAGCACTCATATCATATCAGTGACAACACTTGAGCAACCTGTGTAGCTGCTCAAGACCTTCAGGTCCCACTGACAATAATTGTCTGAGAGTAACTCTGTCATTTGGAAGTCCTTGGTGTCACATTTAAATCCTGTTGTGTTTCTAAGTTAAAATTGTTATTTTGGTGACATTTATTATGGTGATCATCTTCAATAGTCAACAATTCAGGATCATTGACTACAAATTGAAAATAGTTTTAATTATATCTGCTTTGAGTGCTGGAACCACTACTTTAACCAGCAGGTGTGTTCACAATGTATTTTCTCAAGGTTTTCCTCTATATTTATGATAAGTACAGGTTGTCACCATCACTAACAGGCTCAGCAGGAACTTGTAATTTCCTCCAGCTCGTCTTGTCAGATTTAACAAGCAGTTTCATTAGCCAGCTCTGGGGGGCAAGCTTTGAGTCCTTTCCTGGTGTGAAACTTAAAAACTCGTCTTTAATCACATCTGTAACTCAGGAAGCACCCGCAGCCATCACACACTACAGATCTAATAGGCTGCCACTTAGTTTCCATGGTGATGGTTGGAGGAGGACAACAAGCCAGAGTCTTTCTTGTGAGGCCGAGCGCTTGACATTTTCACAACAGAAGCAACACAAAAGGGCAGTTCAGGAAAGTGTTGAAAATTACCTTCTGTACAATTTCCTCAAGTTCAAACACAGCAGAAAGTCACAACAAAGCCAAAGAGCAGCTGAACTGAGCTCATTATAGATTATTGTCCACTCTGGAACTTCCCACACAGACAGACGTTGTGCAAATGTTTAGACTAAACAGTGAAAGGGAAAAGCCGTCTGTATGTGTCTGTCTGATCCAGCATGACTGTCTGATCCAACCATCCATTTAACAACCAAGTATACAAATACATAAAGTGCCAATCAAATGACCAAAGTAACAAGTTTACATTATTAAACAACAGCTAGGAAAGGGAAATTCTTTGAAGAATTCCAGCATAGGGCTGGGGCCAACCCGTTCTCACTCCCAAAGCGTAACATTTTACGCTAGGTGACAAATCGTCACCATATTACGTTTTCGGCCACCCACCACATTCCTAAATGACGACCTCGGAAAAAGAGGAAATATGAGAACCGTCTGGACTGAACCTACACATGTTCGCTCTTTTTCTTCAAATCGCTTAGAAACACGCTATTTAACATCATTAAAGTCCTGGTTAAGGTCAGGAATAAGGTTATGGTCAGGGCTAGGGATAAGGTTAGGTTTAGGGCTGAAATACAGGGCTGGAACGTCTACTACCGCGGGAGCGTCATTGCACTGGATTCCAGCAATAACCCGCCGCGTACCATAAGAACGCCGAAGGTCTCCTTTCGCGTTCCTCAGGAACGCCGCGGGACGTGACAAAACGTCGACATGTTACGCCTCGGGAGTGAGAACGCTCTGCTGGGGCATATCATACTGTTCACGATAATACCGGTATAATGTTGGGCAACAATAAGAAAATGAAATGTTGTGATAGAATACGGGTAAAACGCACATGTGCAGTGCCTTTGTTTTCATACGGTGGAAAAAGCATGGCGGAGAATGAGAAGGGCGAAAGTGGATCATTGAATGAAACAGATGAACCAGAATTGGTTTGTAAAAATGCTCCAACTTCAGTGGTGTGGAACTGGTTTAGCTTTCATCCGTCAGATACACAACAAAGCACTATTTTTGGTAGAGCATGCTAGCGGGCCGTCGTTATTACCGTGTTGTTTGGAAAATACGGCACACTTAAAATCAATCCTTTGATTTTTCTGAAAATCGACAGGTCCCCTTATAATCCCGTGTGCCTTATGTATGAATTCTGGTTTTGTTTACTGACCTCGAAACGATTTTATGTACACGGCGCTCGAAAATCTGTCAAATGTTTCAGTACGACTTTGCTAAGCTACGAACCCGCACCGCTTGATGGATTGTCGGAGCATTACGGCTATCGTAGGCAGGAGCCTCGCGGAGTGATACATACTGTGCTTCAACATAATATTACCGTATTGTGTGTGTATAACCTCTTTTTAAGTTTTGTGGATATTATACGTGGTTATGCTGAGGATATGTCGGCCAGTTTCCACTGAAAATGCCTTTTGGTTAAACTGTCAGCAAGGAATTTGCATTTACACTGTTAACTTTTTATATAACTTTAATGCACTAATGAAGTTGTGGAGTTGTAAAGTATTTTGTCTAGTGTGAACTATATCGTCAGTTATATCGTTATCGCAAATTTTCAAATGTATATCGTGATAAATATTTTTGGTCATATCGCCCTGCTCTACTCCAGCAATTGATTCTGTCAACAGAAATTCAGTTGTATTTTTCAATAAGCTTTTGGACTAATGGACAAAATAAGTCTGAAAGGAAATAAAATGTTTTAATATTTACCCATTTATTCAGCAAACTAATGAATTCAGTTCAATTAATATAGCGTCACTTAACAACAAAAGCCACGTCTAGAGACTTGAGATTGTAAAGTACAGACCCTACAATAATAGAGAGAAAACTCCACCAGTTACAGGACCTCTTAAGACCAAGTACTTGGTTACAGTGAGAAGGGAAAAACTCCCTTTAACAGGAAGAAACCTCCATCAGAACCAGGCTCAGGGAGGGGGAGCCATCTGCTGTGACAGGTTGGGGTGAAAATTGTCATGTATTTTTATTATATTCAGAGAATAAATTCACATCATGTGACACTATGAACCGACTACACTACATTAATAACTTTACTATGCTCACCAGTAAACTGCAAATGCCTTCTCTTGCCAAAAAGCTCTTCTAGAGAGCCAGTGACATCACCACAAGGGACCTAAAAGTTCAACATGTAAAGGTTCTGCGTGTCTTTCCAGTGACAATCTGCATTTGAGCAGGGTTTGGTTGTTACATGTAAGTAAGAAATGTGGAGTGTGTAACAAAGAAATCATGAAGTGCTATCTGTTCCATTTAAAACTGCCTCCTTCCCAGATTGTCTATGCCCAGTTTCATTTGTGTTGTAGCCACTGTAGCCAAAGACACTGTAACCTCTCAAACTGCTTCTGTTTTGTTGACAGCTCCTAGCTCCGCCCCCAAAGATTTAACAGTTATAAGCCGTGAAGGACGACCCCGTGCCATTTTGATCAGCTGGCAACCACCTATGGAGGCCAACGGGCGAATCACAGGTGGGTCTTTGCACATAAACACACGGGTGTACCGCTGTAGTTTTCTGTAATAACACATACTGTTGATTAGAGTTGAAGAGAGGGTTAAGTTTCTGATGATTTTTTTCAGCTTAAGGTTTATCATTTAGTCTGAAAGTAGATCGAAAACATCAACACACTCTTCAGGACTACATGAACCCAGCTGCTTTGTGTATCCAAATGCACACACCTAACACAATATCTTCCATTGTTCCATCTCTCCTCCTCTGGGCGATCAGCTCGGCTGTAAACCCGTCTGTTTTAACGAGCTCCGCTGTTCCTGCAGCGTCCCCGAGGACGAATCAAACGCTCCCTGCGGGCATAACAGCACAACACAGACTTACTCTCAGACACACAGATCGCATATTTTTAAACCCTCTACTTGTTTCTGTTTTACATCCTAAATGTTTTGTTTTTTCCTAAATGTTTTTAACATTTGCTTCTAAATGGCATGTACCCAAACATTCTGGGTATCAGATCGTAGTTCTCAGGTTTTTCACTATAATTATTCATATTTTGCAGCACCTTTCAGTGACGCACTTGTAAAAAAAAAATTCCTCTAGTCCCGTTGACCTGGTTCCAGTTACAGTTCAGATCACATCCGCCTATTATAACAGAAGAACTGTTTCGTATGCAAAAGGCTTGATTTTATATAACACCTTTCTATCTTCTCAAACTATGTTTTTTTAGAATTTAACTAAAATGTAACCTAACTCTAACTACCCAAGTGGTTCACCAGTAGATGTTAATAGGTTAAAAAGATGACTATTTTTAAAAATACATATTATTACTCATATAATTACAACTCGTTCGACAGGTTACATTCTGTATTACACTCTGGATAAGAACATGCCAATAGACGACTGGGTGATGGAGGCAATTAGTGGCGACCGACTAACCCACCAGGTTGTGGATCTGAACCTCGACACTGTTTACTACTTCAGGATTCAAGCCAAAAATGCCAAAGGAGTCGGCCCTCTATCCGAAGCCATCCACTTCAGGACAGCCAAAGGTGCGTCCGAGTGTGTGTGAGACTGAACACCCGTTCCTGCTTTACCTGTAAATGTATTCCTTTGTTTCATATTTTATAAATTAGCTCACACTCTGTTGCTTTTTCAGTGGAGCATCCAGACAAGATGGCCAACGATCAAGGTAGGCTTTTTCATCTTCAAAGTGGTTTCTCATCAGACTGTCTGACTTCAAGGCAAATCATGTCTGAAGGTCTGAATCATCCTCAATCTCCAGTAAACAGTCATTTTAACTTTCATGTGAGCAGTTATTTTTTATTTTGAGTTCAATCTGAAAATTATACTCGTGTTATTTGATCTTCAGATCATGTTTTGAATACGATTAATCTTCATCTCTCACAAGTTTATTTAAGTTTTGTCTGCCTTTGCAACAAGTTGTAAAATGTTACATACTCCTGAAATTGTGGCATGACATTCAGTTGAACTGAAAACCCGATTCACAGACTTCAAAGATATAGAGCTGAACACACAAACTCTACACTGACAGAGACTTCATAAGCTTTTCAGGATGAGGCTCAGACTGTACATGCATGTAGCCATTGTGATGTCACTCACTGGTTTCCACCCTTTGTACTTTTAAGTATCAATGTTAACATTTTTCTGGCTTTTTGTTTTAGCCTGAGCGTGTATTTTGTCATGGATCGCTGTGTGGCAGGCAGGATGAGGACCCAAAAATGCAAAACTCACAGACTCAGGGGATGAACTCAAAAATCACAGCTTTAATGCTGGAGAGGCAGATCGCAGGAAATACAAAACTAAACTGGGAACAACAAACTAAGCACTCGCAGAGAGACACGGAGATCCACACAGCATGAGGGAGAACGCGACACGGAACTGAGGGAGACGCAGACATAAATACACAGAGGGTTAACGAGGGAAGTGGGAGCACATGGGGAACACAGGTGACACTGATAATCATAACGGGACAGGGCGGGGTGAACATAACATGACGTATACAGGCGCGGGAGTCACAAAGTAAAACGGGAAGTACACGGGGGTTCAGACAGGAGGGGAGAGAGAGAGCACAGGAAGAACATAGACATAACGGGCAGGGGAGACATGGAATAAACACAAAGAGAGACGAGGGCTCATAAATACACAGAGGGGCACACGGGGGGTAAGAGTCACGAAGGGAAAACACTTAGGGAACAACACACCAGGACAACTCAGGAAACATGGCCTAAATAAGGAACGAAATAAAAAAAACAAGAAACTAAGAATACTGGGCCCACATGGCCCAGGACCATGACATATTTATACAGTGAAACTAGCAAAGAATAATAAATAATAAACTTATTTACATAACACCTTTTAAAACAAAGTAATAATTTGTTTTAAAAGTGGCATCATGTAGGCATCCATACACTCTTTCCCCCATTGGAACAACAACTATGTTCACTGAGTCACATCATTCAATGAAGGCTGAGGTCTCCAGTTTGAGGTTCTTGAGTTTGTCTTTAACTGAAGAGGGCAGTTCACCATTTTCAAGGACTGAGCTCCCATGGTGTGTTGTTATAGATAAAAAGAACGGCATCACTTTTGCACTTCTGAACAGATAAACCACCACTGAGTGTGAGCTAGGATTTACTGCTTTAACAGCTTGCTGCTTTGAGACTCGATATGCAGTAGTCTATATTCGTTGTTCATGTTCATTGAAAAGTTTTTTTAATTTGATTTTTCTTCATTTCACAGCTCATATAAAATTACTTCATTCAGTCAAAAACAGGTTATATGCAAATATTTGGCTCTTTGCATATAACCTGTTGTTGCCAACCCACTGTTAGATGACTGAGAGCATATTTTTAGTTGGTTCCAATCATGTTTGCTAGATTAGCCAGGTTCATGTTTAATGTCTTAACATAACATCCATATGGTTTTAGGTTTGGTCAACATTCACCCCTTTTTATAGAATTGTCCCCAGTTGTTCTTAAACCTTCTTTCGGCTTCTCCTGTTAGGGGTGGCCCCTGCCTCCACCTCACCCACCCATGGTATCCTCCTGTGTCACATCTACATATCCTCCTTCGTATATCCATGAACCTTCTGTGTATCCCTGTATCTTTTCTACAGAATTTTTCTCCAGCTAGAACTAGAAAGGATTTTAACAAAATGCCAAATTGTGTGAGCTATTATTTAAAAGGTAAAATCTTCTAGTTTATGAATATTTGCCTGTTTAGTATGTGGTTAAACACAAATCCTTAACCCTAGATGGGTTGCCCATAAACTGATGTAGGTTAATGGACTGGGATGTCCTCCAGTCTGACTTTCACCAGATTTCCAGTACTTAGTTCAGTGTAACAGAAACAGAACGGACCTCAGACCCTCTTTGTCCTGGGAATTTTTAGTGCATCTGGACTTAAGTGCAGCGAAGCGCTTTAGGCGTTGGGACTTAGCTCATGTGTCAGGGTGTTAAATGGTGCTGTTTGTCACTGACAGTTGTGTGTATGTGGTATGTGCACATGTACACTCTGTGGTCCCTCTCCATATAAATCAGAGGTGTTGTCAGGGGAGGAGGGAAGATTGATGCCTGGCCCTGTTTCTGTGGACCTTATGCTCTGTAAACACATTTACACGCTTTCACTCACACACAGCCATAAATGCACTCGCACTGGCAGACTGAAGAAAAAGAATTGATTAAAGATTTCAAAATCCTACTTTAATGAAAATTGGGTTGGGTAGATTGAAAAACATAAACAATTCCAACATTTTTATATTTCAACAAACTGAAAGTGAGCCCAGCTGCTGCTGCTCGATGGTACGTGAGAAAGAAATCAGCTTTTAAAATGTGACTTTAAGTGAATTTGAGATATGGGGGTCTGTAGCTTCAGTTTCCTGATGGGAGCGACAGTGCTGAGGTTTTGAAAATCTCTTTCATCAGTTTCCAGTCTGTCTTCTCTGGCAGCCCGTGTGATGATCTACTTCCTCTTTAAAGTTTTTCCTTCAGTGCTCTGCATTCACATATTGGCCTCGCCTGCTGCTTTGTAAACTAGGATAAAACACAAAAATGACTATTCAGAAAAGTTTTTCACCAATATAGTGGTCATGCAAATGAGGCAAACTATAAAGGCAACCCATATAAATGTATTGTTAAGTCAACTTCTTCCATCCAGATCCACTTTGGAGCAACACCTAAAATCATATACCGAAAAGAAACTCTTACTTTATGAATAAAAAATATCTTACCTCAGCAAAAATATCTTAAATTTTCTGACTCAAGCATCGGCAACAAAGATAGGACAGGAGGTTTTTTTCATTTTAAATAATGATCTGTGGCCTTGTCTATACATCCCAACTACTCTGTGGAACAGTACACAAAATGCCAGCACTGACTTCTCATTACATTACTGATAGGGATGTAACTGGAGATTTTAAAACTGCTGCAGCTCAGAATGCACAGAATACCATTTGTATTGCCCAGTGCATCATGCTAATCAACCATCCTGTGCTGTGGTGGTTAATGTTTAAGGTTATTTTAAGTATAGTTAATTGAAATTAACAAAACATTTTAGTAAACTAAGGTAAAAAATAAAAACCGGACTTCATAAAAAATAAAGTAATCGAAACTATTTAGTGAACTTGGAAAACAGACACAATAAAACTAAAATACAGAGGAAATATCTGTCAAACACATTTGTATTTTTTTAATTAATTTTGTAAAGAAAACAACTAAATCCAACACTGGACAAGAACAACACAAAAATAAGACAAAGAATTGGATGATATAAGCACATCATTAGTGAAACTTAGCTGACTGAATTGGCTTTGTAACTGATAAACAGAGAAACTGACTGTGTCCAAACACAAATAAAATGCTGTTAGATTATCTTTGTCACTAACTTACACATAATTAAAGTCTTGATTCTATCTAAGCAGTTCAGAATGTGAATACTATTGCACATAGAAGACTGGGTTCAGGATTACCATCTACATTTATTTAACTTTGAGGCAGAAACTCAATAAACTGTCTTTAGCTGGCTGTTTCTGAAGTTTTTAGTGCATCAGCCAGTGAAGGTTAAATTCTCTCGTTTTTGTGGATTTGATAGGTTGTTTGATGCAGTTATTTGAGATGCATGATTCCCCGAATTCAGAAGGATCCCAGATTGCGAGAATTTGGTCTCACTGGCTATGACAGTGTCTCCCAGTTAATTGTTTTTTTAATTATCTGCATATTTGTGAAGACAAGTATTGTCTTTTGAATTTTGTTCTACATTGAAGTGGTAAATAATCATTCCAAAAATTCCTCGATCCAGATCTGGAATGACTCCAAAAGTCAGGACTTATTCACACAGCTCTCAAGAGCAGATGGTGTCCTGTTCAAATTTTTCAGAAGGAATTTCTTGAGAAATATCTGTCATTTTTTTAACAATGGCAACCCCTTGGCACCATCCGAACCTCCTTGCAATTGCTTTGGTCATTTGCAGATTGCCTTGGTTACCTTTAGTTTCGATGAAAGACTCCAAATTGTCTGCAGATACTCACCGGAAGTGCAACTTTAAAAAAAAATAGTGACACAAACCAGAACTGAAGAACTTAAAGGTCAACATTTTACATTTGCGTCACACTCTTCACAGGTTCACTGTTGCTTTGTGAGTACTTGGTAAATGATTGGAGAGAAGTCTGGATAGCAACCAAAACAATCACAAGGAGCTTTTCAAGCTGTGTATACCTCTTTGTGACCGAGACGTATACAGGAAGAGCAAGCAAACACTCACCAGCTGGTCGAGAAATACATATTTACACATCCCTAGTGAAGGGTGATTACCACTGACGAGTCAACTGGTCTGTGTACCTGGAACCTTAACTACTTCTAAGCTGGACCAAACTGCCCGTTAAAAAATGTATTTATATCTTTCCATAACTTTTGCCGTGGTCTTAATGAATATATGTAGGTAATAAACAATCCAGCAGAACAGTTCTCTAGCCACTCCTTCATAACCAACTGCAATGGGCATAAATCCAGGTTTCAGAGTGTAAACTGGCAAGCATAGATAGCAGCATCATTATTTACCCAGAAAGCAAAAAGTTTATAATACAAAATGGCTTCAGGTATAAATCTACTTTGTGTTAGTTAATTAAACTCAATTTCAGAATATCTGTCATGTTAGCACAAAAGTAATAAGAACACACACACAAGGACCTTCTGAAAGACAAAGAAACAACACAAAAACAAAAATCTAAACCTCTTTAAATCAAGTTTAAGTGGGTGATTTAAAGCTGCTGGCTTTGCCATTTTGATGATCCAGCTTTGAACCACTTCAATCTCCAATTTGTCTGTATTTCGTTACTATGGAAACCATTCTAAACATCCAATCCAGTGTCAGGATCCAGGTGGGTGGATAAAACCTAAGGATTTGGTCTAAATGCACTCTTAGGAGAAACTGCACACACACATACACAGAGAGCACATGTGCAACATGACATGTGCCTTAAGACGGCAATTTATTTCCTAAGAAGGGAGCAATCTCTCTGTCAGATTCAGGTGTTCCATCCACAAAATTACTCTGAGCCCATTTTCTCTTCATTTATCCCTTTTCCTTAGTGATACTCCTTCTTTCTCGCCTTTCAGGTCGAGGAGGAGAACACGCCTACTGGCCGCCTGACACCAACCCGATTGACAGGAGCAGCATCAACGGTAACAGAAACTCATCTTCTGCATTTTCTGCTGAGTCTGTCAGAAAGCAGAATTACTTTTAGGTTCATTATTTTGCTCGATACAACAATGAGACTGAATCTCCTGAGAGCTGAGCTGGCTGTGTGTGCGTGTCTGTTGTGATACTCTTGCAGCATCATCAGCTCATCACAGCCGCTCAACTGATTCCTCTAATCACTCGACTCAGTCATGTCTAAACTTACTTTAATAAGTCGCTCTGTCCTGACAAGGAGCTCCAGCTTGCTGATTTACAGTCAGTGAGCATCGCTTCATGTTCGCCGTCGCATCGCCCGTGGCAGGAAAATTTAATTAGATTCACTATCTCGCCATCAATCAGTGTTTCTATAAAGTGGAGGAAAATAATCATCTTTATGGACAAACAGGATTAAAAGAGTGGGGTGGCATATAAATCTTCAGCTTGTAGTTTTTAATATAATGACAACAATAGCGTTATTGGACTGATTTGACATAGAGAAGAAAGGATAGTTGCCTTTCATTTCTAATTAAAAACAGTACAACTAACAATATTAAACATATGAATTATTTATATTCCGTGGCTCTAACACTCTAATATGGAATACAGCTGTTTGCCTGTACTTCTAATATTGTTAATGATATAATTAATATTTTCATCCTGTCGTGGTTTTTTCTTTCCCCAGAAAGTTCTCCTACTCCTCACCTAGCAGAACTGTGAAACGTGCAAACAGGAACAAAAGAACATTTGTATTTGAAACATTGAATTTAGCTCTCGTGAACATTATCATGGTTGCAGTGGTAGCTTGATTTGCACTTTTCGAGTAATACTCAGCAATAGTCAGTGTTCAAGAACATGTTGACATCTTCCGTCTAGCATTCTGCTAAAGACCAAAGCAAACACAAGGAATTCTCTGGTGAAGCACCTGTTTTGTGACCGATTCCTCAGCGGCAGGCAACAAACTTCAGCAACAGATCGCTAGCCGATCAAAGAACATACATTTGTCCATAGCGACTGGAGGTTGCCAAGGGGTTAAAAAACGGTCTGTAAATAACTCAGGCCAAAATAATAGAATAGCAAAGACAACACTGATTTTGTCAGATAGCTATGTTGTTGCAAAATTAGGACCTCAGCAGTGAAAACGAGCATGTTGATGTTGATAGAAAAGCTTTATTTCAAAATTAGCTATATTAAAATACGAATGCTTACGCTGAAAAGGTGGGGATTTTTTTATGTTGTTGTGAGGACACTGCGTTTGGAAGCAAAAGTAATCCATCTGTTCCACACATACCAGGAGAGCGCAATATGCAGCAGGGCCGGTCACAGAATGTGGGGCTTGATGTTAAGTGCAAAAGTGTACTTTACACACCAGACGTCTGAGTTTTGGCAACCTTACAAATGTACTACTGTTAAAATCAGCGGGACAGTCTGGTTCAGCCCAGCTCGCCATGTTTAAACCACTTTAAATACCACTTTTAAAACCCCTGGGAGAGTTTGGACTCCACCGGAGAGCATTTAGACCCGGCTAATCCAGCATCTGTGTAGTAGCAGCTGTGCATGACAGGAGAGGTGAATGCTGGAAGTCAAAATCATCTTTTCAGGGTTTTGTGCTGCTTGGTCAACTATTGTTTGAAATTAAACACACAGAGAGATTTTTTTTTCCCTACTGCACACAATCATTATGTTTAATACAAGGTGACTTATACTCATACCAAGAACAATAATTATGTCTAAAGTGAATGTACTCATGCAAACTGCATAGTTAACGCCACTTCTACTGATGCATATAAAAATACTATATTTGCTGTAAACTACACTACTATTGCAGCTAATAATGCTGAAACCACTATAAAAGCTAAAGCATTGGCTGATGATATAAACCATGGTCATAATCATAACTGTCCGCTCCCGTTTCTGCTGGAGAAAGACTGTTACTCCTCTTCCGCTGGTAGGTCAGAGGTCAGGGTCTATATCTGGTCTCACTGGAGCACTGTCGGGCAGCGTGTGTGCTTGTGTATATCTGAAGATGGACTCTGACATTTTGTCAGCGCAGTTGCTGCTGCTGCTCCCGGAGGAGATCATAAATCTGTCCTCTTTGACCTCCGTTCCCCTCTGGCTTTATTGCGGGTCAGGCAGGTCGCAGCCTCGTTCATCAGCTCAACGGTATTTCATCTTTAACTCGGTGTCGTCGTTTATGTCGCAGAGCTTCCTCTCACTTGAAAAATGAGCTTGAGAAGAGTCACCTCAGATTGGTTTCATTGTGCCACAGCTCTGTAGGTCTGACGGCTTCTGTGCAGAGGTGAACCGATCCCGTCTGATGTTCTTGCCTCAACCGAGCAAAGACCTTCAGCACTGCCACTCATTCACTAAAGTTCCTCAGTTTTCTCTTCATATCTCTTGGGAAGTAGATGCTGGCAGTTGTTGTGAGAGGTCCATACCTCTCCACTCACAGCGCCAAGCTATTAAAGTTAAAAATATCTCAGTTTTAAGTGAAGGGAAACAACATCTCAAGAGTTTTAATCAAAAACATTAACTTCTTCGTCTTTTATAACCCCCTGTAGCTTCACTTAAGTAGCTCAGAAATGTTCAGACATTTTCTCTCTGCTGGTCAGAAAAAATGGCTTTCATGTTTATACATTAATGGAAAGCACATTAAGCATATTATACATTATGCATATTAAGTTTATATTCCTAAACTGAGAGATTAACATATTTGCTAATATGATGACAATACTGAAAAACTAAACACATCAAATTGTTGGCAAAAGTGTTGGATTTGCAGCTGTATAAACCAAAGTATTGGATAAAAAGATTTGTAATGTGGATTGTGCCCCACGCAAAGTTATTTCTGTTCATGTCTTTGTATAAGGTCAATCCATTAACTGCTGAGATGTTGCAGTTTATTTACAGCATGTGGTTTCCATAGGAGCCTCCAAAAGAACCGTCCACGTGATGCAGGTTTTACATTAACATCAACCCTTAATTAAATACTAAGGAGGCTTCAGTAATAATGTTGTGCACATAATTGGACTGTATGATAGTATTGAGTTTATCTCTCTGCTGGTATTAAGGACAGTGCTGAGTTGTTTCTCTGAAGTTTTTTAATACTCATTTATTGGATTTTAAAACTTAACAAATGAAAAAAAAATCTGCTTGTTCATGAACAGTTGCAGGAACATAGTAAAAGTAGGACAAAATGTTATCCAGTATGATGTCATTGTGACTGACAGTGATGTTCAGATTAAAGCCTCATTGATGTGTATACTCTGGTTTCTCCACAGAGATTTTTTCCCCCTGGGGTGGACCTTGTCTTTGATTTGTCCCTTTGGTGCTACAGTGCTTTATGCTCCAGTCTACAAAGAATAAACTATAAGCTATAAAATAAAATTAGTCGGAATCACGCTGCATTTTGATGTCTTTGTTTGCATTGTCATCTTTGTAACTGCTCAGTTTCGCTTCCCTGCTGGATTTCTGGGCTTTGCAAGGATTTCTGTGCTCTCCGTCGCCCTTGTGTTGATTTGTTGGTGTCGTTGTGGCTTTAAACTGACTCAGCTGGCGAGAGTTTGTGATTTATTCTACACAGTTTCTCTGAGCTTCTGGGCCTGTGCTACTTTGCTGAAGGGCATCTCAGTAGAGGTTGTTACTACTCTTGTTATCATCAGTAACATACATTTTGCTCACGGGTCAGTTTTGACTTCCTGTCAGTTGCTGCTATTGTTGCATCTTTTTGTTATTTAAAATTACGGACTCTTTTTCTACTTTATACTCAATAAAACTGTAATTTATTGTAAAAACAAATATTAATTTGATGAAAGACATTTTTGCCACGACCTTTCTTAATCTAAAAAGCTTTTTTAAGATGAAATTTAACAAGGTGCCAATAAGTGGATGAGCAGAAGACTACCATTCGACTAACTAAAATCAAATTTTTGTCTCCATGGTTACCTTTAGTTAACATCAGATGACACAGTCCTTTACATAAAACATCAAGAGTTTTAAACCTCCTGTACAAGTTTTCCTTAATGTATAAATAGGAACAAGAAAAACATTAATGGTATTCTTGTCACAGTCCGGCGAGGGCAGACTGTATGTGTTGACAAAAGGACCCAAAACGCAGACTCCAAAAACTGAACGTGGCGTGGATTTAACAAAAAACAAGCCGTTTATTGAGGCTAGCAAAAGGGCATTGGTGAAACTAAACAATAACCCAAACTGGGTGAACTAAAACTAAACATGAAAAAACCTTAAACATGGTGAACTGACATAGATTCCTGAAGTAGTGACATGGACGAGCAGACGACCTGACAAAGAATGACTGAAAGCACACGGACTAAATACACACAGGAGGATAATGAGGGAAATGGGAACACATGGAGAAACAGCTGACACACATGAACATAACGACGTCACAAGGAGAGAGTAACACTAAAAACATTGAACATAGGAACACAGGACCCCTTCAAAATAAAACAGGAAATACAATGAGATGCAGACCTGACAACATAAGACACACAGACATGAAACACACGAAGGGCAAGGGAGACTTCACAGGGGTTGAAAACACAAGGGGGAACTAATAAGCAAATGAACATAGGAAACTTAATAAGCTTAAACATACACTATAAACATCAAAATGAACTAAAACTCAAAACACTGGGTCATAAGACCCAGGATCGTGACAATTCTGTACAAACTAATCTGTTCTGTCATGTAGCTATATAGCTACATGTATATGCAGTGATACAATGCACACAAGTTATTTAACTTGTGGGATCAAGGTATTTTTCTCACGGGCATGTCATTGAACAAGTTGTTTCTCTTGTGAGAAAAATTTCATTATATTGAAGGAACTTGTGGAAAAAGATGTTTTATCTCTTGGTCGAACTAAATTGCTTATCTTGCGGGAACAACATGTTCATATTGTTGGAACAAGTATTTTGTTCTTTGTTTAACTTGTGGGAACAATTGTTTTAAATATTTATCCAGCTTGTGGGAACGAGTGTTTAACCAAGTAACTGGCGAATACATTAGCATAACAGGAAAAGACCTGAAAGTTACCTGAAGTTTAGCCAACTTGTTCCCACAATATAAACATCTTTGTACGCCCAGGAGCTATAAAATATTTTAAGTTAGCAAGTGACTCCTACTGATTTCAGTTCTGTTTTTCATGCTAGAGTAGCATGAATTTAATTATGTGACATTCTGAGGTGTAAATCAGACCTAATTAGCTGAGTTCTCTCCATTTTATGGTCGCTGAGTTCATCTGAAGTGAGTGGATAAGTGCTAAAGAAACAGAACTGTACCACCGCTGCACAAAAAGCAGATGCTGATTAACAGGTGATGATTGACTTGATTTAAATCATTTTTACCTTCACTTTCACATGTTTAACTTGTCACTTGTAAACAACTGTGATCATTTTTAACCAGTGGGGAAAAATTCAAAGCAATCAACGTGTGCACAGTGTAGCTGAGGTGAAGGTAGTGTCATCAATCACAGGACTTTCAGGACTTTGTAGGTCTGCTATTTTTTCATTTGATCTTTTGGACTTTTTATTTTCAGATGTTGTTTTTAGTTAGTTTTAATCACCAGAACTTCTTGGTTTGGACTTAAATGCACATTTTTCACACAAAACACTAGAAGGTAAGACTTTCCACAAGCATACCTATTTTCTTACCATAGAGGCAGATCCTGGTCAGTAAAGGATTGAGATCACGCTGCCTGTATATAATCCATGAATGTAACCATGACATTAACCATTGGTTTCTGGACTTTACGTTTTGAATCCTCAACGTTAGCATTTCTGCAGCCACCACATTTGATTTTAGGAGCCAGATGTGACCACGTGTGGATAATAAAATCAAGCACTAATCTATCACTTAATGCTAGCAAGCGTCTAATACATGTTTGTGGTAGACAGTAGAAATTCTACAATTTTACTCATAAAAATTGAAGCATAATCTTCCTTGATGGCCTGCACCACACAGGAAAACATTATATTTGGCAGGCAGATCGATTAAAATACTCTAAAAGGCGCAAACACTACACATGAATTCGCTATTGCCCTCTGTACAGCACGATTGTACAGCTGTTATAAAGGTCAATACTGTCCATAAAAATGTGTCACGGTCCTGGGTCTTATGACCCAGTGTTTTGAGTTTCAGTTCTTTTGATGTTCATAGTGTATGTTTAAGCTTATCAGGTTTCCTAAGTTTATTTGTTATCATGCCTAAGTGTTTCTAGTTCTTATTATTTCCCCCTCGTGTTCCAACTATGTTAAATCTCCCTTGCCCTTCGTGTGTTTCATGTCTGTTGTCTTATGTTGTTATGTCTGCCTCTCATGTTCCTGTTTCATTTTGGAGAGATCTCGTGTTTTTATATTATGGATTATGTTTTGAGTCCTTTGTGGTACTGTTTCGTGTTTCCCTAGATCTCAGTTATGGTTATCTTAGGTTTTGCTCTTTGGCTTCGTCATATGGCTTCCCTGTGTTCCATGTTATGTCCACTGTGATGTTTTTGTACCATATTTCAGGTTCCTATATTCTGTCTCCCCAGTTGCTGTTAAGTTTGCATGTTTAGAATTCAGTCAGTGTGTTTCCTGTTTTACTTTGAAGGTCCATGTCTCATGTGAGTGTTTCTAGTTTTGCTTCCCTTGCCTCGTCCTGCTTTATTACCCTCAGCTGTTCCTCCATGTGTTCCCACTTCCCCTAATCACCTCCTGTGTATTTAAGTCCTCTGTTTTCAGTGTGTGATTGTCAGGTCGTCTGTTGTCCACGCCATGTTTCCTATGCCATGCGGCCAAGTTTCTTGTCTAGGTTTTTCTTGTTGTTTGTTTAGATTTCCCAGTTTAGGTTTGTGTTAATTTTGCTTCAGTTTGCCTTGCCCTTTGTTTGTACCTTTTTTTCCAGCCATATTAAACGGCTCGCTTTTTGTTAACATTCAAGTTTTGTTCCCTGTTCCTTGGAGTCTGCATTTTGGGTCCTTTTTCAATTCATACAGTCTGCCCTCGCCAGACTGTGACAAAATGTGCGTGCTTTTATCTATCCATGAAACTAAGCATTTTAACATGAGAGGCTGTGATGAGTGACTCGCTTTTGGAACCAGCGTCACGTGGCCACTCGAAGATCTGCAGTTTTCAGACCTGAAGGTTGACGCTTTGTTCAAAAAAGAAGTTGAACTGTCATCACTTTTTCTGGTGACATCAAAGGTTGAACTTAGTATATTTTAATTACCCCATAACCTTTGCTCTCGCAAAACAATGAAAGCAGAAACTGCATCAGCTAAAACTCAGAATTCTGAAATTAAATAAAGAATTAAAAAAGAAAAAAAAGGAAGAAAGATGATGAAATTGTACTTTAAAAAGGAAAAGAAGGTGGTGTTGTGGCTTCTGTGCTGTGGCCGTAAGCTTTGATGGATTGTGGTTTTCATTGAGAGAGACAAGCAAATGGAGAGAGAAGGTGAAAGAGGAAAAGTGTCCTGCTATCTCTTTTCCTTTGTGTTTCTCTTTGTCTCATATGTACACACTTCTCTTGATATTTTGTTCATCCATCTTCTCCCTTTCTTCTTCTTTCATTTTCTCTTCCCTCTCAGTCATTTTATTGTCTCTCCATTCCTATGTTTTCCTTTCCTTTTTCCACCTCTCCAGCTCCTCCCTCTTTAACACACTTCCCTCGCCTCTGCATTTGGACTTCATCCCCCTTATGTGTTTCCTATTTTCTCCCTCTCTCTGCTCCAAGGTCGAGTTAATGAATGACAGAGCGTGTCATCAATTCCCCTCTTTCCCTTTACACCTGTCGTACACTCATACACACACTGTGTATTGATCGGTAAAGCAGCAACAGCAGCAGCTTTGCGTTTTCAGTCCAGTCAAACCACTTCTTCTTTTTCCTTTGTCTCAATTTTGGGTATCGTGGAATAACATATATTGGTTGCACAACTAAGACAGATATAAAAATGTGACTGTGGAGCAGTTAAATATAGCAATTTGCCTAAAATTTGATTCGGTATATCAACTTATAGTAGTGTTACCCTTCCTGTTCTGCTTTCCACATGATATTATGAAAAAGGTAAAACCAAATTTAACCCTTGTGTGGTGTTCGTATTTTTGTTACTCAGCCAGTGTTCATGGGTCTGGTGGACCCGCTAGAGTTTTGGCTTTCCAAATTAACACTATCAAACAATTTTATGTTAAATTACTCAACAGATGTTTACTTCATCCCAATTACAAGACATATGAACAGCAAACATGGTTAATTTTTTCCCTTTACCTTTGTTAGATCACATTTATGAATTAATGTGCTTCTCGTTTTTCTTTTATATAAAATGTTATAAATAAATCAGTTATAATCAAGTGGAGTGAGTGGAAAGACACAACACATTTACACGTGAAAAAATAATTAATTGTTTAATTTTTCTTTTGAAAAAAACTGAACACGGGTCTCACAGACCCGAACACCATACAAGGGTTAAATTTCAGTAAAATTCAATCTTCTTTGAATAGAAAAAGTTAAATGATTAAATGAT
This sequence comes from Copadichromis virginalis, assembly GCF_057382275.1. Lineage (NCBI taxonomy): Eukaryota > Metazoa > Chordata > Actinopteri > Cichliformes > Cichlidae > Copadichromis > Copadichromis virginalis. Next base: position 32,346,986 of record NC_140624.1, read on the forward strand.
TTCTTTATGGCTTTATTAGTCTCTCACATTGTTGCGGAGTAATTGTGGATCAGTCTTCTTCACAACGTTGCTTCAGTTCATTGAGGCAAACGTCTCCACTTTGGGCTCGTCTGCCAAAGCACATTCCTCCAGAAATCTTGTGCTTTATTCAAACCTTACAAACCTACGCTGTGCTGCCATCTTCTCCTCAGCTAAGAAACGCGTTCTCCTCGTAAGCCTTCCAGACAAGTCGTACTCAGTGTCTTTCTAAATATACTGTCACCATGTGACCTTAGGTTGAATTAAATTGAATTGAATTAAATTGTAAATAATCTTTCTCATTGGAGAATGATGGACGTCAAATGAACCTTCTCTGAATAGAGCAATTATTGCTTCTCTAACACACACCTGAATGCTCCTGACCAGCAAACTGACAAAACGTCTGAATTTATATAGGTGCTGAGACTTGCTGGTGATCAGTTAATGCATTTGATTAGCAGCACCTGACTGTTACCCCAACCTTATGGAAGCAGTGACTGTGCTTTTCACGGGATTTCATAGAGTTCTGTGAAAACTTTTTTTTCTTCATATTTAAGCACCTTGAGGCAGCTGTTATTGTGGGTTTATATAAATCAACTGAATTGAATATAACTGTGTCATCAGCAATCATCAAAATGTATGAAACAATTTTTGTCTTTTCTTTTTATGGTGAAATTTAGTTAGTTTAATAGATCTAATGAGCAAAAGAAAAAGCATTAACAATTTGCCTGAGATATTACAGTATATATAATTTATTGTTGTAATGTTGACTATATCAAGCATTTTAGGTGAAGGTTTCAGGAAAATGTTTGTTATACATAATGAATTCACAGTAAAAATGGCATAAACTTTATAAACTGATGTCATTTTAGTATATTCATTTTGAATATACAGATTTCAGTGTGCATTTATTCATGTTTCTAACTTCTGCCTCTCTTCTTGTATTTATTCCAGAGTCTCCAATTGGTCAGATGCGTCCCCCTCACGGCAGCGTCACCCCTCAGAAGAACAGCAACCTCCTGGTCATCATTGTGGTTTCTGTGGGAGCCGTCACCGTGGTCGTGGTTGTCATCGTGGCCCTCATCTGCACACGGCGCACCTCCGCCCAGCAGAGGAAGTAAGATGTTTCATTCATCTGTGTGATGGCAATAAACGGCTGTCACTGTAATGAGGCAGATGGTTAATGAGCTGCCCTGCATGTCTTGTTTTTTCTCACAGAGATTTACTCTGAAATTAATGTCCCTGCCAGCTCACACAGGTCTGAATATATGTACCAAATCACAAATAACCCAGCCAGCAAAAACCTCAGCTAGATCTCTGCATGTAGACTTTATCATCCCAGGAAATGTCAGTTCATCAGGTTTTAACGTTATTTCATTGTAGTTTGTTTTGTCATGGTTTTCTTTTTATAAACACACTCAAGAGGTTTTATTTACTCTTTCAAAACCACCTGTTAGAAGTCAACTCACGCAGATGACTTTTGTAACAGCAGGATTGGCAATTATGCCTTTAAACTCGACTTCTAGCCTCCTTGAACCGATTTGTAAGAAATGCGACAGAAAAGCCGCAACTGTGTTCCCAGTGCCTCTTCAGTGCATTTCCATTCTCCAAATCAATATGTCTTTCATTGTGGGTGCATCAGCGATGGTCAACCACTGCAGGCACCAAGATTGCTTGGGAGAAGAATACCCTGTTTAGCCCACTGCTACAGAGGCAGAACTTCAGATAAGCAAGAAATAATGAATGGATGAACAGTTTCAGTCTAGTTTGTGTTCATGAAATTGCAGTTTTTAGTATTTTTCTCAGTTTTAGTCAAAATGATTATTTATATAGTTCATGAAATTACACTTGGTATCATATAATCCACTAATAAAGTGGATTAATTTCATCTTCCTACCTTCAATCCACCTTTATTGTAATCCTGTTCATGACATCATATGGTGGCTATGAGAGCTCAACATCCTGCAAATTAAAAAACAAAACAACAAAACATCTTTAATGATTTGAAACACAGGAAAACTCCTCAAAAATACAGATACAAGTAGAAATGATGCTTTGGTTCAGAGAGTTTCTGTATAATCCCATTTATAATGTCAGTATAATTTCATAATTCTCCTCTCCACATTTCAGTGAGCATAATCTTGTTTCATAATCTTCAAGAGTTCGAGGCAGTTCAAGACATTATGCCAAATTTCATTTGAATTCATACTGTTTTATGATCCAGATGATCAGATTTGAGTACAGCTACAGGTGGAGAATTCACAGCCCTCTCCACCCCACAGTGCTTTCATTTAGTGGAAATAAACGATGATGGATGGAGTGTTTTCTTCTCCTGACCCTCCTCCCCGGTGCGTTTCTCATCCTCTGTGCAGGAAGAGAGCAAGTCACAGTGCCAGTAAGAGGAAGGGCAGCCAGAAGGACCTGCGGCCTCCGGACCTCTGGATCCACCACGAGGAGATGGAGATGAAGAACATGGAGAAAGCTCCCAGCATCGCACCGTCTGGCCACGATTCACCAATCCAGTCTTGCCAGGACCTCCCCCAGGTGGCACACAGCCAATCAGAGAGCCAGATGGGGAGCAAAAGCAGCCATTCAGGTACAGTACTGATTCTCATTTACCAATCAATTTAGTATATAATGTGTATAGCAAAGCTTCATTTAGTTACACTTATATTTTTTATGTGTTTAATTAGATTTAATCTTATAGTTTCTCTTTATTTTACATCATTACGTTTAAGATAAATGGGTTATGAATCTTGGTTTAATTAGCTGTGTAAACAGGCCTAATTAATAATGATAAGAACACAAAAGTATCAAATAAAGATCTTTTCCAAGTGGAAAATGGAATGCTAAACCTAAATCCTAATCCAAGGAAATGAAGATGTCTGAATCCCTGATTGGGTTTTGATTGTGATGTTCCAGGAGCAGATGCTGATGAGGTTTCCAGCAGTATCTCCACTTTGGAGCGTTCTCTGGCTGCCAGGAGAGGAACTCGAAGCAAAATGATGATTCCCATGGACTCGCAGCCGAGCAACACACGTAAGTAACGCAACAGAATATATGGATATTGCTACTGTGAAGCTAAGCTTTCATATATGAAGTACTATTTTGAAGCATTTTGGCCTCTGACATGGGTGTGTTTGTTTGTTTGTTTTGTTTTTTATAGCTAGAAATGATAACTTGGTTAGCAAGCTGGATCCTAATAACTGCACAGGTGAAACACATATGTTGCTAATAAAATACTAAACTTCTCGGACAGTCTGCTCAACCATTTTATTTGTCAGATAATTTCATTAAGGATGCTCCATAAAGCACTAAAGGTCCAGTTCAGTTCATCCAATTAGTCTAATTGAATTGTTGGAATCACAGACTGTATATAAATAATGAACGTAGCTTCTGGGGGAGCACCCCCTGGTTTGTTGTAAAGCTTCAAATGCATCTCAGCCTCATCTGAGGCTTTTTTATACCATGCTTTATTCTCATTTTTTACTTTAATTAGGACCTTAATTTACAAAATAAACTTTGTGTTTTCTTCAATAAGACTCATAACTAGTGGTTGGGAACACACACTCATCACAAAAGTGTTTATTGAGGTCAGAGAGCACCAGAGCTGAGAGTTATTTTCTATCAGAATTCTTAATAGCCCAAAGTGTGTTTTCCAAACACAGGAGTCGCCCTCCAGTAGACATCTGGAAAACTGTGGGTTTAAGACACTTTTGCAGTGGATTCACAATCATTTAAGCTCTTCTATTTATCATGATTGTTTAGAGCTCTTTGCCTCTCGATCGCTCTCCTTCTTGGTCATGCAGCCCTCGCAGCCTGGAGGTTTGTTGCGGCTCATTGTCCTGCTGAAAACAAACAGTGTTCCCAGGGATGGTGTGAGCATTGTATCACCATATGCTTCACAGCAGGAACCTCCTTTACTACATCTCACAAACACATAAAACCAAAGTTCCTATGACATCAAAGCCCTGATTTCCACTGGTCTGACGTCTATTCCTTTTCTCTCTTCTTCCAAATAGTTCTCTTCTTCTGCATATCATTGCCCTTCTGTAGTTCAGCTATGATGGCCTGATTTTCACAGTCAAACTAAGAGTGTTTGATCTTTGAAACAGCGACTAAATTCCTTTTAAGGAGGATGGAGGGATGGTAGTGGCATAATTAAGATGACTTTTACCCAGGAGACATGAGTTTGAGATCCATGCGGGACTCTTTTTCTTTATTGCACAGTTTTCTATTCTTTTTGGTTGCTTTTTTCTAGGTTAGTAGTCCATCAGAGATTTTATATGCACTTATTCACACAACTGCAAAAGCCCTGATGCTTTGGTTACTTTCTGTTCATTGGTGATGTGCAATGAGTGATTATTATTAATATCAATTATTTTATGGACTAAAAAAATCCCCCAAGTACTGGATTTGATGGAAAGCGTTACAAAATCCTCTCTCTTGTTGCAACTAAGCTCTGACTCGGATCCATCGGTAAATTGATTGTCATCATCCAGTGTGAAACTTTTGCATGTCTTGGGCAACACAAACTTTTAGCCTCCTCCTTTCCTGAGAAGTGGTTCAGCTCTAAGTTTACCAAATTGGGCCACCTATAAATTCATTTATCTTCTGATGGTGGGGTCAGGTTTGTTCTACCTCGTGGTGCTTTAGTCCTTATCCACCTTATCTAGCTACAATTTGTTTATGGTTCATGGAGTTCGCCCTTGAAACCTGACAATATAGCCATTATTTTATTATAATAAAGCTTCTGTGCTTCTACTAAGAATATGGGAATTTTGACACTATTACTTGGTTTTGATGCCATTATTTCCAGACACTTAATTTTCAGTCAGAGTGGCTGGTAGTTGTGAAATAGTACATACAGAACAGCACTGAATTTGTTCATAGTTGCTGGGAAAATGTAGAACGCTAACACACAAACCCAGTGACCAATCAGTCAGTGACCTTTTCTCCAAAGCAACTCAGGTAGTCAGTAATGTCTAATTTGTGTAGGGTGACTTTACTGCACCACAGTAAAGTGACCAGCTTCAGTTAACCTGAAACTAGCAATGAGTGGATAAACATCAGTTAGCTAGCCTACATTATCTGAGGTAGTAATTGTTCTTCATTTCTCAAGGTTACGGGTTAAATAACAGTTGTTATTTTAAACATCAGGAAAAATATGGAAAATCACTTTCCTGAAAATTGGTGAAGCTCACACATGCATTCTTATTTCTGTCTAAAGCTAGTGAGATATCATCACATTTGATGTAAAATCTGTGACTGAAAATTTCAAAATCACATATAATTAAAGAGCTCTGCAGTTTCTCAGATTAACTTGGGAGCATACTGAACTGAACGTATTTTACATTATGCTCAATATACGTCATTGCTCTTGCTATTGGTGCTTGAGCTTTCACATGGTACCTCCAGATGATGTCTCCAGTGGCCAGTTGCCTTAGGGTGATGATGATGATGATGATGATGATGATGATGATGATGATAGTCAGAGAGTTCATCTTTCTTTGACTTTCCAACTTTCTTTGGGAGGTTTAGATGTAAAAAGTCTTTCAGGCAAAAGCAAAGTTGAAGAGAGAGGCGTTCACACTTGCACCAACTTTCTCACACTGATAATTAGCCTGTTCATTCCCTCAGAACGACTCAGAGGACAGAGTGGAGGGGAGATCTGAGGACACGCCAGTGACGAGGGGATGAGCCTGGGAAAGACAAAATGAGGAAGGAGAGGCAAGCAGCGAAAAACTGGAAGAGAGTTGGCAAGATGAAGCGGGAAAAAAGGAATGTTGCTGTGAAACCTCAAAGATTCGGTTTACAGTGTGCGACTCCAGCAGTGGCTCTGATCAGATCACATGAGGGGTTTCACATCAGACACAAGAGCAGCTTCAGCCAGTCAACACGGCTGTGACTGTAAAAGTTTTACCAAAGACATGATTGCATTTGTACTTTTCTTTGTCACTCACACTGATTAATGAGTACTGAGCCATTAAATTCCGTGTTCTACAACCACCTAATGGAGTCTGGTGAAGTTAAACAGCAGTTTACGGTTGGCTGGTCAGCACAACTTTAATTTTAAAGACGTTTATTGTAATGCATACCACACTATCTAAAAACAGACCCCTAAATTCTGCACTCTGTTTGGATGAATTTAAAGCATTAGTCTGTAACAGTGAGTCATCAGTGTAGAAAGAATAGCTGGAGTTTGATACAAACTGAGTTTTCTATCTCATTCACTACTGTTTTTCTCCAGATATCATCGTATCTCAAAGATAATTTGGCTATACCTCTTTAGGGTGTTATTCCCTGTATCAGAACTGGCTGTTTTCGATATTAAAATACTTCATTTAAAGGCACATTCTGCAAAGAGGTCTCTAGTGATCACTGCTGTGTAATTTGGCAGATTTGCAGTTTTAGAAATGATTCTTTGACTTAAGTACTCTAACTCATCATAATTCTCATGGAAAAAAACAACAAGTTGGTAGCACCTTGTAGAAGCTTTTCAGTTCATAGCGTAAGGCCCTGTTCCTCTCAGAGAAGACTGTGGATAAAAGGAGCATGGCCACCGTGACATCAGCAGTTTCACATTATTGATATTACCATCTTTTTTAATATTATAATATTATCTAATATTTGAGTATTTGGAGAGGGTCTGCGATACATTGGCAGCCTGTCCAGACTGTACCCCAGCTCCTGCTCTATGAAAGCTAGAATAGGCTCTAGCCCAACAGTGAGGGACCAACATCCCAAACAAAATCAGTGACTTTCATTGATGCCTAGAAATGTCTGTCAGCTATCACTGACTGACTGACTGTGTCAGCAGTTCCCTAAAACACAAAAGTTATGGTCATAACCCAAAATGTAGGTTACAGTAAGCCAACACAACCAGCACTCACAAACATGAAACAGACCTATGTCAAACACCATCCCTTCAAACAGCACACAGCTGATGGCTTAGCCAAGGCTGAGATCTTAATAGAAACATAAAGTCACTGTAATGCCCCGGTCTTGCCACTAAAAAAACCCACCCAAATGATTACCTCTTGTTACATGATTTAGGAAAGTACAAACTGACGGTCAGGATTAAAATCCTTTACTTAAACCATTTAACGCCATTAGAAGAATGTTAACTCTGGTTTAAAGGGTCAGTCCAAGTCATCTCCTCCAGTATTTCTTCAGACATGTCATGTCCCTTCATTTTTATCATACCCCTTTTGAAGCTCTTGCAGTCCTTAATTACACCAGTCTCCTGTCATTTCCATAAGACACCTTTTAACTGTAGCACTTGTGAAGTCTCTAAAGCCGTCTAAGACTATGTCAAATTCTGTTTGATGTGCATCACCCTCGTCGGCTCATCCTCGCACCAACTCTGTCCCACTTCCAGAATCGCAGTGACACCTCCTCCTGTCCCAGCACCCATCGCACTGTGGGTGGAGTTCATAGTGTAGGCACTTGATTTTAAACAGCTGTTTGTATAAAACTGTTTCCTTTCACCATGAGGTTGATGCAGAACATCTGCAGAATCTCTGTGATACCAAATTGTGTCTATGAACCAGTTTTGTGCACAGAAGCAGGTTGTCTAATTACGGTGTTCTCTCTCTGTGGAGTGAATATGTTTTCAGTCACATCAGTGAGCAGAATGTTTCACATTGTAATTACCCTGCTCTCAGTCTGGCTGCATGTCTTGAAGGATTTGTGTCCTCTTTTCTCTCTTTTATTTCTTCTTCTTCTGATGTGCAGTTGCTGCTGTTGTTTAACCCAGTTGTAACAAACTGGAGTCACTGAGGTGAAGCGTAGCATCCAGGTTATAATGCTGTGTGGTTATTTCTGGAGAGAGTGAGTCAGCGGCCAAGTGATAATTCTTGTTAGCATGTGACAAGGACTGTGAGTTTACATAAATGTGGGTGTTTGTGATATGTGGGTCACCATAAAGCAGGAAAACCCTCTGGCTTCCTCTGCCAACACTCAGACCTGTTTCCTATTTTATTTTTTCCCTCTTCCTATCTTTTTTATTTGCTGTCATGTTTCACATTTCATAGATTTTCCTTTTATTTTATTGTTTTTTGGAAGTTCTGTCAAAGACTTCTCTGTTCTAAGCTGTGGCACTGCATCTTTTAGAAATACCGTTTCTCTTTCTGTAAAAATAGAAAAGCTTTAAGGTATTTTTTGTTTTTGGAGAGGGAAGTTAAAGACAATACTGAACTGAAAAACACTAGAAAGTGGACGTTCCAGTCATAGTTTATAATACAATTAGTAATCTGTTTAAATAGGCAGCATATTTTTGTTGGATTTAATTCACTAAACACCTAAAGTATATCAAAAACCACGCTAACAGTTCTTTATCTTCAAATTTGAGTGCATATAGTTAAAAATAAATCTCCAGTGTTGTGCAAAACTCTTGAGCCACCCTTCATTTCTTTATATTTTGCTTCCAAGGAACCAGGCTTTCTTGTGATTTTTTTGAAAGTGGTCTTGAGATATGATTTTCTTTCAGAAGATTTTCTTTGCGTATCGGCTGCTTTTTCACTGATGTTCAGTCCACTCGGTGTTTTTCGTTTGAGCCACTTTGATATATCAATCATTCAAGCATAAAAATGCATCTGTTTCAAAGCATGAACCAGTGTTTACATATTTACACATTTTAATAAATCACTGTATCTATTTCTCATTTTCCTGTGTAATTATAAAGGAATTCTGGTGGAGAGTCCCAGATTTTAAGCCATATGCGAATGTTCCCAAGAGGATCATGGACCCCTATTGATCCTCTACCTAATCACACGAGCCAAGGTGTGAAAAAAGGTGTGGTCACAATTGTTTTTACTGTGTCCATGATGCTCTTGGGGACACTTCCAATAGGGCTTAAGTTGAGGAGCTGAGACTTTCAGGTGGAGCTTAGAGTATAACTACTGCTCCTCCACATCAAAGCGAGACAGTTGAGGTGGTTCAGGCATCTGACCCAGGATGCTTCCTGGACGCACCCCAGGTGTTTTGTATCAGTTTTACCAGTCGGAAACCCCGGGGCAGACCCAGGATACGCTGAACAGATCGTGTCTCCTGACTGACTTGGAAAGGCTTTGTTGTGCAGCAGATAGGAACTGGAGGAGGTGGGTGAGAAAAGGGAGCTCTGCTTAGACTGTTCCCCAAGGAACCCAGACCTGAATACTGAATCAGGGCTAGAAAATGGATGGATGGAAAATCCTGCACAAAAACACACATGTCAATAAAGGTTTTTAAATTGAATTCTAACTGTCAAAAGAGACAGATGGCCAGTTTTCTCCTCCAGCTGCTTCTTCCTCTTTGAAACCCAGAGGTTATTACACTAAACCATCATCAATACCAGCATCGATCAGACAGTATTGATAATGGCAGGGCTGTGATCAGCAGCTTTAGGAGGTGTGTGTGTGTGTGCTCATTTAAACAGAGTCAGGGTTTCATTACAGCAGCAGGACGACCAGAGATGAGCAAGTCTGGTCAATACACTTATTGGCGGAGAATATTGATGAGCTTGGTGCAGTGAGGTGGGGAGCTACAGGTTTATGGAGGTTTTGTAAGAGGGTGAGAAGGAGGCCAGAGATAAGAGGAGACAGAAATACAGATAGAGATCACAAAATGCTGAATTTTGCATAAGAGGATATAAAAAAAATGCTGTTACATGAAGTCACGTAAAATTAACAAAGTAAAAGTCACAAAGGCATTAAATAGAAATAAAAAAGAAGGAGTGATAAAGAAACCATACAGAAAGAAAAATATTGAGCAAAAACAGAGACAAGAATGGATAAAAAGTTTGATCAACAATGACACAAGCACACTGAGATGAAACCCAAATAAAACTGATAGAAAACTGTGAGAGTGAGAGAAGAAAGCCAGACCGGAGACACAAAGACACAGAAACAGCAGGTAGAGGTAGAGATCATCTGACGTCTGCAGAGCAGAGATGTTACAGCCGGGTTTTAAAAAAATGAAACAGAAAAATATCGAAGAAGCCTGGAGCTCCTTTAGCTTAAGCAAAATGCAAGAGACATAAACAAAGAGCGAAACAGTGTGGACCCTGCAGGGGTTTAAGAATAACGCACGTTCCACCAAATCAATTACAAACAATTTACTTAAATGTTCTCAATATTTCCCCCATTAAATAAAAAGCAATCAAAGCAAATAAAAAGTCTACTAGTGCAGTCACTACTGTTATGCATGACATTACAAACACCGAAAGTGTGTTGAAAAGCTATTTACAATTTCAGTCAAATTGCCTTTTTTGTTAATTTAATGTGCAAATGTCCCTAATGCATTTGTCAGTTTGCAGCTATCTTCATAATGAACGTGTCAGTTGGATGTTCACTGACACTGATTTTATTCTGTATTTATTTCTTTCCTGCTAAAGTTTTCAGTCATGGTTGTAGTTTGTTTGAATGCTAACACGGTTCCTTTGTTTACTGCAGCCTGTCTGCAGTCATAATAAGACATTTTTAAATTCTTTTAATTTAAATCAAATTTCTAGCACAAGAGTTTGGTCCTTGCGCTTCCTGAGATATCCAACATGCCTCACAGACAGCAAGCCCTAGATCTGTTGGAACTCCACCATCCCTCCTTTTCCTCCTCTCTAATCCCCGCCCTGCCCGTGCTGGCAAATTCTTTGGAGCAATCCTTCTACTCATGCCTTCAGGACTTCTCAGTCCAGGCAGTCATTCCCTTGATGGCTTACAACCTCCTTCAAGATCTAAGTTGCAATAAATCTTTCTTCATCATCTTTTTTCGAGTCTTTGCCCAACTGGGGCCCGCTGACTTCTGTTCAACAAAATGTTCAGCAAATTGAGGTTCCAATGACACGAGATAAAAGACATACCAACTCGTGTCATATACAACCATATGATATTTTAACCAAGATCACTACGTTTACCTAATCCTGATAAAAAGTCCTCTCTTGCCTTAATCTTACGACACTGATATAAGATTTGTGTTTTGTGTAACTACACCAGATACTCGTTGTTGACAGCGGTGAAAACTGTATCTGAATGTTCATAAAAAGTTGTCTGCATACACCAAAGCAGCAAAAAACTCATTGCCCCGAAATGCAGAACTGACCGCCACAGTAAATCCTTTGTGCCGGTGGCAATAAGACTGTATAACTCTTCCACAGAAGCTTCTTCTTATAAGGCTGCGCTCAGGACCTCTTCAGAGGACGCTCATCTCTGCTGCTTGTATTCTCTCTTATCCTTACAACAATAGACTGGTACCCATACACTTCCCCATTATTTGTAAAAAAAAAAAAAAGACCAGCAAGACTTGGGAAGCACTTCATTCCCAACCATGAGTGGGCATTTTGGCCTGCAGGAAGTGTACAACTTGATAAAGCCAACAGGGCCAGGTCACCTGAGGTCACCAGATCAGAAAGCTCCACACAGAAAATCTTTAACACATGGTGAAGGGATGATGTCCAGCTCTGTCTGGGAACTAGTCTGCCCCTAGTGTATACCAAGCTCTCCTTTTGGTTGCACAAGGACTGAGTAGTCTGTAGCAATGAGCCGAACGCTCCACACAGAACACCCCCTCAGGGACTTGTTGAACACAAATCACACGGAGATTGGTTGGGCAAAGTCCTGCACACCGCCCAATAACTTTGAGAGGGTAAAGAGAACTCTGTATTAAAAGTAATGAAAAAAGTACATTTGATTCAATATTTTATGAATCTGTGTAATTTACCATCCGTGGTTTTTTTTACACTGACTGAAACTCAGCAAGTCCGCCAGCTATACAGTTACACTGCTCATTTGTCATGCTACCATCTGAAAAGCTCCATGCCAGTTTACACAATTTATTCTCATTCAAGTCGAATAAGTATATTTCACAAAGTGTTGAAAATATCAATTTAATAATCTTCACAATTATTATAATGACTAGTAAGAAAAATATCTTTATAAGCATTGTTATTCCCCAGATCTTTTATCTATCCACTTTTGAGAAACATAGATGAAAACAAAAATGGAGAAAACTGTTTACAACAAAATGTTAAACCTTGGGTCGTGTTTCTTTTTTCTTTTTTTGGATTGATTTCCTTACAGCAGGCTGGTGAGCCTTTAATTCAGTATTACATTGAAAATATCTTTGTAGAAAACAGAAATGGGCTGTTGCAAATGTTTTCTTTTGAACACTTTTTTTTCCTTATTAAACATTCATTTATATTCAGAAACACAATGCTGAATTCACCTCCAGCCTGAATGGAGGTGCGTAAAGAAGACACAGCTGGAGAGAGACAAAGAGAGAAATATGTGCACACACACACACACACACACACACACACACACACACACACACACACACACACACACACACACACACACACAAAAACAAACAAACACTGACGGGTGCCTCTTATCTTTTAAACAGCTTGGAGAAGCAGTGTGTGTGTGTGTGTGTGTGTGTGTGTGTGTGTGTGTGTGTGTGTGTGTGTGTGTGTGTGTGTGTGGACCTGAGGCAGTGTAATCAGTCTCAGTGAGTTTGAGTCCCTGCAGTTTCCTCTCAAGGTCACAATATGAACTCTATTGGCTCCGACTGACTGTCTGCTTTACAGTCGGTGGGACTGTTACAGGGCTGCTGATAACATCATTAACACTGTGACATTATAAAAAACTTCTTCCACCACAGATCGTACTTCTTACGCTTCTCCCTTTCTGTCCGCTGGCATAGCTCTTTGGTTACCATGGATATGTACATGCAGGTGCTTCACTGGTTGCTGTTCTTCAGTGCAGTGAACTTCCAGGTCTCCTAACTAATGAATAGCTGCGAAAAAGAACAGTCTGTACATGGTGAAAAACTATCTTTGCTGTCATGATTTACAAATACTACACCTGGATGATTCAGGATAGTTAGTGGAGTTTGAAATGCAGGTTTTCATACAGAAAAAAGAAAATTTATGTTAATAGCAGCAATAATAATAATAATAATAATAATAACAGTGTTTAGAATGATATTAGAATTCTGCTGCTGTTTCTTTTTTGTGATACTCAGAATCTGAAATGTAATGTCTTCTAACATGTGAATCGTGCTGTGCAGCTTTACAGTCATGTCAAAAGTTGTCTCAGGTTTCTCTCCAGTACCCTTTGCTTCATTAGCTTAGAAAATGACCTTTGTAAGTGTCTCTGATTGCTCTGGGGGACTCTTTGCCCACTCATCTTTATGCGTTGCTTCTTTGACATTCTGCCATTCTCATAATGTCCCATCACAGAATTTAAAGTCTCAGCTTTTACTAGAATATTGCAATTTGAGTCTTTTTTTCCAGCTATTATGTTGAAGAGTTTGTGCTGTACTTGGGATCATTGTCATGTTGAGTGATCCTACTGTGCTAAGCTTTAACTGTGAGATGCACTGCCTCACATGTGAATACTTTGGTATAGAGAGGAGTTCATGGTTGAGTCCTGTGGCTTCAAGAACAAGCTCCAATCATCACCCCTACACCACTGTGCTTGACGGTTGGTATGAGGTGTAGTTCATTGTGGACACACATTTCTCCTGATAACCCTTCCAATGATGCCATACTTGTTCAGTCTTCTTCAGTTTGCCATTAACTTTATTTAACCTGCTAACTGATTCTTGATGAATCCCAAATGTAGATTTTGGGTTTTGTTTGGAGTTTCTCTGAGGCTTGGAAGTTCTGACCTCTGGGTGAATTTGCTGGAAAAGATGGAAAGACAAAAACTTCTCCTTTTATACAGATGCTTACGTTTGCTGATTACGTGAGTGATTAGCACTTGATTACCATTGGGCTGGTACTCAAACTCCTCCTTTTTCACAGGAATGCATAGAGTAAACTGACTTTCTCACATGACTGCACATAAGATAACTTTCACTGAATGTCTACTTGATACCATGAAACAGATAAATGAGATCATTTGAAACTATCCAGCACTATAACATATACAGCAGGATAACCCTAAAGTAAGGATAAATTGGTGCCATGTATCCAATTGGACAAATCCTAAAACAACTTCTCAGTCAGTGTTGTCACAGTCTACTCAGCTTTACTCTCACATTCTGTTTTTTCTCACACAAATAAGCAACCACAAGGGTAAAAGAGTTAAAACTTTTCATTTAAAACTTCATCATACTACGGAAGCATAGAGCTGCCACCCAGGCAAAAGAAAAATACAAGTGTATCACGTTATAACGTGAAAGGTTTATTGTTCTAACAACTTTTCCTGTTTGTACAATATACTTTTCACGTTTGAACAACATAATATCACGTTATTACAATATACATAATTATCACGTTCGTACAATATAAATATTATATTGTACAAACAGGAAACGTATCTTGTTAGAACAATAAACCTTTCACGTTATAACGTGATACACTTGTATTTTTCTTTTGCCTGGGTGGCAGCTCTACGTATCATACACCAAAACTTTGTGTGAAAAAAAATTTCATTGACAAAAAGAACAAAAATATTTTTTTAAGTCCACTCGCAAAACTGACTAAAATTGAAATAAAACTTTTAGAAAATCTCTAAAGTTTGACTTTTTAAAATGTGTAAACCTAACAAGTATGAGAAGGCGTTTCTGCATTTTTAATGAGACCAAGGTTTCCACATGATTGTGAGTAAAACAATATTTTTTAAATACGCTTTCTTTCCGCTGACAAATATCCTCGTATTAGAATTAAGATTAAGAAAACATTAATGGTCAAACTAGGCATGAGCTAAAATGAGCAAACACACATCTGAAATTGAAAAACGAAACTGAAATAAACATAAAAACTTTCTGTGCAATGACTAATATTGGTGGCCCTGACTCGTTTGGCTCTGTCGCTGGTTTGCTGACTCCTGTGCGTGTCTGCTCTGTCACTGCTATCAGCCTGCTTCTTTATACATCTGTTTCAGTGGTGCTCACAGTTTGTTTTCCCACTCTGACTCATGTATCGCTGCCTCATCTCTCGCTGGTTGAGTTATGTGATCAGTGCTGTGTGTTTGCTTGTTCGGCTTCTGCGTGTTTGCCGGCAAGATTACACAAACACCGCTGAGCCAGATTTCATGACGGTGGAGAGATGCAGCACGATCAAAGGAAGAATCCGTTGAGTTTTGGTCCTGATCAGTTCTTCATAAGCTTTATAAAAAATGCACTGGCATCGGTGGAACGTGAAATCGCAATCTCTGTGTGGTCTGCAGGTTTACTGTCTCTGTTTCAGTGTGGGTCACTGGAACACTCACCCTGTTGCTCTTTCTGTTTCAGCGGTGGTCAGTGCCATCCCGGTGCCAACCCTGGACTCCTCGCAGTATCCTGGGATTCTGCCTTCTCCCTCGTGTGGCTTCACTCACAACAAGTTTAGCCTGAGACCAATGCCTTTCCCCAGCCTGACTGTGGACAGAGGATACACACCAGGTACTTTGATGCCATTACTATACTTCTAATCGTGCTGCAGCAAAAATAAGCCTGAAAAAATTGCCACTGCTCAGACAACAGGTAGCTCTGTGGCCAGGAGGCAACAAAAGGTGTGAAAGAAAACTCTGATGTCTGCTTTCTACACTTTCTTATTTCCATGTGATATGTTTAGATTAACCTTTATGTTGTGCCAACAACATAAACTGCTGTAGTTTGCGCAGTCAGCAAAGGAGATTTCTTCCTATGTATATTTATAACTGAACACTGAGGCCAAGAAACACGTTGTTGGTTACCAATACTAGTTCATTTTATTTTACCGTCAAATTACAAATTTCTTCTTTCGGGTGTCCAGCAGTCATGACATTACAGGTCTACATTTACAAATGTAGAGGATGTCCTCATTCTAAGGGGCTTTTGCATTACTAAAAGATCATCTTGCTAGTTAAGACATGTAAAACATATAAGCTAATCAGTGACACAAAGCAAATTTTAGAAATAAAATATTACAAATATTACTGTTGTTCTTATGGGAGTGACAGTTGCAGTGACATTGTAGGTAAACTGCTTTGTTGTACATTGAATGTGACACATGGGAGAACCAAAGCAACAACATGATCTCGCACTTACAAGAGGATGATGAAATGAACGTAACATATATTGGATTTGTTAGGAATCTTTCTGAAAAAAACATATAGACGTTCATAATTGCTGTATATGTGATGATGTTCGTGCACATTTTAGTTCAGTGACATACAATATATTCATGGTATGAACTTGTCAACTAAACATGAAACATTAAATGTTATTATTATTATTAAATTTTTTTGCTAACCTGCAGATGTTTGAATGTATGACAGACATCTGTTATATTAAAATCAAAGAGCCATACTTATTTAAAAATAAATATTTTGCCAAAGTAACGGTGATCAAATAGTAAAAATTTGAATGGCAGCAGTGAGGGGGCGGGGCCTAATGATTTCTCAAACTAATATGAGAGAAAAACTAAGCACATTAACTTGCTACATCTGTATATGCTAATATTGTTGTTATGCATGTAGAACTGTCATAGATAGAAGTAAACATGTAACTTTTCCAACTGTTTGCCCACTGTTCATTTCCTTTATCTCACTGTTGTATTAAAGTCTCGGTTTGCTGCAGGGCTAAATGGTAAACGGCATGGTGGGGAGCAGTAATTCAGTAATTCAATAATTGGCTAATTCTTGGTTGGCTCGTATCAGTGATATAACAACAGCAGAGAGGCAGAGTCAGTGGACGGCCTGACACAACACGAAGGTTGATCGCTGCTGGCAAAGCACACAAGAGTGGAGGCGGGTGGGGCAGCTAATGATAGAGAAAGGCAAATATAATGAGAAAGCTGCTAATGAAGGAAAAACGATAGAGACGTACACGCAATGAGATTCAACAATGGACTCTGCTGATTATAAAGGAAAAGATAGAAGATTAGGGCCAGAACGAGTCAACTATGTTCCCCAAATAACATAGACAGTAGCAATACCCAATCTGGGAGCTTTAGACTCTGCTGCTATGTGGCTAATTAAACTAAGACATTGATCCCTGTAGAACTTCTTAGATAAATTTAAGTCAATTCATTAGCATGGTAAAATACTGAATCCTCCCGAATCTCGATGGTTACACCAGCATGCTCTTTGAATCCAAATGATCCAATTCATCTGCTTTCTGCTCTGAACAACTTAATGTTTATGTACTTTATAGCTCTCCTCTTTTTCAAGTAGATGACACTGTCTCAAAGTTTTTTGGAATATTGTAGGAGGAAATTTATGTACATCCTTTCATGCATGCAGCCTTGGACATGATGACAGAAGCTGCGTGGTGTGGCTGAAATAGTCCCACCATGTTCATATTACCATACCATCTCATGTCACATGACAGTATTTTGGTCATGTGTTAAAATGTAACTATTTTCTCTTTTTAGTCCAGGCTTACATTGTGTGTTCACTCGGTGCTAACCCTAATTCATGTCCATAACTCTAACCCAAGTAGAAGCACTTTTTTGGGAAAAAAACAATAGTTATTTTAATTTATCAGATTAACTGATTGTATTTTTTCCTCATTGACAACATGTATATGGAGCATATTTTTAAAATGACATATTCTAATAGTACAGGGTTCTGATTAAGGTTAGGACAATCACTAATGATGTTCGAGACCATCTGTCACTGGTTAGAGGTGAGGAAAAGGAGACAGGACAGATGTTAGTAATTAAAGAGTAGTGAGGAAAAACAAAATGAACCACTTGCTTTTGTTTTTTTATTTTGTTTTTTCCCATCATTATTTCAGCACGTGTTTTTGAGGGGTTTAGTAAGGGAGTCATGTTGATGTCCTCTTACGAGAGTTCTCAGTGGTGGATATTAAAAATGTATGCCTCAGACTTTATGCCTCAGTTCTTTGAAAGATTTGATAACATCAGACTCATAATCTTTTCAAGGCCTTTGAAGGTGCAGCGAGTAAATGTAAGTGTCTGCTCTTCCTGGCAAATATGGTTACCCTGTATTGCGCCGTACTGACACATAAACTTTGGTTCTTTTAAAGATTTCCTCATGTCATACAAGGTTAAGCAGATTCTTACTTTAAAGAAGTTATGATACCTGGGTGTAAAGAACATTTTAGTGCCATCATTCATTTCTTATTTTAGTGTCCTTGCTCTGGTCTCCATTTATTACCGGAACATATAACCACAGAGACTGCAGTTTATTTTCTGTTATTTAAACCAGGTTATCAGTTTTGCCTGAGTCCCTGCACCGTACAGTTACACTAACACTGCCATATGTAGCATTTTCCCTACAGTCTAATTGTCTAAATGTGAAGTTTCTCAAATAACCATCTTTTAATATAACATTTACATTCCTGTGAGTTAGCCAAATGAAATGAATATTGTGTTTCTTGCTATTCGTTTTTCCTTTAAAGGCATTTGGTGTTTTCAGTATTCAAGTGTATTCATGTAGACCTGCGAGTCACTATTTTAAAAATCCATTTTATTTTTTGCAGTGAATTGTTATGGAGAATGTTACCAACTTTCCTCCTGATAGAGGAGGTAATGCTGTGTTTCAATCTGGAGATAATGCAGATGTATTTTCTTCAAAACTAGATTCTTGGAAAAACACAAATTATTGTTTCTTCTCATCGTCTCTCTGAGCTTTTTGAAAGTCTTCTATTTTTATGTCTCGGTCCCCTCTTGTCACTTTTTTCCTCCCCCTCTCATTTTTACTCTTTAACTGCGCTCACGTTCCTTCTCTCGGCTCTCCCTCTACATTCTCCTTCTTGTCTCAGCTGCACTACATTAATGAACGCACAGCAGCTCTACATACAATAACCAGCTTTCCAATGTTCTCTCTGATCAAACTGGCTGTTGTTACACAAGCAGGAGTTTCATCTCTCACGACACATGAGAGTCAAGTTTCTGCACGCTGAAGATTTTTTTTATTGTCTTTTCCTTTAACAAGAAGCTCTTCTCCTTTTTTCCTCTCATATGTGTCTTTGACAAGATAAAACAGGGTTTCGCAGTGTGGAGAAATTCATCCAGCAGAGAAGCACCAGCATGAAGCTTCACATTCAACAAGAAACAGAATAAAACTAAGATCTGGCAGGGTTTCTCTATGCCAGAGGAGGAGATTGGCATTTTAAATAAAGTGTTAAATTATACAGATGAGATTTATTAAATTTTAAAGACGACTGGATAAATGACAAGCTGTAACTTCGTGAGAGAAGACAAACACAGTAACTGCAACACAGTAGTGGAATTTCAACAAGTTTAAGGCCCAAATTTACATGTTCCCTCTGGCCCGTTGTGATATTTATTACTACTTGAGTGTAAGGATGTCTGCTTTTTAAAGGATAATGGACAATTACTAGATTGTACTTGCCTTGTAGTGCCAAAGAACACAATTAAAATTCAGCACGATCTCTTTCCAGAATTTATAACCGTGTTACTCAGACTTGTTGTGATTAGTCTGTCTTTTCTCTGACCGTTCTTTTGCTCTTCGAAAATGGCTAATAGGATATTTTGTCTTTTCTCTCAAATTCCCCTCGCTAATATTTCTCATCTCTTCTTAACCTCGCATTGAATCTTTTTTTTTTTTTACCTCCTTCTTGCTTAACATGCTACATCCGTTTATCTGCTTCCCCATTCTTAGCTTTGTCCACAGATGCCTCCTCCAATCCTCTTCTCCAGCAACAGCCTCCAACACAACAGACTGCTCCTCTCCTCCCCGGTTCCTCAGCCCCGCCTGGGGAGCACCTTCCCTCGATAGGCCCAGTCCCGGGTGCAGCCACTGCAGCGGCAGAGGAGGCCCAGGGTGGGAGCGGTCGGACCATCCCGACAGCCTGTGTGCGGCCCACCCATCCACTAAGAAGCTTCACCAACCCACTGCTGCCACCACCCATGGGGACCATCGACCCCAAGGTGTACACTTCTATGCTGCCACAGTCCAGTGAGTACCGCTGCTTAATGCATGTGTTATGACTAATAATGTAGGATTTCTTATAATGGACCAGGACTGATTGTAGTGTTCTTGGCAGGAATAATTTTCCTGGAATCAGCAGCTAAACCTCTAGTGGCTGATTGAGTTTTCAAAAATGCTCAGATTTCAGTCTAAATTGTTTATCTTTTGACTTTAGATGATTCTGCTGGAGTTTCTTTCTGTTAAAAGGGAGTTTTTCCTTTCTACCATCTCCAAGTGCTTTCTCATAAAAGGTCATCTGATTATTTGGGTTTCTTTCTAGTACTGTACAGTCTTTACCCAAGGAACTTTATATTGTAGACTGTTGTTTTGATTTGGTGCACTGAACTGAATTATCTGATTATAGATTATCAGTGATTGTTGTTGTTTCTTTGCTTAAGGA
Organism: Copadichromis virginalis; assembly: GCF_057382275.1. Classification (NCBI taxonomy): domain Eukaryota; kingdom Metazoa; phylum Chordata; class Actinopteri; order Cichliformes; family Cichlidae; genus Copadichromis; species Copadichromis virginalis. The sequence continues at coordinate 32,367,251 of NC_140624.1, forward strand.
ATGATGGATTCAATTCAATTTTATTAATATATTTAGATTTTATTGACACCAAATAATAACAACAGTTGATTCACTGTGCTTTCTAATGTGATGTAAAGACCCTACAATAATACAACAAACTCTTCTCTCCTGGGCACACGTGGTGAAGCTGAGAGCAAAGGACAGAAACTAGCACAAAAGGACATCAAAATAAAGTAGAGACTGTTACTCTGACCTAAAATAAACTGAGTGGATGTAGGTGAATAAAATATTCTTTAACCTCCTAAGACCCGAACTCTTCCACGGCATGCATTTTTAATTTCTCTTTGATATTTGAGCATATTGGGGCCCGATGAATGTAAAAAGAAAGAATTACCAGATTTTTTTGTTTTTACCTTATGAAAAATAAGAGCCACATATGAGGATATTTGTTTAAAATTTTGATAGAACAGTAGCAGCATATCAGGCCCTTGTAGAGCAAAATTGAGTATTTTGGTCTAAATAACCCAAAATGTGATGTCCACATATGTGGACGCCAGGTCCTAGGGGGTTAAGTTAGTATATTCATTTTCTTTCCACCTTTCTTGGAGAGGTACAAATTTCCATAACTGTGGCAGACCACGCAGCCAATCTGCAACAAATTTCTATAAAAAATAACACCATTAATAAAGTTTTTATAAAGAAGATTAGAGTAACAATTGTCATGTAAAGCTGTGAATTATATGTGTAGAACATGTGTTTAAATTTCAAAATATAATGATTAACCAAAGCGCTTGTGCTCTGTTCTTTTGCATTAAAGTGTCCGTAATTCTTATTGATTCCAACTTATGTATATTTACTAGAATGAAAAGGTCTTTGAATCCTTCACAGTACAAAGCATGCTTAGATTATGAAATGCCAACAGCTTTGTACCATTCCTCTACTGAACCACTAGCAGCACAATAAGTAAAGTTTGTCTTGTAATAATGACACTTTTTTTAAATTCCTCTTCTGCTTTGCGTCTGCAGCCGGTCCCTAAGATGCAGCCTCTTGCTGATTGGTTTGTCAGATTCCAGTGACTTTGTGTTTAAGCTGGGTCTCTCTAGTGAGCCTCTGTGCTTTGCTTAATATTTTATTCAGGGAAGTTGAATGCATTAGCCTCAGGCTTCTACACTGTGTGTGTGTGTGTGTGTGTGTGTGTGTGTGTGTGTGTATTTGTAGAACGATATACTGTAACTGGCCTTGACATTAGCCAGAGGGTTGGATCTGATCTGGACCGACCTTCCTCTGTTCTTTCATTCATTTTTTATGTTACCTGTCGGTTTCTCCATATTCCATATATCAAATCTCCCTCTCTCTCTCTCTCTCTCGCTCTCTCCCTCTCTCTTGCTCTCTCAGGCATTATGTTTGACCAAAAAAAATGTTGGTCTCATGGGAATCAGAGTCCCCTCTGATTCTTTTTACTGGTGTTCTCAGTCAGTCACCATGTTGGATTGAAATATCTTAAAAATATGAGCTGGGTTGAAATTTTTCACAGTTATCCAAGAAGAACAGAAAATAAAACCTCCCGGCTTTGCTCAGTACCTGATTTTTCTCAATGTCTGTCATCAAAACTCATTTTTGTGGCTTCCTGGCAAAGAATTCAAGCAACGCAGCGGCTGTGAACCTGTCTGCGCAGTTGTTGAGTCCTGCCACATCTTAAAGACCTCACAAGATGATATTATTCCAGTAAAGCAGTTCACTCTCAGACTGCAGGCTTACTTGTAGTTCTAAAGCTAGATAAACAGGCAGAGGCTTCAGCTATTAGGACCCTCTCCTGTAGAACCAGCTCCCAGTGTGGGTTCAGGACAGGTGTAACAACTTTGTAACAGGCCCCGGGGTAGATACTAGGGGTGCAACGATACACAAAATTCACGGTTCGGTTCGGTTCGATACTTTGGTGTCACGGTTCGATATTTTTTCGATACAAAAAAAATGTTCATGCCTTTTTAATTTGTCATTTATTAAAATTATAAATATATATTTTAACTCAAAAGTACAGTTTTTAAATTTAACCCTAACCCTTGTGCGTGTTTTTTATTTTGACAGCGAATACGCACCTGCGGACCACTTATGTGCAGCCCTGGTTATTTAGCTCATCATATTGCAGCCACAGAAATTCTTTTGTCCATGAAACCATAAAGCTGCACTTTCTTTTTGCCTTATAGTCTGATTTGTCATAACTTCTCCGTTTTGTGGTAAGCTTTTCTTTGGCTGTCACTTCTTCACCCTGACCTGTCTTATTTGGCTCAGCAGAACTAAAATATATATCTGTCTGTGAAGGTCATCGTAGTCAAATATATATCCTGCTGCTTTTACACCGCACTCACATAAGCTCAGCGATTCTCTGCGCGATCAACCTCTCACATGTTTAAGCTTGCTGCGGGAGATTTCACTTGTCATGTTTGCATAGTAAGCTAACGATTAATAAGACGATGTCAGAGGAATTGGTGCACAAATTATCATCACTCACAGATCAGTGCTGTCGCACTCTATACACAGTTCACGCGATTGCAAAGTGAAAGCAAAAAAACAAGCGCAAATTCAAACGCGACTTCAATATGTCACATATTGACAGTGGCTCACCGATGCCAATGACATAATTACCCAGCTACATTTCTGAAAGAATGCAAAAGCATTGACATATATTTTTCCTTCCTACAATAGCCCGACGGGCAGGGAAGAGATAGATTTTGGTAGCCCGACTAAAAAAAATCGCTAGCTCCAGGACGTTGGGCTAGCGATATTGCGAGCCCTGTATCTGATTGAGGAATCACTCATCTTTGGAAAAGAGAGTTTATTACAGAGAAATGTCTCTTTCCAAAATAAAAGCTATACTATCCGCTTCTTCTGGGCTATATTCTCAGCAGCATATTAAACATATAAGGAGAATGATGTGCTAACAGCTGTCTAAATGACTCGGCTAAAGTTAGTAGCATGCTTGCTTGTTTTTTTTCTGCTTCCACTTGTCTTTGCACTAGGATGATGTCGGCGTAAATGTGCAGTCATATTCGTTGTGTTCCCACTAGTGCTTTCAGGTTAATCTCGTTGAAATGACCTTAACGCCACAACACGGCAAATCTCCGTTAACGAGCTACCGCGGATCGCCCCGTGCATGGGGCTAGACGGCCAACACTTAACGAGCTAACTGCGCTAACACACTAGCTCCCACCCATGTAATTGAGCATTGCATGGCACATCCAACATACTGTTTTACTTTAGTCCATGACTCGCTTACCTTCAGGGTCATACGTCACATGAAAACCAAAATAATTCCAAACGCCAGATCTGAATGAGGGTGGGGGAGATACATGTTGCAAGGAGAGCTTAACTTCTGTCTCGCTAGCTTGCCCTGCGCTCTTCCTTCTGACGATGCTGTCTGTGTTGAACGCTCAGTGAATCTGCGTTCAACTACTCCGCCTAGGCTGCACTGTCGAGCCTAGGCGGAGTAGTCGAACGCAGATTCACTGAGCGCTCAACACAGACAGCATCGTCAGAAGGAAAGTTGATAAAATAAATTAAAAATTTTGTATTGTTCGATACATATGCGTACCGAACCGAAAGCACTGTATCGAACGGTTCAATATCGATACGAATATCGTTGCACCCCTAGTAGATACCCAAGCAAACACACACACACACACACACACACACACACACACACACACACACACACACACACACACTGTGTATAACAGTAATCAAAAGTAACTGTAGCATCTTTCCAGCTTCCGATCAGCACCATGGACAGCAACTGGGTAACACAAGGTTTCCTTTATGATTTATAGTCATGGCATGTTCTTCAACCACAAGCTGAAACAGATTTAACCTCCCAAAAGTCATTAAACACAAGTGGAACATCTATCATCATGGAAGAAAGAGATTATTAACCACAGATCCTGACGGGCTAACTGGGCCAGTTCAACGTAATAAACAAGTACACTCATTTAGTTTTTCTTTTTGTTTGGCTTATTAAATGTCATTCACAACGCGACTGCACCGACTCTATGATACATTTGCCCAAGAACAAATTGTCGCATAGCTGACATCAACTGGTCACAAACCTTTTCCATAAATGACAAATTTTCCTCAAATTTCCACAACTGTTTTTGTTTTTTTCAGTAGGTTCAGGAGAAAAACATCTCTACTTTGAAAAGTCATACTTTCCATTTTGACAAAGCTAATGGTTATGGCTGCCTCAGGTCAATCATTGCTTAGTTATGCCTCTGGGTGGAATGGAGACTTCCCATAATGCACTGAGCACTTTGCAGCCACTGTTAATCCGGTTGTTCAGTCTGACGTCACTAGCCGTGTCTGGGTCTAAACTCCGCTGCAGGTCCACATATCAAACGATCACTATGGCATTACTGAGAGTTGAAGAACTGTCTGAAGTCTTTCATCTTTAATAAAATGATCAGCGTTCTGCTCTACCAGGTGTAACAATTGAGTTTAACATCCAGGCATCCATGAAAACGGAATTTATGACATTTAACGGAGTTAGAAGTTAGCAGGGAGTTAGCTCATTAGCTTCTATCTAAATAAAATATAGCATGTCCTGACTGCGGGGTTTTGGAAACAAATTAAAACGTACAGCTCTGCTATCACTTCCAGCATAAATGAAGACAGAAAACTAAACAGCAGTGACGTTTGTAGGGTTACTGAAGTTGGGCTAGCTGGTATATAATGATGTGCTACGTGACCGCTAGCGACACAGCTATGTTAGCATAATATAAACAAGCTAACTTTTTTTCCACTCGATAAAAGTTAACGTGAGTGTTCTCGGTGGTCAGGAACAAATGTAATCGCATGGCAGGATGCTGTAAAAGGACAAAACTTCAGCCAGGAGAACAACTGAGATAATCCATCCACAATACGAGGTTAGTCATTCATATACTGCTGCATGGGCTGGGCTGTAGTTACATGCTAAGGTTTTAAAAACTGAGCTTAAATAAATGATTAGCGGTAATAAAAGCCGAGGGAGGTCAACAGTGATCACTGACTGTTTTAGGAGCTTTTTGAGATCAAATAGAAGAAAATACAAAACATTAAACATGTTAACAACACAAAAGCCATATTAAACGCAGACTACTTTAGACCCGGAAGTAGGATTCGTCGCGTCATCACTGAACAACCGGATAGCATTAGCTTTAGCTTTACTCTCTTCTATAGTTTGTGTTGTCGTCCTGTTTGCTGTTCCTGGTCTCTCTCTGCTTCTCTTTCCTGCTTATCTTTTGGCTCAAACCCCAACCTTCTACCTGAGGTCTCTTCCTGTGAAAACTTATCTTTAGATTCTTGGCCCTCTTGGTCTAATGCTGTAAGGTCTTTGCTTTGCGATATAAAGCGCCTTGAGACAACTGAACTGGCACTATGTCAGTGAAATAGTTGGAGAGGCGACTGAGACGTCAGAACTCTACAGGTGGCACTAAAGTGAGTTGTCAATCAGAGGTCAGTCACTTGGCTCGGGGATGAGATGAGTACCTCAGCAACTGCTCATCTGACATTATTTCACTTGTCGTTGCAACAAGTCACTGAACTTTATTGACTATCTCTGGTCTCATCACTCCTGACTTCTGCCCTTCTGAGCTTGATCAGCAGTTTCATCGTGAATGTCAGTACCCTACAATAAAGGTAAATAAAGTCAAGCTAACTAATATAATTTCTAATAATCAGGACTTCTCCCAGCTGAATTTTTAAAGCTCTGGTTAATATTAGATTGCACATCACTATGTGGTTCTACCATGTCGTTTTAAAACTTGTAAGTCCAGAAAGTGTTCCCCATGAGATTTTAGAAAATGAAGTATACTGGAGGCAAGAGCACCACTCCTCTTAGACATTCCCTAATTCCCTCTCGGTTTTCTTTACTTTACTCTTTCTTTGTCCTTTGTCTCACTTGTTCACTGTCTTTTTTAGCTCTTTCTGTCCCTCTGCGCCTCATCCTGTCATACTGTCTCTGGTAGCCTGCAGCAATGAGGAAAGGGGGGGGGCGTCTTACAGTACATGTGATCCCTGGGCTCCGTTTGTATGTGTGTAGCTGTATTTGTTGTGCATTTCCTCTTTTGTTAGGTGTGTATCACCTCTGTGTGTGTGCGTGGGTGTATACAGTTCCATTATGGCTCTGTTTACATGCCCAGGTGGCCTCAGATTAACATTGATTTTTGGCTCCTGGAAATCTTTCGCTGAGAAATCGCAAGCCTGGGGCGACAACTCCGAGAGACCTGCCGCTCGCCCCGTGACCCCGCCCACCCTTACTTTAGCCCCCTCCCTACAACAGAGCCTCAAAGCTAGGCAGCACTACCTCTATTCCCCACCCCCCTCCAGGGAGAAAAAACATACCAGTGAGCGATGGCTTTTGATGTTCATTGTTGGTCTTGTTTGTGTGTTTATCCAGGTCTGAATGACTCCCTGGGTGAAAATAATAATGTTTTCATGGTATAATTGGATTGTTTGGGTGAGACAGAAAAAGAGAGAGGGGAAGAGAGAGCATGTGATGGAGCATGTGTGAGATTATGTAGTTTTCTTTAGATCAGGGGTGTCAAACAATGCAGCCCAGGGGACAGAACCTGTGCACCAATGGGCTAACTGGAGGGGTTCATAAAACATGAAGTAATTGCTTGCTTTTTATTTTAGTAAAACTGACTATTATTGCCAGTATGTTGATGCCAGCATTAGCCTGCTAAAAAAAGTAAAAATAAATAAAATATTTAATTTAAAAGCATTTCTAGATTTAAAACTCCTTCAAAAATCCTAAAGGCATAAAATAAAATTTTTGTTTTACTTACAAAATTTCTACATGTGGAGGTTTTATGCCTTTCCACTGTGATCTGTAAATTTAAATGTGCATGTCATGGCAACAAACTCCATGGATGTGGAAAAACTGAAAATGTACATATTAGGCTTATTAACCCTCTCAGGCTCAAATTAAACTTTTTGTTGCTAATGCACAACCAAGTCCTGCAGTGGTACTTCTGAGTAAAAAAACCTCATAAAATATATATGTGGGGTAATCAGGTTGTTAGTTCTTAACTGTTGCAAATCTGCAACGCCTGCCTTGAGAGGGTTAAAACATAGTAAAATGTGTATTCCTCCAACCTTCACTGTAGGCTGCTAACCAATGATTGACATCACAGTCGCTTTTATGTACAGTTTCTGCTCAACTCAAGGATTAAAGATGAAGGACTTTAGAAAGCAGGACTTCTGAAAGCAGTATATCTTGAGCAAGAGGTCCAAGGAGATTGGTTGGCCACCACTGGTCAGAAGAGAAAAATTTATGTTTCCTGATCTATTAGCTGAGGCCGTTCAGTTGTAAAAGTTTTGCATCAAGAGGTGCGACTTTTAGTTTGTAGAGCAATGATCTCCATTTCCTGTTTGGGTCACATTTTCTTAAGATTAATTGCCAGTCTGAGAGTCGTTGGCAAATGTTTGTAAGTAGGTGGGGGTTTTCCATGGAAACTATGGGTGAATGCAGCTATCTGCTAGCAATCAAAGCAATGACAAGGAGGTTTTTGGTGCAGCACCCAGTTACAGCCAACAACACTGAGCCCAGCCTCTTGGCCACTGGTCATGGAATACACATTTTTACCTGCCAACCAGAGGTTGCTACAGTGCTGCTGACAGGTCTCTTGGTCTGCATGACGTTCAGCGTTGTAAATCCAACCTCCTTCAGGCTTCTTTCTTGAAATATCCATGTTGCATCTTTCAAAACGATGTGATTGAATCATAAGTGAATGCTGTCAGCAGCTTCTATTTTTGACCTTCAGCTGAAGCAGACCACAGAAACCTCCACCGCTCTGCTCACTTATTTTATATCACTTTATAAATTGAGACCTTCTTCTCTTTTTAAATGGAGTCTCCAAAGCCCATCTGCAGACTAAAGTGTGATGGTGGGCAGTTATTCACCTAAATTGGCCTGAATGTGCGGTTTAATGCTGGAAGCTGTAATGGGATTGTCTGACTCAGTGTCTGATACTGAGAAAAGACATTACAGCCACAGCTGGAGGCAGACACAGAGCCAGCTGTGATGGATGTTTTTAAGGGCACACCTTCATCTTGCCTCAGAGGAACAGTGATATTACCAATGAAAAGCTCTGGTGCTTTAAAATGGTTATCTGTAGCAATTGAATGGTCGTGTTAGGGCGGAGAAAGAAACGTGTTTTATTTTTTTTATATTCTCAAATCATCCATTTGACGACTCGTTTTCTAGGGATTGGAATGATTGCTACCCTTCACTATACAAACGGCATGGTAGTTTATTCTAAGGGTGACGCTACAGAAAATATCAGGGGTTGGTAAAGTCATTATGGTTGAATGTTTAGCAAAAATATATTGGTGCAGTCAAGAAAAAACTAAGAACAGGATCTGAAACGGTGAAACACTGACCCACACTGACAAATAATTCATGTTGTATAATTATCATTTCATCATCATGCAGATAAAAGACAGGTCAAAGCTGTGATCTCGTATTCTTATGACCTTTTACTGGCCACATCATGTTAGAGATGAAAGATGAAGGTGTTTTGAAAGACTGTACCTGCAGGCATGCAGAAATTGTGATGGGGGTTTAGAAGAGGATGGAAGAGGGAAGAGTTGGTCTTCAATCTGCAGTTTGATCAGACATGGTGAGGTGATCAGGATGTGCTCTGAGGCCTTAAAACATCAAAGGCTTCATACTCACTTTGTAATATTCAAATTAGAAAGTTTAAGGTACTTCAAGTCTCATTTTACAGAAGCCAGTTTTTACCAAAAAGACAGGAAAATAGGATTAACAAAACCTGATTAAGGGGCATGAAAAAATGTTAATGAGATGTTTTGCTCACAAAAAATCATATTGAATCTTTTTATGAGGTATTAACTTATCAATAAAGTTGACTAAAACAATATCATAGGGTAGCAGGCTGTTATCGATATTATGAGATTTTGTCATCATGTAGAGATACTAAGAGAAGTTGATGTGAAGTAAAAAATTCTTACTAAATCAGGAAAATAATAACACTAACTTCTGACATACATTGATACCGTATCAGTATCGTAATGTTATAAATCGCCCTGCGATACACTGGTGACTTGTCAAAGGTGCACTTGGTGTTTCGTCTTAGGCTCGTCTGGGATAGGCTCATATGAAAATGGATGGATATTACACAAAAGGAGAAAGTTATATAAAACAAACAAACAAACAAAAAATACAAAGTAGAAAGGAGTTTTAAAAAGGAACAAATGTATGAAGTAGGACAGATTTTCCATCTCTTTTTCTGTGGCTGCAGAGCTGAATACAGCCTGTCCAGTAAGTGGTGCTGCGGGTGGTCGGGGTTTCCATGATGGATAACATTTGACTTCCTCTACACGACAGCCACAGTCATTTGGATGACCTTTGCATCAGCTGATGGAGGAATCCAAATAATGTATTGATTCAAACTGAATTCAGACTGAACCACATCCATCTGCACTTATTTATTTTCGGCATACTGCCAGAAATAAGTGCAGACTGAAATATCCATCTGCTTTAGGTAACCAGGTCCCTGACTGAACTGTAGCCAGCTCTGAATATAAACTGCTTTCTGTTTCAGAGTTTCTCTCCAAATCTTGAATAGAAACTCAAAAAAACTATGATGGCAAGATTGTAATATGCTAATATAATAACATAAAAGATAAAATTAAGATAATAAAACAGTATAAATAAATTCTAGATAAAGTACCAAAAGTCCACATTTTAAATTTGAATATAACTTTGAGATGTTATACTTTACAGTTTTGTAGTATTCCCAGTTTTTGTATCCCACTAATAATAATAATAATAATAATAATAATAATAATGATAGTAATAATAAGTGTTACTGTTAATTTTTTTTCTTCTGCACTTTCTGTTTTTTTGTTTCTTTTCATCGTAGAAACTGACCTCCATATAATTCAAGTAGAAGAAAACTATTCTAAGCCTTGGATCATAGAAATCATTGGTCAGGTAGCTAGAGACACGCATGGGTCAAACCAGACAGAAAACGGGGAAAAAAGGTAAACAAGCAGACAAAGAAACATAAAACTTTTCTATGAAACGGAACAGACGTCGTCTGACTCCCTCCAGAGATGCGATATCTTCTCAAAGACAAGTTTTGTTTTTTTTTGTTCTCCAGATCAATAACCCCGCCCCTTCCATCTTCATCTCCTATTGCTGTAAATCTTTCCATCTTTGCTTTCGACCCAAAAGCAGACACAGACACCTCTGATGTGACCCCCGTCGGGCATTTCACACCTCCACTCCTGCTTGTCTGGTAAATATATCCACCTCTCTCTGAGCAGACGAGCCATGGGTCCCCCCACCTCCGCCCCCCATCCCTCTCTGACAAACCCCCTGAGGGTGAGCTAGGCACCGTGAAACTCTCTTTTATGGCTTTCTCCACTGTGGATGTGTAACCTTTGCTTCAGCTTTATAGTGCGGAAGCTCATTGTGTTTTTCCACATTTTTTTCTTTTTTTTTTTTTTTTTCTGGAGCTCAGTTCAGTTTGGATTCGGTCTGACAGCAGCGTGCTGAGAAGTCATACAAACGCATTTGGTCGTGCTTCAGTTGGAAATGAAGCTGGCAGCAATTTCTCCACCAGACGTAGAGACATTCAGAGCCGCACAAGGTCAGTATTACTGTGAAAGCCAGACTGAAAAATACAGACTCAAAGCCACTCTGGTGCCCGTCCACAAGTCTAGATGAAAAATGCTAAGCATATTTATATTTTTAGTTCCCTTCTTCCAGCTCTGGCGGGTGAAAAATGCAAACATACAGGTGGTCAGGTTCAAATTGTATACGCAACCCAGTGTAAATGACAGCTGACTGTTGTAGCCACACTTCTAAAAGATATTTAAAAAAATGACAAAACAAGCTCATATTCAAAGGAAAAATAAGGTAATTGAAGGATCAGTGGTGTAGCAATCTCTGCTTACACTTATTACAGTATAACTGTGCTAGCAGCATAAATCAGCTTCACTCATTTGCAAAAATTGTAGAAACCCCGATAATTGGTCAACTCCATTGATTAAACACAGTTAGATCAGAGAGCCAGGCCAGCACTGAGCCAGCACTGTCAACTTTTGTTGACAGTGTGCACATTTTGACACCAATTTTGTTTCTTTCAATCAACAGCCAGCATGACTGCAGTGTTTCTCTAATCCCAAAAGAGTTATACTTCCAAAGCCAGTTTTGCTTTTATAATATGATAAAAAGGACTTTGCTGCCTTCTTTACAAATTGTGTATATTCTTTGTTGAGCGTGTGGACAGTTGGTGTCGTACTTCTGTTGTTCGTACAATTACCTGTTTTCCCATTTTGTGCTTTAATAAATTACTGAGTACACAGTATAACGTGAAGTTTTCTACACCGTTAATGTTTAAAGTAGTTTAAAACTTGGCAGTCTCCGGTGTAATCCACTCCTATTGAAGATGTTCCAGGTGTTTTGTTTCTCAGGGAGCAGAATAGATGTATCGATCAAGTGAAGTGAAGTAGTGCAGGGCAGAGAATGGAGGAGGGGGCTGTGGGTGGAAGAAGCCTCAGGACGTCTTCAGATATGAGGAGGCTATTCAGGGACTCAGGGATGAGGAAAAAAATGTCTTTGGTCTCCAGTTTTTTTCTTTTCATCACCTTCGCTTTGTAGTGCGTATGGGGGGATCTTTCAATTTCCTGTTTGTATTGTGGAGACAGCAATTACATGTATTTATTTATATATTTTGTCTTTTATTCATTAGTTTGTCTTCTGCTTGAAGGCCAGTTTTATTTTGTTCCTAGTTGCTTTCTTTCCTTGTTAGTTGACTTTGTGGTCCATTCCAAGTATTTCTATGTTTACATTTCATTTTTATTGACTAAGAGCGATGGACTATACGAATTGGAAAGTGTTAGATGAATGGGTGGATGGATTTTCATGCAGATGAGTGAATGGCTCAGACTCTAAATCTGTTTGCAGTCTGATGGCTCACTTAGTTACATGTGAATTTGTCATTTAGAGCAATCAATAGGAGCTCTGTGTTATCAGGTCAAACTACAGACTACATGGAGGTCAGTATTAAAAAGCAATTTTCAGGAAACAAGCCATTCTGCAAAACAAGGCCTGGCCTGATTATCTATTAATAAAATTTCACTTTGTGGAACAGCTCAATAGTAACTGCAGGCCACAGAGCCTCAGGCAACCAGACTTATAGCCAAAAGAGGAGAAAGAGCATTAGAACCTTTAATTGCTTTGACTAATACTTTTGAAGTCTGTAGTACCCCCTAGTGGCCTGCCCAGTTAGCAGTTCTAGGTACTACCAGAGGATAAGTACCCACTTGGGATATCCCCTGGAAGTCAATAACTTCCGAGCCATTTTTTCCATTTGCATAAATGCCTCTAATATTTTTAGGCAGCTGTAGCTTAGGAGGAAGAAGGGGAAGGCCAGTAATTGGAAAGTTGGCAGTCACGTTGAAGTGTCCTTGGGTGAGATATTGAACCCGAATGTGCCTTCACTGCATCCATCAGTGTGGGATCATTTTATTCTGTGTGAGCAGTGTTGGGAAGGTTACTTTTAAAATGTATTCCAATACAGAATACATGCCCCAAAATGTATTCTGTAACGTATTCCGTTACGTTACTCAATGAGAGTAACATATTCTGAATACCGTAATTGTCGGGCTATAAGCCGCTACTTTTTGCACAAGCTTTGAACCCTGCGGCTTTTAGTCAGGTGCGGCTTTTCTATGGATTGTCCATGATTTTTGTCATATCGTAAGACGATTTGTTTTGTTTGTTCCGCAGTTGTACGGCACTACGTTGCCTGGCAGAGGGCATGTGATCAGACACACAGTATTGGGGTTCAAGAGTGGTATGTTGGTCACGTGTCCATCCGCCAGGCAACATAGTGCCGTACAAGTAGCGCGAAAAACAAACTTCAAATTAACGCTACGCGTTCAGCGGGAGTCGTGGATGACGAGCGGCGATAAACTTGCGAAAAGCAAGTTATGCTCAACTCCACTGGTGGAACCTGACAGCGTGGAAAAGTGTGAAAACATCCATGATCACCAACGGATTTCAAAGGGCTGGACTGCTGCATTATGGAGAGGAGGACACCGCCACGGCCCTTCAGAGGGTGTTCGACTCTGACACTGACAACGAGGATTTGTTTGGTTTTGTAAGTGACAACGAATGAAAGAAGCTGAGAGTGGATGACGTAGCCATCCTGAGCCTGTTCGTATCCGACACTGGAGGAGAGGACTTTGGTGGTTTTAGTGCGCAGGAAGAAGAGAAAGATGGTGGTGAATGACTGACCTTTCTTCTTGTTAAAGCCGTGTCACTGCACCTGAGCCTAAAAGGTAGGCCGAATCTATTTTTCTGGTGTGCTGTAGGTTATTGTTATGTACTACATTTGTTACTCATTTATGAAGCACAGTACATGTTTCGTACTTGTAATTACCGCTACTTGTATATATACCTAAAAAGTTATGCAAATATGTACCCATAACTTGTTTTTCAAAATATTAATAAAAGGGGTGTGTCTCCAAACAGCCATCTCTTTCCTGACAATTCCCTTTGTGCATATTCTCTTACATATGATAAGTCAACATTGAAACACCTGTGGCTTTTGGTCAGGTGCGGCTAATGTATGTACAAAACAGGATTTTCCCCTGATTTTAGCTTGTGCGGCTAATATTCAGGTGCGCTTTGTAGTCCGGGAAATACGGTACTTGGATTACCTAATATATTATCATGCTTTTTACAACGTGAATGTACTATTGCTGTGATTTATTACTGTTACTGAAGGTCCGCGGCTCCGAACCGTAGTAAAGGGACCTCTGACTAATACGTGCTCCGTGTCGGGCTCGTAGCCAAAAACTAGCTTTACTTTGTTGTGGTCAACTTTGCTTGCGAGAGACAGAGAGAGGCGTTGAAAGGCTGCTCCAACAGAACTTATTGTTTTTGGAGGAAAACACGAACACGGTGTACAGTCGAGTCTTAATAGCTTACTTACAACTGGGCTCGTCAGGCACTCTTCTTGGCTGCAGTGGTTATTATTATATTTACATGCTTCCAGCTCCCGTTTTTGCTCGATGACAGCTCGTACTTTTCCTTTCTTTCTCCCTCCTCGCACTCACAGACCCATAACGTGTATGGCAGTCCATTCTCCCTGCAACACGGACTGCACTGCCTATGATGCTACATTCTTTAGAGCTATACCGGTAGCATTCTGCCTGTTAGCTTAGCACAACAACAACAAAAAGGCCTCTCTCACCCAGGAAACACGCAGAGAGAGAGCGTCACCCTGTAACCATGGCAACCGTAACGCTGCCACCTGGAACAACAGAACGTAGCAAGCAAAACCCAAACAGGCCTGACCCGCCACAATATGAAACAGGAAAATACCGCCGTGTAATCCATTTATTTCAGCAAAGTAACTGTATTCTGAATACCACCTTTTTAAACGGTAACTGTAACGGAATACAGTTACTCATATTTTGTATTTTAAATACGTAACGGCAGTACATGTATTCCGTTACTCCCCAACACTGTGTGTGAGCACTCATACTACACACACATAAAGTACTATGGATGAATGTGTGAACAGATGAGTGTGGTTTGTAGATAAAAGTGCGTTGAGTGTCCAACAAGAAAAAGTACCATGCAAGTACTCATCCATTTTAGAGAAACTCTAAAGTGATGCAATACCTGGCCAGCAGTCGGCAATACAAAGGTAACTGTTGAGGTCCTTTCTTTTTTTTCTTGTCGTCTTGTTTCAATCTTTGTTTTTTGTCTGCAGTTATTTGTTTTGTTTCTTTGTGGTGGATTCCTAGTAGCAAGTCAAAGAATATAATACTACCAAAGATTTTTATGTTTCATTCAGTGTTTCCCATCAACACTGTTGAAATGGGTTTCTTCTGAAAACAAACCAGATGACAATTCAACAAGGTCAGCGTGCATATCCATCTCTGTTTGCAAGAACCAGCAGTTGTCACCCATCCTGCCCGGATTATACTTTCCCTGATATAGTTTTTTCCAAACAGATGGATTTTCCCTCTATATCTTGATAAAAACCTTCCCCCATCCTCATCGCTGACATCACCCACATTTGGTGGAAAACAACTTAAAATGAGAATGTAAAACAGGCTGTATACAGTGACATTCTAGCACTCATTAGCTGATGCGCTTTCAGTACAACATCGACAAGCACAGCATTCATTAGGTTCAGTTCAGTCATCCTAGTTGTTGTTGGAACATCACTTAAAAAAGTGGACACTACACGAAAAACATTTTCAAATTTGATGTCAGCAAGTAAAAGTTGAAAAAAAAAAAAAAAACAACAACCCCAAATCCCAGGAGCAAACACTTGTTGAAAAAAAACTTCATCTGTGTCTCCAGGTGCGAGCCTCCCGAAGCCCCAGGTGAAGACGGCCTCTCTGGGTCAGGCCGGTAAGGCTCGCTCTCCCCTGCTGCCTGTCTCAGTGCCCACGGCGCCGGACTTACCAGAAGAGGGAGGAACAAAACCCGCGGAGGATTCAGCTGCCAACGTAAGTCTGCATTGTGAACATGTTGTAGCGGGCGTTGCTGATTGATGTTTTGCACTACACCAACATCACAGAGGCGAGTGTCCTTGTTACACATTGTTTCTGTGGGCCTTTAGTCATAGAAACAATGAATGTCTTTGTCTTTATGTTAAATTCAGTTGCAGCATTGATTTAAAACTGTTTAGACAGCTGTGTGTTCTATGTGTTGTTATAGAAACCATGAATCACAAATAGTTACTCCAGCAATTGGTTGTATCAACTAGTGTTCTGCTGCTCAGAACTGTTTGAGGTCATCTACTGAAAAATCCTCTTAGAGGTTTCTTTGAATTACTGATTTTGGTCCTTACTGTTCCTAAATATCTTTTGGAGGAACCTTTGAGAAAAGATGGATACACAACCCCCTCATGAAAAAAAGAGGCCTAGGAGTGGCTAAAAGTTAATGTAAACTGCTAAAATATTGTGCTAAAAATACTCCATGAAAACCTACACTTTTGAAGAATACATTTAAAATATTATAAGTTATATCTGCGCTTCAAATCTTTTTTTCCGAGGTGTATCCTTATATTTAACAACGTTATACTGCAAAGCTCATATTTTTTACAGAACAGTATTGTTATTTTACTGTTGTTGTAGATTAGAGGAAGTTCAGTGTAAAGTAATAGTTAAAAGCTATCAAACCTAGCAACCTGGAATTTTACAGCAACTTTTTAACAGTGTAATGCCAGATTCAGGTGCCAGTTTCTCCTATACTACTTCAAGTAATATTTTATTGTTTCTGTGGTAGTGATTTGTTTGAAATTGACTGAAGTAACTTCTTTGAAAGATTAAATATTACAAGCCAGTTATTTTAAATGAGCTGTAGTTTCAGTATAGTAATGTGGTAGTAGCGGCAGCTGCAGTAAAAGTAGTATGGATTTGATATTTGGCATCTAGGCTCCATGAGGAAATACATACCTCAGCAGGGAGTGAGAAGAGAATCGGGAGCGATGATAATAACTTCCCCCCCCTAGGGGAATGTTGACTCAGAGCCTACAGGTGGATGTTTGCAGAGGTAGTTTTTGAAATGCTACGTGCACAGCATCAGCAGTGAGTGGCAGCAAAGCTCTCAGATGAGCTGAGTGAGCAGAGCGCCGACCGCTTCGGTGCTTCAGCATGTGAAGTAGGTGTGACTGATATGTACTGATATGCACTTTGCACATCATGTCCTACCTATATTTTACACTCCACCCCTCCGCTCACAATCGCTACATATTTCTTATTTTCTCATTTGTATTCTGTATCTGTCAGTAGTTGGCATAAACCCCTTTTGTGTGTATCTATTTTTTATATTTCTGCGCCACTGTTTTTTGCCCTATATGGCACAACAACAAATTCCTCGTTTGTTTACAATAAAAGTGATTCTGATGTTTCATTGTGGAGAAAAGCACATTTATGACAACAAGTACAATGTGTCATCAATATTATCATTACAGAGACTGTAAATTGCAATAGAGCTGATATCTTCACATAGTTTAGGAAAGAAACTGAATTCAGGGTACGTCGATGAGGAGATGCTGAAACTGTTTATGGGGATTTCGCTAGAACTCCTAAAATGACATTAAAACTGCAGTGAAATAGCTTCATAGCAAGTTAATAGTCTACACAGTACAGCAGCGTCATTTTTAGCAGTTTGTAACCACAAAAATTTAGCGTAATTTCTTGCTTTTGTGGAGATCTTCAACCTTCTCAGAGTGCATCAACAGCCAATATAATGTGCCGTTAAAATGAACAGTAAGACAGTAACAGTAAGATTAAATAAACTAAGCACATATGTAAACTTGCACTATTTCTCCTATAGAACAGCAGCCGCATGGCGTCTTGCTATAGTAGACGTAATAAAAATGTGCTTGCAGAGGTTCTCTGTTGCCTATCTTCTGGTCCACACCGACATCACAGCGTCTTCTTCAAATAACGGGAGGTTTGTGCAGGGTTATTGTGTCCTGAGTGTGTTTCTTAACTATTGCAGACAGGAAGTGTCAGTAATGTTCACAGATTGACAAATAATTATATAAAATTCACATAGTAAAACGGTGACAGAATCCCTTAAAATTAATCAGTGAAATGTGATGAGTAAGTAATAGTTAGCACAATTAGCACTGAAAAAAAGGACACGCCTTCAATGTAACAACAATAAAAGTTTGAGTCAGATGATCACATTTAATGTAATTGATTTCATTTAAAGTGTTTCTATTATCTTAACCTTAACTGCTATATTCATGTAATTATGTATTCATCCAAGCTTCTTATTTTCTCTTGATACGGCACAATAACACTTAATTAAAATGCACTGATGAAAGATACACATTCAATAATAAATTAATTCCTAAAATAGGAAATTATAGAGTACAACATATGAATGATAATTTGTGGTAAAGCACAACTTGTGTAGTTGTGCTTTGCTTTATTAGACATAAAAAATGTGGTTGCTGGTGTTCTCTGTTGCCTTCAGATCTGATATTGGTCCACACCGACATGATAACGTCACCACATCTGATCTGGTGACTCCTGAGAGCATTTGACTTCAGTTAACTCATGGTCATGTTCAAGAAAGCAGTTATTTGGGGTTTTTTTTTAACTTGATGGCATGCTCCATTATTCTGCTGAAAAGAGGTCTTAAAGGCATGGACATGGTCAGCAAGAATACTCAACCCAAAATATCCCCCACACAATTACACAACCAGCAGCAACCTGAAAACAAAAAGCAAGCTACAGGATGGTATGTAGCAAACAACAAAACATGTTTCTGAGATAGTTCTAATCCAATAGACACCACAACAACAAATACAGTTGAATAGAAGTAGTTATGAGCAATAGAGTCACCCATTCTGCAGATGTGAAGGAGGCAACTATCCATAGAAACCAAAGCTGTGAATCTTTAAAGTTTCATGGTTTACCATGGAAGTCTGTGGTGTGGCCTATAGTGGAACTGCAGTTCTTAGCATTTCTGCACTGGCTTTTTTTAGGCCTGAAAATTGCAGCTTGATTCAAAAGTCAGTTACTGTCCTCCATCAAGTGTGTGTTTAATATGGGAATGCCATTCATACTGGAAGGTGCAAACAAGCTTATTCTAATTAACTTCTGATTTGACTACTCAATGATTAGATGATCTGATTTGATGAGTCAATTACGAAAGAAACTTCTTGATGCATTCTCAATCATCCAGGAAAGTAAATCTCCAAAAGTTGAATCTGTTCATCTGGACGTAGCGTTGTTTACGAAAGAAACTCACCTCAAAAACTGTAAAAATTAGCTTTGTTTATTGTTCATCATTTTAAAATAAAGGGGGGTGGGGGGGTCTTGCAAACCTTCAGATAATCCTTCATGATCCACCTAATCCCCGCGTACAGACAGAGGCTGAAGCTCTCCAAACCTGTCGTGAGGACTAAAAAACTGTGGAGCAACGAGGCTGTGGAGGAGCTTCGCACGTGTTTGGAGACCACAGACTGGGACACATTGAAGGCTGCTTCTAACAGCTTGGACGAGTTTACGGACACTGTCACCTCCTATATCCACTTCTGTGAGGACAGCATTGTGCCATCACGCACCAGGGTGAGTTATAACAATGACAAACCCTGGTTTACTCCTAAACTCAAAAAGCTGTGGCTGGAAAAGAGAAAGGCGTTCAGAAGCGGAGACAGGGACTGCTACAGAGAGGCCAAGTACAGGTTCACTAAAGAAGTGGACATTGCTAAACATCAGCACTCTGAGAAGATGCAGCAGCAGATCTCAGAGAATGACTCGGCCTCTGTGTGGAAAGGTTTTAGGAATATCACCAACTACAAGCCTAAAACCCCCCACTCCACTGATGACTTGCTCTTAGCCAACACCCTTAACGACTTCTACTGCCGTTTTGACGAGCCATCAGGCAGCCTTCACACCTCCAACGGCCCCAACAATAGAGACACTTTGGACACTAATTCCCCCACCTCTCCCCCCTCCATAGAGCCATCACCACCTTCAAACCGTTCACCTACAACACCCCCCTCCTCACCCCACACAAAAGAGGATTTCACACCACCTCCTCCCACCACAACTCTTCATATTCATGAAGCAGATGTGAGGAAGCAGTTTAAGAATCTGAATGCTCGGAAAGCTCCCGGCCCAGACGGTGTGTCTCCTGCCACCCTCAGACACTGTGCAAACGAGCTGGCCCCAGTGTTTTCTGGCATTTTCAACTCCTCACTGCAGGCATGTCATGTGCCTGCCTGCTTCAAGTCCTCCACCATAATCCCTGTCCCCAAGAAACCTAGGATCACTGGACTAAATGACTACAGACCCGTGGCTCTGACATCTGTGGTCATCAAGTCTTTTGAGCGCCTAGTTCTCTCCCATCTCAGGACCCTCACGGCCCCCCTCCTGGACCCCCTGCAGTTTGCATATAGAGCCAACAGGTCTGTAGACGACGCCATCAACATGGCCCTACACTTCATCCTGCAGCATCTGGACTCCCCAGGAACCTACGCCAGGATCCTGTTTGTGGACTTCAGCTCTGCCTTCAACACCATCCTTCCAGACCATCTCCGAGACAAGCTTTCCCAGATGAATGTGCCTGATCCCATCTGCCGGTGGATCACTGACTTCCTGACGGACAGGAAGCAGCATGTGAGGCTGGGAAAGAATGTCTCGGACTCCCGGACCATCAGCACCGGCTCCCCTCAGGGCTGTGTTCTTTCTCCTCTGCTCTTCTCCCTGTACACCAACTGCTGCACCTCCACCCACCAGTCTGTCAAGCTAATCAAGTTCGCAGATGACACCACCGTTATTGGACTCATCTCGGACGGGGATGAGTCTGCCTACAGGAGGGAGGTTGAACGTCTGGTGTCCTGGTGCAGCCACAACAACCTGGTGCTGAACGCCCAGAAGACAGTGGAGATTATTGTGGACTTCAGGAAGCACACAGCTCCACTCCCCCCCATCATCCTGACTGACACCCCCATCACCTCTGTGGACTCATTCCGCTTCCTGGGTACCACCATCACCCAGGACCTGAAGTGGGAGCCCACCATCACCTCCGTCATCAAGAAAGCCCAGCAGAGGATGTACTTCCTGAGGCAGCTGAAGAAATTCAACCTGCCAACACGGACGATGATGCAGTTCTACACTGCAATCATCGAGTCCATCCTCACCTCCTCCATCACCGTGTGGTACGCTGGAGCCACTATCAGGGACAAACAGAGACTGCAGCGTGTTGTGCGCTCTGCTGAGAAGGTGATTGGCTGCAGACTCCCATCTCTGCAGGACCTGTACACCTCCAGGACACTGGGGCGTGCAGCTCGGATCTCAGCTGACCCTTCTCACCCTGGACACAGTCTGTTTGACCTGCTCCCCTCAGGCAGGAGGCTCCGGTCCATTCGCACCAGAACCTCTCGCCATAAGAACAGTTTCTTCCCCTCTGCTGTTGGACACATGAACAATAACCATATGACTGTACCCGCCACTAACACATGACCCTACGCTGTGTTCACTGCATCATTCCATGTTTGGCACTGATCACCACCTGCACTCATGTATATATCTTTCAACGTAGCACTCTTAATTCTTATTCTCATGTATATATCTCATGTATATCTCATGCACATATCTTTCCACGTAGCACTTTTAATTCTTATCCCTACTTTTATTTTTCCATGTCTATTTAAGTGCTATTTATGACACTATGTTTGCACTGAAGCACCGCAGCAATTTCCTAATGTTGTAAACCTGCTCAACATTTGGCAATAAACCCCATTCTGATTCTGATTCTGATTCTGATAACCAGAAACGTGTTGTAAAACCAAGGCACACAGAAAGAAAAATAGAACGTAAGGTTCACAGAGGTTGGAATAAACAGACATTCTCACACAGGTGGAGATTTGTCACTACACCTGTTTCCTTCCCTCCAGCGTGTCGGTGGCCTTTCAGCTGTGGAATAAAACAGTGTTCATTAGTGAGTGAAACTGACGAGGGGGGGGAGAGAAATGGAAGGGGAAAAGAAGAAGAGCAGGGGAAAAGGAAAGAGAGAGCCTCTGTGAGTGAAAGAAAGTGAAAGTGAAAGAAGGGGCAAAGAAAGGCTTAAAGGGCATGAAATGAAAAATACAATGGTGGAGGCATTCGAATGAGGAAAGGATAATTGTCAGAGAAAGAGGGAGTAATAAGAGATAAAGGGGTGACAGGGAGGAAGAGAAATTAAAATTGAGTAAACAGAACAGCAAGGAGAAGGTGGACTTGGAAGAGAAAATGGGGTTGAAGGAGGGCACAAAGGAGGAAAAGGAGAAAGAAGATGACTAAAATCACAGTACAGGATGAGAAAGGAGAGGTAGATGAAGGAGAAGTTATAGAGAGAGACTCGGGAGTAAGCATGGTGACAGATGGGGAGGCTGATGGAGAGGAGAAGAGTGAAGGAAGGAAGGGAAGAGGAGAAGCAGAAAGATAAATGACAAGAGATGATGTGGAGAGACGTTGGACGTCGGGACTTGTTAAATATTCATATGTGACTCAAAGACAATAGGACAGGAATGGGGAGGGGGGGTTTCCACAGCAACAGGAAAAGAGGAGAGAGGCCAGAGGAAGAAAAGAGGAGAAGAGAGGAGAGAGAGGTGAGGGAGGTAAAATGAAGGAAAGATTAGAAGACCAGGAGAAAAGAGGACAATATGTGGAAGGGAGGGGGACAGGGGAAAGAGATGGTTACCACGACAACAAGGGGAGAGGGATGCTGTAATAAGGGAAGGGAGAAGCAGGACAGAGAAAAGGAGAGAAGTTGGGAGGTTATAGAGGAAAGGAAATAAAGACTGGATGATAAAGATGAGCGCAAATCAGCAGAGAAGCTGATAAGGACGAGTGGAGAAAATGAATTGGAAGTATGGGAGGAAGGGAGGGTGGGATAGAGAGAGGGAGGGAGAGGTCTTAAAGGTCAGCAGGTCTGTCCCTTCATCTGCTGCTCTATCTCTGTAATTGATCTAGTCTTTTCCCATCAGCCCCCTGGCCTATCCATCAAACACACACACACACACACACACACACACACACACACACACACACACACACACACAGCTAGTTAATAGACTGTGACACAGGGTGAGTGACTAATGTCAGTACAGCACAATGGTGCTTTTATTATATTGTTATACCTGCAAACTATCATAGAAAGAAGGGGAGCAGAATTAAATTGGACTTCTATAATGTTTTTGGCCTCAAGCACATTTTTCTATTGAAAACACAACTCCTAGAAAAATAAGCCCGCATCATTCTTTAAATCAGCTATACATAATTTGGTTTTAAGGTATTTTCAGCAGCGTGTTTTCTCTCCAGCCTTCCATGTGTGTATATTTAAATCCTGAGGCAGGCAGAGCAGCACCAAGCGGGCATCAATGAAAAGAGACATTGTATTAAATCAGAATCAGCAAGAAGGGGAAAAGTGGCTTGTACTAAAAGCAACAATGGTAGCCAGAAGCAGCTTAAATAGTGTTTGTGATTTACCAATTAAAATCAGCTGAGCCATCAGCCATGAGACTGACCTTCTGGATTGCCAGACCTATTGCCAGGCTTTTTGTATATACCCACAATGTGTAAGATACTAACAAGATAATTACTATATCTGGAAAAATATGAAAATTGAATTTCGACTTCCCATTCCTGAGAACTGGATCTAAAACAAATATTCTGTTTTTCTTTTTATATATTCATTCTGATATCTGATTCTGATATTGTCTTTTCAAAAGTATTAACAACTTTGCTGTCATAATTTGGGTTATATTATTATTTCCTTAGAGGCAAAGATCACTGCAAATCTGTACCAAGCTTTGATGATGATGAAGATGATGAAGATGCCCTGTTACAGGATGACAACGCTTCTATGCATAAAACACCTGGGCTTACTGAATCATTTGATGCAGGTGCTGTGACCTTCATTATCACTGGATTGCAATCCAAATGAAACACCTATAGGATATTTTAAATCAACTTGTTAGAGTTTTCCTCCAAGATCATCATCAAAACTTAACATGAGGGGAATCTTTAGAAAAAAAAGTGCCAGGACTAGGAGAATCAAGGCATATTTAAGCTTTTCTAGTGCTAGAACTGATTTTGACCTCCCTGAAAAAACCCCGTTCACAGCAGTGCTTCTCTGCTGGGTGCCTGTCAGTGCAAGAGAAACCACAGAAAAAACTAAAGGCTAAGAATTCCAGCGTACCCCAAGATATTAGGATGAAAACACCTTACTAAGACACTTCATGTTGGTATTTCCTCAAATTTGTCTCCAGGAACTAAATGGAATTCAGTGAAATGTTTGTTGAAGTGACAGGAACAGGACTCTTTGTACCTTTGTATGAGTGTCTGTGCTGGCCTCAGTGTGATCTGGACAGCAGGCCGCAGATGGTCCATGGACATCAAAATGAACCAAGTGGCCTCTAACCTCAACCATCAAAGACATCCTCAGACTCCTTATTAATGGTAAAATGGCCTGTATTTATATAGCGCTTTTACTAGTCCCTAAGGACCCCAAAGCGCTTTACATATCCAGTCATCCACCCATTCACACACACATTCACACACTGGTGATGGCAAGCTACATTGTAGCCACAGCCACCCTGGGGCGCACTGACAGAGGCGAGGCTGCCGGACACTGGCGCCACCGGGCCCTCTGACCACCACCAGTAGGCAACGGGTGAAGTGTCTTGCCCAAGGACACAACGACCGAGACTGTCCGAGCCGGGGCTCGAACCGGCAACCTTCCGATTACAAGGCGAACTCCTAACTCTTGAGCCACGATCGCTTCGAGTTTTATTCACTCTGAGTGTAGAGTTCGGAATTTTAGACTTTCTGAAAGTCGGAAACGCTTACTGAACATATACATTACTATCAACTCACTGAAGTGACATCTTATCCCCACTTCTTCCTGTTTGAGCATCTCTGCTTCTATTCATATCAAAAAAATGATAGAAAGAAGTAGACAAATCAAGATCTACAGAAAGTAACACTTTCCCAGGCTACCGCCTGGCCTTAAATATTCCCAACACATTTTTACCTTCTAACACCTGCCCAGCATGTTATTGTGGACTTTTTATCCATGAAATGAAAATGATTTGCAAATGCTATAAACACATATTTTATTCAAAATAGGGGACAGAAACGATATCCAGTGTTTAAACAGAGAAAAGAGAAATATTAGCTCATGTAATTTCAGTATCTCTGGTAACATGTCATCTTGACCCTATGCCTACAGGGCGAACCATTTCTCACTCATCATCGATAACTCCACAGTTTTGCCTTCTTCTCAGGTTAAGAGCCTTGGTGTCACATTAGACAGTTCACTTTCCTACAAGTCTCACATCAGGAATCTCACCCGTTCTGCCTATTTCCATCTACGCAACATTAACAGATTACGTCCTTCTCTTTCCACACAGTCCACGTCCATTCTTGTCCACGGTCTTGTTACCTCCCGTATTGACTACTGCAATTCTCTTTTGCATGGTCTCCCCCAAAAATCCCTCCATAAGCTTCAACTGGTTCACAACTCTGCTGCTCGCATTATCACCAGAACCCCGTCCTACCAGCACATCACCCCTGTTCTTCAGGAACTTCACTTCTTCTGCTCACCTTCAAGGCCATTCATAACCTCGCACCTCCTTACGTTTCTGACCTGTTAAGCACTACCTTTCCTGCCCGCTCACTTCGATCTTCTTCTGTCCAGCTTGTTGTGCCTTATTTTGGCCTCACCACCACAGGAAGCAGAGCTTTTAGCTGCTCTGCTCCCAGGCTGTGGAGCTCTACCACCAGATATAAGAAACATTGGTTCTCTCCCCCAGTTTAAATCTCAACTCAAAACCCATCAGTTCAAATCTGTATATTCACTGTTCGTTAATTATATCCTGTGCTTTTGTTTTATTGTTCTTCATAGTGTCATTGTTATATTATGTGTTTTTATCTATTGTACAGTGTCCTTGGGTGACTTGAAAGGCGCTTTATAAATAAAATGTATTATTATTATTATTATTATTATTATTATTATTATTATTATTATTATTATTATTATTATTATTGTTGTTGTTGTTGTATTATGTGTATGTGTTAGTCCCCGTAGGGAAATTACTCCTCTGCATTTAACCCATTCACCCATTATTATTATTAAAGCATCTCTTCATCCTAAATAGCTCATGTTTTGACACTTTGCTCATCCAGCTGGCCACAGAACAACCTCACCAGGCAGTTATTGGGCGTAAACATTTAGTAGCATCTAATCTCAATGCGAATATAAGTATATGCAGTCCAGGCTTTTTGAATTTGTCCTTCACAATCTGTTCATAATCACTCCCAATTCACTATAATGCAATGCATCTTGCTTTACAGATGCCACAATGGGCATGAAAGCTGATGGTGAAGGTGCAAAATGATTAAAAGAAAACTTCTTGATTTGCTTCTGACTGTTGAGTGAACTATTTAATGTCCTGTGGGGAGAGAAAATAAGTCAACAAAGAGGTGATACCACTCAGACCCACATTTTCTTACTAACAGCTTATTCAGTATTTCTGGCATTTGTTCAATGCAGCAGAAAGTCTGTCGATCAGTCCCTTTGTATTCAGCTCTGTTAAATGGCACCACGCCTCTTTGCATCTTTATGTCTCCTCCAAGTCGCTCAGAACTATGAGACATTTAACGCGTTACGCATTTCATTGCTAACTTGTAGGAAAGAAAGAGTGGGATACTTGGACAGATGGAGACACGTAACCACATTTATCTAAGTTAGTGTGAAACAAGGTTTGCATGTGCTCTGCTTGCTCTGCTGTGTCGGGATGAATCCCTGACAGAGCACAGAGGAGTTTCATTCAAGGTCAACAGGATATCAGAGGGAAACATAGAGTATCGATGGGCGTTTTATCCCATCGATGAAGCATTGACTTACTCGTTGAAACTGCTGTTACAGGTCAACAAATGAGATCAAAAGGTCACTGGGTTTTTTAAGGATTTTTTTACACCCGCTTGTGATTTATATAGAAGAATTTTCTGCCCATGTGAAGTGGGCAATCTACAGCAGTGTGGAGTTCTGAGATGAGCTTTTCTCATTTGAAATAAAAGTGGAAGGCCACAAGGTCACACTCCCCATGTGTTACACTGACAAAAGACAACCTTACAAGTGCAGTGTGTCCTTCCTTTTCCTTAATGTGAATCCACAACAGGTCTTTATGTCTAGAGCGAGCAAGAGAGATTTATGTCACCTGCTCAACAGCTATGAAGGAGAGATTAAAAATGAACAGAACCTGGTGAAGGAGGTTTTTTAAGCCTGTTTTTACAAAAAAAACATAATTTAAATGCTAATTTTAACCAAAATGTGTTTTAAATTAGATGGAAAATTGTCTTCAGGGGAAGCTACATGAGCCACTAGATTAAATTATACTGGCAGACATACATGCCAAAGTGCATATAAAGGACAATGTAGAACAATAGACAATAGAAAAATGGGCCTGGTAGAAGCCAAGAGTATTACAAGGTGAAGTAGCATTGGATATCTCCCAAATTATCTGGAGAAACTAAAACAATGCATGAATAAACTAAAAGTATCCTAAAGTATTCATTGATTGGGCTCATAATTAGCATTATTGGCATGCTGCATTCAGTATAATTTGAAAGAACAGTTTATCATGTTTTTCAAATCATTAAAAACAGTTTTAGACACCAATTTATTGTCTGAGTTGAACAACAAGAGACATATTTTGCATATTGAGTAAATTTGATCAACAGAACTGGGCTTGATCTTTCCTTTTCCGTCCTGGAGGGTCCTTCTACTTGGATAAAGCTTGTCATAGTTATTAAATGCCATTATGAAGACGAAGGTTGCCAAGCTTGGCACAGTCAGTACAGCAAAATCCGTGATATAGCATAATTTTTGTTACTGAATGGAAGGATACGATTTTAGAATTGTGGAAGTACTTTTTCAGATCTCTTTGAGGCATCTCGATGGGGACAGACTTAATGTATCTGAAAAATATCCCAAATATTTTTGCTATACAGGGAGCCTATACAGTAGATGTTCAGTTTGGCCAAATAGCAGCGCTGTTTTAACTCTTCAAATCAACATGAAATAATCACAGGAAAGTGTTTAAACAGAGATTATTAACACATTTATATGTAAACGCATATTAGCCGCCTAGCTTAATCGTTTCTGCTGATTAAGGACCTTGGACTGTACTTCATACGTTTTTTTGCTCACTGCCGACTTTTGGGCTTTAAATATATTATCTCCCCCTGCTGGCAATGCAACTTCTTCGTGCGTGTCCATTTGATTTTTTTTTTTTTCTAATTTCTTGATTAATCAGCGATTATGTAATTCTCTTCCTGAAATATTTCAGTTACCCTAAAAATGCAGGATGTAAAACAAAATGAAAAATATCCATCAGGATGAAATAAATCAGTAAAAACACAAGGAAGCATGCAAGGACTTTAACCATCAGTGGATGTATTCCAGTTGCCCAGCAGCTCCCTGAAGGGTTGTCTACACACGAAGCAATCCACTTGCCCTGCATTACTTTTAATCTGACAGGTGGTCACTAGCAGATATTGCAGGTTCTGGTTGCCTAGGTAACTCTGTGATGTATTTACTACTCAAAGGAAGCTGTGAGCTGTGTAGGAACAAATGTACAATGACATTTCACTTCACTAACTGAGAAGCAAGATTCTTTACACGTTTGGCACTGCAGCTAATACTACACAGTAATAATTTGTAAAGAAGTGAAATCTGTGAATATGATGCATCTTTTAAGTAAAACTAATCCAATCACATTTACTAACAAGTTACTTACATTTCAGTAGTGTGTATGATGTAACTGCATCAGTCGTTGGCATCGAAAGTTTTTTCAAGGGATGTTTGCTTGACCAACTTTCCCCTTCTCAGAATGCAACTAATGAAAGATAAAATAAAGGATATGAGATATTACGCAATGATAACTTAAATTATTTCAGTTTATTAAAAAAATAAACATTACTGCAGCTTTCAGTGTAAATCGAATTCTCTATGCTTTGAAAACTCTGACATTCTGATGTCACAGGACTGTCAGTTAGGTGGTAACTGGTATACAGACTGCTGCTGCTGCTGGTTGATATTTCTTTACTGCTGTTGATGTTTTAAATGGGGGCGGTATAAAAAATCTATATATGACTGGAGGGGGTGTTATCTTGTCCCGAGGCAGAAAACCAGTCGAAAGCTGACCCAACATGATCCATCTGTTCAGGTTAAAAGCTTTAACTGAACCAAACTCATGAGAGATGTTTAACTGTAGACCAGCAGGATTGATTCCCCCCTCAAAACAGGATAGCAATAATAATTAAAAAATATTTTTTAACTTAATCTGTATTTTTAAATATTGCCCACAAAGACTAATATTTTACATTTTACAAAAAATCATTGCCATCATGTTTATATTTTACATTACGGTGCCAAACATCCAGATTAGCATCATCAGGGTTGCAGATGGGTCGAGGTTAGAGGAAATCAGCGGATAATCTGACTTTTAAACCAAAACATGAGCACAAAAGTATAAGTTAGTATATTAAATATAACTCATATTAAAGCATTACTATCAATAACGGTGTAACCCAAAGTTTTCTTTATTATTTTATTGTGCTTGTAAGTAAACCACTTTTTTGTGTGTGTTAACACACAAATCAAACTTTTTATTTTTCGTCAGTAAGAACTATCTCAAAATTTAAGTGTTCACCTTAATTAGTCCCAGAATGAGCAGATTTAAAGTGATTGTACAATTTTTTTCACACAATATGGCTGCTTTCGAAGCTTTGGTGTGTCATATGTGTTATTAATCTAATAAATGTTGTATAAAAATATTTGAGAAAGCTTTCAGATTCTGCATCAATATGACCGAACACAAGCCCACAAAGTTGGACACCACCTCTGTTAAGCAGACCTGGTCATTTCTCCAATATTGTACAGAATTAGAATTAACAGTAAATTGGAAGATGACAGTATAGTCGCATGTTAGCAGTTAAGGGGATGATTACCTGATCTGATATCTTTCAAAATGTGTGTGAACAAGCGCATGATGGCACAGGCAACGACAATTTTTGAATACCTAATAAAAAGAGTGGTTGTTGGGGTTTTTTTGGCTGTGAAGGATTTTTAAACAGTCCTTGAGGATTTTCGACCCAGCAGTCCACTGACAGACTGACTGTGTGCAGCTGAAGGATTTTCAAGAGCATTGTTGTGCTCCACAGGAGGATCTGCAAGGTCACAAAGGAACCCCAAAAGTTTCTAAGAAACTAAAGTTCTCTATAACACAGAGGCTGATATTAACGTCAATGATTCCCCTGTCAGGGGAACAGAATGCACAACAATGGTGTGCATCACAGGGCTGGAAGGAGACAAAGAAATCTGTTGTCCATCTGCAGTTTGCTAAAGATTACATTGACTACTTGTATGTGGCTTAAGGGGGTCAATTCAGAAAGCCAAGCATATGCACTGGAGTTCTGCAGTCATATTTATATAGAGTCGCTGCCGTATAATGAAGGACTGACTGTGTACAACACTAATTCTTTACAAGTATATAAATTGAGGGTCTTGTACATTGACAAAATTTTTCGATTAAAGTGTGAGAAATATCTCCACAGGGCCTTTATCGGTTTTCCACAGCACACTGAGGAGAATATTGAATTTTTTTTTTCAGCTGCAAGGACAAACTCTGCATGAAGGCCACGCTCAATATAACACGCCGAGAATGTGTGTCTGTGAGAGACGAGCACTTGACTGTCACACACGCACACAGATGAAGGCACTTAAGTTGGCACACTGAGAGGTGACAGTTTGTATAGTCGGACAGAACAGGCCATTACACAGTGATCACACATTTGCAGGATATTTAAGTGAAGCCATTCACTCTATAAGTGTGCCGCATCCTTGGAAACACTTGCAGACCAGTGACAGCAACAACTCTAACACATTTGATGCAGTCGTCTCGGGGGAGAACTGTTAGCTAAGCTCATTATTGCTGGTTTTATTCTTGATTAAGCCCATTAACTAGAAATCCTGTGAACTTTGAATTCCTGTTGATCGCTGTCCAACTTTTTACTCTGATTTCCCTCCCTCAGGCAGCCATTGGTTCCACATCAGTCAGACTGCAGAGACTTGAAACCTGCTGCTGATAGATAATCCATCACAGTCAACACGGAGTCACCTTTTATTTTATTCAGTTATAAGTGCATATTGAAAAGTTTGCACTGCACTGCCAGGCAACAATAACTGAACTCTTGACAGAAACCAAATCAGACACGAGGTTCACTGTGATAGATTAGGTATTTGCAGCCACTTACGACACTGTGCAAGTTGACTCGCACAAAAATGAATGAATGCATCAAAGAGTGCAGAAGAAACACATTAAGCCTCTTAAAGGTATGGCTGGGGAAATGGTTTTCAGCAGTGAAAAAGGTGTGATTTATGTCCTTTCACAGCCTAAATGTGTAGCTTTTCCTGTTCTCAGAGAAAAGGTCCAAATAAGCTGACCTCTTGTTTGTTGTCTTAGTAAACTGATGGATTTACAATATTAGGTTTTGGAGCTAAATTAAGCCGTAATACGGCTGGCAGTTCAAGAAAGTGGTTACATCCACAAGAAAATTGGTTGACAAGTGGATGATTTTCACATGTTTGGGTTTTACATAACTAGTGCTGAGTTGTCAGTCTGTAGCCCATATTCAGCCTCCCCATGAAGAGTGTGCTTTCAGGACATAGTTTTGTAATAAAACCCATAACGCCCCACAGAATGTCTTGCTTCCACGGCTGCTAACAGTGCTGTCAGCTGAAGTGACAATCACACTGGTGCTACCAAAGTGTGGCTCAGGAGTAGTTCAGCCATTTTTACAAGCATTTGTGAGCACATTGCATGCAAATTGCATGTATGCAAGAAACTAACACCAAACTGAAGTGTACTCAGTCACTGACATACTGTTAAAAAATACATATTTGTAACAGAGCAAAAAATAAAGTCCAGGATTATTTATCACCCAAATACTATCTTCATTATTAAGCATTTTTTAAATCAAGTTTGCTGAAACTGGAAAGCAGCATTTTTGTAAAAAGCTGCTTAACTTTCAGTAGGGTTGGTAGCTGCTTTGGATTGTAGGAGGTTAAGTTTTGATCTTTGGGTAATTAACTAAAGCCTAACTGTTTTCTGGTCTGTTGGCAGGCGATGATCATTAGGATGTTTGTTTATGAGAACATGAAGTGCAGAAGCCAGGACTGATTTGGTCACACTACCAACGAAGAAGCACATGTCTACAAAATATTTCAGTAGAATTTGGTGGTATGATCAAACTGATATCTGAACTCGTCACAACATGACTACTGAACGGCTTTCATACACAAGCTTGTGGTCAGTGCTAACAAGCACCTGAGCAACAATGCAGATATCCATCCTTAGTTATTTTGGAACTAGTTTGAGAGAAAAATACAGTGGATCGATCCTGGGGGGGCTTTGGTGTAGCCTCAAGCCTGAAATACATATGTTTGAATCTGCCTCATACATACTTACCCTCAGTGGTGGATCGGTTGGTTCACAATTATAGCTTGATAGCTTTTCTTTAAACTGTATCTACTGTATGTAGTTTTGACACACAATGGTCCATGATTTTATAAAGCTATTAAACTCTGTTTTATTTCTTTATATTTCAGATTTATGAGCAAGATGACCTGTCAGAGCAGATGGCCAGTCTAGAAGGGCTGATGCAGCAACTCAATGCCATAACAGGCTCCGCCTTCTAACATCTGAGCCCGGCCCGGCCCTGAATCACGGCCTAGTCTGGAACCCTTCTTCAAGCCTCGATGTCACCTGTTGTCTGGTCTTTCAAGGCACCAACAGGTCAATCTGGGTTTAAAGATGCCTCTGTGGAATCAGATCTCCGTTTGTGCTGGGTTAAGTCTGTTTGGTTTCTACTGGTCTTGGCTACTATCCACTGGGACCGGGATTGGAAAAAGGAAATTCGAAAGAGGATAAACACTACAGCACACAGCATCAAGAACAGGACCAGTGTTGAGGGGCGTCTTTAGGAGTTTAAACTGAAACCCCTTTAGACCCCTCAACCTCAAACACAAAACTAAAAAAACCCAATGCCTAGCGCCTCGACTTAATGAAACAGGGGGAAAGGATTATCACAAAAAAAGAAGACAAAATTACAAGATCCCTCCTGTTTCTCTTATTTGTGATATTTATTAGCATCCTTCTCCGCTGAGTTATCTTCAACTCAGTTACTGTGACTGTACCTCACTTATTTTTCATTATCGCCACTCCGTTTTGTCTTTTCTTTTTCTTTGGGTATTCCAACTTTGCGCATTTACGGGATGTGCATATGGTTTGAAAATGCAACACAAACCTAAGTGAGAAATGGAAAATACATCCTCAGCCACCAAAGTTTCAACAAAACTTTTTTTTTTCATGTGGATTCAAGGTTGTCTGTTATAACAGAGCGAGGTGATTCACTACGACATTTTTTCTCATCGTTTATCTTTTTCTGTCTTACACAAAACAGTATGATTTGACTGAAACACACATCACCCAAGCCCAAGATACCCTTCCACGTTCTGGGTCTTGAGATTAAAATTGTAAAGTCTGGTCTGAATCATCTGGATCTGGATTCTACTAACTTTTTCTTACAGGACTGTATAAAAACCTCTTTAGACTCCCACAGTTGGTTGCTGCTCCTGACCAAGCCTTTACTCTCCCTAACGCAGAAAATGTCCAATATTTACCCACAAGGACTTGTGTCGTTGCCAAATTCTCATCTCTGAAAGCTTACTGTAACTTTTTTTTGCTAGTTGTTCAAGTCTGGCCTAAAAATGGACTTGAAGTGGGTGAAAAAGATACGATTTGAGGAACAAGGTGGAGCTGGTTTGAGATGATCAATTCCATTGTGGAACAAAGAAATGTCTCCGGTTGAAATACAGCAATTGTTCATGTCAAACGTATGTTCAGTCACTCTAAACATGTTAGTCGCAAAGTGCAGCATCGCCCCCCTGTTGTCTGGAGGACTAAAGAAGGGTTACAGTCTGTGAATATCAGTGCTGTTGGTCTTTGGGACACTAGTTCACGTGTTCACCAAAGATACATTTTGTAGGACACTCACTGAATCATGGTTATTCTATCAAAAACATAATAAGCACTACCAAAATCGAGAAAAGGGTAATTAAGTCATGATCATAAGACAACAGTTTTGACTCTGAGATCACAAAACAATAATTTTGTTTTCTGTCATTAAGTTGTATGCATAATTAGCTTCAAAGCAACCACAGCAGGGCGCTGTGTTGCTCTTGTCAAAAATGGAAGAAAAAGAGATTTGATGTTACCTTTATTATTAATGTTTTTATTGGGGTTGGAGATGATGGGGCAGCCACTGATGACGACTGATGAGACAGATCTCTGTCATTGTTTATTTTTTCACTGTGCCATTTTACAGTGTCTGGCTGGATGTGAGTGTGCTGTATCTGGGCTTGCTTTTGATGAATCCATATTTATTTTTCATGAGACAAACACGAGTGTACCTCTGCCGACCTTGATCAACCACCTGGAACAATGGCAAAACCGTCAGCTTCACTTAGAGTTTTCTTCAGGTGGTTCTGTTTTTATACAAAAAACGATAAGAGAAAATGTGACAAAAAGATCAACACAAATAATGCATAATCCACAAAGTATATTTTTACATTTGATGTCCTGTCAGAGCTGAGTTTTTTTAAGTCAGGTTTTTTTAACCACATTTCTGCAGAGAGCTACTTTAACCACAGTGAAATATGATAGCCTCCAGCCTTTGAACATGTCAGACATTTAGTTTAATTCAAAAATTCTTTGTTAACTGGTATAAAGAAGCCCTTTTGTGCCATTTGTAGTTTTAATAGAAGCCGTTTAAGAAAAGGTTGACTGAGGAAACAAATTGCAAAGAGGGAATTTAAACCTGAAGCAACTGCATTCAAGGTGTCCTCTGTAGCATCAGTGCAAAGCATATGTACCTCCCTGTTCTTTAAAACAACTGCATTTGCATTGACAGCAGGCCAGAGAACCTGATTTTGAAAATTTGATGGAGGTGAGATGGGTGGGGATGTTTTTGTTTCTCTTTCTGAAAGAGAAATCATATTTGTGAAAAGCGGCATTAGGACAGTGAAGAAGGTGTACACTGTAAAAAAAAAAAAAAAATCCTAACAAATTGATCTGCGCTGGAGTTTTTGTGAAGGTCTCACTTCTTTCTTTGCTGCTGCAGCAATCTGTTTTTCTAAATATCACCCCCTCATTCTTGCAACATAATTGGAAGTATGTGGAACTACACCACCTGTAACAGTCACATTTGACCACCTGGCTAAACGACTGGTAAGGATAGTCATTTTGTCTGCCTGCAGAAAACCAGGAATTCAAAATGACAAATGATTCATTAATCAGTAGGGAGAAAAAAAAAACAGGCAATCAGTATGCTCTGTATTTGACTCCATCACCCCAGTCTCCATATTGTAATTTACAGACCTTTATCTTTCTGTGATAAAAGGAAAAAGCCTGAGGGAGACAGAGAGAGGCAGAGCCATGAATTGATATTCAGGGGTGGTTTGTATGTGCGAGTTAGGGCACAGAGGAATGAGCCCGTGAATTCATTATAACGTAGTTTCAAATATTATGATTCAAGCTCACGCTCGCTGGGCCGTTACGCCGGCGGAGAAAAGTCCCGGGCACGGAAGGGATGGAAAGGTAACATCTCGGTAGTGCGAGCGCGGGTATGAAAAGCGAGCGAACGCTGGCAGACAGGCGGTGAGGGGATCAAACTCATCAGCCTGTTCTCGGAGAAAAATCCCCATTTCACTCTGCTCTTCCTCCCCTCCCCTCCTCTCTGCAGAGCAGAGCTTTGTAGAGACGGAACAATCCTGTGCTGTGGGGTCAGACTAAAATTTGATTATAAAAAAATAAGAAAATCAGATTCAACAATAAATTCTGAATCGAATGGCCTGTTGACACAAGGCATTTCAAAAAGGAAAGAAAAGAAGGAATGATTAAAGTTAACTGCTCTTACTGGTGAATTTGCACATTTTAACCCATTAAATGTGAATCACATCTTCTTTTCCAATTATCATCCATCCAGCTGGACCTTTCTGGCAGACGTTTGTTTGT
This sequence comes from Copadichromis virginalis, assembly GCF_057382275.1. Taxonomy (NCBI): domain Eukaryota; kingdom Metazoa; phylum Chordata; class Actinopteri; order Cichliformes; family Cichlidae; genus Copadichromis; species Copadichromis virginalis. The sequence continues at coordinate 32,402,893 of NC_140624.1, forward strand.
TTCATTTGTGAAAGTCAGCTTGCACACATTGTTTCCAGACCTTCGTATCACTGCCAACTTGTCAGGTTTTGATCCAGTGACTCAGATGATGTGTCAGTGGAAATGGAAGCAACTGCACAGGTTACTTTAAGTCAACTTACAGAACAGCTCTTAAATCAAAAAGTAAAAAAATAATTAAGTTGAGCAGTACTAGGAGTCTTTAAACTGGTGGATCCATCAGCCAGCCATCACACTTTGCATTTGAGCAACTTTATTTTAGTCAGTGTTGCAGAATTGATCTGTATTTCATAACTGTTTCTTCTGAGTTTCCTAGAAATGGCTTGTAATTTCAGCTGTTTCCGTAATAGACCACATGCAAAAGATAGACACTGAAGTTGTCTCTCGTTTTAAGTCATCACGCTCATCACTTAAGCCACTGTGATCTCAGTTTTTGAAAACAAGGAGCAGTAGGGATTCGCCACTACCTACAGCATGTGCTACTTTAATGTCTATTTACACTGAATTGGACCCAAACTTACAAAAATCAACACCAAGCTATATAAAACAAAATACAAAACTAGTGGCTGATTTCAAAACCTCTTTAGAAAAGCGTTTACTGAGGTTTTCAAGTGCGAAGTTGGGCAAAGGTCAGAGTTTGATGGCCATTAGAACAAAAAAAAAGCAGGTTTAAGGCACTTAGTTTTCACTTTTCAACCTATAAGAAACATCCATCTTTTATGTCTACTCTTTGGTTTCCAACTGCCATTAGTTTTGTATATTTTCAATTCGTAGACCGCCCATAAGTCCAAATCAGGTCAAAGTGCTTGCTCAAATTATATTTTGACTAATCTGATCAAGAATACTTCAGTTACATAACGATGGGTTTGTCTCCAGATGTCTGTCTGATGCCCTGCTATACTTTATGCACAAGGTATCAGGCCTACAAAAGCCCCTCCACTTTGAAGTCTCTACTATTTGAAATTCATAAACTTGAGCTGAAACCAATGGATGCCTGGAAGGAAGGAAATCAGTCTAAAAACTGATGCAGGATCTCGGAAATAATCAGTTGGGCTGAAACCTTTGAACGTTTTTAGGCACGAGCTAATTCATGAAACACCTGTACACTCTGTAGCGTTTACATAGGACATTTGGTAACTCTTAGAAGGAGAAATCAGTTGGACTCAGATAAAACGTAGCACGGATAAGCAGCTGATTAAACCTTTAAATAGGTGTTTTTCCCCTCAGCTGTCAAAAATCCGACTTTATACCAATGATGTGACTTGAAATGTTCTTTAAAGAGAACACCTAACTTTTTTATCCTCAGTCATTCGCCTTCATGAGTTTTTGTCATCGTTGAGATAAATAAGACATTCTCTGTAGCTATACTTTTCACTTCAGTGTTATTTTTCTTTCTCCATATTTAGTCACTTTATTTGAAGTCTTTGTGAAATGTTAAAATGGGCTCTGTGTTATGTTAATTTGTTCCTCCTGTAAAGTCGACACACGGGGACCAGATGAGACGGGGCTGTTCTGCTGAGGACTTATCCCAAAAGCCCCGTGTCCCTTTAAAGGGAGAAACTAAAAAAGAAAAGTTGTTTTTGTTTGTTTTTTTACTTTGGCAGCGCAGATGCAGCCTTTCAGCACCTGCCGGGAAACACAGACACATCAGATGTACTACATCCAGTGATGGCAGGGATCGTCCTGTACTTGAAATATCAAAGCTTGGATCCACAGAACGGCAAACGTGTCTATCAAAATGTTCCAGTGCAAGATGCTGTACCCCCAAATGGCTCACTCGGTGACTCATAATGCAGAAAGCGTTCATCAAAACAAACCATTTCCTCTCAGACTCAACCTAAATGTCCTTTTATTTCAGCAACAAAGATCATTTTATGGAAATCCGCCTACTTAACTTAGAACAGTGTAATGGCCAGATTTCTAAAAGAAGAATTAAATGAGCTGATTTTTCTTTCTCTTTTTTTTTTTTGCTTATTCAGAGATTTTTTTCCCTTCAGTAACCAAGCTTTAAGATCCACGGCCTTTGCTGTGCAGTGATGTTTGCCTTAATACCTGACAAATTACCTGTATTGGCTGACCTTTAGTTATAGGAACTAAGAAACTTGGGGGGAGAAATTCTGCCTGTATTCTCCCAATACTTGCAAGGAAATTAGTTTAATTTACGTTATCGGCATGTAACAGCTGTAGGACCGTCCTGTACTCTACCTGTTTTTTCATTTTTCAGATTTCAGACTTATTTTACTTTACAACTTTTTTTTACTTTGTTTGCCTGGTTTCTGTTGATTTCTAGTGTGAAATCAGCTCTTTGAGAATTGACTATACAGTCATGACCAAAATCTTTGGCCATGACTGTAGGACTCTGATCCATATATAGAAAATACATCAATATTATTCAGGGGGACCAAAATGTCAGCATGTCTACACATCACGGTGGACCTAAAATTACATTAGATTGAGGCAGATAGGTTGGCCTCTAGTATTTGACTACAGACAATTGAAGCTCCCCTCCTGCAAATATCAGCTAGAGTGGAGGTATTGTCAGACTGTGGATGGGGACAAGTGGCAATTCTTTCTGATTCCAGGCTGCTTTAGCGCTATTTTAAGCTAAATCTCTTCCTAAAGTTTATTTTTATCTCTAAAGCCAACCAAACATAGGTTTAAAAAAATCTGTTTTTATGTTCCGGTTATATTTCAAATGTATCAACATTGTTATTTAGGTTAGAGGACTTGTTGACAGGCAAGAATATTGAGAGAGATTAAATGATGCAGACACTGTGACTGTGTGGACAACATGTTAAGAGCAAGCTTTTATTTGTGGCAGTTAGAATAAACGTCTACTTAAAGGGGACATAAATTTATCTGAATGTCAAATGTAAAGCTAAACCCTGTGATTTACTGTCAATGCGCAAAAAGATCCCAAATATTGCTTTATGAAATAGAGTTTCTTCATCTGATGCTGGAACAGCCTAAGAATCACCATCATCTCAACGTCATCATCTTATTTTATCATTCAGTGCAACACAAAATGCCCAGTTTCACTTTTTCAAGTGTGAATTAAACAGTGCACAGGAATCTAAAAAGGAGACTAAGGACTGAAAAGGACCTTTTCTTCTTCAAGAGTCTGACCCCACCCTCACCCCATCTCCTAACAGCCAGAAGTTGGGTTTTTGCTTCGTGTGTATTTTACTGTGGAGAAAAACATTGCTGCAGCAGAACTACATTTTTAAAAAGCTCCTTTTTTTTTTTTACAGTGTACAGTTCCACTAGAGTAGAAGTAACTTTTTTATAATCAAATTTAATATATTATTACTATTATTACTTTATTTCGAGTGCTCTTTAAATCTATTATTTATAACCATGTGATATTTCTGCAAATGTGCATTTAGATTAGCAAAGAACAAAAATTAAAAAAGAGGACTGAAGCAGTGTTTTATTTTTCTTATTTTAGGTTACTGCCTTAAAAGGTTTCAGTATTTTTTTTTATATTGTTGCCTATTTACATTCCTTGACGAAGCATTCTGTTTGCCACCGTGATTCCTCGTTCCAAGGAGATGCAGTCACCTCCGATTTCTGTTTATTGTCAGTCCGAAATCTGGATGGCAGGGCTCCGATCGCATCTATGCAGTTCTTCTTCATAGTTACAGCAGACCCGCCGCAGGGTCACATTTAAGTTTTATTCTTTGCCCACTATTTGGAGCCAGGAAATCCAAATCTGGGGCAAAGAGAGAGGCACCTGAGTGGAGCTGACGTGAAGTGTGTTTCATCGTGACATTAAAACTGAAGCTTGAGTTGAGCTGCAGGAAAGTGTTCACTACTAAATGGAGTAATTTGTATTTAGTTGTATGGCTCTCCATTCTTGAGCAGCAGCAAGAACAGAGCAGCTGGTACCGACAGCAGATATGACACTGGTCAATCCAGATACAGCATGGATTAAAGCTGCAGTGAAGGTGGGTTGCAAAGCAGCTTGCAGAGTGCAGTTATCATGGGCAGGACTTAACTTTGTGGTGTGCTTGAGTCAACACTAATCGTCTGACAGTAGTACAAACGGTGCCTTTGGACAAACTCAGACATGATATATGATATATTTGACAATGGCATCTATAGAATAAAAATCTTTCACCTCAGTAACTGATTTTTTTCATGTGCTCACATTTTTATTCTTGTATTGACAATTTTTCTCTTTAAAAAAACTGACTATATCAAAAAACAAACCAGATGTTGGGTTACGTTAAGTGTTCACTCAGATTTGATTGTTAGAGACATACCAATGTTTCAAATGGAATCATTATGAAATTATAAAAAGAATAATTATTTAAGGACAAGTAAAGCGCCATATGTGTTTTACATACTCCTTATTTCAATTATAGTAGAACACTTTCAGATCCCCTTTATTTTTAAATGTATTTTTCTTCTTCCAGTAGGTATCATTGGGTTGGTTGATTACTCTGATTACTGATTACTCATCTGGAGACTGATACCTCACTATAACTATAAAAGATCATTGAATACTGACCAGCACTACTGGTCAAACTTTACATCTCTCTATTAAGGCAAATATGATGACTTCTTCTCATATGTCTGAGTGTCTCTGAATGCACCGCCACAAAGAATGTTCTAAATGCTTTCAGCTGCATTTCTGGATGACTTCAGCATATCTTTGCTCACAAAGGTGTCATTAAATGGCAGCCTGGAAGGCAGGAAATCAGAGTAAAAGCTGATGCTCTGCAGGAAAGAAAAACCAGTGCTCTTTGTAGTTAATGGACTAAAACCTGTGAAACACACCGGGAAGGTCCTGTACGAGTGAAGGCTCCTTGTGAACTAGTATAGTGTCAATTGTGTGAAACTCAGAAACACCAAGCAGACTTGATAAGGTGGAAACTGGCTCAGCTCACCTCCCACATTTCAAAGGGAAACTCGACTTCATTAACTTCTTTCTTTGGGCGCTTCACTCCTGTGTGGGACCCATTGAGGATCAAAAAATGGACAAATTACACGGTGAAAAAAATAAAATAAGAAAAGGGAGGGTTAAATAATAGAAAAAATAAAGTTGGTCAGGGATGTGGTGACTAAGAGAGGTCTGGTGTCGTGTGAAACCATCTCCGTCAGCTCCATGGCAGACAGTTTGAGGCCAAAAGCTTACAAAAAGAAAATAATAGAGTAGAAAAAAACCCGAATGATGTGGACCTCATCTCTTCAGGGCGAAAGGGACCAAATTAAAACGACCCTTATCTCCTCTCACACAGACAATTACTTCATTTCCAGAACATCATTGTTGGACAGAGGAGCCGACAGATGGACGATTCAGAGTAAATACATTTAACTTCATCCTTTAAAAAAAAGTCCAAGACTCATTATAACCAAATTAGCTTAGTGACTGCAATATTTAAGAGTGTACATTTTGTTCATTTAAGTGAAGGGGGGAAAGTGGATGATGATGATGAAGACAAAGTAAAGCGAAGTTTCTATCCACAATGTTGTATACAATTGCTGGTTTTGTAATGCACTGTAGAACAGTCCCATGGTCCTTTTTTATAGAAATGTTATTTCAATGGTGCATTCTTTTTGTTTGATAAATAAAGTTTTGATACAAAAACAAACATCCTGTTAATGTGCCCGATTACTCACCACACAACCAAATGTGTGTATAATAGATGTTACGGAGACTTAAAAACCGAGTCACAACAAAATTAACTACAAAATTTCAGGGTGAGACTTCACCTTACTCAACCTGATGCATGAGGAAAGGCTGCATAGGACTCAAGGGGAGTCTGTCATAGCCCATTATACAGTTAGTGTCAGAATGATCCATCAGGCTATAGTTAGAAAGGAAATTGTCCTTAACTGGAATATGCTGTGTTTTGTTGCTGCTGTCATCTTACAGAGCATCCTCCAGGGGATCCAGGACATCTTACAGTGTGTTGATGTGGTGACAGAGTTACGGCAACACTAAGTCAGGTCTCTCACTATCGGTTTTCACATTTTAGTACCCGTAAAGCATCCTTTGGCATCACATTTAAGCTTTTTTGTTTTTTTCCCAGCATGCAGGATTAATGTTGTGAAGGTACGTATTTTAATCCCAACCTCGATCTTTTCCTACACTTATTCACAGAGTGAGAGGGGAAGTAGACAGCTTAAAATGTGACACAAACCAATAGAGGTCGAGTGAAACAGTAATTCAGGCTGTGAATTTGATTCCATGCCAGGCCACTCAGGCTAAACCTGTGTGTTATTTAAGGCTGTTTAAGGAATTTACTTCATATTATTCACTTGATATTATTGGCTGTCTAGTATTGAAAAAAGTGCTGTTAGTCTGCCGGTTGTCTGTTTTTGACCAATTTATTAAACTCAAAATAATAGTAAATGGAGGTCAGACGCAGAGTCTGCAACCAGAATTATGATGCACAAAAAAAACAATAGATTTCTTTTTAAGACATTATGAACATATTTAACTGAATTTCTTCAATACTAATTATCAGAGGTTAAAGTGCGATGTGGATGAAGGGGAATCCTAACAATGGGTGTGGGGTAATGAATTACTTAGAAATAAGCCAAATAAATTTTTTTTAAAAGTCTGAAATATTTTTTATTGTATACAGACTGTGACCAGCTGATCTGTGATGCTACTGTGATATCCACTGCTCTTTGTGGCTTTAGCCAACTGAATCCACTAAGATAATCACATTTAATGAGCTATATTGACATCTTAGAGCATCACATGTTAGCTCGAACATTTTCAACACACTGCACAGAAACAGAAATTGTACTTGGTGATGTTTGTGTCCTATCTGACAAGGTACATTTGAAATTTCTTTCCAACAAAACATTAAGCTGTTTATGTCCACTCTTGTTGGTGCTTCAGTGCCCCAACTTTATTTGTATGTGCACCATGAACAGATATGAATGAGAAGGGGAAAAAAGAAGGATATGTGGAGATACTGTGGGATTCTTATGACTAAGCAAATATTGCCTGGTGCACCAGGCTGCACCACACGCAAGACTAACTCAGCCAAAAGTAACAGGCACTAATCCTGCCCATCAAATTTAGTTGCTTAATAACTGAAGGTGCAGAAACACACTTCTGAAGCCACTTCTAGCCCACTTTAACTCCTACTAATAGTAAATATAGTGATTCTTCTAAGGCGAAGAATCATCCACTATATGTTTATCACAGACGAAAGTTATCCAAATAACACACTCAGGAGAACCGAGAACCTGAGTGATCAAAATCTGTTCGGGCTATGAGAACACCCCAACCAGATGCTGAAACACAAAAAAATCAACCTGCATCTTTTAAAAAGACAATGAGATACAGTGAGTGAGTGCAAAGCTTCAAATGATTATTTTTATAGTCAAAGATCGGGATAGAGTATCAGAAACACACAAACATTGACCTCATTAACTGACATTTCAGCATTTAGCCACACCTCTTATTTATTTTCTGCCTCTCTCCTCCACCATTTCTTAACCTCTTGTTACACCAGGACCTGTGTAACATTACGTGTAGAGAATCAAGTAGACACTGTGTACCTTACCAAGAGAGAGAAGCATACACATTGACCCTTTTGTCTGTGGCAAGAGCATAAAGTTTATAGATAACAGTTGTGACTGACTGGTTACGTGTTCAGTACCTCATCTATACTTTCAATAATAGGACTGCTAAAGTTCACATAGGCCAAACAGCCATCAGGCCGCAGGGAAATGCTCCCTGCTCATGATAGTCCGTCTGCTACTACGAACCACATTTTCCTGACTGACAAACTTCTGACTTACTACACGGTGCCCTTCCAATGTGGAGTTTAAGAGGATAAAAAGGTGCACGAAGGCACTAACACCAACTAAAAGACTTGGCAGTATCTGACGCCCTGGTATGAGAATGTGTTATAGGGTTAGGTTTTAAAAAGCTCAGCAGTGCAGCATGTCATACAGGGAAACAGTTCAAAAGGGTAAAACAACTGAGTTCAAAAAAGACTCCTCCAGGGGTCTTTGGCACAGCTGAAGCAGCCAAACGTGCCAATTATGTACCATAAGGCAAGACTGCATTATGATTTTCAATCACTAAATCAAGGCAATGAGGAAATGTGTAGCTGTTATCAGACATATTATCAGTAGTAAACCTGACATAGCTTTAAGAGAGTTTAAACAAAGTCTCATATCATCTATTTTAATTTAGACTATGTCGTAAGCATGGCAGTGAAGGGACTCTTTTATCTCAAACCTTGATCTTTCACTCAATATGGACAAACCCAAAGTAACATCAGAGCTATATCTAGATCATACAGTACAGGGGCAAGGGACCTACGGGTATAGAAACACATCAACATCTCTTAGCTATGCTAAAAAGTAATTTGATATTACATGTTTAGAACAGAAACTGATTATTATTACAGGAAAGTCTGAATGTGCTGAACTCACACGAGTCAGTGAAGGGATCTGGGGCATCTGTAGTGGAACAAGTCTAAGAGCTCTGTAATGTGCAGATACTGATTCGTTTTAACATGTACATAACAAAACTACTGATTAAGATGATCACCATTGGCTCCAATTTAGCCTGTGGTATTAGGGATTGTGCCAAAATTGCTGGAATTATAAAGACAGAAATATATTGTCAGATTTTGATCCCCCATGCAAATCTGATTATCAATAGCTTAATTTTTTGATATGACAATGACCCTGAACACACAGTCAATGTACCAAAAGCATGCCTGGATAGAAAATGTGCAGGCATGTGAGTCATGGATAGGGCCCAGAGCCCACACTGCTTCAAAATTATTAAAGCAGTGTGGAATCATCTTGACGAGCACAAAAGGTGACCAACATTCAAAGAGGAGCTTTGATTGTGCATCAAGAAGCCTGGAAACCTTTCCTGAAGGGCACTTAAAGAAACTTCGAGAATCCTTGCCTTAGAGAGCTCATAATGTGATAAAGAATAATGGCCATGCCAAATATTAACTTTTAATCTTGTGAGAATTGTAAAAACTCTATTTTTGCCTTTTAAATATATATATATATATATATATATATATATATATATATATATATATATATATATTTCCATGTATGTTAGCATTTTTTAATACATTTCTGCAACTATTTCTCAGTTTCCAATCAAACTAAGGAAAAAAAGTGATGATTCATGACTTTTGCACAGTACTACATATATGGCACTTGGTCATATGTACGCTGTTACCACCTGCAGCTGTAACCACCTGCATCTGTAACCACCTGCATCTGTAACCACCTGCAGCTGTAACCCACCTACAAGTTGTTTCCTGACTCCTACTGAAAAACAAAAGCAGCAACAGAATTTGCAATCTGACCCATTATGGAGCTCTGTGGTGAAAAGGTGTCGTCTAAAAATGTCTCCATTTGTGTGGAGCTGTGGAGATTTCAACTGTGTGGACATGCTGAACTTTAGGACAGAACACAAAAGGTTTTTTTTGAAGAGTTCTACTGCATTCTGTTTGGTTCTACTGTCTCTTCTGCATGTCGACTGACGAGCTGCCAGCTTCTGTCTGCAGGCAGACGAGGCGGATGAAGGAGGCCTGTGGTGAGCTGGTTGTTAGCTGAGGACAGGACTGCAGGATAAACTGTCTGACAGCTTGTCTCCTTCCTCCATGCTGAGATGTGAGCCTCCATCTGCTGCCTGCCAGCCTGATGGCCACTGCTGTCCAGTCTGAGTGATTAGATGATTCAGAAAGAAAAGAAAATTATAGAGTTCTAAGCTAAGTTCAAGACAAGAGAAACCAACACGTGCTGTGAGTTGAATATTCATTTTAAATAAGATGCACTGCTCACTCTTGAGTGAAGTGGTTGACTTATGTAAAATAAAGCTTACATATGGGACACGTGACTTTTAGAAATCTTTATGAAACACCTTTTTTTTTAAATTGATTTTGTTGGTAAAACAATCTTTCAAAATAAAAGTCTAACCTAGTCTAGTGAAATAACAGAAAATGACAAAGAGAAAAGTCGAAGAAGTCAGAACATATCCAGTTTGAGTTATTGTCACCAAATGTCACTTGTTCAAATTTACATGATTTTTCTGTAATTGAATAAGTTACAGATCTTGTTTCCTAAACCTGTGTTTTTAATTTGTTCTTTAGTTTTGCAACAGGAGGGAGATGGCAACACAACCACGCAGTTAAGTTTTAATGAGGCTGCATAAGTGGAAACCAACAATGCCTCAAATTTAAATGAGTTTTGCCAGGAAAAGAAAAACACTTGGTAAGAAAATCATCATCATTAACATTAGGGTACCTTTGTCATTATTTTTGTAATAAATCACTTCTTATTGTAGTATAAAAATGTTAACGCTAAATAATAACTCCCATGTCAAAATTTTGTTGTCCCAGCCACACACATAAACATCCTCATTGATGTGATATTAACATGATTGCCACAACTGGGGGCAAAGGATTTCAAAATCTAAGGCCAGAAACGTCACCCATTGAATTCTAAGTTCCAAATATAAGCAAGATTTTCGCTTGTCAAAATGGAGCAGATATATCTCAGAAGAGAAAGCCAGCCAGTCATAGTATTTAGATAATATTAAGATATTTAAATTCAGATAATCCCACAGAAATGTTTCAAAGGGCACCAACATAAACACTTGCGTAAAGTTTTAACATGGGAGTAAATGGAGACTCACTCAGTTTTGGAGCAGCCTCAAGTGGTCATAAGAGGAAATGCAGCTGTTCTGCATTGGCTGTATTATCAGGTCCTGGAGGTTGATGCTTGTCTAAGACAAACGGATGGGATTACTGATGGTATAGTAGTAGTAGTTTTGTTTTCTTAGACTTTCATCTTCATTTGTTATGTTTGTTTTAACCATAGAGCCAGTAGGCTAATTGAATTGAAAAAAGAATCCTCAAATTCAGTCATGAACAGCTGATCAACTTTAGGGTCAAAGTAATCAACGACAGGCTCTATGAACAATATATTGTGGCAGTTTGAAAAGAAGACTAGTCGCCAAAAGCAGTTTGGAAAAATTCCAACAAAAGATTATATATTTACTTCTGCAAAACTAAAACTCAAAATCAGAGAGAATAAACCATTGTCTAAAAATCAATCAGTGACACAGATGTTATTTAACCTGTTCTAAATGTGATGCTCTAGGATGACATGTGCTATTTAGCCTTGTGAAACTATAGATATTTTATTCTTCAGCTTACTGTGGAGATTTGGACAGGTTTAAATATCGACTAATTGTCCACACTTCAAAGCTCCTGTCGGAGCTTTCAGTGACTTCGAAGGAGTAACTGCTGAGTTAGAGATACGATCCAACTGTTTTCCAATGCAGGGGATGCAGCTTTGAATACAAACATGCGATTGTTGAGTTTTTTAAGAGTTTACCTGCATCCACACTCCTGTAATACTTAAAAATTAACACATTTTTAAAATGTGCTCCATTAAACTCAGACAGTGTAAGCAAGCTAAAGAACATCATGTCTCAGCTGGGAGTAAGTTTAGAAAACACCTACATTTCAGGTGAACGCTCTGTTTGCTTCCATATGCCAAATCCAAAGTATGATAAAGTGTTATTGCTACAGGTATCTTTATTACAACATATTACATGAAAATAAACAATAAAAATAACCCACAACTGTTTAAAATGTGTATCCAAAGACATATCATATTCCATTGTGCCAATGAACACCAACTCCCTAGTGGATATGAAAACTTTTGTCAGACACATCTTGACTTACTTCAGTTCAATTCAGTTTCATTTATATGGCACCAAATCACAACAACAGTCATCTCGTACTTTTTTTGCCTTGCAAAAGACCCTACAACAATAGAGTGGAACTCCAAAATTCAAATGGCCCTCTATGAGCATGCAAGTGAGAAGGAAAAACTCCATTTAAACAGGAAGAACACTCACACTGAGCCTGGCTGAACCAGGCTCAGTGTGGTGTTGAAAGTGGTGACTGAGAGCATGAACTCAATGAGCTCATGAATCAAGTTACTTTTTCAACAAGAAAGCAGACCTGGCCACCTGCTGGTCACCAGAAAGAATGCAGTTTTGATTCACTACTGCTTTGGCTTTATTTTTCATACCCAGAAGTCACATTCATCTTTTATATACAGGCCGGTTCCAATGCCTACAACCTCCCACTCACTGAAGAGTTCAACGCTGTGTGAAATCATGTTGCCGCTGCTGAAAGGCCTGTTATTAAAGTGGTACTGCAGAAATACACCAGCAAGCTTTGGAACCCTCTTGCCTTTCTCCCCTGAAACAAGAACTTCCAATCAGCATCTGCTGTGATTTATATTGCTATCAAATGGATGTATTAAAATCATCCATCACTTGCTGAAAAAAAATGTGTCTATTCTCTTTCAAATGCATTCAGGCATATGCAATGGCGATAACAAACCATTTCCCAAAATGCTCCACTTAAAATCAGCGTCATTATTTTCTTTTTCTGTTTGTTATTATACTATACTACAACAAAGAAAAATGAAAAATAACCCTTCAAAAAAGACTCTTCAAACATGAACACAAAGTATCTACAGGATCCTTTCATCCATTTTCTTAAATGCCTATCCAGTTCAAATTGGAGAGGACGTCGGACCCTGTACATCCTTAAATGGGGCAGAAAGTGGAGTACAAGTTGATCAAGTTGGCATTCTGTCACATTTACACCTGATAATTTAAAACCACCAGTTAATCTAAGATTTATGTTTTTGTAGTGGTTGTAGACCTGTGAGGCAACAGTGCTATAAACTACTGCACCTCTGTCAATCTAGTAATCTTGCTTGCTCTTTCAGGATGTTGTTCACACGTTCATGTTGCTGTTAATGGCTAGTTGGCTTAGAATAGCACTTAATGGAGCAGAAACTCCACGCAAATGCACAAATGCAAAAGCGATGAATGGGATATGAGTCATGGTTTGGCTTTCTGTTCACTCACTCCTTATTTTATCTTTACTTAAAATCACAGGCTTGCCTGGATTTTACTTTAGGTCATTTTTAAGTTTCCCTCTTTTGTTCACCACCTGTCACTGACAATCCAGTTCTTGTCTGTGTCCTGTTTGATTTCACTGACCTCCTGTGAATGGTTCTTGCTTAGTAATAAAAGGCATTTAAGGGGATTTAAGCTTTTACCTACTTGTGTCCTCTTTTGTGGCTTGCTTGTCTTTTAAACCGTTACAGTAGAAAAGTCAGAGTATATTCAAACAATAACAAATAAATAGAAGTTCTAACAAACTCTCTATTCAGTGGCATGAAAGAGAAATTACATAACAGTTTTCTTTTTTCCTTTGCTAGGTATGAAGCATCTGGACTGACATCTTTTCCTAGCAGTTTCAATAGATAATTAGTCCCAAGAACATCAGCCGTCAGTAAAACAGTGAAGCAAAAAGAAGGACAGAATGGTAAAGTTTGTTGCTTATGTGCTGGCGGAGCGAGCAGAATCAGGTGAGTCATGGAGAAAACAGAAGTTTTCCATTAAACGAAACATTGCAGGGATTATTTGCAATCCAATGGGATGCTACAGAACAGATGGAGGTAGTTTATTGAGACGGCTGAGCTGACTGTGTCTTTAACCTCTCACTTTCTCTGTCAAACACAAACTGAAATGAGGCTTGACTGAACTAAAAAACAGAGAAAAGCAGAGAAGGGAGAAGATAAAAGATCAGTTAGAGGTAGGTATTATTTATTTTTTCATACCTGAAACCTTAGGAAGGTATAAAAAACACTGTGAAAAAAATAAAGTTGCAATGTGACGAGCTGGTCCTGATGCTAGATTCGATTCAGTCTGCTTTAGAGGTTCATATATGCACTTCAGCTTTTTCCTTAATATATGGCTCAAAAATGGACCACTTGAATAGTTATGACATTTAATTTCTGGTGTCTTTTTAAATTCAGCCCTCAAAGAGTTGATGATTTCCGCTGATATCATTTTGTTCTCAACAACTTACACATTGTATATCATAGATTTTCATCTTAAATATTTTATTCATCAAGACCTGATTTTTTTGGAGCATTATATTTAAGACACATGGAAACGTAAAAAGGAGCATAAAGAGAAAATCCAGGAAGACCTCTGATAACAAAGCTGAAATGTTACTCATAAGGTCAACTTCACTGTCAAGTTTATTCTTGGCATTTTTACTATTTTGTCTTCAAAAAAGCTCCAAAGCTAAAACTTCTGCTTATGAGTTTACTTTGTTTGCCACAGTTCATGTCTTTACAAGAACACAATCCCATCGATGTCCTCCCTGTGAAGAAAGCAACAGAGACTGAAAAAGGAACCTCCCTGTTTGTTATGTGAGGCAAAATGATGTGATTCAATGCTGAAAGTCTTCTTTTTGAGACTCCGATTGTTGTCTCTCTCTCACAGAACTCTCATCCTTCTCTTGTTTTGACTAAAGAAGAACAAACACATTGCTGTGGATGCCACAAATCTTCCTGACCGCTCTGTTTTTTTATTATTTTGGTTTCTCTTTAACAGCTTTCTAAAATGGAAACTTCTTTGTAATTTATTTGAAAACAAGAGAAAAGATTCTGGCTCTTACTACAACCAAACGGGTCCTGCTAAGACATTGGCGGAAAAAGAACCCCCCTCCCTATGAAGAGTGGCTAAAGACAATGGCTATGTTGGCGTCTTACGAAAAAGTGACTTATGGTTTATTAGACAAATTGCATCAATATGACTGTATTTGGTCCCCCTTTACAAGCTGGCTTTCTGTAACTTGAAGAACAGAGGAGTAATGACAGAGTGGTGGTGTGGGGATTGGTGTGCGAAGAAAGAATAGGATAACTTTCCTTTGTTTTTGTTTTTGTTTTTGTTTTTTGTTGTTGTTGTTGTTGTGTTTTGTTCTTTGTTTTGTTTTGTTTTGTTTTTTTTTTGTTGTTGTTGTTGTTGTTGTTGTTGTTGTTGTTTGTTTGTTTGTTTTTAAAACTATTTATTTATGTAGTTATCCTTAAGTTCTGTTATTGAAGTTTAAAATGAAATAAATAAAAATTGTTGATGACAAAAAAAAGAAAACAAGAGAAAAGTGTGCTTTGCATTGAAAAGACATAAGCTGCCGAGCAATAAAAGCAAAGCTGATGAGGATCACTTTTAAATTTAATTAAAGATGAATTCCTTCAGTAGAGCAGTGAAGTGGATTTGACAGTTTTTTTGCACGGTCACTCTCTCGCTGTGAGAGTCGCCCACGCATGCAGTTGGGGAATGTTAGTATCCACTGAAAATGGAAATGAAAGTGACTGTGGATGAAATTGGATTAGCTTCAGCTGCGGCGTGTTTCAGCTCAGTTTCAGAGGAGACAGACTGTCGCAAATGTCAGCTGAAGTAAGGAGATGTTACAGGGGTGAGATAAGTTTGGGGATAAGTTAACCAACTACCCATATCTGGCAACCCTAAGGTTTGCCAAAATAGTGGCTATCCAGCAAAATGATCAAGAACTTCAAAATGAACTTTAGGGAAAGAGGGAAAATAGAACATAAAGATACAAACTGCAGGTGAAAGAAGACTAAAGTTAATGACATTCATTAATGCCATGTAAATGCATTAAGACTGAAAGGAGCAAAATGATGGAGAAGTCACTAAACCCTCCAGCAGAGCTTGAGCCCATCGCCAGGTATCCTGATCCAGCTCTAACTGTAAACTTATTCTTCGGCACCCAAACCTGATAGCTGAACCTCCACTTCTACTCTTAGAATCTCTCAGAACCACAAGTAAGCCTGCAGTCTGAGAGCGAAGAGCTCTGTTGGGATAATATGATATACTATGAGGCATTCAAGATACGATGGAGCAGTGTTTTGGCAAACTGGGAACAAAAACTGCCATTAGGACATCTAGGTGTTTTGGTGGCTACTTTTATTTCTGCCTGAGTAGCTGAAAAAAATGTAATTGGATAAAAAATGAATGAATTTAAGGTGATGATTAGCACTGTCAACTCACGGCAAGAAGGTCCTGGGTTTGAATCCAGTCTGTGACTTTTCTGTGTGGAGTTTGCAAGTTCTCCCCATGTCTGTGCGGCTCCCTCACACAGTCCAAAGACATACATTAGCTACGCTAATTGTCCATAGGTGTAAATGTGAGTGTGAATGGTTGTCTGTCTCTGTGTGCTTGGCTTGTGACAGACTGGGGACATGTTCAGGGTGTACCCTGCCTCTTGCCCTATGACAGCTGGGAGTAATGTGCAGACTCAAATGGACTCAGAGTCGGTCCAAACGGATTAATGAATTAGTCAAAATGTGTCTGGTGGGAATTGATTGTGTTCTGTGTGTTCAGCTGCTCTGACTTCATATTTACAGACACGATCCATCGCTCTCGATGCTCTTTAGCATCCATCTGGGAGCCCTAACTGTCAGAGCAACACAGCTCAGGAGTTATTATTATTACTGCTGCTGTTTTTGTTAAATGACAGGCGAGAACACAGAGGGGGACCAACTTTACCAGTTAGCTTCTTATTAAATCTGCCCCTATGTGGCATGTCAGCGGGCGACTGAGGAAGCAGATACAAAGATGAGCTCTGTTAGAAACTGACGATTAATAAACACACTATAGTAGTCTAAAGTTCAGACATGCCTATATATGTTCTTTACTTTTACAGTTTTCCATTTATTTAAATACAAAAAACAATTAAAACGGTCAACTTCATGCAGGCATCTTCTTGGTTCTGACTAAACTATATAGACAGGGTTATTTGCAGTATACCAACACTACTAAAGCACATCATCAGCATCATCACATCAACAGCAGGAAAATCAAATACTATTCCAGGTGATGGCCTCATGAACCTCAGTAAGAGATCCACAAGCAGCTTACACAACAAATTGTGACAAATTTAGCTCCTTTACCCTGTCCATGTTTGCTACGCATCTGCAAACCACTTTGCAAGCCACTTCCATTCCAGGTCCAAGTTTCATGCTCTATCTGGCTTAATCATAGTCCTGTTCTGTTTTCACTGATGCATGGTATCTTCCGTACTGGAAGTTTTGCTCATGCTCCTCCTACTTCCACGTCTGCATGTGGAACAGAGCCATACCACCAAATATGGATTGCTACAGATAGAAACAGCAGGCTTCTTTTGACTGTAGTAGTCCTGACAGTGTTTTGATATCTTCAGTTTTGTTGTACACAATGATATGAACTCAAGAAAAACTTGAATAAGTGTCTCCAAACTTTTGACTGACACTGTGAGAGCTAGATGTGATCAGCAGGTATGAAAACACGGTTGTTGCACAAACATCTCTGCACAAGGCAACTCTGACTACTTCATATCTCAACAGCAGCAACAACAGACACATTTTAACTCTAATGAAGGTTTTGTTTTCCTCTGCTAATTATATCATATTAAAAAAGATCAGGGAAAATGTTCATTCTACTTTTCAAGTTAATCTAAACATATACACAAGAAAAAAAGATGACAGTAGATAGGAGTTAAGTAATCATTTAAATAATTGATATAAATATATGAAAATGCATTTAGGTTTCCTCTGAGGTTATTAGGAGCCGGGAGGGTATGTGCTGTGGGTAGGTTGTCATGTTCCCTTTTTCAGAGCATGTGGGCAGGGCTGTGGTCTGCAGGATCCCCAGCACACCTGCAAAATGTTGGGTGTCATCAGCTGGGGCTTTTAAGGAGCTGTGCAGCAGATGTCTGGTGTGGGAGTATTGTCTCATCCACATGGTAACATGGTAAATGTTCTGAATGTTTGTACTTTCGATCTATCGAGTGTTTGAAGATCCTTCCTCGCCTGTATTCCTCCCACCAGACTGCCTCGCTTCCGTCAACCCCGTTTCCTTGGAAGAACGTCTTCATCTGGAATCAGAGTTTCCTCCTCTACCTGCAGCCAACCTGTGCTCAACCCACTTCAAACCTCCAGCTCCTCATAATCTCTGTTCTCTTTTTCCGTAGACTGTATGAGCACTCCGCCAGTCACCATGCCCCCCCCCCCCCCCCTTTTGTCACTGTATATAAAACCACTGCGCCATAACCAAACGTGTCTGTGTGTTCTGCTCCTGAGGCCCACCCGTACTCCCGCCATACTTATGGACCCAGCAGAACACACAGACATGTCTCCTGACTTGTTACTTCAAAGATATCAAGAATCCCTTTCCAGGCTTACATGACAGTTTCAGGAATCCGAACAATGGGCGGGCGGTGTGAACGACACACTGATGGCCCTTGCTAAACTACTCCCACTGGTTCTGCTTAGTGCTCCGGCACCCCTGCCCACTCCACTCATTCAGCAGACTCACTTCGTGACCCCGCTCCTCCAGCCTTGGTGCAGTTCACAGGGGAGCTGGGCCGCTGTGGGGGTCTCCTGATTCAGAGCTCTTTGCAGTAGCTAGCAAGCTGATTGGAGACCAAAAAAGCCAATCAGAATTTTTGCATCCAAGTCTGTGATTGGTTGGTTTTGTGGCACATTTGACTTTTTGTGGCAGAAAGAGTTGAGCGCACAGGGTGCGGAGATGTTGAGAGCAGGAGTGACACGCTGAAAGCAGGTCCGCAGATGTCCGTCAGCACCCAGAGCAGAGATATGAGCAAAAGCAACAACTGAACGAGAGAAGCTGTTATTGTGTGTGCATATTGATAAAAGCAAACGCTGAAATATATTTCTTGTATGCAGCAGTCCGCAGTCAAAAAGAAAATGCTTGTGGCCCGGTTTAAGAACTCTATACTGGCTATCATAAAGCCGAAGCAAGGGAGGCTGATGGGCATCGTGCCTGACAAAAACAAACCAAGAAGAGTCCAACGACCTCGGAACAAAAATGTCAGGGTCACCAATGTGGAGGTACGGTACAGACGACAAAGGAGCTCTAACTTTTCACTCTGACTTTATTCATCACAACACATCAACTGAACACATCGTGCCACACAACTTGACAAAACCCCTCCTCTCAACTTGGGTGTGAGTGGAGCCCTCTAGTGGGCCGCCACAACTTTAATATTCAGTTTTATAAAAACAAGACAAAAACCTAAACAAATTTTGGTTGGTGGCAGAAAATGATGTGTTGTGCATAGGAATTTATTAAGCACTGCAAGAGTCTTTATTAGTAGCGGTCTAATTATGTCTTAAAATGGTTTGTACCATCTGCTCTCAATACTTAATAGTCTGCTCCATTGTGGGCTTAGGTTTGTCTGTACCCTGTAATCATTTTAAAGGAGCTAAGTAGAAGGTAAAATTTGATGTTTCATGTCCATCTCAGGTAGTCTTAGTTTTTGCTGTTTGGTGTTACCTGTCATTCTTGGCTCTTGTTGGAGGTTGTTGAAGGTTTTGGTTTCTTAGATAATTACCGAATGGTTGTTTAAGTTGATTAAGGCTGGTTGTTCCTACATGGTTGCTCAGTGGTTGGGTTTGTTTGTTCTCTGATCTTGGTAGATCTCAGGTTTGTAGTTGTTAGCAGTTGGTTGTGGTTGTTAGTAGAACTGCTGATTTGTAGATTAAAGATTACCTGGTTTTTGATAGTTTCTCTGTGTTTGTTGGTGGTCAGTTATCATTGTTTTGTCAGTATGACCATGACTTTGTATTCTCTGAGTACGTGGGATGGTTTGGCATGTTGGTGCCTCAAAAGGTGATGACATTTTAACCCTCAGTTGTGTTTTCCTCATTCTTGATATATGTTCCATTATTTCACCTGCTGTAGTTTCTGCTTCTTTTTTTTAAGCACACTTAACTTCACAAACTTGATTTTGATTATTGGGTTCTAATTGTGTCTGTTCATAATTTTCTTTAATTAAAAAAAAGGTACCACCTCTTTGTATTTCAAGCCCATGAAGAACATTTTTATTTATTGGGGAGATTCCTGTATCAGATGGATACAGTGAGAGCATAAGTCAGAGATAGGGGGGAAGTTAAGTCAGAAGAGGAAAGAGAGAGAGAAAAAGTCAAGAACGGAGAAACACCAGATTTAACTTGTTTGTATTTGTAATATCAAGGGAAGTGACGGCACAAAGTCTGTCTCTATTAAAAATAATTGATGGCAAAAGACAACAGAATGAAAATGGATAACATGAGTGGAAGAAGAAAGAGACTTAGAGTGGAAGAGATAAAGAAGATGACAAGACGACCCTGTCAAAAAACTCATTTCAGGATGAGTTTGTATATCAAAACAGAAATCAATTAATTTCTCGCATATACAGAGTGACTGTGTTTACATGAGTCACTATCACCAGGCAACCAACAGGATGAGCCGCTACTAACGAGCTGCAGCAAAGAAGGAACACGCAGCATAGAGCTTCCTTCACAGCACCAGTGTGTGTGTGTGTGTTTGTGTGTGCGTCAGAGACTAGTGTGGATGGTTGTTTTTGAATGTTAGTGGTGCACGGAGGTGGAACTGATAACATGTATAAGACGGTGTGTGCTGGTATATTCCTACTTTTGTGAGGACTTTTAAACTTAAAGTTTTTTTGGAGAAGGAGACAATTTTTTAAAAATATATTGTAATATTTACATGAAATGGATCCTTTCACAACATTTCCACAGGTTACCTGTTACTGTTAATGTGCTAACAATATGTTCTAATAAAAAGTGCGCTGCACTGGATCTAAAAAGGTGACCAATAACCAGAGATGGGCAGTAATGCGTTACTTGTAACGCGTTACTGTAATCCGATTACTTTTTTCAAGTAACGAGTAAAGTAAGGGATTACTATTGCAAAAACGGTAATTAGATTACCGTTACTTTCCCGTAGGAACGCTGCGTTACTGCGTTACTAAAACCGTGATTTTTTTGCGAGAATGTCTCATGACAGTGACGTAGGCAAGTGCGACGTTCGTGGCAGCACCTGTGTGCAGATCAACAATGGATAATATATCGAGTGTGGGAGAGAGTATGAGCGTGCAGCGTTTAAAGCGTGGAAGTACTGACCTTATTTTGAGTTTGATTCCATAAAAAGTGACAAAAACATTAGCGTCCATCGTGCGTGGGAAGAAAACTTCTTTTTACAGCGAAAAAAACCCCCTAAACTTCCAAGCAAGCACCGAGTAGCTACGACGTAATGGGAAACTCACAGAGAAAGTCGCGGATTCTTCAACTGACCGCGGCACACCTGCAGCAGGGTAAACCTCCGCCTACCCTACTCCTGCTTTACAGGTGAAAATAGAGCAACAGGACCGCTGAGTCTTTGACTTTATTTATTTTCTGCTGTGTTTTACTTGCATCTATTTAAAAGAGTGAGTGTAAACACAAAAAATATTTTATTTTATGTGCTGGAATGTGCAGAAAATAGGTTTAAATGTTAAGCAAATTTCTTCCAGTCAGAGAATGTTGCATATAATTAAATTTTTGCTTGATACACAAAGTTAAAAGATTAAAACTAATAAAGCAAGTTTTAAAAGGGGACTTTTCCATTTGATTATTATTTGGTTTGATGGATTTTGTAGAAAAAGTAGAATTGGGATGAAAGATCTATCGCTTTATCACCTCTTCAGGTTGTAAATCGTGTTTTTAAAAAGTAACTAATTACTTTTGAAAATAAGTAATCAGTAAAGTAACTAATTACTTTTTTGGAGAAGTAATCGGTAAGTAGTTACTGATTACTTTTTTCAAGTAACTTGACCAACACTGCCAATAACTACTGGATATAATATGAACCCATCCGTCATTAGACAGCCAGCTAACGCTAATTATCTAATACAATGTAAATGTAAATGGACTGGTTTGTATATAACTCTTTTCTACCTGAACACTTTAAGTGCTTGATACAACTTGTCTCACAAACCCGTTCACACCCTTAATACAAACACTTTTTTCTATGCCTTCTATGTAACATTCACAAACACATTCATACTCTTGTGGATGCATTGGGGAGCAGCTTGGGTTAGTATCTGAATATTTCACATGCAATAAGGTGCCACTTTTTTGTCTTCTCTTTTCTCTTACCCCTTAAATTATTGTTACAAATGGTAGACCCTCCCTCAGCCTGGCTATGCCAGAGGTCTCTTCCTTTTAAAATTTCAGTTTCTCTTCCCACTGTCACCACTGTATGATCACTGGGATTCAGTCTCTAATATTGGTAGGGCTATTCTTTGGTACAGTGCTGTGGTAGTTAGCACTGTTGTGAAGAATTGTTCACATGATTGTAGCTCCAGTAGCTCCTGGAACAACAGCAACATCAGTCTGTCACATCATTGTAGATGAATTCTGTCCCACTCTTCTTCATAACGTGGCTTCAGTGTGAAAGTGTTTGTACAGCTCTCTTGCAGTACTGCCACAGCACTCCAAGCTTTAGCTGTCAGACAGATGGCCTCACGTTTGATTCTGGAATATTTTGACACAATTAGTGAAAGAAAGTCATCATCAGTGAATCTCCTATACGATGATTCATCGTGACAAAAACAATTAGGGCACTCATTTTGATCTGTGTTGTCCACTTAGACAACTTTGAGTTTCCTTAAAGATGACGCTGGAATCCTACCAGATTTTATCTTTGATTTTTAAATATAATTATTGAGACACAACCTGACAGGGACAAAATTCAAGTTGCAGCAAATGGAAAGAAGAGGGATCATTTTAAAATGTTCTGTCTGAAAATCATGCCGTTGCTCAACACTAGTGATGGCAGTAATTCAACATATTTCTATATGAAATGTTAACACAATACATTACAGCTTTCTTTACTCTATATTTAGTCCTGATCTTCACTCAAATATCCACATTATGGCCACCCTAAAGCCAGCTACAATAGGGATTATGATTACAGCAAAACAAATGAATGTAGTAACAGTATATAGACGTATATAGCTGAATATAGGCAATATGTATATAGATGTTTGCCAGCAGGGGTGTTAAGTGATCAATCTGGGGTGGTCTGGACTTTGACAGTGGGAATCTGGCTGCGCATTGCTGGAGGCTAAAGGATATTAAGTGTGCACAGTGTGTGTGTGTGTGTGTCTGGGTCTCGTGCTGAGATATGAACTTTTGCAAATCGCCTCAGTCCAGGCCTGAAGTTAGTCTGAGTTATTTTACACACACACACACACACACACACACACACACACACACACACACACACACACACACACACACACACACACAGTGAGCCCTGCAGGGTACCATCTCTGAACAGAGATTGAGCAGGCGGCCAAAGTGGCAGGGAGCAGACAGGAAGGGCTCGGAGTGGAGGGTCGATACAGTCGCTTCTGGACATCAGAACTGAGTTTAAACAATGAGCAGAACTGTTACAGTTTAACCCTTTAAAGAAAGCCAATTTTGAAGCCTCCAGTAATGCGGTGTTAGAGGAGGAATTTAATGACATGCTGCTTACTATGAAACGATGTTTGGAAATGTGATTATATTCACCAGCAGGATTTATGGACGATGTTATGCGCTCTTATGTTAGCACAGGGTTTTAGATTGTTGTAAAAATTAAATTTCCATAAACCTAAAGTGAATTATTAGGTGTGTTTAGAGATACATGTAGATATGTGGGGTTCAAAAAGGTTTTGGACACTTTAATTAATTAGGCTTTAACTAATTCAATTCTCAATTTTAAATACACTTAGACATTGAGGGCTATCAGGAGGGACTATGCACTTACCTGCTGCTCTCTGGCAGGTAGCTCCATGCCCTCCTGGGTTTTAATTGCACCTTAGAACACACATGCATCAACACTACAATGAGCGGGTGGAGGGAGGTTTGGAGTCTTCTCCCACCCCCATTCTCTGTGACCTGCTGGAGCGGGAGGGCTAGGAGGAGTTGGCCGTCCAACTGCGGTCTGGAGTGTGGGGCCTCCCTGCTGCTACGGAGTCGGGGTGGTCTGCCTCTCCCCACCGCAGGGAAAAGGGTAACACCACCTGGGTCTGGGTGCAGTTTCCCCCTCCAGGGGCAAGGGTACCTAGACCCGGTTTGTAGAGTACGCTTGGGGAGTGTGATCGTGTGTACAGCGTCTCTTTATGTCTGTCTACACGTTGGTTGAGTGTGGAGTGAGTGCATATGAGAGCATGAGGGTGGGGATGGATGTTTGTATCTGTGTGTGCCTGTATGTCTGTGTCTATATGTCAGGTTGGGTATCAGACGCCACCTCTCTGGGGACACCTCAGGCCCTCCAAGGTTTGGAGGCCTATCTCCACCCACCACCGCTTCCCCTGCCAGTGGCGGACTCCCTCAGGTGTCGGTGCGTTGGTGGTTCTTTGTGTCTGGGGGTGGGCGTCCAGGTACACACCGGCTCACTCCTTGGCGGCCGCTTATCGGGGCCTGGAGCCTGGGGCTCGCTCGGGCCCCTTCGGAGGTGGGGTGCCCCCGGCCTCTCGGCCTGGGGCTCGGCCACTCAGGCACAGCTGGCTGCCGGCGGAGCTCACGGGCACATCACTGCAACTCCCCCTGGCTTCTGCTCTGCGGCTGCTGAGTGAACCCTCATCTGGGACTCTCCTCAGCTCTTTCCGGGACAGTGGCGCAGCTGCCCCTCTGTTGGTCTTCCTTGGTCTCTTGTGTTCTGGGGGCCTCTGGATGTCTGGAGTTTTGATCTCCTCCATACCTGCTTCACACCCTGGAGGACGGGGGCTGTGGCCCCCCCACACTCCCTAGCAGATCGTTACATGGAGAAACCTTTGGAATACAAGCGCGCTGATCCACACAGGTATGCACACGGGTGTTCACTGCTCGTAGACCCAAATTACACCCTTCTTGGCTGCTACTTCGAAGCACATCTGTCCTGCGTGCTGCACAACAACATTGAATATTTAGTATTTACTGCTGTTTACACTTAGCTAGATTAATGCGATGGTGTTGTGTTTAGAATGTTGCTTTGTTTTTTCTTTTTTGTTTTGTCTTTTTTGCTTGTTTTCTATTCTTCTCTCAACAGGTGATCCAGGAGATTTTTATTTTTTTTCTCCCCCCCTTTCTCACTGTCCCTCTCCCCTTCTGTTTTTCCTTTCCTTCCTCTTTCTTTCTCCCTTTCCTATCCCTCACTCATGTCTGTCCCATCTGTAACATCTGAAAATAAAATATAATAAATAATAAAAACAAAGATCGACCAAATGGACCAATACGGCAATGCCACGATGATCCATTTGGCAAAGTAAATCCATTGGGTATCCTTGTTGGTCTTCAGACAACAATTCTGATGGCTAAAGAACCAAATGGGACAGGCAGAAAAAAATAAATAAATTAGGCTTTAACTTATTTGTAAATTGTTCCATTCTGTTTGCCTGTACGTTTTACACAGCATCCTGTGTGTTTCTGATTTCAGATGGAAGGCTACAGTGTGTCGGGCTGTGGAAAGTAGAACAACTCTCTGTGTAAGTGCCCTAAAAAATTAAACACTGGACATGCCAAGATGAATGTTTTATGTAAAAGTTGGTTAACTAACTAATTTTGTCCTTCATTTTCATCATTCATGCCTCCTCATCTCTACTCAGTTATTTTTTAATCCTCTTTTAGTACACAGTTTTGGTTTTACTACAAATCTTTCTCTCAGTTCAGTCTCCTGCAGATATGTCTGGCTGCATCTGGCTGGTGTCAACCAGCTATTTTGCGCTGGTTTCAAATGCTTTTATTTGAAAATCTGGATCACAATGTGAAAAATGCTACTCACAAATTGTGGTGGTTATTGTAATGTGGTAACTGAAGTGGGAAGGATGGAGGAGGAAGGGCACCGAGGCTTATAGGGCAACCCCGTCTCCTGGAATGTTGGCTTCAGGGTGAATAGTCGAACATATACTAAAGCTTCAGCAATGATGGTTTAGATCAATTTAAAACAGACATTTCTTCCCCGTGTTAATATATCAAGCATTCATGCACTAAATGATTTTGCTTTTTAACTTGTCAACAGTGCCTCCTATTCAGAACTTCACCTCTCAGCTATGGTGATCAAAACTAAAATTGACAATGCATTACTTGCATATTTGCAAGTTGCATTGTGTATATTTTTTAACTTAAGGACAAAAGACTTTAGGCTTTTGTCTTTCTGTATAACAATTTAACTGTCATATTTAATTCTGAACATTAATAGTAGATTAATAGTATGATATAGGGATCTAATTAGCATAACACACCTTGACCATGGATAATAATCTCTCAGGCTTCTGTTGAAAAGCTTTTCACACATAATTTCCATTAAACCTGTGAGTAAAGTGTAAAGCTGTGAACCAAGAAGAGGTGAAAAGCTCATTCACAGCGTGCTTTCATTTATTTCCACACTTAAACTGTGAAACTGTGAGTGCTGTGCGTGTTTCATGTGTAACTGCAGTTCTTTGATGCTGTGATCAAGGCCTGTAATGTAAAATTCTGATTATTGCCCAGTGTGTTTTATGAATGAGACTCTTGCACCTTGTCAGAAAAGACTTCACAGGAAATGTGCAGCTTGAAAGTTTGTCCAGTTTTGGGAAACATGATTCAGCTGTTAATGTTTTGATCTGCCTCAACATTAACACGGTGACAAACTCCTGAACAGCTATGTGTTCATACATTCTGCATTAGTGATTCCCACCCCTTTTAGATTCACTATCATTTATTACAGCAACAGGTCTAGCTTGTAATGTTGCATGGAGACCTGGTTTTTAAAAAAAGAAAAAAACTGGCCTTTGCAGACTTTTAAAGATGTTTCTTTTACTATGTTGGGCTGTAGCAACATTTTTTGTTGTTTCTGTTTTGTTTTTTTCCCAAAGCAAATGTTTTTATTGGCACTGCTACAGTGGTCCCAGTACATGTTGGTAGTTTTCAGACTAAACAGAGTAATAACTTCCACAGGGTAAGGTAATACAATGCTGTATATAGAAAAGCAGTAACTTCCACTTAGAAAGATTGAAGCAATTTTCTTTTTCCAAGAAGTCATTATGATTGAGATCGCTAAATTAACTGCCTCTAACTTAATGCTTTGTTAATAATATTTCAAGGATTATAAAAGGCTTTGATGTCCTCTGTGGAACCGCTGAATGAGATCTGTGATTGACTCGCATGCTGCTCTCTCTAGATCATTGATTCACTCTATCTCCATTTGTTTTTAGTTTCTATTGAAACAATAAGTGAGCAGCACAGTGGTGCGGTGGTTAGCTCTGTTGCAAGGTCTTGGTCTTGAACCCACCATCTGGCTGGAGCCTTTCTGTGCTAAGTTAGCATGTTCTCCCCGTGTCTGTGTGTGGTCTTGCCAGCTCTCCAAAGACATCCAAAGGGTCATGTTAAATGGTGATTCTAAACTGCTTATTGGTGCGAATGGCTGGCTATCTCTGTGTTAGCTATGGTACTGACTGATGATCGGTCCAGATTCAATTCAGTTCAATTTGCTTTTATTTATATAGCACCAAATCACAAGAACAGTTGTCTCAGGGCACTTTATTTGTAAGGGAAACACCCTACAGTAATGCAGAGAAAACTGTGCGTGTGTGGTCATCTGTAAAGTCTTTGTGGTAGAGTCTGACTGCAGCTGGAAGGAAAGACCTACAAAATCTCTCAGCATCCATATTTGTGATTCTGGGGTGTCTAAGACCAAGAGCAGTTTCTCTTCTAGTCCACTTGGTAAAAGCATGATTACCCAACAAATATTGTGAGACACATGGGGACTCACTTTCTAATATTTGTGTGGAAATATTCTCATACTGCACTGCACTTCTCCTGCGCTATCCACATCTGTGACACTCAGCTGAGTGGCACTGTGCAAAAGCAAACGCATATTTCTACTTTTTCTTTGGTTGCTCAGTTTTTTGTTTTTTTAAATCAGCTGAGATCATTAAAACCAGGAAGATGGAATTTAATAAGGTAGATGAATTTGAAAACGTCTAAACTCAGCATAGAGTTCTGTGAATGTCTTTGTGTCTACGCTTTCCTGTCTTTGTGCATGTGTGGTTATGCAGTGTTTGTCCTTGCATGACTGAGAGCAGCTCCACTCTCTCAAAAGGATGATTCATCACTTTATATCAGACTGACGGCTGCATCCGAGTGCCCTGATCAATAATGGAATACTTTCATTTACATGATACTTTTCAAAGCTATGCAGCTGAATATGAGTGTGTGTGTGTGTGTGTGTGTGTGTGTGCGTGCGTGCGTGCGTGCGTGTGTCTGTGCGTGCGTGCGTGCGTGCGTGCGTGCGTGTGTCTGTGCGTGCGTGCGTGCGTGCGTGCGTGCGTGTTTGTGTGTGTGTGTGTGTGTGTGTGTATTTTTTAATACTTTAATGCTCAAGCTGCTGACTGAACACCTTTTGCATTTTATACGTGCTAGCATATCAGTATGACCCTAATGAATGACCTCTGTTCATTTCAAAAGATGTCCCTGTTGAGACTGTAAAGTGTTTGAGTCAAGTTTTATGTTTGTTTTTCAGCACTGAAGGCGACTGAAATAGGAGTGAAGACACGCAGGGCCAATTACAGTGGGGCAAAAAAGTATTTAGTCAGCCACCGATTGTGCAAGTTCCCCCACTTAAAATGATGACAGAGGTCAGTAATTTGCACCAGAGGTACACTTCAACTGTGAGAGACAGAATGTGAAAAAAAATCCATGAATTCACATGGTAGGATTTGTAAAGAATTTATTCGTAAATTAGGGTGGAAAATAAGTATTTGGTCACCTCAAACATGGAAAATCTCTGGCTCTCACAGACCTGTAACGTCTTCTGTAAGAAGCTTTTCTGTCCCCCACTCGTTACCTGTATGAATGGCACCTGTTTGAACTCATCATCTGTATAAAAGACACCTGTCCACAGCCTCAAACAGTCAGACTCCAAACTCCGCCATGGCCAAGACCAAAGAGCTTTCGAAGGACACCAGGAAAAGTATTGTAGACCTGCACCAGACTGGGAAGAGTGAATCTACAATAGGCAAGCAGCTTGGTGTGAAAAAATCAACTGTGGGAGCAATCATCAGAAAATGGAAGACATACAAGACCACTGATAATCTCCCTCGATCTGGGGCTCCACGCAAGATCTCATCCCGTGGGGTCAAAATGATCATGAGAACGGTGAGCAAAGATCCCAGAACCACACGGGGGGACCTGGTGAATGACCTGCAGAGAGCCGGGACCAAAGTAACAAAGGTCACCATCAGTAACACACTACAACAGCAGGGAATCAAATCCCGCAGTGCCAGACGTGTTCTGCTGCTGAAGCCAGTGCATGTCCAGGCCCGTCTGAAGTTTGCCAGAGAGCACATGGATGATACAGCAGAGGATTGGGAGAATGTCATGTGGTCAGATGAAACCAAAGTAGAACTTTTTGGTATAAACTCAACTCGTCGTGTTTGGAGGACGAAGAATACTGAGTTGCATCCCAAGAACACCATACCTACTGTGAAGCATGGGGGTGGAAACATCATGCTATGGGGCTGTTTTTCTGCCAAGGGGACAGGACGACTGATCCGTGTTAAGGACAGAATGAATGGGGCCATGTATCGTGAGATTTTGAGCCAAAACCTCCTTCCATCAGTGAGAACCTTGAAGATGAAACGAGGCTGGGTCTTCCAACATGACAATGATCCAAAACACACCGCCCGGGCAACAAAGGAGTGGCTCCGTAAGAAGCATTTGAAAGTCCTGGAGTGGCCTAGCCAGTCTCCAGACCTCAACCCCATAGAAAATCTGTGGCGGGAGTTGAAAGTCCGTGTTGCTCGGCGACAGCCCCAAAACATCACTGCTCTCGAGAAGATCTGCATGGAGGAATGGGCCAAAATACCAGCTACTGTGTGTGCAAACCTGGTAAAGACCTATAGTAGACGTTTGACCTCTGTTATTGCCAACAAAGGTTATGTTACAAAGTATTGAGTTGTATTTTTGTCATTGACCAAATACTTATTTTCCACCCTGATTTACGAATAAATTCTTTACAAATCCTACCATGTGGATTCATGGATTTATTTTTCACATTCTGTCTCTCACAGTTGAAGTGTACCTCTGGTGCAAATTACTGACCTCTGTCATCATTTTAAGTGGGGGAACTTGCACAATCGGTGGCTGACTAAATACTTTCTTGCCCCACTGTATATTTGGAGGGTTTTTTTTTTCTAATAACCCTAATGCTCTATATACATTTTAGAACAACAGGGACTTTACCCTCTTAACATTCATTAGGTCATCGCAGACATGTCTCGGATTTGGATTTAGGTTTTTGTTAGGGTAATGTCCACTCCTTCTTATGGAAATAAGAAACAGAAAAGCCTTTTAACAAAATAAACAGTGTGTAATATCTGAAATGGGAAGTATGGATGCTTATTTTCTTGTGTAACCATCTGTAAGTGCGGAATCTCTGGAAGTAAATCTTTAGTGGCCACAAGCATAGACAACAGGACACTTAGAGAACTGATGGAAACATTATCTGTCTATCTGTCTGTCTGTCTGTCTGTCTGTCTATCTATCTAAATAAAACAACCCCAAAACAAACACTACGTACAAATCAATATGACCACCTTTATTCTTCAGAACAGCCTGAACTATTTCTGTAATTTCTTCAAATAGTCTTCAGAAATAGTTCTGCAGGCTCCATGAAGGACATCCCAGAGTGTTTCCTTTTTGTTCTTTTCTCTCTCAAGATGATCCTACACTGCTCAATAATTTTGAGGTTTGGCTCTGGTGACGCCAGTTCAGAACTGATAGTGTTCCGGTGTGTTTTTCTTTTCAGGTATTCCTTTTCTACATTGGCATTGTGTATAAGCTCGTTGTCATGTTGAAAAATTAAGCTGCTGCCAATCAGGTGCCAAACCATGACAGAGCCTCCACCATGATTTCTACATAGCTGTATACTCTTACATCTCTCCTGACATTCTCTGTAGATAAAAAAAAGGCAAAAATGTCAAATATGAATTCATTCCAAGACATGTTACCACTATTTTCCAATTCAGTTCTTATGTGATTGACAATGTTCTTTGCAAGAAGCTGCTAGTAAAATGTTTTTTTTTTCTAAGAATCCTGTTTGTGTGGACACAAAAACACAATAATAAATCATAAAAACAAACAAAATAATAGTTTTGATTCTTATTTAATAAAAGTTATATGAATTAAGTAAATTATGACCAACATTAGAATCAAACATTAGTGTAAAACATGCTTTAGGGTCTAACTTGTGACAGGTCACAAAGTTGTGTGTGGTTGCAGCAAACTTTAACTGTTCCCACCCCTCACTTATCACATCCAGTTTCAAAAAACCAATATGGTGGTGATGGAAGGATAACAATGGGACTCTATTGACCAAAGCATGGCATCACAGCCTGTTTTTAGATGCAATTTATGATTTTTCAGTTTAACATTTTGTCACTTAAGCGGCAAATGGATTATTGATTCATTTGTAGATGAATCAATAATTCATTCACAAATTCCTAAGTGTACTGAAAAGGTAAGAAGAAAGAGGGAAACACAAGAAAAGAAAGTATGTTGACCAATCTGGCACCACTGGGCATGAAAGAGTAGCTCAGGTCAGTCGAGATAAAGTCAAGGGGAAATTAAAAAAAAAAAAAACTTGAAGGAGAAATTACTGAAGACCATGTCAGCATTTTATTTTTCAGTTCTTTCCTCTAGAGTACAAAACACTGCCTTTCTTTTTGATCCTTTGTTCAAACAAAAAACTGCTGAAAAGTATTAAACTAACCAGGACAGATTAAAGTGGGGACAGCCCCAGAGGCTTCACTGGTCATTACAGCCATAGCATGAAAGTGTTGGACAGAACAAACATCCTCAAAATTTAGCCCTCCCACCATCACCACCTACAGCAGCAGGAGTGCCGGAAAGATCAAAAACTCCTCAGTGGCATGGTCATGTGCTTAGTGAGCATCCAAACAGTGAGCTTTTAGTATCTCCACCTTCACTGGTATCACTGACAATCTATGGCGTATTTATATGCATTATTATTTGCCCCTAACAACAGGTCCATCATCTGGTTAAAAAACCAAAATCTACCAGAAGCTACAAAAAGAACTAAAAACTTAACTTGTCTCACTGTGTATGGGTTTATATATTATTTTATATAAACCCATTTTTCCTTTCAGTCCAGATTCCCCTCTGTCCTCTAGCAGCAGACCCGCAAGTTCTCTGCATAAAATTTACATTATTCATGAACACCTACTCTGCTGATGATGAAGAATTAATTTAGCCATTCATAAATTAGATAATTTGAAAACTGAACCTTAGCTTGAAAATGAAACAAAATGGTTAATAAAGGTGGTACATAAATCTGAATCATTCATGACAACCAACTCTGACAGGGTAGAAATTCAGTTCACCTCTATCCAATGCAAATCACCTATTATTTTCTGCAACAAAAACAAAGACCTGGTTTAAGATGATGAATCCTATAGGTTAAGTTACCTTAAATTATTCTCCTAGTGTAGTTAAAGGTTTATGCCTAAGCTATAGTTAATAATAGAGGGGAGTGTCTATAACAATAGACACTGCCAACTGCAAATAGCAGTTAAAAGACTTTTTAGCTTAATAAAAACACTTCCAATGTCTTCCTTTGACTTTTAGCTTTGTCTGTAAGGAAAATACCATATTAAGTTATGCATGCAACATTAGATTGCATATAAGCATCATGATGTTATCTATTGGTTTGTAGACACTGCATTTTCAGCTTTGACATTATTGCCAATGTTCATGGCTTTTTCAAAGGTGACTACATTTTAACAAGAGTGGAGTGCTAAGTTAACACATGACTGTAGCAAGTTTTGTTAGCAAGCTGCATTAACAAACCACAAACCACTTTGTTATGAACAAGAATGTGTTCACTTGACTCTCGGCAGTCCTGTGAAACACTAAGTACACCCAATGATCAATGGCTTGTTGAACCACCTTTAGCAACAGTAACTTGAAATAGTAGTTTTCTGTATGACTTTGGCACTTTTCCATATCAGTGTGGGGGAAACTGTGGCCCACTCTTCTTTACAGCATTGCTTCAGTTCATTGCAGGAATTCATTTTTGCACAGGTCCCACCATAGCATTTCAGACAGATTGAGGACTGGACTATGATTGGACCATTGCAGCGTCTTGATTGTTTTCTTTTTCACTCCATTCTGTGATGTGCTGCTGTGTCCACACTAATCCTGTTGCATGACCTCAGCCAAGCTTTAGCTTTCCGACTGATGGCCTTGACTACTTTGGTATAAAGAGGAGTTCAAAATGGACTCAGTGGCTGCTAGGTGTCCAGGTCATGTGGCTGGAAAACAAGCCCAAATCATTACCCATTTGTCACTGTGTGACAGGTGAAAATTCCACTTCTACTTTTAGAGAGGGGTTTGTGCTTATGTGCTGTGTTTGGTTTTCAACACAGTGCATTATGGCCCAATATATCCAGTGTGGTCTCATCTGTCCAAGGCCATTGTTCCAGAAGTGTTTTGTTTCCAGAAATGATTTGTTCAGATGCAGATTTACAAATCTAAACCATGCTGCAATTTTTCAGAGAGAAGAGGCAACTCTTCCAAATGAACCACTTACTCAGTTTTATTCTAATTGCACTGTCATGAACTTTAGAGTTTAACTTACTGAGACCTGTTGACTCCGAGGTGTAGTTCTCCTGTTTTGTTTTTGCTTTTCGTTTGTTTGGTTTTTTTCTGTTTTCCTGAGCATTGCACGGTTTGACCTTGGGGTAAATTGGCTGGGACATGCACTCCTTGGAAAATCGTGGGACAGTATAAACATACACCTGAAGTGCATTTGATTAGCAAGACCTGACTTAACAAATGAACCACTTGATCCCTGTGTAGCAGTGTACTTAGTACTGTAAAAAACCTTTGTTTTCATGATTATATATAGATGCATCGCACAGACATAGACCTGAAAATTATTGTTAAATAAGAATATATTAAGATCCTAGAATTTCACTCACCAGAGTGCATAAAGAATTCTCCTAAAGGCACAAAATATTTTAAGCTGTCCATTTATGAGACTAACAGAAAGCTAGCAGTACAATAGCAGTCCATACTAATACATACTTTTTCGCCTTGATGATATTTAAAATTTTGTTTTAAGGTGAATTATTTTAAAAAAGATCACCCTTTGCAAACTGATTACAGAGTGAGCCATTAGTTAAAGATCAAAGTCGTGTTTAGTTACAGTTGCACTTTTGGAGTCAGTCTTAGAGAGGAAGAGGAATGCTCTTTATACAGCTTTCTGCATGGACATCATTTGGGTTGGTACTTGGATGGACATTATTATTATTATTATTATTATTATTATTATTATTATTATTATTATTATTATTATTATTCTGGAGACAGCTGAATGCTTGCTTTAAGACTTAAATTGAAACTATTTTAAAAAGGTGATAGATCCAAAGGACTAACTGACTGGCATCAGCATCTCTGACATCTTTCAGTGTGTTTAAACTAGGAAATCAACCTTTTATCCTTATTGCCATTTCTCTTAGGACTGGACCTGACTTACTCATTTGCTGCTTTTTTATTGTTTTTCATCTTTAAAGTTACTTTTAAAATGTTCTTTGTATTTACCACTGCCAGCTTTGTGTCCTGGAAAACAACATTAAAGCTGTGAGAACATTCACATCACATTTTAATCATTCAGCGTGATATAGGCTGTTGCTGATTCATTCACCTCATTATTCATGGCAAATCCATTTGTATTTTTCAGACAGGTTTCTCTCAACTCATTGTCCTGTGAACAATAAGAGTGCAGTCCTGTTTCGTTTGGTCTCTTCAGAGATGTTAGCTTTCAGAGAGAGAGAGAGAGAGAGCCATCTGAGGTTAAGGTAGTGATCGACCGATCAAGTGATTAATTGTGTCTGGCTGCTGGACTTCTGCAGAAGCTCAAACAGGAGGTGTTTGAAATACAGTGAAAGTGCCTGGTAATGGTATTGCCAGGACAGCACAGTATAAATACATATTTCCTTCTGCCTTAGTATGTTCAATTAAATGTTTTAAAAACCAGATAGTACAGAGTATTCATTTAAGAGGCAGCATACTCTGACAGGTTGTGATTCAGACTGCCTTTCGTAATATTTCCTTTGAGCCCACTGAGCTCTAATCACTTTCTGATGCTCTTTGGTTCAGCTGCAGGAAGGTAACGAAGATCCCGCTGTTCTCCAACAGCTGTCTCAAACCCTGTCTGGTTAATGGCTCATAACTGACAGGACTGGTTTCATTTCATTATTCTGAAATGTCTGATAGTAGCAGGATTATTTGAGATATGTGCAATCAGTGTCAGCTCATTAGCATCAATCATTTGATCGATAAAAGCTGACATGTACCACTTTGATACCTTGTAATTTAGTTTTTCTTCTTGGAAATTTCACTTAACTCCTTTTGTGTTGATATTAATGCTTTGACAAAAATATATTTACCAGAGGTGCAGTCAAAATATTCCAGGACTTTGATTAAAATTGTGGAAGTTCATTTATAGAATATTAGGGGAATATGTAAAACCCATGATGACGTAGAGCTTATGCAACAATAATGTAGTTTGTTTCCAGTGTGCTGTTAGGATTTGAATTCTCTTGATTTGAGTTACATCAGTGGAGATTATCTTCCTGATTAAAATATTTAAGCATAATATCCCATAGGTATTATTTTCTGCTATAATTTAAAAAAATCTATGAAAAATCCCAACCAAAAGAGCCAGGGTGGTACCTGCCACTGAGTTAGGCAGTAAAATCTCTTTGCAGTCAGACTGTCTACATTCTGTGCAAGCAAACTGTGAACAGAAATAACAGAAGGCCGCAAGACAGTCTTTCCTAATCAACTGTTTAATTCACAAAGATCACTTAATGAAAAATATCAAGAGTATATATGGGGGGTACAATAGTTACATTCCACCTGGGCAAGCAAGGCAAGCAGTGCTTGTCCAGTGAAATCTAAAAGTAGACATAAATTAAAACCAAAGTGAAAGTGATCCTTGCATCTCAGTGTTGTTTCCCACAAGCTTCTCTCTTTACTTGTTTGCATTGATCATTACAATTACTTTCATCTTGTGGCCACAATTGGCTATTGTCACTGGAAGCAGCTTAACTCTGCTTGTCTCAGACTCCAGTGGAATCTGTAGCATATGTGGAAAGGCTGGAGCTGGGTAAGCTCAGAGACTAGCACCTTTTTCTGGTTGTTTGTGCATATGCATTGTGGATAAACCTGTGGTCTATGAGGGGAAACTGTTGGGAGACTAGGATGCTAGAGATGCTGCTGCTGGCTCTGCTTTTACTGCTCTAAAGTTAATTACAATCTGTGCTTTGGAATCAGAGGTAGCATTAGCAAGTAAAAAAGCTTATGTGGTTTTTTCTTTTTTCTTTTTTTTTTACCTCACTAAACACCTTCTCAGTCATGTGTGATGTAGAGTGAGGAAGTTTTAAAAACTTCTGTAGCACTTTAGCAAAGAAAACCTTGATAATGGAAATGAAGCATCAGTGCCTAACGTGGCTGGTTCAATGAAACATTAAACAGGTGGAGGCTCCACCAGCATTTTCAGATTAGCATTTCTGAGAAATGACTTTGTTTATTGATTAAGTGTTGATTGATGCTAGTCATCACCTTCATTTTCATTATTATTTTTTTTAATTTACCCTGCAATTGACAAATAACCCCTTCACACAGTGCTCAAGCCTTTTAATTCAACAGCGATGTTTTTCTTTTATTGTTTAATCAAGGTCTAGCCCTAGACCTTGATTAAACACAGACATGCAAACACAGCTTATCAAAACCTGTGTTTGTATGTCTGTGTGTGTTTTTGTGAGGTAGGGGAGGGGGGCAAATTTTATAAATGAACTTAACACAAGTGCCATGACTTCAAGCCATCACTAGCATTATTCTATAAATTTACTGAACACATAACACTATGAATACCACAGGGACGATAACTAAGCTCAATACAAGAAAAACCCATCCCTCCCTCTGATTTCATAGCAGATGGTTCAGTCTGTGAGGCAGCATAACATAAGCAGCATGGAAAGTGATAAGAAAACAGCATCTGCAGACTGTTCAAGTTTCTTTTAAGAGTTTCTTTCTCTTAAAGTTTCTTTCTTTTCTTTCTTTTCTGGCATCACCTTTCAACAATTATTTCACAAAACATAAGAGCCTGGCAGTCAAAATCTCACCTGCTTTATACAGAATTCCATTCACATCTGAACCTCATTAACTCTACCATTGAGGAAAACAGGGTCAACTAAATAACACAGTCTAGACAAAGAAAGAGGACTAAAATCATTCTTCCACTTAACAAATTCATTCACCCAACTAAACGGTTTGAAAAGTCAGTCTCTCCACAAAATCTGACTCATGAGGTTATTTTAAATTTAAATGAAACAATTTTACACAAAAGAAACACCCCTTCATTTGGTTACACCTAACTGACTTGATCAATGACATCATATCCTATAAAAACAGGAAGTACTGGGGTGACCCTTCCCATGTACCTGTTTCACATATAAGACCTGCACAAAGGAACACACAATGGTAAGTATAACCAAACTACATAAACAAATGAAAGATTCAAATCAACTAATGATGAAGTGACATTTAGCTTTAGGAACATTTGCACAGATGTAATGAATGTAACCAATTCTACCACAAACCGCCCCTGGATAGTATGCAGAGCTAAGGTTACATGTGCAGTGTCTACATTAAAGCACTGATTGACTATAAGTTAACAGAAAAAACCCCCCAATGTATGCAAGTGACAAATGGTAAACTAATTCAGCCCTAGCCACTTTGTCCCACAGTCCAGTTTAATTTCAATCAGCCCCACCCTTATCCTCATCTTTCGTTATTGCAAGCAGGACTGGAGCAGCAGACAAGTAGCCCAAAACATAAACCAAATACAATGCAGCTTGTATAAATGACAAAACGCTAACAGTTGTGCATGCCACGATTCAGTGGTCATTTCTTTTTTACAGGAAGTGACCACAGGGAGGTCTGGGTTTCTCTGCTGCTGACCCCCCAACCCAGCCCTGGATAAGTGGAAGGAAATGGATAGATTGATGGATGGTAACTATTGCTGTAAACTAGTGCAATGTAAATAAAAACACATTGAATTAGACTAGAAGAACTAAACTAAACAAACAAAATACATACTGTGTAACTGAAATTTGAGTATGAGTGTGAAACCACAAAAGTGCATCCCTGATTTGTGTGTTGACTGTTATAAGTGAATAAGCATTAAAAAGGGTTTTTTTCAGTTGAATTGGAAGAAAACTACAGTAAATGTTTTGCTACCGTGCGTGCGTGCGTGCGTGTGTGTGTGTGTGTGTGTGTGTGTGTGTTGATCCTGCTCTAATCTGCGTGCATAAAGTGAGATAAAGTGAGAACATTAAGTGCAGTGTGAATGCTGTCGCTAGTCAGTTTCCTGAGCAGGCGTCTGTGTTTGCTGCCACTCTTCTCACTAAATTTGTTATTGTAGATTTCAATCGAGTTTCAATCTTGCCTCCCCCGTCTGTCACTCAGTCACCTTCTTTTTGTTTTGTTTTTCTTCTGAATAGTTTTTCCTTTTATTAAACCCTGCAGGGTTTCTTTGAGCCACCCACTCTGTCGGTATATTTTGCTTCTATTCTTCTTATCTCATTTCTTTTAGTGTAAATATGAAGCCATATACTTTCTTTTGTTTCGTTCATCGGGGAGCTGGTGCAGCTGGAAGTACCCCAAAATTCTTCTTCTTTCATGAAGATTTGGTGCAATTGAAAATAATGTGTTCATTTTAATGTTTGTCTGTGGAGAGCGTCTGTGGAAGAGTATTATCTGGCAAATGCAAATAGTAATAAATAATACAAATTCCACAAACCAATGAGTGAATGATTAGATGATGAAAGTTGCTCTACTGGAGGTCATAGGTTTTTAATGAAGCATGAAACCAGTCAGAATTCATTTCCATGGAGTGATGGTGACAGCCACCGTGGTAATGGATTATGATTGGTCCTTTAGATGTGCTCAGACTGACACGTGAAAGTTAAGACTGCAACTCTGTGTTTATTGAGAAAGGGAGAGTTGGACTACAGTGGTGTGTGCAGAAAGTTAATACAGCAGATGTGCTTCCATTGAGTTTATACAGCAAACAAAGAGCTGAGGCACCTTCAAAGAGCCACACATCTCCTCACAGGTTTCCGGTTTTCTTCCATCTTGAGTCAAAACTTTAGTTCTTCGTGTTTGATGTCAACTATTGACAGTGCAGTGAAATCCAGACAGCAAGCAGCGTGGGCGTGACTCAGAATGACAAACTCATTCTAAGTGAAAATGGGAGCTTAATTTTCAGCATTTCTGTTGTATTAAATATTAGTCAGGCTAGAACACCAATGCGGCTATGCTTTATAAAAAAAAAACAACCTTTCATTGCATGCCTGTGATAGGACATGAAATTACCGCAAAAATTCTTTATTGCCAGGTGGAGGAATACCTGGGTGCAGCTCTTCCAATATGGATGAAAATCTCAGGAAAATGGATGAACTGTGATGGCAATGGCCACCCTGAACCAAAGATGTCAAATGACATTTTGTCAAAGCCACTGACGTATCACAGAAGGCGTTCTTTGGTTGTCGTGTGTATTGCCAGGTTGAGGTATCCATGGTCTGTTAATCTGTTATGACAGTTTTCAACTGACATCTCACCTGTTTCAACAGAGCATCTGCTTCTGTTGTTGTTTAGTTGTTTCGATTCTTCCCAAACCTAATACTGCAATCACACTAGCAGGAAATGGTGGTTTAAGACTGAAGCAAGGCCAAAATTATTATGCCTTTGTCCAATCTTGTTGCCTGTGAATAAAACTATAGTTCATTACTGTTCTCTGAATCAGTTGATGGCTTGCAGCTTTTCCCTGTGGTTTGGTTTCTTCTCACACAGAGAAAAATCCAAGTGAACTCCAATTGAACGTGTCACTAAAAACCACGTGAGGATGTTCAGTCTACTTATTGGCCAAATGTGTTGGGTGGGAGCAACAAAAGTAAATATGTGAAGAAGGCGCTGTATTCTGAGAATCTACATTCATTTCAGCAGGCTGCTAGCTTGTACAGACATTTGCACGTTGATAGTAACTTGCTGCATCCCAGATCACATACGTGACTACAGAAAGTGTTTTAGTTCAAACCTGCAACATACACGTGGAGGATTGTTCGAATCAAGCTTGGTTCATGCTCACACCATAAACAAACTGCTCTGTTGGTGTTGGTGATTATGAGATAATGAGATTACCGTGTTCACATCGGCTAAAAACAAACTGCACCAAGGTGGAAAACGAACCAGTTTAATATAAACAGGTTAAACAACACGACTACGTATAGTGTACGATAATACAGCAATCAACTATGATAAATCACAAGTCTGTCACTGTCAGACACATACACAGAAAGTCACTTATATTCAGAGTACACTCTGAATAACAAACAAACTACTTCCACAAATCGTGTCATAGATACTGTGGGACTGTGATTTATAAAATGAACTTACAGTAGGCAGCTCATTACAAACCTCAGACAGTCTGAGTCAGACAGAGGTTGCTGTCCTATATTTACTGTAGTGGGATCAAGCCATAACCAGTGGGTTAGAACAAAAGTAAAAGTGTGTATAAAAAACTAATTAAAATAATGAGGAGAAAGGAAAAGTCAGATGATGAGTCAAAGCTTCATTATGGGGTGGATGTTGCTCATCTAGGTAGGTCATCTATTCACTAGCTCCTGGCGTGTTCATCAGTCTGAATATGTGTGAAAAATAGAAAGCACTTGGGTGTAGAAAAAAAAAAGATTGTTTGAATGTATTGAAGAATGAAATATGTTTAATAAAGCACTTTGAGCTCTCGAGTAGAAGTCCAGTCCATTTATTAATAACTGATATACACCCATTAACTGAACTGTTTTTAGGATTTGTCAAGCCAGCTAACCCATAGAAAACCCAGTTATGTTGAACTGGTCGATGTCATTGCTCTCTGTCCAGCTTGGGATACTGCCAATATTGACTTTATGACATTTTATTTATGTTTCAATATAAAAAGCACACGTAGGCAGACTTAAACTGTGAGTCCTCATGTGGCAGACGGCTGTAAAAGCTCAAGCTTACCCTGCAGCTCCATCAATAATTGTTTTTGTGTGGCCAAAATGTGCAACTTTTGTTTTCATTAAACTCATAACATCTATCTGCCGAGCTCATTAACACGCACACGCAAACACGACACAGTTTCTCTGCCATTGTTTGCCGATATAATTGTGTTGTTGTTGTGTTGCATTTTCAATTTAAAACAAAAACAAAAACATGTGAGTTGGATGAATAATTCATTCACCATCTGTGTGTGTGGGTGAGGGTGTGTGTGTGAGACTGTGTCTTTAATCCCTTCAGTTTTGCTGCTGATTTTCTTCGTCAAGCGTGAGAGAGTAATTAATCAGATCTGAAATGAGATTCTGGAATTAAAACCAGACTCTGTGTGTGTGTGTGTGT
This sequence comes from Copadichromis virginalis, assembly GCF_057382275.1. Lineage (NCBI taxonomy): Eukaryota > Metazoa > Chordata > Actinopteri > Cichliformes > Cichlidae > Copadichromis > Copadichromis virginalis. Next base: position 32,444,101 of record NC_140624.1, read on the forward strand.
GTCTGTGTGTTTCACCAGTTTGGCCCTAATGAATTCCGACAGGCAAATTATATCAGCTTCCTCCTCCTCATCACTTCTCTGCTGCATCTATCTTTTCTTCCAGTTTTTCTCTTTTCTCTGCCTCGTTTCTTTGTCTTTTCCCCTCATTCTTACTGTTTGACAAACACACCACATTATTGTTTTTTTAGCTACTAAATGTGTTCTGCATATATAATAAACAATATTGACAATAAATTTATTTTAAAATGTGGTGAATTATAGTTCCAAACATAACATAAATGATGAAACGCAAACACTGACCTTGAAGAAATTTTAGTTCCTCTAATGATCACTTGAAGCTGTCTCAAAAAGTGAATCAATCCACACAGGGTTAGGGTTCAACTTTCCAAATTCACAATATGTTCACAGTGTATGGATCATTTCTGCCTTCATAGGAGAAATATGGAGGAGGTTTGACAGGTGTAGTAATGCAGGCAGCTGTAGCCAGTCGCTAATTAGCATCACTTAACTGGAGCTTGCTGTTGTGTTTGTGTTGCTGGTGCTTTTTGAAGCATTTTAATGGAATTATGTGATGACTATGCTTGCTGTGTGGCGCAACCTGTTTGTCCTCCAGTTTTGGTGGGTGTAATTTTATGATCTTTTATGAAGTATTCTGCACTCCTTTATGCTTTGGGAATTTTGCCTTTTTATCTTGGATGCAAGCTGCTAGCAGGCAGGGCATATATGGAAAACTATAACCAAGTGGCTTGCATAATATGCATGCCAAATGTGGCCTGGAAGTTCCAAGGTCAAAACGGTATACACCCCCTGGGATACTTAAGAATGACCAAGCTAAGATCCTGTTGAACTTCCAGATACAGACAGGGAAGCTACCCAGACACAGAAGTCATGGCCAAGCAGAGAAAGACGGCCAAAGTGACAGATGCAGCTATAACAAGTGATAGCAACATCAGGAAGAATAAAAATGAGAAGCTGGAGAAATACCAATGCCTGAGAGAGGAGCTCGAGAAGATGTGGAGGCTGAAGGCTACAGTGATGCCCGACCTGTGCAAGTGGCTCCAGCAGATCCCAGAAACAACATCCAAGACCTTAGTCTAGAAGAGTGCTGTCAGGATATGGTGTGTGAGGAACCACGATGTTAAACTATATGCCCTTTACTGAGCTAATATAAAAACAGCATGAGGCAAAACAAAAACTGAAGTGCATAATTTGCTTTCCCTTCCTGTAAAACACCTGGAAGTTACACACTCCTCAAAATTACTCACGCACTATAATAAATACTTACATTTTTTTGCACTTTAACAAAAATTGAAATAATACACTTGCATAATTTAAATATCTCAATATTGTCTGTAGTTTAGTTTAACATACACGAAAATAAATACCTTTAGAGGATGAGGAAGAGTCCCTGGTTGTGTTGACATCACATGAAAGTGCTGCTATTGTTCAGGAGAAAGGAAGAGCTTGTGTGTCTGCTGCATTATTGGTAGGCAAAGTAAATGCAGCACATGTCATATCAGGTCTGCAGCACATGCCTAACCTCAAATTTACTGGTAATCAGGTAAGCTTATTGTGTTTTCCTGACTTAATCAGGCCTGTCTTCTGTCCGTCATGCTGACAAAGAAAGTACAAATCATTCACTGTTACATCGTGCCAGAGCCTGAATAGCTGATAATTATAGGTAATTAGTCCAATGACCGCTGTTGAACCACATACTCTGGAGATGATCATCCTTCCTGCTGTTGTATTATGCTGTAGGTATGTAATTAATGCAGAGAGTAAACTGTTTAGCTGCTCACAGCAACAAACAAAATCTAAGTTCCTGCTGAATTTGGGTTTTTTGCAATGACGTCGATGAAGAAGTCCTGCTGTCTGTGATCATGAGTAAAGAGGAGGAGTTAGATACTTGTGTTATTTCTGTACAGTCCAGCCCTGTAAAGTGCTCCGTTAACGTTTGTGCCAGTCTGACTATTAAACATGTAGGCTTGAATTCACCTGCTCTGTGCTGGTAGAATGACCTCGTGTTTATGTGCTATGGTGCTGAGGTTGAAGTCTACATAAAAAGCAAATCTCTTGTTGTGTGTCACTTTGTTGGTGATAGTTGGTTTTCAGAATAGATGAAACGTGCGTAAAATGGGCTGTTATGAGAGCATCTTGTACCAGCCTTTCTTTCAGAACATATGGATGCGATTTTAGTGAAGTTCGGGGAACAGGTAAGAAAGTGTGTGAACAAGTATATTTTTGGGACCCAGCTAGTTAACACATGAATGGAGTTTTTGTTGTAATAGTTGATGACATCCAATTAGTTAACAGATAGCAGTGGAAGACTCTTTTTCTTCCCGCAGTAAAAGCCAAGATATTTCTGGGAGAGATTTCTGAATAATATTTTACATTTATATTTGGGGACGGGATGTCAGTGTAGTGACTGTGGAATGGTCTGAGATGCTTAGGTTGACCCTGGTGAGTTGATGTCCTGTGAAACCAGCAGAGCAGACCAAATCCATGATGTGAACACAGCTGCAAGTATGGAAGGTTGATATGCTGTGTGAAGATGAAGGATTATACCACCTCCAGGAATACTGTGGCATATTTTCGATGCAGAATGGGAGGTGCGCTTGACCTGTGACCCCTCCAGTTCATTGTGAAAACATATTCAGCTCCTCGTGTTGCTGTTTACTGTCTGAGACTTTTTTTAGCCACAAGCTGTTTGCACCTGTTATCAGTAGGGCGAGGCGATGACACACACATTCACACACACAAGCGCACCCTGCATTGCCTCCGTTAGATCAGTGTATTGAGCTGTGAAATGACTTTTATTGGAGGACATTCGCTTATCCATCACGCCAACATGCAAATGATGGCGTGTTGATTGCAATAACCAAATATAAACAAAGATGAAATAAACAAAGTTTCTCCACCTTATACACCCCCACACTTGGCTGCTGTGTGGCAGCTACCTGCTTGTTTGTCCCAACATGAACACAGCGTATTAAAAAGCTCAAATACAGGATTTGAGGAGAATGAGCAATACACTATTAGGTCCAAATTACTTGTTCATAAAATCATGTTTCCAGGTTTTAAGTATTATGTTGAAAAGACGTCAAATGACATTGAATTAGGGCTTCAAAAAACACTTCAAGTGGTTCCACTTTTATTATGACTTTCCACTCAAAGATCGTGCATTGAGTAAATAATATATTGAGTCGAACATGAGAGGAAGCGGAAAGGATTCTAGTGAATGGGATAGGAAACAATTGCTGAGTCATCCGGAAAGCAACCACGATGCACACAAAAACTAAACCGGAGAAGGTGACACATCCATTGAGTTTCCTGCTGCTGACGACAGCCCTTGGAGAGTTCATAGAGTGAATGATCATCTTGAGTATTTTTCTGAACTCACTCTACTTCTACTTTATAGACTAGCAAGATTGGAGATGCTAATGCTAACATTTTCTATGTAGCAAGGTTTATGTTTTTGACATTTGCATCATTGTTTGGTTAGTTGGTCAAACATGTCGGACATATTACACTTACTTTATCTGTTTCATCTCCTGGCTGCTAAACTGAGACTCAGACCAAGTACTCCATTTTTTGTTTGTTATAACAAGGCCGACCACTAAAACAGAGCTAACTGAAGACTTGTTTATCTTAAAGTTGGGTCTTTTGTGACTATTCATCTGACTTTACTGATTCAAACTGACTCAGGATTGACTGGCCTTTTTTTAGAACATAACTTGTGTTAGTCTTCAGCTGAAACTGGATTGCCAGCTGTGAATTAAGTAAGTCTTGTCTTCTTTTACGATGGGGCTTTGTCTTCATCTAAACTGTAGAGTGAGTCCAATTTAAAAACTGTCAAGGACTCAAAAAGTTTTCATACATTTTGTTCTTATACCAGATCCAACAGATCATTCTCACATTACACACTCCTTTCTTAAAAACCTTAGTTTGTCCCTGTTTAGAAACATTAAAGTAGAACCCCCCTTTTATTCTCATTTGAAATCTCCTTATTGCAGTGCCATTAAAATAAAACAGAGCAGTTTTCTAAGCAATTTGGAAGCGAAACATGTCACATCGATTCACAATCCAAGAATAGTGTCTGTATAATTTTCATTGGGAAACTGGGCTAATTGGCTGTCAGTTAGCAAACAGAGAGCTGTCAGATCCACTCCCTGCTCATTTTAGGGAGATTAACAAAACAGCATGCTCACACTTGCAGCAGGGAGGAAACAACACACACAGCTAATGCTCTAATCCAGAATGACCTGCAATGATTCAGAGAAACACTGAGGAAAATTAGATTTTAAAATTAAAACAGTTAACGGGGTGTTCTTACCTGCCAGTTAAAGGTCCCAGTGCACTCGGATTCAGAGGGCTAATATTAGGATTTTAAGGTAACGGCAGTCAATTTCATATTTATTCTGGGTCGTTGAAAGTAAAGAGCTATAAGTGTGACCTTTCTTTTTGACAGTATAGTGTAGGATGTGGGCCACAGATAGGCCTACATTTGTAAGTCCTTTTGCAGCCTTACAGTCAAACATTGGATTTTTAACCTCAAGATTCAACCTCCAATCCACTGGGTTGGTCTCAAATACATTTAGTTTGCATGTATTCCTGTTTTTGTAATGAGAATTTCTCTGTATGGCCTTGCTAATGTCAAGTTTGTAGTTTTATTTATGGGGTGGCTCTGGTCTCACTCCTTTATTATTCTCTACATTTCCAATATTTTGCAGAGAATCTATTTCGTGTTTGACTACAGCACCAAACCAGAGTAAAGTCTTTGATGTCATCTAACTGTTCAGTTTTTTTAGACAGACAGGATGTGTCAAGTGTTCTCTGTCTGTGAGGTGCCCACACTTAAAAAAGACCAGACTTTAAATTTCATTCAATTTATTTTGACCAGCTAGTTAGATAGCTGATAGGTAGGTAGGTGGCTGTTAGGCATCTCAGATGGATGTCAGGATGTCATCGACATAAGCATAAGCATCTTCTTCCAGCACACGTTTCTCTTCTTTGAAGTGACTGAATGAAGGTAGATTTGCAGTTTCTCTCATGGCGACTTGGGCTACGCAACCAGCAGGTTTGTCTCCAATGTTGACTTTTGTTATGGCATAGTTTTCTATGCCTGCATCGTCTGTGTCACGCCACAAGAATCTGTGCAAGTGGACCTCTCAATCTTCCAGCCAGACGGAGTTGTACATCTTGCAGATGTGACCAAGGGCGGCATCTCGCTTTAAGCGAGATGCCGCAGCAGGACAGCTCTTATCGGGTTCAGGACATCAGGACCTTTGATGAGGATGTCATTCAGGCTGAGGCCTCTGTACTTCTGGCTGCTGTTCCACACCAACCTCACTGGGGTAGAGACAGAGTGTGGATTTGGCGCGATGATGTGGCTTATATACCATACTGGCCCAGTCCAACTCTGCAGGACTTCTTTGGACAGCTTCACTGCAGCATGAACTTGTGCAGCATAGGCCGTCTTCCATTCAGGTTCTTTAGATAGCTTCATCTCGGTTCTGATGAATGTTGCTTCTACTAAAAATACTGGCAACTAGTGATGTGACGTTCTGTATCGAGGTTTCGAAGCTTGTGTCGAGTAATGGAGGGGGCGTTTCCGTGATGCGCGTATCGAGGCTTGCTTCATTTATGGGAGGAGCTGAAAATGATGACGTCTGAAGCCTCACTGCCCGGCTGTACCACGTGACTGGTTCATGAAGTGGTTCGAATTTGCCGCGAGCTATGACAGCGATATAAACCCCTCAGACTTCATTCAAAATGTGGGTGTTTGATGGAGAGTTGCGGTTAGTGAGAGTTTGGAGACAGTTTGGAGGTTTATGAGAGTGAGGAGAGAAAGTCAGGAGAGAATGGAGCCAGCTAAGAAGAGGAGGATGTCCTCCCCTGTGTGGGAACATTTTGATCTTATTCCTCCCAACAAGGTATGTAAATTTCTACAGAAGATGTATTTTCATAATACTGATGCTGCAATACAATTAATGTTAAGCGGCTTTACTTTTGTACAAGGTGAAGTGTTTGCTATGTGCCAGGGAGCTGGGATATAACAACAACACCTCATCCATGCTTAGGCACTACAGAGCTTTGCATGAGAATAAGGGGAACAGCGATTGTGGAGCAAGACCAGGTGAGCCATCAAATGCCATGATAATATAGCATGCAGTAATGTTACTAATACTAAATGATATAACAATATTATACAGCTGTAATAAGTTACGTGTGTGATATTTATATTTGTGCTTTGTCTTTATTGTCTTTCCTCAGGAGAACAATCTCAAATAGATGAAGACCTGGTTAGCATGGTGATTGAGGACTCCCAGCCATTTAGCATTGTGGAGGACAAAGGATTTAAAAGATTTGTTAAATCATTCAATCCTAGCTATGTTCTCCCCACTAAAAAGGTCATAAAAGCAGTGAAAATTTAGTTTTTACAGAATAAAATGTGAACAGGCAGGACTGAGGCTCAAAGCCTCAGTGTGTAGCTGTCCATACCTCAACGTTACAAAAGCACAACCACTGTCCACACCCCAACCACACCTCACCTCACAGTAAATGATCATTTCCATTTTAAGCATTTCCAAATGATCATTTTCCATCCTGCCAGTATAAATATACACAGTATACTGCATCACTACAATATAGATGTTTTACACACTCCTTTTGTTGTTGACATTTACAGGCTGTGTGCAAAAGGCCACACTCTTCAAATTCATGCCAACTAATATTTTTACATCCAGTAGGTGTCCTACTAGAGCAAATGAAGCTTCAAGAAGCTTTGCGCTGGGGTGAACCAATTGGATGAAAAGCTTCAGTGCTTCATGAAGCTTCATCTGCCCATCACTACTGGCAACCTCCAGGACTCGGTCACTGAGATTCATACTTCTCCAACACTTTTAGCAAATACAACTATGGTATTGTAACGGTGGCACGACAATGTAAAGGGGACCAAATGGAAAAAACAACCACACGAGCCTTCAATTGTTTTCAAAGCTTTGAATATATTTTCTCTTTTTTTGTGGTACAGAGGTTTCGTCATGCTCACCAGCAACACATCTAGAAAAAAAAATCCCCCGAGCCGCTCAACAAACCCCTCCTTAAATAGATGCTGGTCATACCATCAACAATAAAATGTAAAAAGGTCTTCCCACCCCGACACAGCCCAACTACAAAAACCTATACAGTGAAACATTGCAGTTATTTTGACACACCTCACAAATATCTAATTACAAAACACCCCCAGCTAAACAATATCCCAACTAACTAAATCAAATCAAACTGAAAATTCAACCCACTCCCCCCTCAGCTCTCGTCAGATGGTTTAACCCACTATCAGTGGGTGATTGGTAAACTCCTCTCAGGTGAACATCATTAGGCCATAATCATGTGTGCACTCCATGACTAAGGCCTTCAGGAAGTTGACTTCAAGGGAGAGCGAGAGAGAGAGAGAGAGAGAGAGAGAGAGAGAGAGAGGTTAACGGACTTCAAAACAAAAGCATAACAAAATCAAAACTTCCTATTAGACACTGTGAGTGCGTACATCATATAGTGAGGGCGATGCTCCCCAGCACCCTCACAGGTATCAATTAGAAAATTCAAAGTGACTTCTTTCTTATCTTATCGCACTCACAAGGTTTTGAGAAAACTTGACCTCTGACCTTGAGAGGTTGAGGTCACTCACTTTCACTTTTCAGTATCGACAATGGCTGGGCATATTTTTAAAATATAATGAATTGGAAATCATAGGGAAAAAGTGGTCAATCTAAATGCCAGTAAGCTGTACTTTCTCAATGCTAGAATACTTATGCTGATGTAAAGATAGACGTACTTTGGTCCCTTAATGCAGAGTGATGAATAATGAAAGATACAGACATAAGAAAGTTCACAGCACACACTGCGTAATTACAATGATGCAACAATGATGAAAACTAGGCAAAACTTTTATGAACAAAAACTAACAAAATTAATGCTTAAATTTTAACTTAAACTAATAAAGAACTGTTGTGAAAAAGAAGCTAAATACACGGTGCTTAAAATAGAACTGTATGGACAGCTGGTGTGTTCAGGGTTATTAAAAGTGGACTGAATGGAATCCACCGATGAAAGAGTGTCAACGATGATGTGATAGCTGGGCAGCCCGTCAGATTAATTTCCTGCTTGATAAAATGCTAATTAACTGTCAGACAGGCAGCAGACTTCTCTCTGTTAATCAGATCCACGATGGCAGAATAATGAAGAGTCTCTCACTGTAAGATTTTTTTAGACATCTTATTGTCCAAAGGAGGACCTGTTAGGACGAAGCACAAAGAATAAAGCAAAGTATTAAAGGAAATAAGCTCCAAATGCATAAAAGAATAAAAACACAACCTCAAGTGGAAAATGTTAGAAAATGAATTTGCTACCCACACATTTCCTAATTGTTCATCTAAGTGGGGGTTTCAGTTAAAGGTCCCCAAACATCTGTTTGCAGTTGAGTCTTGTGGCCCTGCTCCACTACTCATTAGACCCTTCATGGAGAAGAAGAGCAAAGACAAAGTGCAATTCAACTGAGCGTGTCACAACAGCAAAGCTCTCCAACAACAGAACAGCTGTCTTTACAAATGACTGCTCCATGCTGTGGACTGATATCTCAGTTATCATTATTTATTAATCAGGGATTGATTTATAGCACTCATACTGAAACAGACAAACTAGGCAGCTTCACAGATGAGATAAAATAAAAAGATCAGCCATGGGAAAATAATAGTGCAAACTTAAGTATTTAGGACCATAACTCTGTTTAGATTCTACTGTTGCATTCTACTTGCATGCCATACACTGTAGGGTTATATACTACGTAAGATTACATAAGACTGTTGCACTAGTTTTTGCATTATCTGAACTTTTAGACTTTGCCAAGCCACTGGCCACACAAATTCTTCAACATTTTAATAATTTAACATGCATAAATACCACAACACATACTGTATTATTCCAGTGCTTGAGGAAAATTTGTTACCTTGCTAGTTAGCTGGCTGTCATTAAAAATGACAATTGCAACATGTTATGATTATGGACGTGGAAAACGTATGTTTCTAATTAGACATTTAATAGCCTACTAACTTCTTCTATGGTGTAGATGAGCTTAATATGCATGCACACCAAAAACTACTACAGCACCTGTACAGCCTATGCTTAATAAAAATGTTATCTTGTAGGCAGGTTAGTTTGCTATTATTGACACTGCAGTCTGGACTGCATAAGGTGAATAAACTATCTACCCTGCTTTGTGGATACATGGTTAAGAAAACAAATGAACGTATGGATGGATAGATGGAAGGCATTGCGATCAGATGATGTATTCTCCTACTGGCTGAAAATTAGTTGGCAACAAAACCAAGAAGGTGACCACTGAAGTTGAGAAGTACAGCATTCTATATCCAACTCGCATACCATGCACATATACCTGTCATATGTACAGATTCATTTAGGCACTCAAAATAGAGAGTCTAAACGTGGAGCCGATGCTTTTACTCGTGTATTTGTGTTCATATTTGTAGCATTTCTGTTTTGGGTTAGTTTCTGTTCATGCTTGTGCCTTCCACTCTTGAATTCGCCTTGTCTTTAGAGCCTACTGTAGTCTTGAATGCTATTCACACATTTAATGGCAGTCCCTTAAAGTAGACATAGCACAGTGCTTTATCCAGTGAGTCATCCAGGCAGCATGCTGATGTGGTTTCAGCTCTGTCAAACAGCAGGTGGTGAAGGCAGCCTTCTCTGACTTGAGCTGGAAACACAGACGCTGATCAATAACTTGCTGTCGGGAGCTGAATGTATGAGCTTCCATCTGTGCCAAAAAAGGCCAACTGTACGTCTATCAGGCTATATTGTCCTTATCTCTTCAGCCTGACAAACAGCTTTTTCCTAAGTGTTTGTGTTGTCACCGTCATTTAGAGTGTCTGTTAATGTAACGTATACGCCATCGGAGATCCTGGTTTCTAAACAGATGGCAGTTCAAACTTTTGTCTTGGCATTTTATTCTTGTAACTATGCTTCACGTTGTCAGACTTCAGCATGGATTTAAGGGGGTTACTGGAGTTTGACCATTCAGCGTTCAGACAGAGTGCATTACTCAGTGCAAAATACCTGTATTGAACAGTAAATAAGGAGCTATTAGGCCAGAAATTCTACTTGAAGTTTTGTCAGTCCATTACTGTGAGTGACTAAAGGTGCTTAGTAAGTTCAGTTTAACCTCTTGTTGTCTACCAGGGCGCCAGTGAAGGTTAGGGTTAGGTTTGCATCTACACATGTATATGGAATTTTCACTTCTTTTTTTTCACTTTTATGTATATCAAACCTAAACGGAAGTCTTAAATTTTAAGGAAAACACATTTAAGGACTATAATTGAGACGTAACATAACACGTAACTCTTGGTTACTTAACCCAGGTTTGTTTAACATGCAGCTAAAATGCAGTCCTAAATCTTCATGTTTTGCCTGGTTTGCTGGCGATCTTCACGATCGCCACTTTCTTTACAGACAACATTTACTTTACAGACAATAAGATAATGTTTCAATGGATAAAAATCTGCATTCCTAGGGAGGCAGTGACTTTTTCTATTCTTTTACAAGCCTATGAGAAATTATGCAACTCCATCCATGGGTGGGCTTTGTGACTTTTTAACTTAAATAAAATAAAATTTTATCTTTATTTTAACTGAAAGGAATGTGTTCTAAAACCAATTAATCATTTGCACATTTTTATGAGACTGGATTGATGTTCTCCATTCTAAATGCATCCCCTGTACACTGAACTGGACAACTGAAGGTGCTGTTGTGTTGCCATTCTGCTTTTCATGCTTTGCATCTGGTTGTGCTCTGTATATTGTAAGTATTAATCCAATCAAATACCTAAAGCCAACATTTAAATAACTCTGCAAACAAGTATTATATGCATATTCTGATAGACAGTGCTGTGAAGGAGACTAAATGTTCATAAACACTGTTTACCCACCTCTCAACTCTAAAGTAGTCTTTGCCCAACCGACTCTGAGTGTTTATACACACTTCACTTTGTCACACTGCACACCTGTTGGTGAGCTCTTGTGCTTGTTTTGTTTCCTGCTAGAACATTGTATTTTCATGTCATCAGTGTGCTCTTAGTAGAAAGCAGCATCTATCCACCAACCATGTGTGCAGGCAGTAAAACAAACACAACCAGCTGAGAAACTCGAGAGGCAAACACAGCAAACAATATCACAAAGAAACAGAGAGCATCTGTTTTATAAAATCACAGAAAATGTTTGAGGAAGAAAAAGAAGTAGCTCTGGATCTGGTTGAGAGACGCGCAGTCTCGTAGAGGATGAAAAATTGAACACATTGAATACAGGCAGTAACACTGTGTGGTAAAGCAGCTACAGAGTGTTTTTCATTTCTGTCCTGATCAGTTAAAAACCATCAAATTCGAGTGGATTACTTTCTGAAAACATCTATTAATAACTCCACATAATATACATATGATGTTATGGTCCAAGATTTTATAGTGAGACAATATTTGATGAAAGTTTTTGCCACCGAAAAACTTCCTCATCACAGCTGTGAAAAAATAGTGTAGGTGAGAAGAGGTGACCTTTGATGACATCTTGTTTTCTTGTTTTTTGTTTTGTTTTTTGTAGAAGGATGTAAACATGTTTATTTCTGTTGTGTTTGTTAACACAATGCCACACTGCCCCTCCCAAAGTCGGGCCATCCAATGCTCAAAACAACAAAACAACCCAAGAGCTGCATCTAAGACTCTACAGGCTGCATGCTAAATGTTAAAAGTTCATGACAGTGCAAACTTCTGGAACAATGCCCTTTGAATAGATGAAACTAACATGGAGATGGACCATGCCATGTTTGGCCAAAATCAGACCAACTGTCATGGAGGCCTGTTGATTTGGGCTTTTTACCCCTCTACCAAACATCTTAGATGAGTTTAAACCTCAGTGACCTTGACTTTAAGAGCAGAGGTCAAGTTTTCTGAAAATCTTGTAAATGTGATAACTTGAGAACAATGGGAGGATTTTGAAATTGATACCTGTGGTCTACTAAAAGTCTGAAAGGGTGCCAGTTATTTCTTGTTTGCAGCCACAGGACCTGGGCACCATCCAGTCATTGAATCAACCATGAACTCCTCCATATACCAAAGACAGCATGACTCAATCTGTCCGATATATTGGATCATGTACTGGAACAGTGATCCGCTCCAGCAAATCTACAGCAGATTGGCAGAAAAATAAAAGAATCAAGGTGCTGCAATGGCTCAGTCAGTCCAATTCCCAGCCTGACTAAAATGTGCTGATGGGACCTTAAGAGCACTGTGCATAAGCCCAAAAGCCCACAAACCTAAAGCCCCTTTTCCATTAGTACCTACTCAGATTGACTTGCCACGACTTGACTCGGATTGACTGGTTTTCCATTACAATCCGTGTGTGCGTGCTTGTTGTTATAGCAACAGGACATAATCAAATGACATAATTAATATGCGACACAAACGCTACAACAAAGGTGGACGTCGAGGCAAGAATATACCCGCTGCTCGGTTGCCAGGTTTCAAAAATGGTGGTTTTAATTTTTGTGAATGAGACACACTCATCACTCATCCAGTGATGCTACTGACCAGCCAATCAGTGGCATGAAGCATGATGACGTCACATTTTAGTAACACTTTAGTGATGACCTAATGGAAAACCTAACTGAAAACTGTGGCGAACTGTGCCGAATTGATCTGAGTAGGTACTAATGGAAAAGGGGTTTAAATGTACTGAATCAGCAATATAAAGAAGCATGGGTCAAAATTCATCCACACGGATGTGAGAAACTCAGCATTTTACTTCCAGTCATTGAGGCTTCAGATTTTTCTACATAGACCTGAATCCTGATGTGTACAGTAAGAACTGTCTTTACATGTGTGTCTGGCTAAACTAAATGGCTAAACTATACTAAATAATAGCTTCCTTTTACAGTGAGCATCCTGAGGAACCAGTGTCCACTTGATTTAAAGAATTCCTGGGCATTTAAAAAAGAATGAAACTTCACCAATAAGTCACAAATTAACCACTTATCCAAATACCTTTGCTGCAAAAACAGCTCTGACCTATCAGGGAGGATCTGGGAGTCCTGTGGGTTACAGTAGACACTTTGGGTTTCTGGGTTGAACACCTTGGGGTCTTTGTCAGGTTGCTCGAGCTGTTCCTGAGCATGTTTCAGAGGTATGACAGTATGTATTGTAGTGCTTGAGGAGCTTGCTACCATGTTTGCTCTGCAGTCGTGTTTAGGTTGGTACCTGTCAACGTAATATCCACAAGAATGGCAGTTTCCTAGCCAAGTCTTGCGCTGTTATTGTCTTTATTGTTATGGTGAATATTTGAGACATTTATAAAGATTATTGTGTTCAACAGGAACCAGTGGGCTTAAAGTTTTGGGTTTTGTCTGTAACTTATTGATATTAACGTATGCTAAATTGTTTGAGTTTTCCTGCATTGACAGCTCTTTTTTCCTTTGTTTCTGCCAAGTTACTTGTTTAACAGAACAAAGACCCCAGAAAGTCTGTCTGGGATTGTTTAGCTCAGTTGTGAACTGCATTGAGTCTCTAAGTACCAACAGTTTGCTGGAGAGGAAATTAGGGGATTTAGGGTCACTGCTGAGCACTTTAACCAAATGAGCTTTACTGTGTGAGAGCTTTAGTGTGTGAACAGGCCTCATAATGAGCTGCTGAGAGCTTCAGTCCTGAAAATCACTGAACAAACAGTCATCATGGAGGGGAGTCCGGCTGTTAAACTCAGCACTGATCCAGATCACATCAGATAATGTGAAAAACCAGCGGTCCCTCTCCGTTAGTTTGGATATCGTCAATGCCCCCTGCTGACCATAAATCACAATGCTGCTGTTGTTGATGCTGGCTCTTGATGATCAACTCTGACTGCAACTGACATCTAAAAATTTTCTGGCCTCAAGACATTCAAAAAGATTTTGAGCTTGTTAAGTGATGTTTATAATCCTGAACTTTGCTCAGTTGTTAATCAACCTTTGCAGCCGTCTGTGAAAAGAACCATTAAAAAAGATGTGCAGTAAAGCATACAGTGTGAATAACAGCTGTCAGGTGAATGTTGCTGTTAAGATGAAAAAGTAAAGATTCTTAAAATTAGCACTCACAGTTCCCTCTGTGTCTCCAGTTAAAAGTGCATTTTTTACCTATTCTTTAGACTGGAATTTGGCTTTAAACAATTACGATCTGTGCAGAAGGTAAACAATGGAAGACAGTATTGGTATAAAAAAAAGGATTCAGCATTAAAATATTTGAGGTTTTCGATATTTGTCAGCAGCTCATAGACTGTGGACTGCTTTTGTTAAAAACTGTACAAGATTCTGAAAGAGTCCGATTAAGCAGTTCAGCAGGATTTTTTTGTAATACAGCCAGGACTGCAGAGGTGGCAACAAGATGGTCTCTCATAGTGAATGGTAGCTAGCAGAGACTGGAGGTTGGCAAAGTGAGTTGAGCAGGTGGCTGTGGAATAGGGAGCTGGTCTGGGAAGCTTGGAAGCTGATGGTTCACTGGCAGGTAGCTAAGTGAGGCTGGCAGTAGTGGGTAATAGATTAGAACACACAAGCTACTATGAGGTCAAACAACACAAGGAAAAATGTGCTAACCTAGATTCTGGTATTGTATTAGTACCACACCAAGCAGTCTGGTGGAAAATCTACTGGAGACCTGAGGTTTATTTACTATGTATACTTGATTGGTGTTCTCTAAAAAGAGCCGGAAATCCCATCACTACTACAAACATACTGTTACTCTGTGTATGTAGAATAAAGAAACATTTGTTTACTCAATTTCAGTGACTGTATAGGAAAACACCATACTCCTAACGTTTTGTGCTAACAGGAAATGATGCAATACAATGAAGTACTTCAGAAATATTTCCTTTGCTTTATTTCCTTTTGGCAGTGCAGTGTAGATGATGTATTTCAACAACACACTCAAAAATCAGTTGACCAAAGGGAACATGTCAGAGAGAGGTGTGGATTTGTGATGCAGCTTACATTTTAAAGGAGCTTCTAAAGAAGCAAATCGTTTAATTTACAGATCCTTTTAGGATATTAATGTAAGTAAACAACTTTTATAATTTACTCAGTTGAGTCAAAGCGACAATGTTCTGGATTTGAACCTGCTCGTCTTTCTGTGTTCAGTTTGTGTTTTGTTTGTCTGGTTTTTGGGAGGGATCGGAATTGATTGATGAACCTGGCTATGGTTGGTAATCATGTCTGTTTCTCTCTGTTAGCCCAGTCCAAACTGGTAATTGTGTAATCTGGGGTGGGATGGATGGGTTAACAAAGCATCAAACTGTCACTTTATCATAGAAAGCTGCTGTTTATTTCCCATTTTGAATGGTAAATGGCCTGCATTTGTATAGCGCTTTTCTAGTCCCTAAGGACCTCAAAGCGCTTCACACTACATTCAGTCATTCACCCATTCACGCACACATTCACACACTGGCGATGGCAAGCTACATTGTAGCCACAGCTGCCCTGGGGCGCACTGACAGAGGCGAGGCTGCCGGACACTGGCGCCACCGGGCCCTCTGACCACCACCAGTAGGTGGCAAACGTGGGGTTAGTATCTTGCCCAAGGATATTTGACACACAGCCAGGAGGCAGCCTGGGATCGAACCACCGACCTTCTGATTAGTGGCTGACCTGCTCTGCCACCTGAGCTACAGCCACCCATTTTGAACCAAAATTAATGCTTCTTTTGATCATAGCAGCATCAGAATAAACATTTATAGCCCACTCTATCTTTTCTTTAACCCTAAATAAATCTTTAAACGAAAGAAGCTCAGTGAAATTATTACCTTACTATTACCTCTTCCAGACACTAAACCAAGGCACAATGTACATTTCAATTCCTTTAATTTTAAATATGTTTATATTGTCTATCCTGTAAAATAGTCAGATGTCTATTCATATTAATGTACAGAATTCACCTGCTTGCTGCTACTACTGCACATTCACCCAATGTATATACTACATATATATATATATATATATATATATGTAGTATATACATATATATATGTATATACTACATATATATATATGTATATACTACATATATATATACATATATATATATGTAGTATATACATATATATATGTAGTATATACATATATATATGTATATACTACATATATATATATATATATATATATATGTAGTATATACATATATATATATATATATATATACATATATATATATATATATATATAAATAATGTTTTTCCTCTACACCCCCCCCCCCCCCTCCCAATTTTTTTGCACATGTCGAGGAGCGTGTCAGGCTACATTTCACTGTGTTTTATACTTGTATAACTATGCATGTGACAAATAAAGAGCCTTGACCTTGACCTTGACCTGCTCTATATTAGGCTCCGGTTGGTTAAATTGGACTGTGACTTACCTGTCTGCCCATTAGGTGATTTGTTATGTATGAAATTCATAAAATGTTATAATTAGTTGTTATGGCACCAAGTAAAAGCAAGCAGAAATGAGTAAAGTAAATAAAATGTTTTTAACTCCAACTAATGTAAAGCAGGTGGTTTCAGCTTTGTGGCCCTTTCCTGCTTTCGATTTTGCCTCATTTTTTTTTAGTCACTACTGGCCTTTTTAACAACTTTTGTTAAATTGTAAGTCAGCAACCTTTCACTGAGTGGTCATTAAGGATTTTTCTATTTAAAAATGTGAATGAAGGGAAAGGGAAACCTCACACGCAGACTCATAGACAAGGTAAAGTACATTCAGCCTGTTCTTTGCCAGTGAAGGACAATTCTTCTTGATTTTTCTGCTTTCATGATAATTTCTTTGTACAGCAGTCTCTGTCCTCACACTCAGCCAACAGAAACATCTTTGTACCGTGACTCTCTTTTTCCAAATGGAAGCCATTTTGAAGACGCTGTGACATTAATGTGCAGGTCCTTGCAACATGTCCCAGCACTGTAACATTTATGGGACACCTCTCTGGGGACATCTCAGGCCCTCCAAGGTTTGGAGGCCTATCTCCCCCTACCACCACTTCCCCTGCCAGTGGCGGACTCCCTCAGATATCGGTGCGTTGGTGGTTCTTTGTGTCTGGGGATGGGCGTCCAGGTACACACACCGGCTCACTCCTTGGCGGCCGCTTATCGGGGCCTGGAGCCTGGGGCTCGCTCGGACCACTTCGGAGGTGGGGTGCCCCCGGCCTCTCGGCCTGGGGCTCGGTCACTCAGGCACAGCTGGCTGCCGGCGGAGCTCACGGGCACGTCACTGCAACTCCCCCTGGCTTCTGCTCCGTGGCTGCTGAGTGAGCCCTCATCTGGGACTCTCCTCAGCTCTTTCTGGGACAGTGGCGCAGCTGCTCCTCTGTTAGTCTTCCTTGGTCTCTTGTGTTCTGGGGGCCTCTGGATGTCTGGAGTCTTGATCTCCTCCATACCTGCTTCATGCCCTGGAGGACGGGGGCTATGGCCCCCCCACACCCTCTAGCAGATCATTACATGAAGGAACCTTTTTAAAAAAAACAAGCGCGTCCATGCTCACAGGTGTACACACGGGTGATCACACCCACAAACTACACCCTTTTTGGCTCCTACCTCAAAGCACACTGTGTTCGGTTGATCTTATGTGCTGCACAATAATGTTTAACATTTAGTATTTACTGTCATATTCCCATATATCATTGTGATGTTGTTTATTCTATTACTCTTGTTCTCTTCTGCTTGTTTTCTTTTTTCTTTCTCAGCAGGTGATCCAGGTGATCGATAGATGCATTTTTTTCTTCTCTGCTCATTCTGTTGGTTTTTGTTTTTTGCCCTTCTCCCCCGTCCCTCTTCTCAGCTGTTTCTCTTTCCCTCTTTCTTTCTCCCCTTCTTTCCCCCAGTCAAGTCTGTCCCGTATTCAGTAAGTGAAAATAAAATAAACAATAAAAGGTGAATCAAATGGACCATTACGGCAAGGCTGGGATGGTCAATTTGGTAAAGTAAATCCGTTGGGCATCTTTCTTTGCCTTTAGACAACAATTCTGATGGCAAAAGAGCCAAACGGGACAGGCAAAAAAAAAAAAAAAAAAGATGCTAATCAATGAATAATGATCTAAGTTTAATGATTTAATAGTGACTACGCTTAAAGGACCCTCTAGTCATGTTTATGAAGTGTGATCAAAAAGCTGTGGAATTTGGCCCATGAAAAATTACATAATCTGTAAATGCAGTCCTGCTCATAGCCAGGCAACTTTATTTTTAAAGAAATGTGAAAAGAAATGGTATTAACTGGATAAATGGTATAAAGGTGTAAAAGCCAACAACTATAGAAACTATTTGTAGGCTTCTATACTTTTATTAAATAACAACCTTTTTCCATGTTCCACTGACCTGCTGTGAACTGAATAAAGGACCCTTTTTACTTAATTAGCACATGTTCCTTCAAAGTGTACCAATTACACGCTGTTGACCTTTATCCTCCAATTAATTAAGGATTATTTTCAGAGAACTCAATTGTTAATTTAAAGTTACATGTCACTTCTTTTGCAAGACATTGTTAGAATATTAGAATTATAGTGTCAAAAACATAATACAGGCTGTTTTTATGGCCTCCAGCTATGTTTTATTGTGGCTCACTGACAAAGATAAGGATGTGGTGTGACACAGGAACATAAAGTCTGTACAGGGACTGCAGAAAAGTTTTAAGCTCTTTAATGAAAGGGATTTATAAGCACTGGACTAAGGAACAAATTAAAAGCGTGTCCCTGTTTGTATCCCTTATGCTGTCAATGAATGTACTCCATCATCCGAGAAGCCAAAGCTCTATTCCAGTCTTAAAAAACATTAAATCTTAAATACTGTTTGATGCTTTTGTTGGTTTTAAGCTCTAGTTTTTGTTACAGTGAGCTCCTCTTGTTTGCATTGAGCTGAAGAATTGTACCCTCGCAAGAGAAATGCATCAATTGCCATGTTTGGTTCGATGCTCCAGTCCAGCAGATGCCACCAATGCGGCAGAATCATCAATTGTTAGATGGTTTGTAGGATCTTTATGCACTGCTACATATTTGCATAGCTGAAAAAATAAGACCGTAACAGAAGCAGTAGAAGCAAACCAGGAAAACAATTCCTCTTATTTGTAAATATTATGAATTCTTTCAAATTAATTGAGATGATTCTTCTATTTGGCAGAGAAAAAGTCTACTGGACAGAATTTGTGTAAGTAATCAAGTCCAGAGAATATTAGCTGAAGTATAGAAATGCCAGGAATTAGTTTACTGAGTAGTGACAAGCATATTTCTTCCACTAACACACAGTACATTTCAACTTATCCAGTTCTTCTTGTGTGTAAATAAAATGCAATTAGGATTTTCTTTTTCCGTATGGGTTGCAGGGGTCTAAGCCTTAGCCTTCAGTGCCTGGAGCTAAATGCTTTGTCACTGTGCAAGGAAATCCAAACCTGCTGCACAGAATGAGGCTTATTTTGACTTAACAAAGGCATGAATACCACAAACATGATCAACAGGTCCTTTTTAGTGCCTCCTGTTAGCTGAGGTGAAGCTTTGTAGCCCCCCCGTGCTCCAACATGCGTCAGTGGTGCTCCTATGCACAGCTTACAGACAGCTTTGCAGAACACCATCTACATGTTGTAGCTGTGTACCCTCACCATGGGGTCAGTGTCACAAGGAACCAGTCTATGGGCTACTCTCGCTGTGCTGTTGATGGTCATTCATCCCGCCATGTTAAAGAAAGAAGATGTACAAACAAACAGCAGAAATGAAACCAAGTGTGAAACGTGTCTACTGCAGCCACCATCTGTGCTCCTGCTCTATTTTCTGATCTTTGATGTTTTTCCATGCTTCTTTCTCTTCTGGTAAATGCTGCTGTGATTTCCTCCCTTTTCTGGCTCACTTTTCAGCCAATCAGCATTTGGTCTACATATTTTCATGTATTTTTATTTTTATTGGAACTTAGATTTTTTTTCCAGTTTAAATAAAACTTTTTAGATCAAATATCTCTTTTACAAGAGTCTCCAGGTGAAGAAAGACTGTCTTGATCTGAGCGAGTGTCTGATGTGTGGTATGTTTTTCCACTTTCCATGGTGTTCAGGTTCTGCCAATGGGGGCGGAGTTTCATGTCTTACCCGGTACCTCCACCTGTGATTCATCACCTGTAATCAGCAGGCCGGCATTTAAGACCAGCTCAGCCTTCGGTTTATCGCCATTTTGTCTGCTATCTCCGTGGAGGTAAACTCAGTTGTCATGTTTCTTGGGTATCATTTGCCTTCGTCGCTTGTTTCGCTGTGTGACCAGTTTTCTCCTTTGGTTTTGGATCAGTATTCAACTCACCTGCATTAAAGAGACTCACCTCGTCTCGTCAATGCTAGTCAACTGCCACCACGCTACTGCTCCTTCACCTGCCTGCCCTCTTGCTCGGTGCTCAGCTTAGATCTCTGGAACAGAAGGTTGGACTCCCAAACTCACTTGCCTCGTGGTTCAGTTGGATTCACGCTCAGTCCCCCTCCCTGATGTCAACTTACACTCTGACCTGCAAGTAAACTTCCTCCACAATCACAAATTACCTTTGGAAGCCATTTTCCATCCAGCACTAACCTCCCTCTCTCTCTCTGTTTCAGTTATTCATGCCCTGAGTCTCCTGCTTCAGTTCTTCATGTCCTTACACGTTCCTGAATTAAATAAAGTTGCATTTTGTTACTAATCCAATCAGTCCCTTGAGTCTGCTTCTGGGTCCACCACACATACCGGCCTCTCAGCCTCTGACAAGACAGCAGGATGAGCAATAGATAGTTTGGTCCCGCCTTCACTGTTGTGATTGGTGTGGGGGTAGGATGAGCAATAGATTTACATTAATAGCATATCACATAAGTCTGGTCAAGTCAGGTGGTGAAAAATTCTTACATTCGGTTTTTATTTGCATTTTTTCCAGTGTCACAATGTTTGTGGGATTGGGTTTGTAGATAGAGTTTAGACTAAAAGCTACATTCACACTACTTTACGGTTTGCATAAAAAGTGTTTTGAGTGGTATGTACTACTATATATATGCCAGATAAGGTCCTGCCCTCTATTTACCTTCTGCCCAGTGAACTGTAATATTGGAGCTTCAATTTGCCTAATTCAGAAAAACAGCTGTTTTCACCCTTTACAGTGAAGGTTAGTCGGCTCACGGTCTACGGTCAGAGAATGTCAAACTGTAACAGGCCCCGAGTCTCACCACCACTGGGACAAAAGCATCATCACCACTGTCATCATCATTATTTCTAATCGCAGAATATTTGTGTTTCCACTCTCTCTGGGTTTCTATCAGCAGCAGCAGCAGCAGCAATGACTCAGGTTTTTGTCTTTGTCAGCAGCAAGGTTATTCTTTAAATTTAGCAGGTCACGTCCAGTCTCATCTATTCACAAAGTTTTTCAGAACCCGCAGGTCACCCAGCGTGCACATCATCATTTCCTGTCAGTGACACCACACTCGTGTCACGGACACATCAGAATCACGATTCTCTCACGATTCTCTTTTCCAGTATAAATATTTATTGCACTTATTAGCTGCACATCAACTTCGTAACAGTTGAGACTGAACATAAAAACAATAAATAAACATAAAAACAACAAATGTCTCAGGTTTTGTTGTTGCCGCAAAATGTTGTACTGCTTGAAATTCCGTCTCCACTGTTGCTCGACACTGCGTGTATAGAGCAGGTAGTGCAACAATAGAAAAACAGTTGCGGGACGGCACTGTGTAGCGTTTGTCTAGGGTGTTGATCATTTTCCTAAATCCCTCGTTTTGCACAGTGTTGATGGGAGCCATATCTTTGGTCAGGTGATAAGTGATAGCCTCCGTAATTTCTTTGTGCCTGCGGGAGTTCGACGTGTATAGGGAAGCGCTGTATAAGGTTCCCGTTATTGATGTTTGGGTGGTTGACCGGGACGGATTTTCTCCTGTCACTTTCTCGTCATCCCTGACGTGCTCTCCGTTGTTTTTTCCCTGCTAATTTTAGCATCACACGGCACAGCTTCTGTATCACGTGGTATAAGGCTCCGCCCTTGTCATTTGTTGAGCAGGAAGAGTGAGCGCTTGTTTTCATGCAGATTACGTCCCGGATCAAAATGCGGTACAATCGTCGCCGTCTTTTTTTTTTTTTTTTTTTTTAAATCGTTGTCATTTGGAAATGAGATCACACATAAGTATGAATCGAGATCGCGATTTTCTAACGATTAATCGTGCAGCCCTACCCTATGTTGTCCCAGAAGTTTCCTATCATGTCCAAAATGTTTGTTTTTCTCAATTTCCAAATTCCCTCATGTGTGGAGTTGATTTTAGGTCACTGTGGTTGAAGGTCCATGGCAGGGTTCAATCTTCAAGCCCTTCTTCAAAGATTTGAGGTGTGTTTGGGCTCATTATCCTGCTGCAGCATGATCCTTCCCCACAAAGATGCAAACTGCAGAGTAAAGCATTTCTATGAAGAATGGAGGGCTGCTCTCCCTTTCTCAGTGGAAAAGTCGATTTGGACACCCCCTGATTTGAATAATATTTCACTGTGGGTTTGATCATCACAGTCATGTTCGAAAGGTTATTAACGGAATTGAATCTACTGAAATGTTTTCCTGGACAGAAAGTTTTTGGTGAGGTTTTGGCAAGAAAACTTCTCAATTAGGTTATAGAAAGATCGTGGCTTTCATTAAAGTGTGATTCTCACTTTTGTTGAAGCTGTATTTTCTTGGTTGCCGGCTGACATGACCCCTCAGAGGATAACACTCTGAAAAATATATATTTTAATTTGAGGTGTATTTTGTGCCTGCAGAGTTATGTTGTCTATAACAAAAGACCAGTGGACTGCTTTAATGGCACTATTACACATTTTTCTGGTTTGTTACATGTTATCATTCTCAGACTTCTGCTACTCTTCTAACATGGATTAATCATTAACCTCAACTTTTAACCCCATTTTTTGGTAACATGTAGGGATGTTGCAACTCACAAGAAAAATTTGACCACATCTTCAGTTCTTGAAATGACAAAACACGTGACCACTGTAGACACTAGTAGTAGTAGTAGTAAATTCTATATCTATGGCAAAGTTGCTTTATTCGAATCTCTGTGTATGAAGCTTGGTTGTCATTTAATGGTGTTCTCAATTGTAAACGTGTCATAATCTAAAGTCTTTTAGACTGGTTTTACTTGACTAAATATACGATTATCATAAATCTGAAATCGATTCAGTTGACTAAAATATAAAGTGTAAAGGTTTGTTATGTTTTTATCACACGGTTCACAAATTGTTTTATTTTCCTTGAAGCTTGTCCTACCTTTCTACAAAATGTCATTATTTCTGATTGGATCTCATCTCTCAGGAACATTTTTATTTCATTTGTTTGTTAATGAAAATGTAAATCATCGCAGTTTTTGTCCTCGTGCATTACTTTTTATTTACTTATTGTCATGTTTTTGTCAGAAAGAAAAGGTCATTGACTAAAATGATTTCTCAATGAAATAAACACTGTGTATTTCTGCTTTCTTCTCGTTATCTTCTTCCTCCTTCTTCATTTTCCCTCTCCTCCTCCTCTAAATCGGCTTTCTTCTTTTTCTTCCGCCATCTTTCTTCCCATGACTTCTTGAGCTTATTCCCCCGTCATCATCGTCATCTTCTTCATCTTCCTCTCATTTTTTGTACTTCTTTTTGAAATTCCATAAACTTTATTTTTGACCTTCCTCTTGCCTGGCAACTCCATCTTCAGCATCATTCTCTCAGTATACCCAGTATCCCTCCTGCGCACATGTCCAAACTAAGTGTCACCTCTCTTCTCTGTCTTATATACTCATTCTTAATCCTGTCCATCCTTGTCACTCCCACTGAAAATCTAAACTCAGTTGCCTCTGGCACCATCTCTTGTCTAGTCGAACCATGATTTGATGCCCTTCTTTGCACAGAATAACAATCTGACTTCTGACTCTTTCACTTAGATCTGATAACATGTTTCTTGTCAGAATGCTGTTTGATATGCGTTTTCTGTAAAAACTTGAGGCACGGCCATATTTCTAAGGGGTAAACGGCAGCTGTGGATTGATTTTGTTGAATACGTCGACTGATTCCATCCCAGCATCTTAATGTTGATCAGTGGAAGGATAAAACTCAAAGAAATCTGATCTTTTCAAACAAAGGAGTCAACGTGGTCAGTGCCACTAATCTGCTTCAGATTGATCGCTGACACAGAAATAGACCAGAATCTGAAATACTTTTTTCCTTTTAACATTCAGAGCATCACACAAATCACATCAACCCCTTTCTCTGATATTTTCACCTGTTTGGCAAGCCCAGATAGAAATCTTATAAGAACTATGAGACAAACCATGTGATTAAAATGCAGTCTATCTCTAACCCAATATCAATAGCAAGAGGAAATTTGAAGTAAGGAAAAGGTAAGGAGATACTGGCATAGAAAAATCTAATTTACTGACAAACACAACATACTGAGCATCACCAAGTGTATGAATACAGATGAACCTTTCAACCATATGAGTGCATTAATGTGCTGCTATAACAGCCTCCGGTCCTCCGCCTTCTGTCTTTCCTGGAGATTCTAAATATGCTGCTGGGATTTTCTCTCTTTCAGACACAGCGTTAGTTCAGCTCTGACACTGCCTGATAAGGTCAGCAGAGCTTGCAGTAGGCATTCCAGTTCATCTCAAAGGTGTTAGACGGAGTTAATGTCAAAAATCTTTGCAATTCTTGCTCATCAAAGTGGAAAAAAATAGTTCTTTCTTTTAATGCTGGTTGCTTGTAAGCACTGCAGCACTTTATCTATGTGTTGGAAGCAACAAATTGTCCAAACTACTCTTGTGCAAGTGCAGCACTGACTTCATTGGCTATAAGGGATATAAAACAGGAATAAAACATGACAAATTGAGTGTAGACAGTGATGTTAAATATTTTGACTACAACACACATAAGAAAAGTATGTCTGAGTTGCTGCATGTGTTTCTCTGTCTGTTGCTGCCATCTGGTGGCCACACGAAGAAATGTAGAATCAGCACACCGTGCACTAATGCCGAGTAAAAAACATAAAAAATGTCAAGTTAACTGCTCAGCTTACATTTTTATATGTATTTTCATATAGATATACAGTAGCTACTGATGAGGTACAGTATGCATTCAGTTACACTGTGCATATTACACGGTACACATTTTCACACACAATAAATATGTAAATATAAAACAAAGTGCACACTGGGGAAAAATACATTTATTTTTTATGTTTTTTTATTTTTAAGGCAAAAACCATAAGCTAATTAATTTCAGGTGTAAAACGGCAATTCCCTGAATGACTGTGGTATGAAAAAAATATTTTAATTTTTTAAATCTTAGACAGGGCTTCGGTTCACCTGGCTTTTTCAATACTCACAGCAAGAGCCATATGCTTCAGGTGACCATATAGGGGATATCCCTTCTTACTGACATCAGAGAGGGCAAGGAGTTGATAAAATGTCCGAAACCGGGTGTTTAAAGCAGTTTGGAGTCTGAGAGGTTTTTAATGATAGAAAATATGGAAAAGCACAATTAGTTTAACTGGAGCGTCAAGCCTGCACTCTATGATCCCAAACAGAGGGATTAAAGACTGTGTGGGTGGGGCTTCTGCGCTCACAAACAGAGACGTCCATGCAAATGATAACCCTGTTTACTTATGCCATTAATGAATGTTAATGTTAATAGCATATAAACATATGGGAGTGAAAAGAGGGAAGTGGAGGTTAAGTGCTCAGTGCATCATGGGAATCAGCAGCATAGTTAATGGAGGATTCAGCACCTTCTGATACTGTAAGTGGATTCAAAAGGGAAGTTTAAAGCCGAATCTTAAACTACAGAGCATCTGTGTCCTGAAGGCTGATAGCTGAAGGCACTGCCTCCCATTCTACTTTCAGAAACTCTAGGAAACTCTGTCAGAGGTAAGTCTAAGAGTGAAGTGCTCTAAAGGGATAACATTATACTTCGAGGTCTTTGAGATATTACAGGGCTGTGTACTTATACTAGTACAATTCTGGATTAACTATGAGCTAATTGAACAAAGTCTACTATGGGAGGGATAGGGTCTCCATTTCTACTCCCTATCAGCACTCTCACTGCAGTGCGTTGGATTAATTGAAGGCTTCAAAGGGAGCTTTTAGAACAGCCTGATAATAATTAATTACAATAGACCAGCCCTGAAGTAACAAATGCATGAATCTGTTTTCCAGCATCACTCCGAGACAGAATAGTTGCTATTGCTCAAAAATTTTAAAAAAGAGAAAAGACTAGTGCCAAAGTGAAAATACATTGTTCACTTTGGCACTAGAAATTATCCAGACTAGAAAAACACAGAGTTAAGAGCAAACGTATATTTCTCTAGTTACTTAAATAAAACAAAATAACTAACTAATCATTAACCTAAAATACAGAACTCAGTAAACACTGGTCACAGTCTAATGGAGGTTAAATACTGGATTACCTGTAATATTACCTGCACATTTAGGATTAACATTCTTCCATAGATGACATTTGTGGCCAGCATTAGCACTGCTAGCACTAAAAACCTGCCTGTCTCCCGGGTTAATGTCCATGTCCCTGTGCATTGCTTCAGCTCTGTGGTTAAATGCCAGTTTACTCTGTGATGAAGCTGCACTGTGTTATTCTTAATACCCACTGCCATTCTTTAATTCCCAGTACTGTTCATTCTCAACAATGCAGGGCATCAATAACAGCCAACACATGAAGCATTTTTAATCTTTTGATTTTATTACTGCAAATATAGACATCACATTTACTTATTTAAGAACGCATGGTATCCTCAACATATTTACATGACACTGGCTAAGCAGTGGCACCAGGCAGCAATAAAGTATAACAGTGTTCATGGAGTTTTAGTGGATTTAATTTATATTGAATATAGTTTTGTTTTTTGTTTGTTTTAGTTCCTCTGTTTCATAAAAATCAATGACAATAAATGTGTAAAGGTCAGACCTTTACACATTTATTTTTTAGCACCATAAACAATATCTGGACAGCAGCTGTTCTTTCTTTAACCACCTTCTGGCTTATCTGCTGGTTTCAGGGTGAATCGGTCTTTCCGAGGATTTGCTGGGATTTCTGCGCTTGTCTCATTCTCTCCTCGAAGAAACTCTGCAGGTGTTGATTCCTCTGCTCCAACCTGATGACCCACTGCTCCCTCAGTCTGAAGGCAGCATTCACAGCAATGACAGGAGAGAGAAAAACAAGGAGGAGGTAAAGAATTAGCCGGTGATTACGATGAAAATACCTATTTAAAAAAGAGATATGAGTGTGGGTTTCATCAGAAACCCTTTAAGGTGGTTTATAATACTATGACACAAGATTTAGCAATGTCACAGTTCAGGTGAACGATGCAATTATGTTGTTAAAACTAATCTTGTATGCTCAGCATTAATGCGTGACATTGAGGCTCTTACCGTGTCACTCCATACAATGAAGCACTGAGCTCAACTCAGCAGGGAGAAGGCAGCAACAAGTACCTCAGGGGAATCAATTGAGTCAGCAGTGGCAGGTGTGTGAGCTACACAATGAGCAACAGTGAGAGTATGGCTTTTAAGCTTAGACTTATTTTTGAGTAAAAATAGTATGTATGTTTAAAAGATAGCTGTGGCCACTGCTGCTGTGAATTGCTGTGACAGGTATGCGTTTTTTGTTGGGGGGGTTTGGGTTTTTTTGATAAAACATCTATTTGCTGTATCAGATTGTACAGATACGTCCCTTTCTATTGTAAAGTTGGATATTTGAAGATGGCAGTGTATTTAAAACAGCTGCAGTTCCTCACATGGCCACTTGAGGCTATCTCCAAAAGTGAGTGAGTCACCTTTCTGATTTTTTAGTAGACTGCCACTCTCGCCTGTCACAGGGCAAGACACACAGTTTACCTTTGACAGGTAACCAATCCACCACACGGTTAAAAGGAAGAGACATACAAACATTCCTACAATCCTTCACTTTATGGATGTGCTTCACCCTCTTGTCCAAATATGCTCCAAAACTAAAATGGTCATGGTCAAATTAATAAAGCTGCACCAACAGGCCTTCAGACAATGGGTAACATAGCACACAATAATATAGGATTTTAAGTGATATATAATATTCAATATGTAGCTCAATAATTCTTTTCTTTCTGACACACAACGTATGAACATTTCTCTAACATTTTATGTGTAGTTACAGGTCCTTAATAACATATTCTGACAATGCAATTTAATAATAATGTTTTATTGTCACAAAAATCGTGGATTACTTGTTTACACTATGCTCAGCTCCACTCAGATCATCTGGTTGCAGAGTGCCCTATGGTAAATGAACTATGTCAAATCAACAGACACTCTATTTAATTGTTAGTCATTATTAATCTCTGGCTCTCTTCCACTGCGTCTCGCCTCACCTCCAACCGGTCATGGCAGATGGCTGTACCTCCCTGAGCCTGGTTCTGCCGGAGGTTACTTCCTGTTAAAAGGTAGTTTTTCCTTGTCACTGTTGTAGCACTTGCACATAGGGAACTTTTTGATTGTTGTAGTTTTCTCTGTATCATTGTAGGATCTTTACCTGATACAAACAATCCAACACAATACTTTTTAAATTTTCATATACTGGCTGCTATAAATGCCAATGCAGATATACTGCCAAATACCTAATATTAGCCAAAATGTCACTCAGCCAAAATATCATAGTTCTAGTAGCTACATCCAACCACTGATACGGAATTGATCCCAGAACCACATTTAAGTGGCAATTGAAAGAACTGCTTTCAGTTTTTCCAGGTCAGGAGGCTGCTATGCGCACAAAGGCAATCAAACATTAAGCTGCTATGGTACACATTATGGGAATAACCAAGCTGGTAATGTGTCTATCCCAGGGGTGGGCAATCTCAGTCCACAAGGTCCGGTGTCCCTGCAGGTTTTAGATGTGTCCTGGAACCAACACAGCTGATTTAAATGGCTAAATTAGCTTCTCAACATGTCTTGAAGTTCTCCAGAGGCCTGGTAACAAACTAATCATGTGATTCAGGTGTGTTGACCCAAGGTGAGATCTAAAACCTGCAGGGACACCGGCCCTCGAGGACTGAGGTCTATCCAATAGTTATCAATACGTTTCACAATTTCTTTTTACTTTGTTGTGGTTCTAGATTAATGATCCCAATGATCATTAGAGCAGAAGCATCCCTGTCTGTAGGTTTCACAGCAATCCATTTAACCAGTGATGATATTTTAGTCTAGACAAGGTGATTCACTGACTGACTACGCGCTGATGAAACTTTACTTTTGCCTGAAATAAAGGAGGTATTGAAATTCTACCCCGGAAAGATTATTAATCCTGTACCTCTGCAGCAGGGCTGTTCTTTAGATCTATAGTTTACATAAAGCTATATATCACTGTGCAGTTAGGAACTACTTTACACTATATAAATGTTTCATAACCTGAGAGATTTTCACATTTTAATCAAAAATTTATTGCACATTTTTCTGAACTCACAAGTCACAGAAAGAGCTGCTCCCCAGCAGCAGCACTGCGGTCCATTTGTTGGTGTAAAGCACAGATTTAAAATGTGTGAAAGAAGAAAAAGTCATTTGTTTTTTTTAGGATGTGTTCTATGTTTGGAAGCCGAGATGAGCATCAGAGTCCAGTATTTGCCCTGACACCATAACTCCTAGGCTTAAAGTAATCGTGCAGACATCCAGCGAAACTTGATCTTCGGTCATTGCTGTCACAGATAATTGTGTTACAGAAAGAGAGGAAGTGTGTGTGTGAGTCTGTGTGAGTGTGCTTGAGTGAGCGAGAACTAGGCTATGTTAGCTGATGGATTAATATTGTTGTGTCTGTGCTCATCTGTCAGCACACGCCATCTTGCATTGGTTAATCTGCTGCGTTCTGGTTGTCTGTCCTCAAATACTCACGCTGATCTGCAGGATTCAAACATATAGCCAAACTGGCTCTGATCAACATTCTCAGGGTACTCCGTGATGACAGACAGAAGAGCTGGAAACATAACCGAGCCATTTTTTGAACTAATCAAGTTATGACGCAGTGAGACGGAACAAAGGGCAGTTATTGAGTTTATTTTTGATGCCCTTTTCTTCCCTCTGTGCCTCTCACGGACCCTGCTGCTCATCATCAAACACTGACTCAAAGCTCTTCACCAAGCTCATATAGATTTGATTACGTAACATCTCAGCATATGGAAGCACCCATCATGCTGTCAAACTTATGTTCAGTTGGAATATGGAAGCTATGCTAACAAGCTTTGACTGGCAACACAATATGTCACATTTCAACTGGTGAAGTGTTTGCATCTGTTGGAATTTAACTGGTATAATGAACTGTGTGTCAGCTGGTGGTAGTCCAGGGTGTTTAGAAATAAGCAAGTTTCATTAGAAAACTTTTTTGGTGTACGGTTTGGGTTAGAATGCCTTTTAGTCACAAGATAAAAAAAATACAGTTTCAAGTCCCTAACATGCAGTTTGATCATACAGTTCTTCTGCTATGTAATTTCCATCAACACCTATTGTTCAGAAGAACACTGCATTAAGTACTTGCACTCTCAGCACTAGTAGACATGGCACAGAGCTGTGGGAACATCATTTTTTGTGTGCAACACAACTGGCTATATATGTTAAATGGGCCCTGAAGCTAGCAGTGCTAGCCCCAGCACCTTTCTTTTCTTTTAGGTTTACAAAATCTGTCCCTGGTTTATTTCCATTTATGTTGTCTATTATGGATATTTGGACGGAAGCTGATGAGTTGCTGCTCGTTTTTGTACTCTGATATTAATGTTAGTTTAATAAACTATTATTTCTAGTGCAAGGATAGCATCCATTCATCATCCTTCATTGGGGCGCCATGATAAGCAGAGACAATCAGGTATTTGATGCCCAAACCACCACAACTGGCTCCTTTCCATGTGGACGAGAAGTGCTTTACTCTGATTCGCTCCTGAATGACCAAGCCCCTCATCCTATCTTTACTAAAGTGCGAGGTCACACTTCTGACGAAGTTCATTTTCATTGCCCGTATCCATAATTATGGATATCCAATTATGGATATCATATCCATAATCTCCTTCTTTCAGTCACTGCCTGAAGCTCATGGTCATGGGTGAGGTCAGGAAGGTAGATCGACCAGTAAATTGACAGCTTTAGTTTCACATCAGCTCAGTAGGAGTACCAGTCTCCCCTCACTCATGAACAAGACCCCAAGATAATTAAACTCAATGATTTCAATGATGCTGATTCTCAACCCAGCTGCTTAACACGTGGCTCCAAACTACCTTAGTTCACAATGGAGGTCACCACCCGATGAGGCCAAAAGCCAGGAACCAGGAGATGGCATCAAAGAGGTTACTTCCATATTTTATATTGTACATTATATTGTACATATATATATACATTGTCTCATTGCAGCATATTGTTGTGGGTTGCTGTATTAATAAAACTGAAACATATAGATATGCAGTATTGTCAGTGTTAGGCACTGAAATAAAATGACTGTTTGGGCTGGAGGAACAATGTTTGAGGAGCAAAGAATGCTTGGTTAAAAAAGTGCTTTTACAGCACACATTGTTTCTATTGGGCAGAAACCAAGCTGACTTCATCCATCTTGGTTTTCCTGGGATGCATGCAAATCAGGGATACTGCACTCCAAAAGGTCATCCTTCTGCTGCTATCCAACACATCAAAGACAGGCTTTAAAAAGCAAATATTTTCCAGCCTGAAATCATCTGGAATGTTAATCAGGGTTCGCACTATGAAATTACACACTTGGATCAGGAACTTTCCAGAACTTGTTATGTTTTTGTATTTGCTGACCGTGCCAAAGCGCTGTTCTTCATACGGTTCTCCTCCCCATTCGTCTGCTCGCTGTGCTGAACAATCCTCTGCTCCCAGAATGACTTCAGCTTCTGTTTGTCATGAATTCGAGCTGCATTCATCACCTGACAACAGCAATTACACAGCAGCAGACGCAACACTAGTCCACAAAAACTCAGGTGTGGGTTCAATAAAATCTGAAAGTCTGTTTACTTACTGCTGGCTCTTTTCACTTCTTTCCTCTTTTGTTTTCTTTCTTTGCCTCTTTGTCCTCTATCACTGCCCTCTGTTTCCAGTTCGCCTTTATTTCCTCTTTAACTCCTCCCCTTTGCTCCACATCTCTGTTTTATCGTCTCTCTCTGTCCTGCTCTCCATCCTCCGTCCAATGCTCTTCTTCTTTTAACTCATCTCCACCTTGTTGCTTCCTCTTTTCACAAATAAAATGATCTCTCTGCTTGTTGTTATTCATCTTTCTTGTTACTTCTGTCCCTTTACTCCAGTCTGTGAATTAAGTAAAGACTTTTTCATATAGCAGAATAAAGCCTTTCAGCCATCATCATGTCCACCAGCCAGGATTAACATTAAAAGGACTGACAGGTGAAGAAAGAAACATTAATCACTGCATTACAAAGGAAACTCTCAAAAGCTGATATATAGTGTCTGCTACTGAAATTATTACACAATATAATATACAGAGATAAGCAACATTTTAATGATGGAGTTCATTTTAACTCTTGTGTGCTGGACATAATGTGGTTCTTTGGATTTAATGAACAGAAGACAAATCCTTAACCTAAATCAGATGCAGAAGCTGTTTAATGGGATCTCTACAATACAGCAGGAGCATGAATATGAGATCCCACAGCCGCCCAAAGGGAAGCAATAATAACTCTGTTTTCATTTTGTCAGTGATTTGTAGCGACTCGCTGCGAATAAGGGAGCAGCCGAAAATAGCTTTAATCAGCAGTCGGCTAACAAGCTAATTAAACATTATGTTGTCATCATCATTAGTAAATAAATTCATTCATTTTAAATTGATGTGAACTTAGTTGAACTTTAGCTAATAATCAGTTAAAAGGTATTTTTCTTCTTATTTATTTAGGACAGTGCATGTTAATGAACATAAATGTAAAAAAAAAAAAATTACATGAATGTAAACATACCAGATTATAGCCAAGAACTAATTTCCATCTGTTGTCCTTAAGCATAAAAAATAGACATAATAATTCATAAAAATTCATCATTCATTCATAATAAAAACTCCATCACCAAACTTACACATACGCACCAGTTTGTTTGTTTTCATGAAACGGAGACCACAAGCACAATACAAACATCAGTATTACATCTTCCTGTCCTAAAGTGCAGTAGGTAGTGTCTGAATCACTTAAAACTGAAATTGGCAGAATCAGAACCAAATTAAAATTGATTCAAGAACTTTTAGAAGACTTCTTCGCTATTGCATTTTGTGTCATATATTTATAATAGATGCATGTTAAATTACAACCTAAAACACTGAGAGAGAGTGTCTTCATGTTTTCAAGTAAAAAGACAAAAACTAATCAAAATATCGTTTTGGATACAGACACTGGTTCATGGTGGTGTGGAGCAGCTTTTCAGGATTGGCAAAGCTATGTAGTCTCCTACTACTCATTAAAGTGTTATCACAACACATACTACCAGCTGTGGATGAATTATGTGAGCCATCATTCCCCACATTCACTGTAATAAAGACACCGCTAAGCACATCACATTCATATGATTTTCTGTCTGTCAGTTGGGATCTGATGCACAGTAGTGACTGACACGTAATGTATTTACTTCAGGGAAATTACTGTCGCTGCAAATGGGGGAAAAGGCCTGAAACTGTGCAGTAAAATCATAAACAGCTGCGCGGGGAAAGAGGGTTTAAGTCTGGCTCTCTTGTACAGTGTGTCTTTGTCCTGTCTTTCCCCCCCTCACTCCGAACGGTCACAGCAGACAGCTGCCCCTCCTTGAGAGGTTTTTCCTTCCCACTCTCGCCACAACACTTGCTCATAGGAGGTCATTTGATTGTTGGGGTTTTCTCTATATTATGGTAGGGTGTTTACCTTGCAAATATCAAGTGCTTCAAGGTCACTGTTGTTAATTGTGGATATAATAAAACTGAATTAAACTGTTGTGTGTGTTGGGCTTTTTTCTGTGATTTAGGGAAACAAAACATATGTTGCATCATGCTACGCGACAGAACTCAGACCACCAAAAAGTTAATGGACGTTAACGATGTTTATGTAACTCAAAGTCTCTCCGGTCACAAACAGGATGTTTCAATTTTTCTGTTTCTATTCATCTGTCCACAGTCATATGATTACACAGACAACACTCAGCAGTGGACATGAAGACGCAGATGTCACATGGCTTAACTGAAAGGCACCAGGATCTTACCACAGCTTAGCTGTCTTTACATACACACAGAGAGAGAGACAGAGAGAGTGAGTGTGTGTGAGGGCTGAGAGTCAGCTAAAAAAAAGACTATTGCTAAACATTTATTAAACTACACAATAAGTATGTATAAGTGTATTTACTTCAGTGCCTGTCTGCTTGTTTGTTTGCAGAAGCAGAAATGCAAACTGGTTGCCTCTCTTGTCAGATAATTGAGGCCACAACTCACATGAACTCACAGTGCAAAAATCAAGATAGGAAACATGCCGCCTGGTCTGACGAGTCTTGATTTCTGCTGTGGCATTCAGATGGTACAGTTAGAATAACATGAAATCATGAATCCATCTGGCCCCTTAGTACCAATTTAACATTATTTTGGGGGTGTTTGTTTGCCTTTATTAGATAGTTTAGTGAAAGTGGTGAAGAAACCAAGCAAAGGGCCTTGGATCACAGTCAGACATGGACTGCTGCGTTTAGCCTTTGGCATATGGGTGCTTGCTCACTCTGTGACCTAAACTGGTGCTCTATTTTAACATCTTTTAAACACAAAGTATAGCTGAGTGTTGCTACTGACCTTGTTGGTCCCTTAATGACCACAGCGTACCACCACTATGTCATGACAAACTGGTTTCTTTAGCATAACGCTGGGATATAGTAAAACAGGAGAGTTGCATCACGGATGTGCAGCTAAGAAATCTCTAGTGTGTATCTGATGTAATAGTGTCAATTTGGCCACCTGAGAAATATTTCCAACCCCTTGTTGCATCTATGCCACAAAGTGGTAAAACATTGGTTAACCTGGTTGTTATTGCCTGTTGTTCTGTATAGAAAATGTGCGTAGTCATAGAAAGTAATATGATTGGCCTCGTTATTTGCAATTTAATTGTATATAACTTTTTTTTTAGGCTGACAGCCACCATCCACTTTGTGTCACAAAACTTGTAAAATCCTGTTTACTGACTTGTTTTCTCAACAACATTAAGCAGGGATTCAAGCAGGGTCAAGAGTGTTTGAAAGCGGCCGGATGCAGGTTTACACAAAGGCATCTTGGGCATGTCCATCTTTTGTAAACATTCAGTAGATCCATCCTGGACTGGTCACCAGTCCATCACAGGGCCCAGCTGAGGGTTTGGGTTTGAATCCACCACCTTCTTGCTGCACCACCGCGCCACCCAACGATGGTGTGTTTAGTTTTACAGTTTTCACTGTTATTCAGTGATGAACTCATATATTATTTCCTGACTCACTGCCATCTACCCCCTTTCATGTGCGTGTGGCTGCTGACAAAATCCCTCAGCAGGTGAGTCATATGGAAGGCATGACAGAACTCTGATACGGTGTCAGACACGTACATGCAACAATGAGTTTTTTTCAAATCCACCCAAACAGCTGATCAGCACAAGAGAGCAAACTTCCCCGGCAGGATTAAAACAGCTGACAGTAGCGCGTGTGTGTTTGTATCAGTTAATAAAACTGAATGTTATTGAAGGACCATTCCACAAGTTTTACACCATCTGTGAATTTAGTATCAGAAACTGTGTGACTGTGAAAAGCAGCAGCTGCAGTCAGTCTGAGTTCATGCCAGATCAGTTATCTTGGTTTTGTACCTTGTAATCAGTCATGTTCATGTGGAAATGTGAGCAATAGTGGAAACATTGTCAGTGTATGCTAGGAAGCTGTCAGACACACAGTCAAAAATCTCTCAGACTGTCAGGCATGCTCTGGTTAAGTGATCCCACTAAGCCAGTCAGATGCTTGTAATCAGGTGCCTGTAATACAACAACACCTCCCACTAGTCTTTAGCACCTAAACCAAGCCAAACAGATTTTAGTGTCTAAAGCTAACAAAATAGTTTTGTTGTGCCAAATACTTTTTAGAATCTGAACACAACGAAGTAGATTTAGTGCTTAAATGTAACTGAGAAGTAACGAGTACCTAAGTCTCATTATTTTTAATTAGAAAGTCTAAAAAAGTGTGAGATTCAATCTGTGTCTCATGGTGTGAACTCATCAGTAGACAGTGGTTTTGTACCTGCTATCTCTTATCTTAAACAGCTCTGGAGCAGGTTAGGTCTGTAACAGATGTTGTCATGGTGATGTACTCCTGTTTTCATAACCCAAAATTGAGACTGGAAGTTACCTCACTAAGATTTCAATCGTGCTTCACAGTACAGGCCTCTGGTTCTGTTATCTTTGCATTGTCCATATCATTAAAGTCCAAGCTTCTGAGTCCAGCACTGGAGTCATACTTGATGAATATGTAAACAGCCTGAAGGTTAATTTTTCAGTGTGCAGCCTGTAGTTGTTAGCAGAAACTGGCTGCTGCCCGGCTTCTTCTTCTTCTTCTTTCTTCAGCTGCTCGTTTTTGAGGTCACAATAAACATCATCTGCTTCCATCTCACCCTATCCTGAGCATCTTCTTCTGTCATACCAGCTGCATGTCCTCCTTCACCACATCCATGACCTTCCTCTGTGGTCTTTCTCTTTTCTTCCTGGATTGCAGCTCCATCTTCAACATCCTTTGTCCAGTTAATCCACTGTCATTCCTCTGTACATGTCCAAGCCATCTCAGCCTTGACTTTTTAACATTGTCTCGAGGTTCCTCAACCTGAGCTGTCTCTCTGATGTACTCATTTCTAGTCCTGGCCATTCGGCTCACTCCCACTGAAAATTTTAGGAAACCATACATCACAGCAGGTGTCACAACCATCGTTAAATCTTTCTCTCCTGCTGCTCTCCTGTCACACATCACCCCTCACACTCATCTCTACCTGCTCCACCTTGCCTGCACTCTCCATTGCTTTGGATGTCTGATCCCTCCTATTCAAACTCCTCTTCCTTCACTATCTCTACTCCATCCATCCTCACCTATCCATCTGTCTCCCTCTTACTCACACACATGTATTCCCCACCTCTCCAGGTTTTCTTCCACCTGCTCACTAGTCTTAATACAGATCACAATGTTGTATGCAAGCATCTTAGTCCACAGAGACACTACAGCAAACAAGGATGGGTTCAGAGCAGATTCCTGATCCACCAGGACTCTCAAAGCAAGCATCACATCTGAAGTGCTGTTTTTCAGCATGAAGCCACACTGCTTCACCATACCTAACCACACCTCCTCACCACCTCTGTTTCCTTCACCTACATATGTAATGTACAATCTGTCCCTCCAGGCTCTTTACCACTTAATCCAACTTACTCTGGAGTTCCTCTTTCTCTTCTGACATGTGACCCATGGGGCATACGCACTGACAACATTCAACATCCACACCGTTTTCAGCTTCAAACTCATGATCCCTTCTCACCCCCGCCCATGCCTGGGTTGGCTGCTGCTCAGCTGAGCTCCGTTTAAAG
Organism: Copadichromis virginalis; assembly: GCF_057382275.1. Classification (NCBI taxonomy): domain Eukaryota; kingdom Metazoa; phylum Chordata; class Actinopteri; order Cichliformes; family Cichlidae; genus Copadichromis; species Copadichromis virginalis. Next base: position 32,481,780 of record NC_140624.1, read on the forward strand.
ATAGAACTTCAAGTCTTTAATGAGGTAACATATTCATACTAAAAGAGCTGATAATTTGTCTTTGTGATTGAAGTAGTGTCACGTAGAGTCTCCAGGAGCACAGAAATACAAATGTGTCTGTTAATGCCGTTATCTGCAGTGCTGCTATCAGCAAATAAAGCTGTTGTTTGAGGAACCTGGAGAGATAAGAAGCTCACCACAGTTTCCTCCTCATTACATTTATCTCTCCACTCTCCCTTTTCCAAGTTGTTTACTCAGCTCAGAAACTAGATTATAAAACCTTTTCTGAATCTTGCACATCGGCTTTATGTAACAATACATGAGCATTAATGCACTAAAGTCACAGGAGAACATGGAAAAGTGGTATAAAGACATTAAGCATTCCTCTTCTCTTTCACATCCCCCTTTAATCCCCGCTCTTCCCTCCTGCTGCTCCTCCTCTGTTCAGACCCCCTCGCTCCACTCAGAGCTGCTTAAATCTGGTCCAATCCCTTTAACCTTTTCTCAGAGGGGATCAACAAACAGAACATCAACATTAATTTTCACAGGATCCAGAATGCACATCAGTTTAGACTGAAAGCTCCACCGGAGATCTGCCCAGAGATAGAAACAAAGCTGAATGTCTGAGAAGGTCTTTGCTTGGGAAATCACATTTTCCAGTAGTTTTTTCTTCCTCCAGTTGGAAGACTTACTTTAGACACATTTTTCTTTGGAGTAGTCCAGATAACAAAGGAGAGATTACACTCAGATAACCATGGGATTAAACTATGAAACCTCCTCTGCTTCTTGACAAAAGCCCTGACATCCGTGTTCTTTCTCTCCTCGTTTTCCTTTTAAGTAGCATTTTGTACCCCATCATTTAAACTGGAGGATAAGTAAAAGCAGCTACCTATAGACAGGCTTGCAGTCGAGGAAATAAACTAAGCAGATTTTAAAGTCAGTGGAGTTTTCAAATAATGAAAATAACTAATCTCACAGAGCTTTACATAGTTCGGTTGAGATTTTAACTGGATTACAAACTGAATGTTTGTAATCCCGTGGCAACGATAGGAGGAAAAAACTCCTTTTAAGAGTGAGAAACCTTTAAGAGAAACAGGCTGAGGGAGGACATCTGATGGCCTCGAGTGGCTGTGGTAAAAGGAGAGTGAAAGGAGGAAAGACGAGCAGTGAGAATTAGAAACAATAAACATTGTGCAGGGTGGTGAGGTCAGTCCCTGCAAAACAAGAACCAGAGCCAGAGATATCAGCAAAGATGCACAGGAGAGGGAACAGTAACGAACCACATGATCAAGGGGACAAAGTTTACAACATGCAAAAGTTGCAAATGAGCTGCATGAAACATGAAAGAGAAGTGAGCAGAGGCAACGCGTTCTCAGCACAGTTTGACACACAGTTCTCTTTTGTCAGCTTCTCTATGCTCTCATACAGAAGGCCTTAAGAGAGAACAATTGAGGCATACGAAGTCTGCATTAAGAGGCTCGAGGGGCAGTGGCGTCAGACATCTCATGATTATCAACTGAGCAGACATTAAAGAAGGATGTGACAGACGAACGTCGCTTTCATTAAATCCCATGCACCATGGAGACCCTGTGCCTAATTGACACACCCCAGCAGTTTGGCCAAAACAGCATTATTTTATACTATAAAGAGGAGAGGTTCACCTTGAATTGCCCGGGAATCCAGCTCAAACTGTAGCTCTTTAAGTTTTCTCATTTACCAAGCAGTGCCTCAGAAGACCCGAGCCACTGCTTGCAAGATTTATAGACAAGAAGCAGGATTTCAATCTCTGCTCTGACACATTTGAAGCAGTGCAGAGACCTAAGAAATTCTGTTATATGTTCATTTTTCTTTGTTCTTTGTTGTGACTCTGCTTTCTAGGAGACCAGACTATTGATGCTTTTGGATAGGAAAAGCTTCTCTCATTTCTGTATGGGCATATATCTTTTGATTCGCTTTCTTTTTCAGATGACAGACTTTGTAACCAATTTATCTCTGATTTCAGGATTACATCATGATGTCTGACAGGTCTCAGATTTTCAGAGAGCACAGTCCAGGTAAGTGTTAACGCTCACCATTTTTCTTCTTTTTCAGCTAAATCATTGGTTTTATCTGCATCTAGCAGAGGTGTTTCAGGCACATCCCTTTTATTTGTCCCTTGCGGAGATAATCTATGGAGCAGTTGTCACCTGGTGAATTAGGATGGTGATATTGTCATCTGCATAATTATGTTACAGTGTAGTTGTTTACTGTGGCTCAATGAATGCTAGTAAGAAGGGGTGCCCCCTGCCCCCTCGCCCCAAAACACCCACAGAACCCATTAACTCTGGTCTGTCCAACAGAACTATAACTGCAAGATTTAATCAGACCAGGAGAGAAATTTTGCCTGAATCACTTTGTAAAAAAAAATAATTAAATGTTGGATTCTCTTATCACCAATGTTTAAATGCAGCTTTTTTCAGTAAACCTTGTTGATAAAACTCTGCTCCCAAAGCTCAATTTCACACAGTTCTTTCTACTCTTTGTACTGCATGATGTCAGTGAGTGCAGATATCATCTGCTGTGAGCACAGAAGCCCCTCCCTTATTACATTTCTTTAGAAGCAGCCAATCAAAAGAAAGTTGTCTTAAAAATGGCTTGTGGGAGACAAGACATGATTTAAGAAGCTACACCACAGACAGTCTAAGACAGAAATTATTTTAAACCATAAATCTAATGTAGTACAAACCTAAAGCAGGCATTATACTTTCTGCATCCGTGGGTCCGCTCAGATCCCAGTGATGTAATTTTCATCATCAAACAGTTATTGCAAGAATCCACGTAGATGTCCACATGCCGGCTTGTTTTCTGATACTGCACGGACTTAACACTGTAATGCAACAGCTACCCGTGCTCCCCAGGCTGCAGACTTCACATGTCAAAAGAGTGTAACAGGTCTCCAGCTGTCCATGTCCACCAGTGTAATATAGGTTTAAGTAAGCATTTGAGGTTATATTGTATTAAATAGACAATGTTTCATAGTGATATATCAGTAATACATATACATACATGTTTATGTATGTATGTATGTATATATATATATATATATATATATATATATATACATACATACATACATACATACATACATACACATATATATATATATATATATATATATATATATATATATATATATACATACATACATACACACACACATTCTCTTTTATGTTTACTCTCCATGAAACAGTTTGTGAATTTAAATTTGGAAATATTCCCACTGTATCCCTGGAATGTTTAAGTAACCAAGAATAAGCCTAAGCTGTCAGTCAGAGAACAATACAAACATGTTTTTTAAAATACTCCTTTAGCACATATTTATCTAGGGGTTACTCCTTATCTAACTGATAACTAAGACCTCCCAGGGTTACAGAGAAAGTTGTTATTACGAGGTAGACATGTTGCTGGTTGCACAAACACCTGATTTTCAAGTTCCCCTTTAACTTGCTGTTGGGATTTGTTTTGGGTAGGTTTACAACACTAAAGCACTAAGCTGAATTCACCAGGGTGCTTCATTGTGCCTCCTGGACGCCACATCACCAGCAGCCCCTTTTCACACAACCTCTAAAGGTCACTTATCTTTTTTAAAAAAAAAAAAAAAAACAACAGCTATGTGTTGTAATAAGAGTTTGCACAAACAACACAACATTGTTTTTTTTTCCAAGGGAGGACAGTCTTGTTCAATGAGACCTCTTTTTTTTTTCCAATGAAGAGTTTATTTTTATAGCTTCCAAGGCAGACAGATACTGTAATGATTGTTTAACTTTGATATAAATTATTTTTTACTCTGCCTGTTAATTATAGATGTGATCTGTAGCAGCTGGCAGGGCGACAGACTACAGAACAACAGCTGATGTGTTTGTTTAAGATAAGAGAGCAGCAGATAATCAATCCTAACCTCATCAATAAACTCTGGAGATAACAGGCAGGGAGACAACAGCTCCTTCTGAAAATACCTACAGATAATAGAGTCACAGAGATGGAACGAAAGGAAAAGCTGCAATGCAATCATATTAATTTGGTAAACTGAGTGTTATAGTTTAAATGAAGACAAAGCAATTTTCTCACCATACAGACACCATCAGTGGCACAGTATTGTAACTCTTTAATAAACACAGTGCGTACATGTTTATATTTAAGGACAAAATGTCACACTGGCTGAGTTGGTGTCTTCTGTCTTTTTGCACAAAGTGTAAAAAACAGAAACTCTGTATCATCTTTTACAAAGAGAAAAAAATCTAGTGTTTAGTAAGAGATCCTAAAATTACCAAAGAAAAAATTATATTTTTCATAAAAATCTTATGTACAGCTTCCTTCACATATTTCATTTCTTCTTCAAGACATCTGACACATATATGGGTATAGAAACAAAGAAATAGGGGTACATGGTTTGTCTGAACGAGAAGAAGTTCTGAATGATATATTGAACATTTTAATTGGGAGAATTATGTTGGCTGTATGTTGGGTCTTTTGGGTTGAATCGCGTTAACTTGGGAGTTCAGCAAATCCTTCAAAATGCAAACATTGAAAGAGAAAGGTTAAGTCTACTGAGCTCTTAGTGCTCACACGGGAAGGGGGTATAAATAGATCTGGTTAGGGGACAGGGTGGCCTGTGGATCCCTATAAACCACAGCATCAAAAAAAAAAAAAAAAAAAAAAAAAAAGTCCCCATAAATCAGGACACAGTCCAGTCCAGCTACAGTTCAAAGTGTGTCTCTTCCTTCTGGATGCAAAATGATAGATTTCAGAAAATCTGTTTCTGTTACGGACTCACTTCTGATTTCAAGCTTTCAAAAATATCCTGCTGAGGCTAAGACACAGTTTCACATAAATCCAGGTGTTTCAAGGCATCAGATGAAGAAATACAAAGGAGAAAGCAGGATCAGATAGAAGAAGAAGCAGCCAGTGGGAATCATCCTGACAGCCGATGAACGATACCAGCGCACCTCATCAGAATCATCTGGAAAACAGAAACAGGAAAACTGTCATTTTGAGTAGAATTAAAGTTATGATTTGTTATCATTCTGTGTCTCAAAAGCCTTTTCACTAACTGTTTTATGGCCTTATTTTATGTTCTGTAGTTGGTCATTTTTTAAGGCCCTGTTTATTGCAGAAAAAACACATTTTCTCTCAAGAGGGCTCATCTTACACACAGCATGGTCACTTTACTTTTCACCCAAACCTGGCTTTGTACTGCACGGTGTCTCCTTTGTTATTTCTTGTGTTAGAAAAAAAGATGAAGAGTGGATTGTACTACTGACGGGCTAAAGAACCAACAAATATATTTTCTGCTTTTAATACTAAAAACATTTTGGGAGGGGGAAAAAAAAGCAGATACTTGCAGAAAAGGCATGAGGCGCTATCAGCAAAAAGAGCTGGAAAACTGCACAATTCTTAGATTAGAAGATTTAGGATGTCTGTATGTTCAGCAATGATAGGCCAATTTATCCAAAGTGTTGGCTTTAGGCTATTTAGAAAGTTGGCTAAGGAATTTTGAAATAATGGAGCTCATGATAAATAAAATAATCACTCAAAAAGCTGCAGCTACTCATACTTCAAAACAAATGTTGGATAAGCTTTATCTTAAAAGTGCTTACACGTTGTCATTGTTTGTGCTGAAGAATGCATTGCCTTGAGTTGTAAATGAGTGGGTGGGGTGAGAGTTTGAATACGACACTTACACTTGAAGGGAATTGTTTTTGTTGCAAGTCTGAAAAAGTGTGAACGACAGTTTTCAAACTGTCTGATGGCCATCAACAGCTCATCCACACAGAAACAAAAATAGCCCTCGCTTACCTGATCATACATCTAAAGGACTGAATGAACCACATGGAAATATACAAATACAGTCAAGACACGTGGGCCCTCTAGATTCTGAAAAAAAGCTAAACCTGGTCTGAACTGCAGCAAGTCTCTATTTAGTCCTCATTGGATCTTACCACAGTCTTTATGGAAGACTTTGGCGAAGCAGTGCAGCGTGCCATAACCACAGCGGCAGTAGGAGCAGCCCTTTTGAACCCACTCGCCGTGAGGAATCAAACCACAGGTCCTGCACACAGATGACCGAAATTAAAACCACTCCCAAGCACTTGATTCTTTAAGATATTTAAGATTTTTTAAACCAGTGACATAAGAACCATATTGGTGATAATTTCTGGTCATAAAACAGTCAGAGACATTGAAGACATATTCTCAAAGTCTCAGTTAGATTAGACCAAGTTGGCTCAACCAGTATAGTCAATATTAATTTGCATTTTAGAGTAAGTAGAGCATTATACAGGAGCACACATCTAATATTTTTGTATTCGGGTTTACCTGATTCGTTGGTCATACTCGCAGGTTCTCCCGGTGAAATATGGAGGGCAGGCACAGAAGCTGCCCAAGATGCAGGTTCCTCCATTCTTACAGCAGCTTCGACTCTGTTCAGCACCTCAAAAAACCCAACAAAAACAGATATTTAAATGGGAACCAACAACAAATCCATCCAGGTCATTTACAATCTAACCTGCATCCAATTCCTCCTGTATCTGTAAGTCACTTTGCAGACCACCTCCACGCCAGCTCCTCTGTTTCTGATTTTACCAATATCCTGGCGGTCTGCTGTTATCTCTAACATCTAAGGGCACCCTGCTACTGCTCTTACCACCTTTATGCTTTCCATGTATGAAGGCAGGAATGTGTCCCATCTCAAAATTGTGTTTCTCTGCTACTTCTGTAGCAACTATACAGAAGAATTAACAGTCCTGTAATTAGTAATGGAGGTCTTTACAGAGCTGATCATCTCTTACATGAGCTTTTCAGAAATATTGATCATTTTAAGTGAGAAAGGAACAACAAAAGCAACAAAAGTGTGATTAAATGAGTGCTTGCAATTATAAGTGTGAATATAGTCTTAATCTAAAGTATCTTATAGAATGATTATTTTAACGTTTCTGCCAGCAAATATGTTGAAGTAAGCAACTCTACATAACTGTACAAGAGCTGGGCACATTGGGGATCTATACTATTTTCTTCAATATTTTGTAAGAATTAGATACAGAATATGGAGCTTGTGTCTGCAGAGCCATTAGGGATATGCCTTTTTCATATGAACACCAAACCTTATGTATGCATTTCATATTTGTCCAGGTAAATCTGTCTATATGACCTGTAAGCTCCATTACAGGTATTCAGTCCAGTATCATTAATTATACTCAATATATAAAACTTTCTTGTGTCTTCGTTTTTCTGATTGTCTTTCATGGAGTTTTCATTTAACAGATGAACTTAGACTTTCTGATTTTAAATTTTGTAAGATTTATTTTTAGTATAGTAAGACTTATTTTGTGTTTTAATTTGTTGTTCAGGGTGCCACTGCTGTGCCCTCAGACCTCAGGTCAAGCATTTCTTTTTTTACTGTATCGGTATCTGTGAGATAAACCAGAGTCTCCAGCTGGCAGCACATTCCTGTGATCCTCTGCTTCACATCAGCAAACACAGAGAGTCTGAACAAACCTCCGAAAATGGCAGAAAAACACTAGAAGTGAACCAACAACGGCCCACACAGCCACGCCTTTTAATTAAGGGGTTTGTTTTAGTATCTATTTGGATGGGTAACAATGAAAATTCATTTGAATTCATTTTATTTTAAAAGCTCTCACTTAAATCAGAAGAGAGAATATACTGTTTTTATTTTAAACAATTGGCCCTTTGATCAAAGACTTTATTTAATCTGAATAGATGATGTTGCCCATTACCAGTTTTGTTTTCACAGTTTTTCATATGATGTTTTATTTGAAGGTATATGACAGCATAAGACAACAAAACTTTCTGAGCAACTGGAAATATATCTTAAATGCATTACAAAAAAGAAATCCTGGGGAAAATTACGGAACAGCATCAGGTAAACTGTTTTAGGTAAACTGCTGAATTCTTTCCTTCATTGGTTTTTGGGGTTCGTCTCCCCCTTCTGTCTACATCTGTGTGTGCATTACCGAAGTGTGAACTTACTGCTGGTCAGGCCGATGAAGGGCAGTACGGCGCTAGCGTCACGGTGTTTACGGTCCCCGTTGTTTGGTGACCTCACCTGGGTAAACTGACCCAGGAAGTCCTGGGAGGTCTGTAAGGATTTCGCCAAAGAAGAAGAAGAGGAGGAAGCAGAGCTTGAAGGAGGAGAGGAAATGGAGGAGGAAAGAGATGAAGTTACTGGAAGTGAAGGAGAAGAGGTAACAGAGGAGGAAGGAAGAGCGGGCATTGTAGGGAAGGTGCCTTGAGTACTGCATTTGTCTCCTTTGCAACCTGCAAAAGAGAAACGCAACAAATTTTAAATGTCACACAGAGCAAAGGCAAATGTGAGCCAAAGAAACTGACCCATAAAATAAAATCAAAGGAGATTGTGGGGTATTGGTCTGACTGAAGTCCCACTAACATCAACATAACGTTACAAACTGAAGTGAAAACAAGCATCAACCCTCCTGACAAGCAGACCAGAAGGTTCTGCAGCAAAGAAGTTCACTACAACCAGGCTTCTTTGTGTTAGCTGACTCAACAAAACCTAAAAACCCATTCAGAGATAAAGGGTACCACGACAGTGATTATCAACTTTCTCTTTTAAACTGGGCTCTCCGCTTTGGGTACATTCAAATAAAGAGGAATTTTACACATCATGCAGTTCTTCTGTATAAAATGATCCCCACGAGTGCCATCTACTCCAATTAAAAAAAATGCTATTATAGAAAACACAACAGTAAAACTCAACACTGTTGCCAATAAAACAGATTCCCGCTGCAGAAAACTGTTAAAGTGATGATTTCGTGCACAGGGCAGTAAAATACACGCTTTCATTTGAGTTCAACATTTTAATGCTGATTGTGCTCTAAGAGATACTGTTTACATGAAACATTAAAAGTCACTGTGGGTGTTCTGTGCTCTAGCAGCTACAACCCCAGCCGATTAAAATCAATTATAACAACATTCAAACATGCTGTTCAAATACTGCCACTGTTCACTGACAACACAATACACAGTTTGAGCTGCTTTATGAAGTGGTACAACTTGTGATGTTAGTAAGGCATGGTTTAACAAGCTGCACAAATAAAACCCTCCCCCCAAACATTTTTGATCACCAGGAGCTCATATTTGTATCACATGAATTAATATTCTGAATCATGTGGCCATATAGGAACTGATGACAAATTAATGGAAGAAAACAGTTAAATAAATGTCTGAGTAAAGCGCTACAGCTCTGCATTCCAAGTCTCTGCAGTCTACTGACATTAGGAAACACCATTCTTCTCAATTTTCTAATTTGGTGATCTGATGGTGGTGGTGGTGGTTTACACAATCAGTCCAAAAATCTATTTGGAGGGCTATTCCAGGTAAACTGCTGAATTCTTTCCTTCATTGGTTTTTGGGGTTCGTCTCCCCCTTCTGTCTACATCTGTGTGTGCATTCCACAGGGCTATTCCACTCTATTCCATTTTTTTCTCTTATATTCTATTCTAGACTCAGCAATCAGTATAGGCAGTTTAAGGGAGAAGGGACCTGTGGTGGTGACCAATTATATCTTACACCAACTTAAAAGAAAAAAAAAGTTTTTTGTTGGCCCTAAATCATAAATGGAACTCGGCCCAGAGTCCCAGAGACCGGAACTAGACAAGTGACTCCAAAGCACGGCAACAACATGACCCCTACTGCATCATATCCACCAGATTCCCGCACTGCAGGGGTCAGAATTTAGCAACAGTTTGTAATTGTGGAATTTTCCAATTAATTGTCACATTTTTGTTCTTATTAGAAACAAAAAACAGACAAACAAGCACAGATGACCGTATGTTGAGTGTGATGATCAGACCTGAAGCAGACACAGCAGCAGCAGACTGGACACACATGAAGGCGCAGAGCACAAACCTGGAAACAGATACATTTGGTTTAAAACAAGTATTTAAAAAAACAAAACAAAACAAAAAAACAGAGCTATTTTCACAGAGAGTCATTTGGACTTACTTGAGCATCTCCTTCCAATTCATTTTAGCGAAGTGGTGAAAAAAAAATTTAAATAGTAAAAACTCCAAACCACCTTCTTGATTTCTTGGCCGTTCTTCAACTCACAGTGGAGGAAAAAGTACAATAAAACCGCGAATAGCCGAAGGTCGAAAAAAATTCCCTGAAGTTTACGTTTGTAGCTCCAGAAGTCAGAGAAAAGTATCCATAGACATAAAACCAACTCAGACGCTGAGAACCTGAGCAGGTGCTACTCCAAAATATATTTTAAAAACTTCATAAAAGCGAAAACGCCGTATAAGAATCTAGTGAATCCTCCTCCGGCCTGAGTCTCCCCCTCGCAGTTTTGTGTCTCTAAAACTTATCTTCTGTCCAGGTGATTCTCCTGCAAGGGGGAGGGGCTCCGGAAGCCACGCCCCCTCACGGCCGTCTGGGTGGAGGTGAAGGTGGAATCAACAATACTGGGAACTGGCTGAAAGCTGTTCTGGTGGCCCAGAAAAATAACGTGTTTCCTAATTTAGTTATCAGGTAATTGGTTTTGTTTGCTGAGCTTTGGATGGAAGAAGAAGAATTAGATGGCTCTTACCCACGTATGTCAAGAAAAGTACAGCAATTCACTCAAAGCTACTTCATGTGGAAATGGGTTTTGTAAAATGCTTCACATGCTGCACAAAGAAAGAAAATTTTGGAGAGCCAGAATCTCTCATCTGTTCTACACTGGGTATAAAATGAGCCCAGTGGTTTTTATACTGGTGGTGATTTAAAAAAAAATGAAAAGAATACTGGAAAAAGAAAGGTTAAATTACCACAAACATAAAATTTATCTCCTAAAAAAAGAAATCTGCAGAGTAGCAAGCTCCTGTAATTGTTCAAATAAAACCTCACCTTATATTTGAACAAAAGGAACGTTTATGGCTAAAATAATATGAGAGGAAGTAACTAAATGAAAACTTTTTGAAGTTTTTCAGGTGTTGCTGAAAATGTTTTTTTTTTTTTTAATTGACTTTATTTGGATGGTCACCAGGACATAAAGACAGGTGCACATAAAGATTCTTCAGTTTAACTTGATAAAAACATAACATATAGATAAAAGCCTTTTAGTTTAGGGGTTAATGTCTAAGAGAATATTACTAGGGTGACTTAATAACTGATTTTAAAGGTTTAAAATTTATTTAAAGTGGAAAAAATATTAGTATATAATGATTTTTCAGCGGTTTTTGGGAAGCTGACATTGAGGCATTAAAGAATTAAAAGATCAAAGTACTTTTAACCATCTGTGGTTCAGTAGATTCAATTCTTTGCTCATATAAAACCTCACAGGCCTTCTTTCTTTCTTTGTTTCCTCCACCTCTCTCGCTGACATCCCCCACTCTCTCACCCTGTAAATATGCATATTAACCTCACCTTCACATGTTAATGACCCTGCTCCTGAAAGGAAATCCACCTAAACTGAAACTTTCCTCAGTGCACAACAAGAACACACACACACACACACACACACACTTACACTTCTGTATCACACTTTCTTAAGCAGAAAGAAACATATAGAAAACATAGAAATCTGTTCTTGGTATAGTAAGATGCTTAACTTTCAGCCGCTGATTTTTGGGAGTAAAATACCTTTTTAATAAGTTTTATTTTATGGGTTTTATAGTACTTTTAAATAATTTGGTGAATAATTCCAGGTTCTCCTAAATGTAATTTGGTAAATGTACAAAATAAAACAACTTAAAACCACTCCATGCCCAAAAACCAAAATCACAGCATTAAATTTAATTGCAAAGAATGGCTGTATTATTAGTCATGAACTATTCATTTATCCAGGGGTAAATGCTTAAACAGATGTTCTGATTTCTTCTCAAAAACTCTGCTTGCATTGTGATGAATGGTTTCGGTGGCCGGTGGGTGAGGCGTATTCAGTGAGAGTGTAAACAGCAACAGTCATATGGCTCTAAGTTCTGCACAGTGTTTTTTTTTTCTGCTCTGCGTTTTGGTGCATTTAATCTCAATTTAATCTTTTTTTAAATAGCTTTTTATGTCATTTCTGTGCAATAATATTTGTCCACACTTAGATCACAAAATGTTTGCCACCAACTTAATGGAGCAACAAATGCCAAAAATATCCCAAATGGTGAAAAAAATCTTCATTTAAATAACCTCAGTGATTTTAGAAAAGAAGAAGATTTGGAAGATGCTGAGTTTTCAGAACATGAGGCTTTTTGCCTTCACTGGATGGGACAGTGCAGACAGTAGTGTCGGGAGAGAGTGGGAGGGCGAATGACACACAGAAAATGTGAAGGTTCTCTGTCATCCAGGTCATGGTAATCTAAGGAGCTTCACTGATGAGAGGCGAAACATCTTCAAGAAACTTAAAGAAGTCCATTCACTTTTCTTTCCCACCTGCTAAGATCACACAGGTAATGGTCTGGGGCGGACTCAAAGCCAGTATATGGGTCACCTGCACAAGGTGACCGGCTATGGTATGTAATCAGACAGTTTGAAAATGATGATGAGTCTGGCTGTAACTCAGCTCCAAAACAAGTCCATCAGAGCCAGAAAGTGAAGCAATATGGATGTCCAGACATGGTACTCAATGTGTGGGCAACTTTTTCCCTCAGATACCTTCTAGAAATTCATCTGTATCACAAATTGTTCTCTGATCTAAATTTTGCTCTAATCCAGTAGCAACAATAACAGCTACAATGTGTATGTGGACCCAAGATAGTCAGGAAAACACAGTTTATATGAATCAACACACAAATATGCAAGTTGTTCTGTGGGTCTGAGTTGTACAGAGCAACATGAATCTGATCAAATCAGACATCATGTTTCATCTAACTTGCAAAGCAGCAGTAGAAAAGCTCCGTTTGTTGCCTGTATTAGCATTAGAAGCTAACAGACAGACTGTAAACACTGCAGAATGAGTTCATTTGAATGACCTCCTAGTAGCAGTCACCTCACAGACAACAAAGCTACAAATCAGTTGAAATGCACAATGACAGCTGGCATCAAATCTAGGGTGAGCAGAAGAATTTGAGTTTTTGGTTAACTTCCAGGAAGTTCATATAGTTTATTTATTTATTTGAAAGGTAACAGTTTCTTCTATGTTCTCCTAATAAATACAAAATGCCATTTTTTTCCACTTGCAAGTCAAATGTCATTATAATGAAAGCTAAACTCCTAATATATATCAATAATAAATATCGCATAGATTACATAAAGCATCTTTTTTTGGTTCTGGTGGTCACAGATGAAGTAACCAAACTATCCAAAACAGTATTACAGCTCTGCCCCACCCCCACTCCACTCACCTCTGTTAATCTGTCTCTACTTTGAGGACAGAGGGGCAATCAGAGGTGGAAATGGGTATTTTGTAATCTGCGCAGCATCACAATGCAGACTGATCTCATGCTAATACACAGCAGGAGAGTCAGCAGCAGGAGGGGAAGCCCTGATCTGAACACTACAGGAAATCTGCATGTGAAAGCTCTCAAAATGCAGGGAGACTCGGAGGGGTAGAGGGAAACTTTGCAGGCTACAAGTTTATCATTATATAATGATGAAGAGAAGCTGTGGAAGCCATCTCCTGCTGTGGAGCCAGAGAGAAAATAGAGCACTGAATTATTGGACACCCTTTTTGTAAACTGCACTTGTGGCGGTTTCACAGTATTTGGTCTCTATTTGAGATAATAATGGCCATTCACGGAAAGTGATTTATAGGTTTAATATGAGTCTCAGAGTCTTTTATCCATCTTACCCATTCCAGACTGACCAGCAGTCTAATAAGAGATACATATTTTACTTATTACTCCAAATTGAGTTCATTATTTATCACTTCCTTCTAATATTATGTTAAGCGCTACATTATTTATGCTTATTTATCTTTTCCACTCTCACTGGTGTGTTCTGTGCACTGTCTGCTGGGCCTGTACAGACTTCAGAGGTGAGCCAGACACTATTAGGAGTTCAAGGTACTCTGTCCTACATACAGATGAACCTCATGGAGACAGAGCAACATCTCCCTCTAGTGCCTGCTTTATAAAGAACAGTCAGCACAGAACTGAAAGCAGACGAGTGTTTTTCTCAACCTGGGTTTGTGCTTTTGTTATTTCTTGTACCATCACAAGTTACAGCAAAAGTTTCCAAACACATTCAATAAATTGATTTTGCTCTCTGTTTGAGAATGCACTGATGCACAAACCTAACAAAAACTTTAACACTAGTCACTAATCCCAAAGGACACTCAACTATGTTACTCCTCAGCACAAAAACACATTTGCAGTGTAATGCATTTGTTATGCAGTCTAAAGGTATAATGAGAAAGGCTCCACTCAATCTACAGCAGGCGGTGCTGGACCAAGTGAAGGACCTCGGCCATCCCAACAACGGACTGTTCTCTCTGCTGAGGTCAGGAAAGCGATTCTGCTCCCTGAAGACCAAAACAGAGAGACTGAGGAGGAGCTTCATCCCGCAGGCGATACGGTCTCTCAATCACACCACCACATAGTACTGACCCACACATATGGTTTTTACACACACACTGGACATTCTGGACATTTGTTTACACTAGTGGCCACTGCACAACTACACTGCGTGGTCATCTAATCGAATCACTTTATCACTAAGTCACTTAAATAAATCACTTTAAGCATATTTGCACTGCACAAGACACTTACACATGTGGATTGCACAACCCTGGACATTATATTTCTTAATTACCATTTAGTACTTGTACAGCTGCTGTTGTTGTTCTATATTTCTTCATATATTCTTATACATTTCTATATTGTGTGTTTGTGTATTGTGTATTTTGTTGTACAGTTATTTTATTTTTAACTTTAATTTTTATATTTTATTTATTCTTTCCTAGTGAAATTTACCCTTCATTTTAATTTTCCTATTTATTTCCTATCCTATTCATAGTCGTTTTTTCTTTAGGTCACGAGCAGTTGTCTAAGTATTTCACTGCATATCGTACTGTGTATGTGACAAATAAATTTTGAATTTGAATTTGAATTTGAATTTAAATCCAAGATCCAATTTAAATCCACACTAGAACTCAGTTTGGGTCTCTCTTTTCCTTCCTTTCTTCCTTTCTTTCTTTCTTTCTTTCTTTCTTTCTTTCTTTCTTTCTTTCTTTCTTTCTTTCTTTCTTTCTTTCTTCCTTTCTTCCTTTCTTTCTTTCTTTCTTTCTTTTTTTACTTTTAATGATTTCTCAAAATACTTTGGATAAACTTATTTCAATTTCTAAAGACAGAGATTTTGATCTGCACACATGAAGCAGACTGACATCAGTCTTGACCGCTCACTCTCAGGAAGAAACTAAAATACTGAAAATGTGCTTATGTAGTGCTATTAAGTGTGAATAAGTTGTGCGAAAACAAACACGCAGTTTTTTTCTGTAAAATTCACAGTTTATAACTTTAATAAAAGTTGCAGTTTGATCTTCACTGTATCATAAAAGAGTGCAGTAAAGACGCACATCACCATATAAATGTTTAAGACTGATCTCTGCACAGCCTCTTCCATCTACACAACACCAATATGACATTTTCTTACTTTAAAAATCAGACAAACCTCAGTCACCTCTCTTAAAGTGCTTCATATTTTACCCCGTCAGTACATTGTGTTAACCAATTACAGCCATTAGCTGCTCACTGCTTGGCTATTGATTTTTATGTTTTGATGTGGGGTAAATTGTACATCTTCACAACACCCTCAGAGCTTTGGTGTCTAATGACACAAACAGTCTAGCAGTAGAAGGCAGTTAGCAGAAATTTAGTAACACAGGATGAAAAAGCAGCTATAACTGTAAACGTGAAAATAATAATATGTAATCTTATAGCAGGACACTTCCTTGTATGTTATCATTTTTAATATCAAATTTCTAGTGTCAAAGATGAAGATTTTATAAAGTTTAATCAAATGATGCTCTGGAGCATCAGCAAGTGAAGAACCCATAACATTTTATGCTTTTGATCTGGATAACTTTTTTAAAAGTTAAATTGTGAAATTTATGCTGGCCTTTCTGGAGGATATCCTCCCTGAGTGTACTTATCAAATTAGTTTAGCATCGAATGCTGAGTGTAAAGAGGCCAACTGGCATTTGGCTCCTTTCCTACATTCTTCTTAAGCTGTCAACCACTTTATCTTTGTTTCAACCACTGCATTTTTAGTCCAGTACTTGTGTAATTTGGCACTTCTCAGCCTCTCTCCCTGTCTCCCCTCTGTATGAATGGCTTCTTGACAGCCACCTTTCCACTGAGACCACTTCTGATGGGACTTTGGGAAACAGGAGATGAATCAAATGCCAGATGCAGGACACTGGATAAAGATACTGTTACATATTGTTTTCATTTTCTGCACCTTCTTTGTCCTCCATTTGATCAGTTTCCTCAAAGTTGTTAAGGACACTCTGCACACCATGTCAATATAAGCCATGTTTTCCATTAATAATTGTTTGTTTTGTGCAGAAATACTGTTTCATGAGTTTTATTAAATTATGTGTCTTTGTAACAAAAAAACTTTGTAAAATAATGCTTTAAAACTGGTTCTTTGCTCAGTTGTTATGCATAGGTTACACTCTTTTATCCATTGAGTTAGGTGGCCAGTGTTAAGTGGCTCGTGCTTAACAAATACACAACAAAAAATAATTTCTCTGAAAATGGGAAGGAAAAGGAATGGACTGAAAATGACTGAAAAGAAAAACTCTCAAAGACCTTAAGAAAACCTGGAGAACTCTTGCTGAAAGCCACTGATAATGAACTGTGGATTTCCGGGCTTATGTAAATGCTATTGTTTTTACCGACTGAGAGTTGGCTAGCTTGCATAGCTACCGTTAATTGTCATGCTAACTTTGTACTTTTCATTGTTGACATTCACTCAAGCAAGAAGGATCACAAAACAGCACCAAACTATATAAGAAGCGTAAAGAAAGAAAAAAAAAATCACGACTCATCAGTAGTTTTCAAATCTGACCTAAAGTAAACACAGACATGTTGCTAACTGTATTAGTTACTTCCTTCTGGGCATGTGAGGTTGTTGATGGCATCAACAGTTGAAATAAATATCTTTTTGCAGTTTTCCAGTAGCCTAGCCTAAACCTAAACATGCAGAACAGAAGTTTGGATTAAAAGTATCTCTGGTCAGCATCTGAAATAAGACATGACAATCCCAGCTTTTGACACATTTAGTTCATATCAGGTATAAATAATACCCAGCACTTCTAATTTCTCCTCTCAGAAAATTTTAACTTTCTTCTTCTTCTTCTTCTTCTTCTTCTTCTTCTTCTTCTTCTTCAGCATCTTCATCTTTTTCTTTGTTCATTTTCCAGCTCAGAGTCCACTCACTGTTTGGCATGCTGTCTTCTTCATGCGTCAGTCCCATATACCGCTGACTCCGGTGCTCCATAGAGAAACACACCACGTCATCATCATCTGGCTTTCTATAGCGACAAATCCTCCATGAGTCCTTCCAAGCTCTCAATTCCGATTCCTCACCCTCTTCGTAAGCCTCATCCTCAGCATCACAACCTCCTCTGTGAGCTACTGCCACCATCCATGACTGCTTCCAGGAGGGAAAGCAGGCGTTCAGTTTGTGGAACTGCAGATGGAGCGGGACATCGGGCTTATGTTTCATTCTTTTCTGTGACTTCTTCACCTTCTTTTCTTCTTCTGTGTTTTTCTCTACTATAACCTCTGCTTCATTTTCTTTCTCACCAGCCTCCTTCTCTTCATCCTCCTCCTCCTCTTCCTCATCCTTGTGATGGTCAGCTTTTTTGTCATTCTCTTTAATTTCTTCTTCATCTTTCTCAAATATTACACCACCTTCCTCCTCGTCAACATTTTCATTCTCCTCTCTGTCTTTACCATCCTCATCACTCTCCTGGTCGTTGTCTGCTTCATCCTCTTCTTCCTTCTCTTCTTCTTCATCCTCGCTATCTACATTATTGCCTTCATTCTTTTGCGCATCATCCTCTTCTTCATCTTCATCAGCTTTGTCATCATCTTCATCTTTTTCATCTTCCTCCTTATCTACATTAACCCTACTACTCTTATTTCTTTCTGTTTCATTTTTTTCATCCCCACCACCCTCTCCCTTTTCTTCTTCTTCTTCTTCTTCTTCTTCTTCTTCTTCCTCTCCTTCTTTTGCTTCTTCTTCTTCATCTTCATCTTCTTCTTTTTCTTTTGCTTCTTCTTCTTCATCTTCTTCTTTTTCTTTTGCTTCTTCTTCTTCATCTTCTTTTTCTTTTGCTTCTTCTTCTTCTTCTTCTTCTTCTTCTTCTTCCTCTCCTTCTTTTGCTTCTTCTTCTTCATCTTCATCTTCTTCTTTTTCTTTTGCTTCTTCTTCTTCTTCCTCTTCTTCTTCTTCTTCCTCACCTTCTTTTGCTTCTTCTTCATCTTCATCTTCTTCTTTTGCTTCTTCTTCCTCTTCTTCTTCCTCACCTTCTTTTGCTTCTTCTTCATCTTCATCTTCTTCTTTTTCTTTTGCTTCTTCTTCTTTTCCTTCTTTTGATTCTTCTTCTTCCTCCTCTTCTTCTTCTTCTTCTTCTTCTTCTCCACCTTTATCTTTCTTGTCCATCTCTTTGTATTTTTCTTTTTCACATACATTTGTTTCATCATCATTGTTATTATAATCTTCATCTTCCTCCTCTTCCTCATCTACCTCTGCATCTTCATCCCTGCCACCATCATGGTTTCCTTTCTCCTCATTTATGCCATTCTTGTTCTCCTCTTCCTCATCTTCTATGTCTTCCTCCTCCTCTTCTTCCTTTATTTCTGCATTCACTTCCTCTTCTTCGTCTGTGCCTTCCTCATTCAGCTTTTCCACTTTGTCATCCCTTTCATCTTCATTCAATTCACTGTCCTGCTCTTCCTCTTCTACTTCACCCTCATCATTTTCATTTGTGTCTTTTTCCTGCTTCTCTACCTTAGTTTTTTCATCCCCTTCCTCCACCTCCTCCTCTTCTTTCTCCTCCTCATCGTTATCTGTTTCATTGTCATCTTTTTGATTGCCTTTTTTGTTTCCATCCTCCCTTCCACCATCTTCATCCTGTTCCTCTTCATTGTCTTCTTCCTTGCCCTCCTTCTTGTTGTCAGTATCTTCATACTCTTCTTCCTCCTCCTCCTCATTTTCATCCACTCCTTCATCTTCTTCCTCATCATCTTCAGCCTTCTTGTTAAGGGCTTTTTCTTTCTTTTCTATAACTATTTCTATTTTTCTCTCCTTTTCTAGTTTTTTGTCCACATTATTTTTATTGAAAGCTTCCTCCTCTTCAACTCCTTCATCCTCCTCCACACCATCCAGATTTCCATCCTCCTCTTCCTCATCCATATCTCTGTCCTCATTATTCACTCCTTCATCATCCTCCTCCCCTTTGACATATATTTCCTCTGCTTCCCCCTCCTCCTCTGTTTCCTCCTCCTCTACCTTAAACCATCCTCTTGGAGCCTTCCAGGCCTCCATCCACTCAGTGGTGTCTGTCATCTCCTCGTCCAACTCTGATGTGAAGAGGAAGTTTGTAGCTTTGCGTTTTCTCTCCAGCATGGCACTGTGTTGATGATTGGAGTTTACAGAAGCTTTGCACCACCTGTGGATGAAATCACGGTTTGGTTAAATGGACATGAAGAAGAACTTTTCATAGAAATATAACAGTAGAAATAGTAAACCATGTGTGATTCAGGCTAGGGCTGAATCAGTTAGGCCTGGATCAGGTGACCCCGAATCCTCCCTTTGTTATGCTGCAAAAGGGGGATGCTGCTGGGAGATTCCCATGCATTCACATTTCTCACTCACTATATGTTAATAGACCTCTCTGCACTGATTCATAGTTGTTATTAATCTCCAGCTCTCGTCCACAGCATGTCTTTTATCCTGTCTTCCTTCCCCAACCGGTCTCTGCATGTATTATTGTAAGGTCTACCGTATAATACAAAGCTACTTGAGGGGACTGATTTTGTGATTTAGCGCTATATAAATAAAACTGAGCTGAATTGAATTGAATCTGAAGACATTTGAGCTGATTTGCTCATCAGGTCCATCTTTGGGAAGATCACAAAAACAACCAAGAAAGACATGCAACTCCAAAACAGAGGGGTTTTGTAGCTGTTTTGTTTCTGTTTGTGTCACGGCGAGTGGAGTGAGCCGTGGGGAAATAATAAAGGAGGATCTAATTGCAGTAGTGAAGGTGAGGTGGTTTATTGAACACAAAATGCAAATGGAGAAACAGCAAAAGGGACTGAAAACTATTTAAACTGAGAACAACTAAACTACTGAACACAAACCAGGACCTGAACATGAAGGAGGATGAGCAGAGGTAAATGACGACGGACATCATGAAGCATGGTGGATACACAGACAGACCAGCCACTACAATGACAGAAAACACGACCTAAAAACACTCAGAGAAACACAGGGAGATTACAGACAGGTGGGGGACACAGCTGGGAGTGATTAACGAGACGAGACAAGGGAGGTAAACTGAACACGCTCACATGAGACATAGACTTTCACAATAAAACAGGAAACAAGAAACCACTAAACAAAGTTTATTTTTTGCCTGTTTGACAAATTGTGATAGTTGACAAAGATAACCTGAGTAAATGCAAAATTGTTTTTAGATGACCATTTCATTTATTAGGGAACAAAAGCTTTCAAACCTAGGTAGAGCAAGAATTAGAGCAGGCCCTCTACTAACTGGAAGATTGGTGGTTTGATCCCTGGCTACTCCAGTCTGCTTGCCTTGGGCAAGAAACGGAACCCCAAGTTGCTCTTTGATGCATTCATCAGCGTGTGAATGTTAGCCAGAAAGCATCAGGTGTAGAAAAATGTGCCTGTTTGAAGGTCTGTGTTTTTTGTGGAGTTTTACAAACTATCAAGTTGCCTTATCATAACGCAAGATAACAAGTCTTCATGAATCTTATTACAAATATAGCCCTTTTATGTTTAGCATCAGGTGCAGAACACAGTGGTAACTCACCTGAGCTGCTGCTTATATCCCCAGCAAGTGCTCCAGCTTTTCTGCCGTTCTTCACCTTCCTCTGGAGGAGCTGCTGACAGTAGCCAGGATTTGCTCCATCCTGGTACGCACACATCAGTTATAGTCATCATAACTTCAGCGTCCGCACTGAAGGAACTCTCACTTAGCGTCTCGTCATCTGTGAAGTCGTTTGTTTCAAAATCTGCTCCAGACATTTTCCATGAATCCTCCCAGTCAAAGGGTTCATCCTGTTTGATGATTCAAGAGTGGTAATACAAATATTAATAAGTGTTTATCTGATTCAGTGCTCATGTAGCATCTGGCCAAACCATAAAGAGCAGAAATCAACAATACAACAGTCATTGTAATGATCCCCACCTCCTCCTCTAGCTGTTGTATTTGATCAAAGTTGTTGGTTAGGTTTTGTTGGTAGTCAGTCCAGATATGATCCCAGTCCTTTTTCTCCTGCCTGAAGGGAAAGTTCATGATCTTCCAGGTACCAGCCCAAACAGGAAGAGAATATGTTTCTATCGCAACCTTACAAACGTTCTCTCTTTGAAATAGAATATCCCAGTGAAACTGTTTTGCCTCAGAAAGCTCCACCTGGCCTGGACTCTTCACCTGGAAACAAGAAAAACAAGACAACACTGCAAAGTTATCTACAAAATCTGAACAGGATGTTAACTGAACAGCAAACTCTGTTTGATTAAGATCAGGTGACTTGTCCCTTGAAGGATATTTAACGATTTGTTTTGTTTATTTTTCTTCTGACCCTGTTTGGGTGTTTTAGGCACTTTTACATGTATGGCACCTTGGAAGTTCCTTCTATCAAGCTATGTCGTGTAGTCAGGACTGTACCCAAAATATTTCCCAGACCTCAAAAACTGCAGGCAATATTAAATTTTAGTGTTTGTACCTGTTTCCAGGATTGATTCCACTTATGAGCAGGAAACATCCATTCACCCTTCAGTCCGCTTCCCTTTGCTTTGTACTTGCTGTTCTTAGTTAGCTCTATGGTTGTGAACCCTAGAATTCTGGTTTGCAACTCTTGGGCTTTCAGAAAAAGATACTTTGGTGGCTTCAAGCTCATCCAGGAGTCCTTCCAGCAAATTCGAAATGCATCAACCTCTACTTTGCGCTTTTGCCTTCGAAGTCTGGGTGATGTTGACCTTCTCGGAGGAGGTGGTGGAGGAGGAGGCTCGGCTTTGGGTTTGGGAGGAGGAGGGACAACTTTGAATCGAATTCTGGGCTTGTTTTTTTCTGCTTCAGCTGCACCACTTGTGACCCTCTTAAACTCACTCATGCCATCTTTCATCTTGTCTCCATTAGCAACCAGCCAGTGATAGTTCCATTTTGAGAGTAGCCTGCAGATTAAAACAAAAAAACACGCTGGATCAGTGTATA
This sequence comes from Copadichromis virginalis, assembly GCF_057382275.1. Classification (NCBI taxonomy): domain Eukaryota; kingdom Metazoa; phylum Chordata; class Actinopteri; order Cichliformes; family Cichlidae; genus Copadichromis; species Copadichromis virginalis. Next base: position 32,504,182 of record NC_140624.1, read on the forward strand.
TGAATACAGATCTTAGGTACAGAAACATTCATCAGCTGTGGACCAAGGACCAAACCTCCTGGCTGGCGATTACAGGCTGGTCTCAAATTATTAATTAAATGATTTGTGAAAATTAAAATGTATTTTATGTAAAACTTACTTTTTAAAAATGTTTGACCAGAAACAAACTTCTGCGTCTTTTCAAGTCAGCCCAAGCTCCATAAACAAGTACCTTTGGACCAGTTATCTATTGACATTAAAGTTTGATTTTACTGTTGTCTTTGAATGATGGAGGTGATTCAGGAATTCGTAGAATAATGTGATAATAAATTGGGAAATAAATTATAAGATAAAAATCTGAAAATCTTTATAGCTGCATTTTCAAATTTTCAACATTTTCTTTACACTGTACAAAAAAAAAGGTTTATTCTCACAGATTGGTGGAACTTTTCTGCTTCCATTGTTCCTCTTTTTTGTTGTCGTCGGCGATGCTCTGGGCTCTCTTCTCCCACTGGTCTCTCAGACGCCCATTGCTGAATGTTCTCTGCTCCCCCTTTGTAGACAACATCTTGTTACCTGAGAGATGTAGAAATAATAATAATAATAATAATGATAATGATAAAACAACCATAAGAAGCCTTTAGAGTTTTTTTTCCCCAAATGACAGAAACATTAGGATCCAATCTCTAATTCTTAAGACCTGGTCAGCTACAGCACTGGAAAAAATGTTGAATAGACCAAATGTAACCCAAAACTTGTGAACTATAGGCTTGACAGTGGTTTCAGCAACTTTGTGAGCCAAATGTGGTCCATATGCTACAATGTGTCTGTTATTTGGTCCATGTCAGGCAAACCCTCAGCTAAGTTGAAGCAGCCTGGTCTTTGGTCAAAACTCATAGCCAAAGAAAATACTGACAACAACAATCAAAAGTATGACTCCCATGAGTGTGGAGTAAAAAAAAATTCCATTTGTTGATTTAAAATGACGTTTGTGGCAGACCTGCCATGAGGGGGGGAAAAAAGTGGAACAGCTTTCAAGAAAAATGATGAAGAATGGATTTTTTGTTTAGAAACAAATCTTGTTTCTCATGAACAACTCGATGATTGCTCAATCAACAATTTTGTCTGTGCTTGATTGTGGAGATGCTGCAGGCATGCATGTTTCTATATCTGTAGAACCCAAAAGGTTGATATTTTTTTTTATTCTGTTCATCTGAATGTAGCGTTTTCAGTGGGAGAAATGTTTCGTCCCTCATCCAAATGACTTCTTCAGTCTCAGCTGACTGCAGGTTTCTCAAACCCTATAAACAGTACATTTGCTTAATAACCAGTGTTGGGGAGTAACGGAATACATGTACCGCCGTTACGTATTTAGAATACAAAATATGAGTAACTGTATTCCGTTACAGTTACCGTTTAAAAAGGTGGTATTCAGAATACAGTTACTTTGTTGAAATAAATGGATTACACTGCGGTACTTTCCTGTTTCATTTTGTCGCGGGTCAGGACTGTTTGGGTTTTGTTTGACAGCTACGTTCTTTTGTTCCAGGCGGCAGCGTTACGGTTGCCATGGTTACAGGGCGACGCTCTCTCTCTCTGCGACTGTGTGTTTCCTGGGTGAGAGAGCGCCTTTTCGTTGTTGTTGTTGTTGTGCTAAGCTAACAGGCAGAATGCTACAAGCATAGCTCTAAAGCAGTGGTTCTTAACCTGGGTTCGATCAAACCCTAGGGGTTCGGTGAGTCGGTCTCAGGGGTTCGGCAGAGCCTCCACTGCGGAGGTCGCAGAGGTCCAGCCACGCCCGAATTATCTTGTAAATTTGTGATGACACGCCCCCTTCTGGCCATCACTGGCTGCAGACGATCATGCTACACTGCTTGGCCAATCAGGCCTGCGGGGAATGTAGCGCGCGCAGTAGTCAACATGTGAATGTCGTGGTAGTACTTCGCGTGATTTTTTTTTTAAACATTTTAATCCATACTAACTATGTCGGGCAAAAAAAGAAAGTGGTTGGACGAATATGTACAGTATGGATTTACATGTATCACGGAACGTGATGGGAGTGAGCGTCCTATCTGCATGATTTGCAACGCCAAGTTGAGCAACTCTAGTCTCGCACCGGCAAAACTAAAGGAACACTTCTTGAAGCTGCATGGAGACGGGGAATACAAGAACACAACACTTGCTGAATTCAAGGTGAAGAGAGCCAGATTCGATGAAAGGCCCACTCTGCCTGCTCTTGGATTTGTACCCGTTAACAAACCGATCCTCACAGCATCGTACGAAGTTGCTTACCTGATCGCAAAGCAGGGCAAGCCACACACCATTGGTGAAACACTCGTGAAACCAGCCGCGTTAAAGATGGCAAATCTGATACTCGGAACAGCGGCCGAAGGTAAATTATCACAAATTCCTCTTTCAAATGACACCGTCAGCGACAGAATAGAAGACATGAGTAAAGACATCTTGGCTCAAGTAGTCGCCGATCTGATTTCAAGCCCGGCAAAATTCAGCCTTCAGCTCGATGAGAGCACAGACGTTGCTAATCTAAGCCAGCTTACTGTTTTTGTGCGCTATGTGAAAGATGACATGATAAAAGAAGATTTTTTATTTTGTAAGCCTCTTACAACAACAACTAAGGCAGCCGATGTGAAGAAGCTTGTGGATGACTTCTTCGGAGACAACAATCTTTCATGGGACATGGTTTCTGCAGTTTGTACAGATGGAGCTCCCGTCATGCTGGGAAGAAACTCTGGTTTTGGTGCGCTAGTAAAAGCCGATGCACCACACATCATTGTGACTCATTGTATTTTGCACAGGCATGCATTGGCAACAAAAACCTTGCCTCCAAAAATGGCAGAAGTATTAAAAACCGTGGTGGAATGTGTGAACTATGTGCGAAATAGTGCTCTGAGGCACCGCATCTTCAGTGAGCTGTGTAAAGAAATGGGCTCTGAATTCGAGGTACTTCTGTACCATTCTAATGTTCGGTGGTTATCCCGGGGACAGGTGCTGAATCGTGTTTTTGCCATGCGTGTGGAATTAGCCCTGTTTTTGCAAGAGCACCAACACTGTCATGCAGATTGCTTCAAAAATCCTGAGTTCATTCTCATTTTAGCGTACATGGCTGATATATTCGCAGCTCTCAATCATCTCAATCAGCAGATGCAGGGTGGTGGAGTCAATATCATAGAAGCGGAAGAACACCTGAAGGCTTTTCAAAAAAAGCTAACGTTATGGAAACGACGAACAGAGAACAACAACTTTGCAAACTTCCCCCTTCTGGACAACTGTGTAAGTAAGGTCGAAGATGTGTCTGGAATCGGAGATGTTTCTGTATCCACGGAACTGAAGCAAACAATTGCAACGCACTTAGATGAGCTTGCAAAGTCTCTCGACAGATATTTCCCTACAAGAGAGTCATATCCAGCATGGGTGAGACAGCCGTTCACGTTTGCTGTTGAGACAGCAGATGTCAATGATGAATACCTTGACGAAATCATTGAAATTCAGCAGAGCCAGGTTCAACAGCAACTCTTCAGAACAACAACACTCTCAACGTTTTGGTGTCCACAAATGGACAAGTATCCAATTATTGCTAAGAAAGCCCTGGATTTTTTTATACCATTTGTTACAACATATCTTTGCGAGCAATCCTTTTCGACGATGCTGGACATAAAAACGAAGAAAAGGAACAGACTTTTCTGTGAAAATGACATGAGACTGGCACTTGCCAAGGTGAAGCCACGCATATCTGAACTGGTCTCTCAAAGGCAACAGCAGAAGTCACACTGATTTGCAGGTATGTAATTTGTTGTAAGTTCATGCATTGTGTTGGTTTTGTTCTTTGAACAAGGTGATGTTCATGTACGGCTCATTTTGTGCACCAGTAAAAAAACATATCTATGTCTTGAATTTGAAAAAAAAAAAAAAATTCACTAAAGAGGGGTTCGGTGAATGCGCATATGAAACTGGTGGGGTTCGGTACCTCCAACAAGGTTAAGAACCACTGCTCTAAAGAATGTAGCATCATGTTCAGTGTAGTCCGTGCTGCTGGGAGAATGGACTGCCATACACGTTATGTGTCTGTGAGCGCTAGGAGGGAGAAAAAGGGGAGTGGAAAGGTACGAGCAGTCATCGAGCAAAAACGGGAGCTGGAAGCATGTAAATATAATAATAACCACTGCAGCCAAGAAGAGTGCCTGACGAGCCCAGTTGTAAGTAAGCTATTAAGACTCGACTGTACACTGTGTTCGTGTTTTCCTCCGAAAACAACAAGTTCCGTTGGAGCAGCCTTTCAACGCCTCTCTCTGTCTGTCGCAAGAGAAGTTGACCCACACAACAAAGTAGAGCTATTTTTCGGCTACCAGCCGACAGGGACCCCGCCGTATTATGCTGGGCTTACACTGTGCGATTTTTTCAGTCGCGCGATTCAGCTCCTGCTCAAACTGTACGATTGACTCGCAGGGGTTAGAAGTTCATAGGTCACGATGCAGGGTCTCACACTATACGGCCCGATGCTCTGATGCGACCTGAGTGCTCACACTGTGCGTCCATAAAAATGAAGGTTATAACAGAAATTCTGTCGCTCGCTCTCCCTCTCCGTCTTTCACTCACACAGACACACCACCACCATCAACTTTGCTAAATTGCTAATGAAAAACATTGGTCAGGCAGCTGTGATTGAGCAGCAGTGTCGATCCAACTATTTTCACGGTTGTTGTGGTCGTGATAATTTTCTGAGGCCACATCGAAAGGGCTCGGATGGTTCTACAGGTTGTGCCTCCATCGCTTGTGTCCAGATCACACGCTGCACTGCCGTGCTACGCCGTCTTTTTCGCTGACATTTGTGTTTGCGCGTGCGCAGTGTGGCAAACTGCGGTGACACCCTCACGACCAAGCGATTGATGATCGGGAGCTGGTCGTGAGGTGTCAATCGCTTCTCGTTACCCCACGTATACTACACGATGCACGACGCACGATGAAGGCCAAAATCGGGCCGATCACCAAAACGATCACACGACTCAAAAATCGGCTCAAAATGGGCCAAAAATCGCACAGTGTGAGCCCAGCATTAGTCAGAGGTCCCTTTACTACAGTTCGGAGTCGCGGACCTTCAGTAATAGTAATAAATCACACAGCAATAGTACATTCACGTTGTTGTAAAAAGCATGATAATATTGTAGCGGGTCTGGGCTGTTCGGGGTTCTGCTTGTACAGTTGTGTTTTGTGTATGTTGCCATGGTGACGGGTGACGCCCTCTCGCTGCGACGGTGTGTCCTTCTGGGGTCAGAGGGCGCCCTATGTGTGTTGTGGTTGCCGCGCTGAGCAGTTAGCTAGTGGCAGTGTGTTCTTCTGCAAATGTAATAAACGGCTGTGCTCCCTGGCTAGCTCACGGGAAGCAAGACCAAACGATACCTCCGTCTCCTCCTTGTCTGAACTCGCCACAATATATTAAGTAATCCAAAGTATTCAGAATACGTTACTGTCATTGAGTAACGTAACGGAATAGGTTACAGAATACATTTTGGGGCATGTATTCTGTAATGGAATACATTTTAAAAGTAACCTTCCCAACACTGTTAATAACTGAAACCAGCCCACTGAATGAACAGTGGGCTGTGAGGTTGTTCATTCAGTGGCAGTCAGCTGAGACGGAAAAAGTAATTTGGATGAGTGACGAAATGTTTCTCCTACTGAAAATGTTACGTCCAGATTAACAGAATCAACCTTTTGGGATTTACTTACGTGGATGACTGAGCATGCATCAAAATATTATTTGTAGAAGTACATTATGACTCATCACAGGTATTTTCTTACTCCTCTGTATGTTATATGGAAAAGTGTGACAATGCTCCCTAGCAAATAGAAGACCTCTACTTCTTGTTTGAATTTAAAGTGAGTACTTACAGCATCAGGTCACAGGACATTTAACATTAGCTGTACTTGCTGTTCATACTGAACTTGGAAAAACTGGAAATAATTTGCAGCCAATAAATGTAACGAGCTACAAAAAACTATGAAACTGCATTCTGTGATTCAACTGGAACATTTTAAAAGGTTATATTTGTCTATCTGCAACTAGTTTTGCATATGTTTTTCTTGATTTGTGATCAGTGTAGCTGTTTGTCTCAATATTTGGACTGTTCGTTGTACACGTCTCTAAAAATAGATCTAAATTTCAATGAGACTATAAAGGATTTAATAATAACAATAATGCGACAGCGGTAGGAAGAATGTGTACATGCCAGACTGGAATTGGATGTCTGTATTCCTCATTTAGACCCTGATTTATCCACTGGAAACTGATGCAGGAAATTGAGTTCCTTAAAAGGTTTTGTGTCTTGCAAAGGCACCTGTGTTGAAAATGGGGCTTTTTTTTTTTTGGTGTGCTGGTAAAGAATCACCAGAGATCTGTTGATTCTTTTACTTCTTCCTAAAGTACATCATGGGCTACTTCTGACTTTAAGTGTCATTAGTTATTCAAGATTGCAGGAAAAAAAATTAGACGTATGCTGCACATTCTTGGAACAATGCGCCTCAAAATGAAAAATGTTACATAGATTATTGTTATTAACTTTCTTGTGGGGTCTTGCGAGATACTGAGACACAGATTTCTATCTGGTCTCAAAATGGAGATCTTTGGAGTGTAAGGTAAATATGTTAACAACTGCACCATGGAGCATCATTTGGTTATTCATTACAACATTTATTATTAAAACGAATTATTAAAATATCCTTTCCAGGTTTTTATTTCTTAGTTCAGATGTCATATTGTCTACCTTGACTGTATTCCTTGAAGTTTAGTTTGGTTTTTCAGTTTGACTGATTAATTTGACACTTTACTGTTTTCCCAAGTTATACTGCAATAATTTCAAAGACATAGACTAAACTTTGAAGTAGTGAACCTATTCAGAAGATCATCACAATTCCCACAGTACACAAACACAATACAACCCAGAAATGTAGCACAACATTTGCAGCCTATAAACACAACACACCAAATGTCCATTCTTTACCTTGTTTTCTCTGTATGGCTTTTCAAAATATGTTTCCAGTTTTGAGTAATCAGTAAATTAAGTTGCTAATACACCACTGAGCTTATCTAGATAAACATACTTTCATTCCGTATTGAATTCAGAAACGGTATTCGATATGAAACCGTTCCAACATTTTAAATTGGTACTTAAAAAGTAATCACCACCCAGTCTCCTCTTAGATACATACCGATAGTTCAACACAGTTTTGAGCCCAGCTTTGGTCCAGTTCTCAGTGCAGCGTCTTGTTGAATACTGGCTCATGTAACTGTGACACCAGACCACCACTTATGCTCTAAAATTAAACTCAGCTCTTCTTCAAGGAGCGACAACAACAAAACATCACAGCACTGATTCAGGAAAGATGGAGATTCTGTGTCATTTAAACATAATAATAATGTCAGTTTGTTCATTTTAATCTGAAAATGTGTATATGTTAATGCCTTTGCTGTCAGTCAATGGTTTGTACTCTTCAGTTCATTATGATTCAAAAATAGAGAGAGGCTTTCACTATTTAAATAAAATGAAGATTCTCAACATTTTCTAGAAATAATCAGTCAAATTATACACAGGATATGTATATGATACTTTGATAAACTACAATAATATGGACAACCAGAGTCAGAGTTACAGTGAACTCAGAAAGGTCCCCGCCTTTAATCTGTGTCTGCTTGGAAAACTGACTCTGGACTTAGCAGTGTCTGTGTAAATAAATGAAGCATACTTAACAGACTAATGGTGAACTAAAATTAGAAAATGACCTCACATCTCCTTCACCACCTCAGTGTTCAGGATTTCCCCATCGGACACTTAACAAGAATCAAATGACAATAAACTCAAGAAAAGAAATGACTACAGGCCTGGAAGGGTTACAAATATAAATGAAATGAAACCTTTCCAAACATACCACAGATTGCAAGTATCAGCTATGATTATCTAGGCTAAAGATGCATATCTCTCTTTATTTTTGACACAAAGTTAAAACTGTTATCCGTCCTCTCCTCGGAGTCTGAGGAAGTGGTTAACAGTTTTCATTTTTCTTTGTAAGTTGGAGGATGCGGGGGTATGAGAACACACAGGTTTCTGAGTGCTCCTGTCCTGACTAAACTTTTGTGTTGAACTTTTAGGTTTTGTCAACAAAATTGCTTGGTTAGTAAAGTAATCCTGCCACAACTGGTGCAGTGCAGATATGAGGACCCAAATGCAGGACAAAGTAACAAAAAGGGAGCTTTAATGGCTGATAAAAAAGTTAAATATAAACTAAGTCTAAAGGATAATGATACAGAAATTCAGAAACACAGAAAATCACACAGAATTGTGAAAAGTACAGCACAAGAGAGAACCACGAATCAGCAAAGACAAAAAAAGGGACTTAACATGAACGGTGGACTAATTACACCACAAGAAACAGGAGGGAGCATAAAAAAAAGCAACCATCAACAGGCGAAGAGAATCAGGGAAACAGGGGGAAAGCTAGACAGGAAATAAAAATGACACATGGCACATAAAGGACTTTCAAAGTAAAACAGGAAATAACCAACAGAGAACTAACACAGACATGTCAGTGAGAAAAGAACACCGGGGGACAAAGGTATTAACACAGTACTACAATTGCTCAGTACATAAATCAGAAGAAAAGATATGACAATAACTTAAACGCAGCACTATAATAATCATAAAGTAAAAAATGGAAACAAAGACTTAATATCACATCAATTAAAACTCACAAAAGAGATCAAAAGAAACCAAAAATCCAAAAACTAACCAAACAAACCAAAACTTAAGTTCATTAAAAGACAATCCGAGTTCAAAAACACAAAACAATAGCACCATGACCAGTGTTGGGACTAACGCGTTATTAAGTTACACGTTACAGTAACTACGTTATTATTGTGGTAACGAGCACGGTAACTAGTTATTATGCCAAAATCAGGAACGCGTTAGTCGTTACTGGGATTTAGATAGGGTCGTTACTCGTTACTTCGTGTGGTGGCTATCGCGGAGCTTCCACAGATTCAGTAACATTAGCAAGTGGTGGAGGCCCGCAGGTGGATGAAGGAAAGGGACGCAGAAGGAAAAGAGACCCGAGGCGGCCGCCGGTCCAAGTGTGAACTGAACTTCAGGTAAGAAGTTATGACCTGCAGTCTCTCTGGGTCAGATATGAACCAAGTTTAGGTGGAGTTTATTTTCGTTATTCTGACTTTTTCCCTACTGCGTGCTAGCATGACGGAGTTTCTATACAGCTGGGTGGGTGCTATGAAGTTAATGATGTTGAACTTTATTTTGTTCATAAGTTATTAGAGTTGCCAACCGTCCCGTCTGGTATTCAGAGAAAATATTACACGTTTCTTATTGAGGTGAAAAGTTTGCCCCGGACTTCAGCTACAATGGAAAAGGCACAAAGCTGGAGTTATTCTGTGTCTTTGCTGCACAGCTGCCTCTTCTTCTCTCATCCTCCCCCCTCCCTCTCCCGTTTCTACTTCAATCATGAAAACTGATCAGTGATCAGCTGATCGGCTCTCTTGTTTGTTTATCGCCCACTTTGCGCCGAAAGAGGAAACCAGCGGATGTCGCGCTAAACAACAGCAGCACGTTTAAGCTTGATCAGCTATTGTTAGAATTTATTTAATATTAATTTCTAGTATCAGCTGATGTTTGCTGGAGCCACAGCTATAAAAAAGCTGCTGGTCATGATATGGTTTGTATATGTGGTGAGAGGGAAACATGAAGATGAAACCAGGAGATGTCCTTACTGGATCATCAGAGCTGAACAGGTGATGGAGAAGGAGCTTTACCTTTTAGGTGACATGAATGAGTTGAAGGGAAGTTATGAACTGTTTCTGAGAGACAAATAACACCAGGATCCTTTTTTAGGTAGCTGACAGCTGGTAACTGTGCAGGGGCGGGTCTAGCAAAGTGTGGCCAGGGGGGCATGTAGGGCATTAACGGGGAGAGGGGGGCACAAAGAAATACTTTTCTTTCTTATTCTCATTTAAAATGTCTAGCTTTTAAAAAATAATTAACTGAATCTTACAACAAACGATTGATAGATTGATGCATATATACCATCAAAACAGTGAACATCACTGTCACAACAGTGTTTATTTTCATTCAAAGGCTTTATGATTTTTCCTATAATGGTGGGCCGGTCTCTAGTCAAAATGCCCGGGCCAATTTTCTGTCCCAGTCCAGCCCTGTATGCAGCTCATCTGCAGTCTGGTGTTGCCTACATCTTCCTATTCAGAAGGCAGAATTTCCGAGTTCTGAGTACAATCGAACGCACCACGACTGCAGTTTTTGTGTTGGATGTAAAAGGCACACATGACGCTGTGACGTAGGCTAGAATCATGGCAGCAGTCAATGACGGTCCAGGCGTGGGATTTCTCTCGTGGAAATATGCACATTATCTTTTCCTTTCTATTGGTAGGTGGCACAGTGCACTTGTGGCAAGTAAGCAAGCTAGAAGACGGGCAAAGTTATGGAAGAAACACATTAACAAGAGAATTCTGAGTAAAACCAAAGTTACTTTCCCTAGTAACTAGTTACTTTGAAAGTAACGAGTAACTTGAAGTAACTGAGTTACTTTTGAGAGAAGTAACTAGTAATGTAACTAAGTTACTATTTTAAAGTAACTTACCCAACACTGACCATGACACATGCTTTGTAGTGGTGCTAATAAACACTTTCACAATGTCTTCAAAAGACCTGAAGGCAAACTTCTCTCATATTCTGTATCTGATGAAAGATGTTGCTTTATTGAAGCACAGTACAGGAATCAGAAAAGTTAGAAAAGCAAAAAAGGAAATAAGAATAAAGCTTGGACTGACAATCAGAGCTCCTGGGCTTGAGAGGATTCAAATCTTACTTTTAGTCGTTATTGTAAAGATTAGATCAACGTCTGACCAAAGTTGCCTTTTGTTACTTTTTGCATTCAGGAACATTAACTTATTAACGGATAATGTTGGGTTTTTAATTTGAGCATATGTCAAATATGCTCAAATTAGGTCTTTCAAATAATGCATTTATTACAGTTTTCTGTTAGTGGGTGGAAATTATTTCTCTGAGGTCTAAGTCATCAGGTGCTAATCCTGTCCCACATTTGGAGAAAGGTAAACAGACTATTCTGGAAAAGTTTTTAATGTTTGTGAAAATGGTTGTTCTCCTTGATCCCTAATTGATGAGACCTGAGAGAAGAAATTCATAAAAAACAAGCTTTAATTACATAATCTGACTGCCCAGGGTTAGAGTTCAGGTTTGGGTCATCACCAATGGTGATGTAGACCTGAGAGGGTTAAAAATGTCTTTTAAGTTTTGCTTTTATTAATGTAATACTTTTGTTATTGTAAGACTTGACAGTCCAAGCAGTTAACCCTGGGAGCCTACATTACCCACAGTGCAACTTGACCAGTGGCATGTCCAAGATAAGTGTTTTATGCTTCTAGCAGTATTTGAGCCTTGAGCCTCTGTGTTATAGTCTAGCCCTAACTTACAGATGCACACAGACATGTAATGTAGCTTTCTTCATTCGGTATCTTTAGTATTTTTTTTCTTCAACAATCTAATTGAAATGAATTATATGAGTGACTAATTCATTACAATATACAGGAAGTTCAATGAATGTAAAATTAAAAATAACAATCCCAACTTACCTGAAGTCTTTCTGTGTCTCAGATGTTTTATTTAAATCCCCTCTTACATGTAACTCTGCATTAATGTGGACCACAGTTTGTGTTCACTACTGACTGTCAGTGTCTGCGCCTGTCTGTCTCTACACTTTACAGCAGCTTCAGTGGTTCCTGTCTTACTCTCTCTCTCTCTGTTTTCAGTTCGTTTCTGCTTTTAACTTTTACCAGCGTACACTCAGTGTGTCCCGTGTCTCTGCTCTGTGGTGAGAAGGCTTCCCTTCTTTGCTATTTTTACATCATACGCTAACAGATCCAGAGCTCTAAATTTAGTTTCAGGGTGAGGCAACGAGAAACAGGACAGGAGCAGCCGGCTGCATGGAAATACGGAGAAGTGACATGAATTGTGCACAATCGAAATGGATTTTTAATTAACAGGTGCAGCTGCATAGACAAACAGGACAGCTGTTTGCAAGTGTTAACCAATCAGAAACCAAATGGTTTTTGAATCTTTAACAGCTGTAACATGCACATTTACTCCTCCAGAGATTTCTCACGCCGCCTGGCAATCAGCCAATCAGCACAAAGAGTCTGAAACACCTCTCCATATCAGATTGCAGGCATCCAGGCTCCCGTGGGAAAAGCTGGGTTAACTGTCTTCCTGACAGTTGGAGTACTTGGAAGTGAAACTGTCCTGCTTTACAAAATTGGTTCTAGCTTTAAAAAAGGTGTCAAGTTTGTGGGAATGAAAGCTAAAGGAGACTGTGCCATTACCCAATTAATTTAAAAGCTGCTAAGTGGGAAAAGATTCCAGTTTCCTCCATAATAGCAGTTTGTTGGCTGCAACTAAAAAATAAAGGCAATACAGGAGTTTCACCAAGGTTCCCACATTAAAATGTTCAGCTTTACAACAGAAATAAACAGATATGTCTGTGAAGGTTCTCAGTCATCCAGGTCATCGTAGTCAAAGGAGCTTGCAAAGAAAAGCGTCTGGACTTCTTTAAGTTACTTGGATACGTTTCACCTCTCATCCGAGAAGCTTCTTCAGTTCTAAGGTCAAATGGTGGAAATAAACAGACTAACAAAAGTTTACAACCTGATAAAAAAAGGTTTCTGTGGAGTGTTCCTGCTTCATAACAACAGTGAAGTGACATATCTTTTCACAACTCATGCTTGAGTTAACTTGGTCAGGCCTAAAGGTAAGGGTGTGACTGCTTTAAATGATTGTCATATCTATGCAAATGCCACAGACTGGTAGGTAACCATCTGGAAACCACCAGTCAACTGAGAAAAATGTACTCTTCCTAGCTGGTTGGTGAGTAGTTCCTGGCCCTTGCCAGGCAGAATAAATCATAAAGAGGATATGTCACCAAAAACATCCTTGTGATCGGTATTAAATTGCTACAGTCACCTGTAGCAAACCAGAAACAGAACATGATCTTCAAAATAAAAGATGTGCCTTGCTACTGTCAGCGCTCAGTCAACACATTTCAAAAGATCCAGTGTTTTACTTCCAGTGTTTTCAGTACTGCCTGTACAGTAGCTGCCAAATGTTTAAAGACAAGTTTGTTAGCAGCCAAACCAACTGCAGTCACCTAGCAAGGTCACCTAGCAATGACCTCTCCCTCCACCCTGCCTCACCAACCAGTTTGAGAATAAACAGTTTTCCTTCATGACATTTGGCCATGAAAACCTGGGCTTTCCAAGGTGGATGGGTGACTTAATAGTGTCTACATTCACCTTTTATGGTCTATGAGGTCAATTCCTGTGAAATATTTGGGAGGTTTCAATATTTAACATATACTCTGATGGGGCTTTATTTGTTGACGTTGTCCACCCACCTCACCTTTTGTGTCACCTCTAGATTTAGTGGTTTATATGATCTGGATAAACTGTCTGTTTGTTTACAGCCCTGTGTGATTTATTTCTAGTGATGTTACCACATTTCTAGTTATTAACTTGTTGAAAGCATTATAGAGTCCACAACATCTCATTTCTTCATTATTTATGGGAAACTTCCTGCTGTTTAGACTAATAAAGGTTTGTAAACAACTATTTATACTTCAAGGCCACCTGAGATGACCGAAATAAGGCTGCAAGGCTCAGTGCCGTGTAGTGTGACTCAACAAAATACACTGTTGACATATTTTCTATTTTATCTAGGGATTGAGAGTAACGAAGTTTCTATTCTCTGTATGTCCTGTACATGTGGCAGAATTGACAATAAAGTTGACTTTGACTTTGACTTTGACTAAAGACTGATGGCATCACCAGAACTGTCCAATGACTTGTTTGCTGGGCTGCTCATGTGACCATGTACTTCCTACACATCTTACTGAACTCTCTATACATACTGAAGTTACAGACCAGGTATTGGTGCTGCTCTCGGGTCAGGTTTCAGTGAGGTCAGACAGCAGCAGGAGTCCGCTCCACCTGTAATGGGATCCTCAGATCATCCTGCTGCTGATGACAGAAAACTACAGAAGGGCAACACAAACTGATGACCAGACAAACAGGCTTTATCACGATTTCTACAATAAAAACTGATTTAATGTGAAGGAGTCTTCACTAAGTTATAACTGCTGTGTATGTACAGTATTTCTTGATTCAAATCAAATGTTTCTTTAATGAAGTTGTTTGCTAAGATTACTGCTGTTTTATTGTGTTAGTTTATCAAATAACAAAATGGCAGAACATGTGGGTGGTTACACGTGTATTTTTTCCCACTCATAAGTTTTTTTCCAGGTTTTGAAGAGATCATCAAAAGAGAAACAACACTCTGTGGTGTCATTTAATTAATACGACGTTAACTAATTTTATTAATTTCATCTTTGTATCAGTGTACTAAAAGTCCTTGTTACTAAAAATATCCTTTCAAGTCTGACCTGGCAACAAATGCAACAAATTCTTTAAACGTGTTTTACTCTATATTGTCAAAAGTATTCACTCACCTGTTCAAATTATTGAATTGAGATGTTCCAATCACTTCAGTACAGGTGTATAGAATTAAGCAGCTAGGTATGCAGACAAACATCTGTGTAAGAATGAGGCCATGTAATACCACAGAGTGGGGTGAGTCGATGCTGATGGGGATAGCACAGAGGTCACTACTTTCTGCAGTCAATCACTACAGATCCAAACCCCATGTGGCCTTCAGATTATCACAATAATGGTGTGTAGAGAGCTTCATGGAATGGGCTCTTTATGGCTTTTGTGCCAAATGTAAATGTTTGGTGGAGGGGGGGCAGAGACAGAGGTAGACAGAGCAGAGACCGCAAGCCATTCCAGGTCTTTACATTCAATATCAGTGTCAGACCTCAGATCACATCTGGAAAAATAATCCCAAATTCCCATAAACACTAAACCTTGTGGAGCCTTCGACCAACATCATATTAAAGCCTATGGATTGAAAATGAGATGTCACTTAAGTTCATATGTTTGTCAAGGCAGATGAGTGGATTGCCAGTGTAGTATATATATAAGCCAACCAATAAGAAAGTCTGAAGACATAGAAATACTTACCAGCAGCATACAGAGAACAGTAATGTTTCCACAAACTGTAAAGCAGAAAATAAATCTGTACACCTGTGACAGGGGATTTCTAAGAATCACCCTGCTGTTCTTCAGCTTGAGACACCTAAACAGGTCAGATACGTACACAAACATGACAGCTGTGTGCAAGTGTGAACCAATCCTGAGCCAAATTGTTTCTAAACCTTCTTCCTGCTGAAACAGGCACATTTGTTATAACGAGGGTCCAAACGGTACCTCTTCCACCTGACCTGTTTAGGCATATAATCCAGTCTTGTGTCTCAGTTTTCTGGGTCAACTGTTATTTCTGTGGCGCATTCAGAAGTGTAACCATTTCAATCATTTAATGATTGCACCTTTCATGCATATACAGAATGCAGGCCGAATCTGTCATGGTTCTGTATTGGAAAAACACTCACCCCATCAGTAACTGGTTGTGTTTGGACTAGAAAAGATTAACATGTTCAACAGACCAGTTCAATCAAGTCATCACTTAATGACATCATTTCAGTCACTTCAAAAAAGGTACAATGTCACTGTCCGTCTCACATACTGACAGTGACACCATCACAGTTTAGTCCCATTATCTCTCTTTTCTGTCTCTCTGTGATTTTACCAACTTGTGAAGTACATACCCAAGTTTTTAGCAGGTAATAAAAGGGGTTTTTAGAAATGTACTCTCTGCAAACAGCTACCTGTTTTTACCAATAACAAAAAAGATTAAAATATAATCTGTGACAGTGAACTGTTTGTTGGCGAGAGAGCAAGAAAATTAGCTGCAAGTGTTGATTGTGCTGCAGATATTTTTATCTAGTTTAACCATTTTCATGTTGGCACTGAGATATTATTATGAAATTACTAATTCTGACTATAATCTCATTAAATTATTATAACAGTCTTGAATGATAGAGTGTGTTACAGCAAAGTAGTCTCAAGAAATATATCAAGACAACCACTAACAAGAACAATCATAACTTTATTTATTGCTGTATCATCTTTATTGTAGTATAGGTACATGATTCAAAAACAACACAAAAACCCTCAAAACAAAGAACATAATACCCTCAACGTAATAATAGTGTCATGGTCCTGGGTCGGTGACCCAGCGCTTTTAGTTTGTTATCATTTTCCAGATGATGATGATGATGATTGTTTTAGTTCTGTGTTATATTCGGTCTGCCTCTGAGTCTGCGTCTG
The DNA here is from genome assembly GCF_057382275.1 of Copadichromis virginalis. Classification (NCBI taxonomy): domain Eukaryota; kingdom Metazoa; phylum Chordata; class Actinopteri; order Cichliformes; family Cichlidae; genus Copadichromis; species Copadichromis virginalis. The sequence goes on from NC_140624.1 coordinate 32,520,545, forward strand.
TATCTGTCTGTCTATGGTGTCACCCCATCTGTTTGTGAAGCTGTCTGTTTAGATCTGTGTCTTGTTTGGTTCCCCGTGTCTGAGTTTCCTGTTTTATTGTGAAGGTCTCTGTCTGATGTGAGTGTGTTCAGCCGTGACAGTACGAGCCGACCAACATGGACCCAGCAGCATCCGCACCTTCCCAGGAGTTTCGGGAGGAATTAATTGACACTGTTTCAAGGTTGGTCAACTTGTGGCTCGAGCACGAGGGGGAAGGGTTTCACCGCGCGGTAGAAGCCAGGCTACAGCAGCTAATCTCTGCCCACTCCTGGCTGCTGGACTCGCTTCACCCGCTAGCACAAGACTTCCTTCTTCACGAGCTGCACCTTCACCCACCAGCCGCTACCGCTTCCCAACCCAGCCCGGCGGTGAAGGTTTTGCCCGGCCCGCCGGAGGTTTTGCCCGGCCCGCCGGAGGTTTTGCCCGGGAGGAAGCGACGATCGCGCCGTCGGCGCGTCACCCCACAGCCGGAGATTAGGACTTCGGAACTGCCGGCTGTGGTGAGTGAGAAGGACCCTTTTTCTGTTTTGGACTGTGTGACTGTTTGTTCCGGGGCTGTGTTTTTTGAGTCAGCTGCCCCACCGGTAGCTCAGTTAGCTGCCCAGCAGCCACTAGCTCAGTTAGCCGCTCAGTCGCCACCTCCATCACATTCAGCCTCACTACCCATAGCCCAGTTACAGTCACAGTCAGATTCATTAGACACTATGTTACAGTCCATAGCCCAGTCAATAGCTCAGTTGGTAGAGTCCATCCAACCCAAAAAGCACTGTTTTTCACCTGTTCATGTCCAGCAGAGAGACACGCCACATAACGCAGTAATCAGTCCCCAACAGCTGGCCAGTACAGAGACTGTGACGCACTCCAGGGCCTCCCCAGAGGCTGGGTTCCAGCCCCCAGCCGACTCTGGACCCCTGGAGGTCAAGAAGCCAGCTGAGGACTGCATCCGGCTGTCGCTGCCTGAGCTGAGTCACTGCTCTGTGCAGCCGCAGTCCGCTTTGTGTTCGCCAGAGGCCCGTGCGCCTGCTGGTTCTGCTCTGTCTCTGCCAGAGGTCCCCGTGCCTGCTGGTTCTGTCTTGTTCCTGCCAGAGGCCCGTGCGCCTGCTGGTTCTGACCTGTTCCTGCCAGAGGCCCGTGTGCCTGCTGGTTCTGTTGCGTTCCTGCCAGAGGCCCGTGTGCCTGCTGGTTCTGATCTATTCCTGCCAGAGGTCCCCGCGCCTGCTGGTTCTGTTCTGTCTGTGCCAGAGGTCCCCGCGCCTGCTGGTTCTGTTCTGTCTGTGCCAGAGGCCCGTACGCCTGCTGGTTCTGTCCTGTGCCTGCCAGAGGCCCGTGCGCCTGCTGGTTTTGTCCCGTGTGTTCCAGGGGCCCCTGTGCCCACTGGTCCTGAGACTGTTCTCGCTGGAGGGCCCGAGGAGCCCGTCCAGCCTCCCGCCTCGTCAGCTGGAGGGCCCGAAGAGCCCGTCCAGCCTCCCTCCTCGTCAGCTGGGGGGCCCGAGGAGCCCGTCCAGCCTCCCTCCTCGTCAGCTGGGGGTTTAGGAGAACCCAGCCAGCCTCAAGTGTCTTCTGCTGGGGGTTTAGGAGAACCCAGCCAGCCTCAAGTGTCGTCTGCTGGGGGTTTAGGAGAACCCAGCCAGCCTCAAGTGTCGTCTGCTGGGGGTTTAGGAGAACCCAGCCAGCCTCAAGTGTCTTCTGCTGGGGGTTTAGGAGAACCCAGCCAGCCTCAAGTGTCGTCTGCTGGGGGTTTAGGAGAACCCAGCCAGCCTCAAGTGTCGTCTGCTGGGGGTTTAGGAGAACCCAGCCAGCCTCAAGTGTCTTCTGCTGGGGGTTTAGGAGAACCCAGCCAGCCTCAAGTGTCGTCTGCTGGGGGTTTAGGAGAACCCAGCCAGCCTCAAGTGTCGTCTGCTGGGGGTTTAGGAGAACCCAGCCAGCCTCAAGTGCCGTCTGCTGGAGGGCCCGAGGAGCCCACCCAGCACCACGCCTCGTTAGCTGACGGTCCTGGAGGACCCAGCCAGCACATCCTCACACCTGCTGACGGTCCTGGAGGACCCAGCCAGCACATCTCCACATCACCTCCTGCAGCATCGCTGCCGTCAGGTTTTGCAGCCGTCCCGCTGCCGTCATCCACGCCTGGTCCGGCCTCCGTGTCTTCATCCTCGCCTGGTCCAGCCTCCACCTCAGTCTCGTCTGGTCCGGCCTCCGCTTCAACCTCAGTCTCGTCTGGTCCGGCCTCCGCATCGGCTTCAGCCTCGTCTGGTCCAACCTCCGCTTCGCCTGGGGCTGCAGGGGCCACGCAGCCTTCGGTTCCCCTACTACCACCTTCACATCATCGGTCGTCTGCCAGGCCGCTTGTTGGGCATCATCACCACCGTGGCCGCCCTCCGGACTTCTGTTGCCACCCCCGCCTGCTGCGTGGACGACCTCCTACACGCCGCCGTTGCCGTCTGCACAGTCGGCCCCCGGACCTGCATTCGCGCCGCCGTTGCCGTCCGCACAGTCGGCCCCCTGAACTGTTTCCCCGTCGCCGCCGTTGCTGTCCGCACGGTCGGCCGCCTGAACTGTTTCCCCGTCGCCGCCGTTGCTGTCCGCACGGTCGGCCGCCTGAACGGTTTCCCCGTCGCCGCAGTTGCTGTCCACACGGTCGGCCGCCTGAACGGTTTCCCCGTCGCCGCCACTGCCTTCCGCATGGTGGGCCCCCGGAGATGAACTATTCTAGGCTCCTGAGTTGTCAGCCTCCGGGCCAGCCTCCTGAACTATATTTTGGGACCCTGTTCGGGGACTCCAGTGTGTGTTGTGTTTTGGTCAATTCTTTTGGGTCACTGGAGTTTTTTTTGTTTGGTGTTGGTCCCTCCGTCCTGGTCCCCCGCCGCCCGCCCTGGGTTGGTCGTCTGTTTTTGTTTTGGGCTGTCTGGGGCCAGCCCTTGCGGGGGGGGGGGTACTGTCATGGTCCTGGGTCGGTGACCCAGCGCTTTTAGTTTGTTATCATTTTCCAGATGATGATGATGATGATGATTGTTTTAGTTCTGTGTTATATTCGGTCTGCCTCTGAGTCTGCGTCTGTATCTGTCTGTCTATGGTGTCACCCCATCTGTTTGTGAAGCTGTCTGTTTAGATCTGTGTCTTGTTTGGTTCCCCGTGTCTGAGTTTCCTGTTTTATTGTGAAGGTCTCTGTCTGATGTGAGTGTGTTCAGTTTACATTTCCCCTGTCCCGTCAGTTCTGATTTCTCCCAGCTGTGTTGCCCTCCTGTCCCTCATCCCCTGATTACTGGTGTGTATTTAAGCCCTGTGTGTTCTCCTGCCTGTTGTCGGCTCGTCTGCGTTCATCCATGTATCACTGCGTTAATCTACATTCATCTGCATTCATCCGTCTACCTCTGCGTTCTATGGTGTTCCTGTCTCTGCGTCTCTCTGCCCCGCACCCCTTTTGTATGGTCTCAGGTTTGTCACTTAGTTTCTCCCAGTCTAGGTTTCCGTTGTAAAGTACTCATACCTCGTTGCCTGTTTTTGTCACCACCACCTTTGTAAATAAAACATCACTCGTATCATCAGTTTGCTGCATCTTGGGTCCTCCTTTTCCTCCACACCACACGGCTCCCTCCGCCAGCCGTGACAAATAGCAACAAATTTATATTTTCATGCTTATATATTTTTAATCAGGGGAAACAATAAATATGTCTGACAGCATTAAAACTCTAAACTTCTGTCATGTTGATCCTGTCCACTAGGTGTTCTCAGTGAGCCTATTTCTTTTATAAGCATGGCAGTCTATAAGTGACCTGCCTCAGCAGATGCTATTATCAGCTTATATATTTCCAAAACATGTATTTTGTAAACATCCAGATTTCCTGTCTCCTTGGCACTCAAGAGGTCTCACATGAGTAACTTATGCATCTGACCTATTATTTAAAGCAGGTTATTTTTAAAATAGCAACAGTGTCGCTCTTAATTTTAACTACAAAGCTTAACTTCTCAAATATCAATTGCGATTAAGAAAACAATCAGCAAAATGCATAAAGAAACAGTAAATAATTTCCCCCCTTGGTTTGAACCAAATGAGCTGAAATACAGATACAAGAGTGACTTAAGGGTCCAATTTTATGGTATGGCTTTTTCTGATTGTTCCAACTTGGACCAAAGTGTGAAAATTATGCATTTTAAAACTGACCATATATTTAGCACTGCCCTTCCAGCCAAGATAGAGGATTGTAATCAAAACAAACATTCTTTTATTTAATGTGCGCCAATATCAGTATTAAATGTAAATGTTATGTCCTATAACAACAATGAATGCAGGGAATTTAGTGAAGGAAATATGAAACTGTGATGCACAAACATTTAATGTCTGAAACCAGATTTGAAGTTCCTTTTAGCTACTAACGTACAAGTGAACATGATATTCATATTTATAGTAGTTTTTGTACCACTGTGCAGAAATTCATGAGACAAATTTTTTACTCCTTCAGTTGAAATACATTGTTTGACATAATATTCACTTTCATAAACACTACCAAGCACTTTCATGTAACTTTGTCCAGCCACTACAATTCTTTCCTCAACAATTCAAACTTCACGTACAACTTCACTTACTCTGTTTTTCCTCAATCATAAATATTAGTTTTGATTGTGCATACCAGAAATTAATTGGTTCAGCTCTTACAGTAGCCAGAATATGTTAGGGGAATGCTTTAGCACACTTTAACAAGACTTTTCGCCGTTGACTTAATTAAAAAAAATAAAAAAAAAAATAGACACATCCTTGCAAGTGCTAAAATTAACCTTTGTCTTTGTGTCCTAATGATTGGAAAAAGTGTGCTATGCCAATCAAACATTTTGTCCAGCCCTTTTAAGCTGCTTGTGAAAAAGACCCAGAGTCCCTTCCTCTCCTTGTGAAACTGACAATACTATAACTCATAATTTATTGTAAGTATTTTTGTTGTGAAGCTCTTTATACAAAAAGGGAAAAATGTGAACATTTCTTTCTAGAGGCCAATTTAAAAAATTCGTTTACCAAAGATTAGCTAGCCATTAGCTTGTTAGTAAAGGGTTTGCATATAATCTGAAAGACAGAGATTCACAAATCAGATGAACTACATAGTCATGTTCTACCTATTTTGCTTTTGGGCCATTGAGAGGTTTGTATGGTGGAACTAGGAACTTCCAGGAATCATTCCAACCTGACAGCAACTTGAAGGACATTTGCTTTTTCAAACTATCAGGCCTAACCAAGAATCTCCAAGATTCTTCCCACTCTTCAGGGATCTGTTCATTGGTTTTATCCTCAGGATTTAGCTTTTTTCCTGAGCTAACTTTCCTTGAACATGGTTGGGTTTTGCGCAAGAGGTGGCATCCTGCCCACTTCTTTTCTAATTGTTTGTCCTTGTCATTGTTGGAGTACAAATGCCTTCTTGTTTTGGCTGTTTTTGTTATGATGACCCTTGGGTCATTGGTTCCCTTTAGCTTTCTTTTCTCTTTGTTATGCACCTTGGCACTCTGCAGGAACTCATGGGAGTTTCTCCAAAGGCTGTAGTTTGGTGTATTGTTGTCACACATGTTTCTGATGTCATTTTGTATTTTCTTTTCTCTTGACCATTCGACTGTATACTGACAATGGTTAGAAGGGGACTCCCACCAGGATTTTTCCACTTGTGGCATTGGGTTGGCAAGTCTGAATGACTTTCCCCACTTGCATCCATGCTCACTTGCACTGGCATGTTGCTGTTGAATAGTGTTGCTTATGCTTTGCCTACTTATTTCTGAAGATTCAAAATGACTTGGCTGATGACTGAAAAGAGATGCACCTTTCCATGAAGGGCTCCAATCTTTCTCATGGTATCTTTCCCTGAAAATCTGGCTGTCAAAAGACCAGCTCATTTTTGCTTTGATTCTCTGCATGGAAGTCTTCCCCTTTAGGGGTTCGATTTCCAATGATTCATTCACCCAGTTCTCTCTACGCATTGATTCAGTCCAGTGTGTGTGGTACATCGACCACTTCCAGGCTTCTCTCCACTGAGTTAAGGAGGGTTTATCATGATGCAACTGAGTCTCTGAGACCATCCAGGATGTTTCCCAGTCTGAAATTGCAGTGACATGTCTCCCTTGTGTCCATGAGTTGTCAGGATTGTGAGAAGTACAATTTCCTTGGTGGATTTGCACCTTTTCCTGTCCAGGTTCTGATCGATTCTGGTGTCTTGAGAACTTCCACGATTCCTTCAAGCTCCACTCCCCAGTTCCCTCACTACTAGGGAATTCTACAAGTACAATGTGGCTCTGGTACTTTGCTCGAGCTACACGGTTTTGAGCTGGGGTGGACCAACCCTGCTGCCACAGGTCAAGCACTTGGTACAAGGGCTGGCATGTAAACTTCCATGAGTCATTCCACTCTGCAGCAGCTGGCTTCATATAACCCCCCTTTTGTGATTCTTTGAAAGAGCTGGGTAGGTTTATCCTCAGTCTTCTTCTCTCCAACCTCATTCTATGCTTTATTGTCCTCCAAGAGTCCCTCAGTTCTGAGCAAGGCAAATTTTTTTCTAAATATTTCAGAAGAAATAACCTAGACTGGCTGAATTCGCTCTTTGGCTGATATATTATGTTGTGTTTCAGTTGCTCATACTGTAAATCTGCTTCTTCTGAAGTTGAAAAATACACCTTAGAGTTGTTGTCCAACAACTGAAACTCCAAAGCAGTTTCTGCCCTTGGTGGCAAAGTCTTAAGGACTTTCTCTATTTCCTCACATGGTTCTGAGTTGTTTTTGGTCACCTGCCATGACTTGCTCCACTCAGAGACTCCATTAAATTCTTTGCAATGCTGCAAGTATAGATGGTTGTCTTTATGCTCATGTGACATAGGCATGATTTTGTGGAAACAGGGCTCTTTCTGTTGGTTGTGGTCATTAAAGTCATCATCTTTTTTCAAAGTAGGATTTGAATTCTGAGACTTGTTAACAACCACCATAGCTACTTGCCATGAGTTTGCCCACTCTGAACTCTGAGATTTTTTGTGTTGAGGCACCTCCGATTTGTTGTAGCAATGGTGGTTTACAAGCCTCCAACATTCTTCCCACTCAGAGCTTATCTCTCGATTTTTGTCTTGCTTCCTAGCAACACACTCATTCAATATACCATCACCTGGAACACTGATTGGATCCTGCTGAATTGCTGATTTGGTTGATCTCCATGACTCACTCCATTCTGATGAGTGCAAGACTTCATCGTGGTGCTCAGTCTCAAGCAGCAATGTAAAAAATCCAGATTTGGGGATATTCTCTCCATTTGTATCTTCTTTGCTGCATGGATCAGATTTTTTCCAGGACATCTGCCAATCTTCAATGGGAAGATTCAAATTTAGCTGCTGTGAATCCATCTTCCTATTGTCAGGTTTTATCCAGACATTAAGGTTCTGTGGATTTATCACATTTGGCTCATTTGACCAAGGTTTCCCAGTTTCAGAGCAAGGTTGCTGGGTTGCAAACATCCAGCACTGGCCCCAGTCTATGGCACTCTCTGTTGGTGATCGCAAGGATTTGTTGTACTTCCATGATTTCCCCCACACCAAAGTGGAAGGTTGAGTTTGAGTTATGAACATGAGTAATTGCATCCCATTTATTTTTTTGTCCTGACCTCTTTTGTCTTTAAGGTTGGGAACTGCAGTAGAGAGGCCTTTGCTGTGGCTTCTTGGTCTGCTGAGTGGACCTGAGCATGTGACCTGAGGAAGAATACGAGGAAGCTGGGGCTGTTTGCTCTTCCAGATATTGTTGTCTATCTGAGCCTCAGGTGACTTGATTTTCCTTTGCACCCCTTTGTATCCTACCACTTTAGAAACCATACGATTTGCCCAGTCCTGGTTAATTCTGTAGAAACACACATAGAAGAAAAAATGCATAACCTATAACAATCATCACACTTTAATGTAAACAATAAGCCCATGATGATTATGTTGTTCTTGCACTTGCATTTTTACAGCCTAAAGTGATTATCATGTGATACAACTAACGTTATTCATAAAGTACATATTTCAACTTTCAGGTAAAAGTCTAAATCAGTAAAAGAAAGCTGATTTTGAAATTAGAATAAAGAGCACTTCATGTTTGTGATTTTTACAGTATTAAAATTAGGACTTTTCTGACAAATTGTTTTGATCAAGCACTAATTTGTTCAGGACAGAATGTTATTAGCCTCACTCAACTTTTTCCAACTACATAAACATGGCCATAAATGCAGGAATAATTGACCTTTTTTTTTTTTTTTTTTTACAGAAGACTGAAGGCTGGAACTTCATGTAATGCTCATGTTGACAACCAGATAATTTTAACCACCTTTAATTGGAGATTAAGTATCAGAATTTCAGAACATGGACCCAGCTAGTGAAATCCAGTTTAAAAACTTCTGCAGTGGTTTTTACAAAAACACATTATGAATTAGTTCGCGAAAATTTATTTCATGTTTATGTTCTTTTACATTGTCCTGCTTATGGAGTCTTACTGTAATATACAAAGCCTGTCTTTATTTGGAAACTTATTGGAAAATCTTACATAATCAGGAGACAAGAAACTAAAATTAACACACAGGATTATCTTAGGGTCCTGAAGATTTTTGTCTATATTTCCATCTATATCATTTTACCTACACTGATTCTATGATATCATCATGCTGCCTAGCAGGCAGGAGGACCATGACTTTACAGATGACCTTGCACGTTGTGGGAATGAACAAAAGTATTTTACCAGTACAATATAATCTGCAGTATAATCATTGCTTTAACAATGTAACCGATAGTTTTAAGATGGCCTTAAGAGGCTTATGCATACTGTTATCATATTAAGCTTGTATTCCAGATGCAGTTATAACTATTTTATACATATTGCATATCTGTGCTTATTTTGAGTTGGTGTTCGGTTCATTAAGGGTCTTAAGCTTCACTGGCGTGATGGTCCAGGTGATACATGCTGAGGGAAACTAGAACATAGAAGGAATTGCAATACAGGCTTACAAAACACTTATATCAGGTTATTTTTAATTATCGTTTATAAGTTCATATTCTTGTATTAAGCTTTTAGTAGAGGTTCTTGATTAAAACATTTATTCAGTAGATGACATATACATAATTTCAGTTCGGTTATTACATACTGTATATGAGAGTGGCTTCTGTCTCTCTGTCTGGTGAGAGGTCAGGAGCTAGTCGACGAGGTGAAATAGGGTGCAATTGTGGTTAGCGCACACACACACACACACACACACACACACACACGTAGACACACACACACACTCAGAGAGAATCATTTATAGGTGAAAGTTTAATCATGTTTTGCTCGGGGTTGCAAAAAGAGCAGTTTGTCGCAGAACTGCTGCTGATGTGTCAAGATGATAAACGAGCATCCGGCAGTGACAGGAAGTACCTGCCGTGAAGACGAAGACAATGTTCTTTTTAAACTGTGTTAAAAGTTATTGTGGTTTTGATCTGACCTATGTATGAAATGGATCTAACATTGAGGGGGCGTCATTAAATTTAAGCCATGATGGTATAAAATATATGCTTATGCTTTGATTTGTCAAAGATCATCAATTGCTGTCTGCGTACGCAGTGATCTTCCCACGCGTGCATTAAATCATTGTTTGACTTCACCCGGCCGGATCAGTGTGGTTATTCTTCGATCACCTCTTGTACCCATCCTCAATATTGAACCCTTAACAACGTCTTAAAGTTGATGGGTTCCGAGAGATTTTACTGTGCTTGCACCTTAAAATCATCCATTAGAACAATAAAGTCCTGGAGATCTACAGCAAACAAGAGGAGCTATTGGGTTGATGGACAGGCAATGGAAAATACGAATGAATTCACTTTATATGAAGAGAAAAATAAGCATTTCAAGAGATACTGTCATGGTCCTGAGTCTGAGGACTCGGTGTATTGTGTTTCTTTATATTATTCTTTGTTCTCGGTTATTCTGTTTTGTCTTTTGTTTAGGTTTGCTATGTGTTAGTGTTTTTGTTTCATGCCTGCCCGTGTTCTCTCTGTCTGTCCATGGTGTTATTGTGTCTGCTCATGAGTCTGCCTGTCAAGTTCAGTGTCCTGTCTGGTTCTCTGTGTCTGTTAGTTTCCTGTTTTATTCTGAAAGTTCATGTCTCATGTCAGTGTGTTCAGTTTTACCTCTCCCCTGTCTCGTTAGCCTAATTGCTCCCAGCTGTGTCTCCCTCCTGTGGCCTATTCCCTGATTACTCCCTGTGTATTTAAGCCCTGTGTTTTCCTGTGCTCTCTGTCGTGTCGTCTGTTTAACTCCATGTCCGTTTGCATAATTCTGTGTAACCCGGTGTTCAGGCTGCGTCTCTCCGCCAGCTTTCTTTGTGCATTTTGTTCCTCCTCCTGTGCATGTTTGGTTTAAGTTGAGTTCTTTAGTTTTCCCCAGTTTAGGTTTGTTTTCTCCTCGCTCTGCTCCTCCTGTTTTTGTCACCTTATCACCTCTGTAAATAAACATTCACTCGCACCCCAGCCAGTGCCTGCATTTTGGATCCTTTTCTCAATTCACCACACGACTGTTGCGCAGCCGTGACAAATACAGAGAAGGGCACAGCCAGCATCAAGAAAGCTCAGCAAGACTTCACAATCCTGGGACCTGTCTGGAGATCAAGAGCGACATTAAAACCAAGCTCCTGATATTCAACTCTAATCTGAACCTGTCAGTGCAACCAGTCAAATGTCACTCGAAAAATTGTTTAATTGCAATTCATAAGAAAAAGTGAAAAAGAGAATGCCCCAACATGACATGAAACTGCTGAAGCCCTATGCTTCTCAAAGAGTGTTGAAATTACAGTCACAACTTGGCTTTTGAATTTAAGGTATTAGTTTTATAAGAATATTAGATCTAACTACTAGAGATGGACCAATCCGATATTACGTATCGGTATCAGTCCGACACTGACGTAAATTACTGGATTGGATATCGGAGGGAAATAAAAAATGAAATCCGATCCATTAAATATCATAAAAGCACCTCACAAAACTTGCAACATGGCGTAACTCGGCTAATAACTGTAGCACGTTGTAGCAGTATGCATCACGTGCTGTGTGTATTTGTAGCCTTGAAGTTATCCCAGAGAGAAGTAAAGCAAGTGTGTAAGTTCATCTCTGAATGTTTGTAAAGCATTCCCACATTAAGCTTAACAACCGATATATGGAGCGACTGCCTCTTCGCTCTCCCTCCCTCTCCTGCTGCTACTTCAATCATGAAACTGATCAATGATCATAGCTGGACTGGTGATTTTTTGTTTTTATGGGCCGATGTTTTTGCTTTGTTTTTTTCCGTAACGGTATAAACACTGAAAGGTGGTGGATTGGCCAGATGCTGGGAGATGTGTAAAAATAACTCAGTTGTTTGGTGGTGGCTATTGCGAGCTTCCACAGATTCAGTAACATTAGCAAGTGGTGGAGGCCAGCAGGTGGATGACGGAAAGGCAGGAGGAGCAGAGACCCGAGGCGGTGAACTGAACTTCAGGTAAGAAGTTATGACCTGCAGTCTATCTGGGTCAGATGTAAATCAAGTTTAGGTGGAGTTTATTTTCGTTATGCTGACTTTTTACAGTCAGTTACAATAACTCGTACTGCGTACTAGCTAGCATGACGGAGTTTATATCAGGGGCGATTTTAGCACATTTTCAAAATGAATCAACGTGTTTTCCGACGATGTTTGCTACCCTACAATCCGTCCTGCTCTGTAGTAAATTCAGCGACATTTCACCGTCCTGTTGCTAACATTGAAATGTATGCAGACTATTTAAAATCTAAAACTTTAAATTCTCCGTAGCCTGCTGTTGTTACCACTGTCCTGTTTGAAATGGATACTAGCTAACTAACTGAATGCCCATCAACCTTATAACTCCTGGTGTGTGCGTGTGTGTACAGAGACAGCCAGGTTCATAATGGATATGAGGAAGTTTTTTCAAAAAAAGGAGCCACATTCAGGTAAAAGTGTAAAATCAAATGATCCATCAATCAAGAATAATGTTGGATCAGTGTTTCAATGTTTATATCTTTTATTAGATGTTCATGTGGTTATTTGCCTTATGGTTGAAAGTACACCGAGAGAGGACTTTTTGTTAGTGATCTTAATAGTATTTTTTCATCTAAGCTAATACAATCTATTTGTGTATGATTGTCAGTCCAAAGAGGGAGAGAGGAAAGAGGGAACGTGAGGAGAAAGTACAACGTCAGGAAGAACCAGGTAAGAAAACAGACAGGGAACAGTGACAGGCACAACAGAAACTGTTAAACTGACAAAGACAAAAAACCTGATTTTACTCAAACAATCTGGAAGTTGTGTCCTCCCTATATTAAAGCTGCTGTACAGAATCTGCAAAACAAACTGGGTTGAAACATTTTTGACCCTCTTTAAAAACATTCCAACATAACATTATCATTGATTGGGGAGATTAAAATTAATGATATATTTTTATGTGGTTCAGCCACAACTCTACTAAAACCTCAGCCAGTAATAGGTAGGCCAACTTTTGGACCGTCCAGTTGTCTGTATGACTGCTGCAGTACATACATCACATTTGCACACTATCAGAAAAAGCCAAACAGCCCTGGTGGAGTGAGGAGCTGTAAAGAGAAGCAGATGCTCTGTTTATATTCTAAAAAATTTTAAGCTTGTTTCAAAGATTCTGTACAGCAGCTTTAAATGTTTTCCAAAAGCACACATACACTTATCAGTTTTTCTCAAACTTCTTACAGTGTGTACCACCTGATAAAATGTCAAGCTCTCCCAAGTACCACTATGAAAGAATGAAACTCATAAATCTTACAACACAAAATTAGTATTATTAAATTAGTAAAATTAGTGTCTGCAGTAAAGATTTTTTCATACATTTTATACATTCTACCACAGGCAAAGTTGCCTCCATTTTTATAGTTTTTTATTAATATTTTGTAATAATTTATTTGTAATAATTTATTCTGTTTTGGGAGTGTTTTTTATGTATCTGTATTATATTATACATACACATTAAAAGTAAATCTCTGTCCAAAAAATGCACTCAGTTTACTTTTTACTCACTATGAGCATCATTCATTATTCTCCCGCAGTAATTAAGGTTAGGATGTGTATTTTTTTTTATTCCAATCCATTCTTCTTTTGCAGCATTTAAATAACCTTTATGAGATTTGATGATTTTGTTACAGACTTCTCAAAAAAGTGTTTTGCTTTTCTTTCACAAATGTGGGATTAAATTGTGTTAAAATGTACAAAACAGTGATGTCATGTTTTGTGACGAGGACCCAGGCACAGAGAGACTTGATGAATTTAAGAATCTTATGATTTAATAAAGAAATTTGCAGACTTGCACAGAGATGGTACAATTATGATGACTGATAACGGAGATGAAGACAACAGACAATGAGGACAGGGAGGAACAGGGGTTTAAATGCACCAAAGTGACAGTCAGAGAGAACTCAGGACAACATTTAAGGATGCAGGGACTGACAGAGACAGGTTTATCTTGCCTGGCTGGGCAGCTCTCTGGGTGCTCAGCACCCCCAAAGCTCTGATTCTAGAATCGCCCCTGGTTTATATACTACTGGGTGGGTGCTATGATGTTACTGATGTTGAACTTGTTTTATCTTATTTTATTTGTGAGGTTAGTTATTAGAGTTTCCAACCATCCTGTAAAAAACGGAATCATCTCATATTCAGAGAAAATATTATGCGTTTCTTATTGAGGTGAAAAGGAACAGTTTGTCTCGGACTTCAGCTACAATGAAAAAGACACAAAGCTGGAGTTATTCTTTTTTTTTTTTTTTTTTTTTTTTTTACAGTTTTTTCTGATTGCCCAAGCACATTTTTTGTAACTATTGGCTAATTTTGCAAAACTCTTCACACAAATAAGAGAACCAGAAGCTGGAGTTATTCTGTGTCTTTGCTGCACAGCTGCCTCTTCTTCTCTCATTCTCTCCCCCCTCCCTCTCCTGTTTCTTACTTCAATCATGAAAACTGATCAATGATCAGCTGATCGGCTTTTCTCTCTTGTTTGTTTATCGCTCACTTTGCGCCAGAAAGAAGAAACCAGCGGATGTCGCACTAAACAACAGCAGCACGTTTAAGCTTGATCAGCTGTTGTTAGAATTTATTTAATATTAATTTCTAGTATCAGCTGATGTTTGCTGGAGCCACAGCTGTAAACCTGCTGGTCATGATATCGGTTTGGTTATCTGGTGAGAGGGAAACATGAAGATGAAACCAGGAGATGTCCTTACTGAATCATCAGAGCTGAACAGGTGATGGAGAAGGAGGTTTACCTTTTAGGTGACATGAATGAGTGGAAGGGAAGCTATGAACTGTTTCTGAGAGACAAATAACACCAGGATCCTTTTCTAAGTAGCTGACAGCTGGTAACTGTGCAGGGGCGGGTCTAGCAAAGTTTTGCCAGGGGGCCAGGTAGGGCATTAACAGGGAAAGGGGGGCACAAAGACATACTTTTCTTTCTTATTCTCATTTAAGATGTCTCGCTTTTAATAAATAATTATCTGAATCTTACAACAAACGTTTTCATCTGATGTAAAATGTATAGAAATCCATTATTGTACATAGTACTTTTTTAGGGTCCCATCATAATTTCTTCAGAAGTAACTAAGTACTGTATATGATGCCAGTATTTTCCCACATTTTCAAGTCAATTAAGTTTATTCTTTCTCACCTGTCTTTCTGTCTCCTTTCACTTTTTAAAGGTTGCCATGTTAGAAAAAATATTTTGCCCTGCCATGCTGTTTATTGATGTGGCAAATGAATGGTTTATGAAAATATATTTAAATCTGTCATCAATAATCAGTAATGATCATGTCTTACCTCTAGTCTCCTCTGTCTTAATTTCAGGTTTACACCATGTGTTGTAGATAGTACAGGAGGTTAACTCGACCAAGCAGTCGACTTTCGGGTACTGTTTAGAATACCAGAACAGGGAGGATGGTGTAGGTTTAAGTTTATTAGATTGATACATATATACCAACAAGACAGTGTACATCACTGTGACAACAGTGTTCGTTTTCATTCAAAGGCTTTATGGCTTTTCCTATAATACCTGGTGGGCCGGTCTCTAGTTAAAATGCCCGGGCCGATTTTTTGTCCCAGTCCAGCCCTGTCAATGATCAGCTGATCGGCTTTTCTGTCGCGAGTCCGTCTCTCTTGTTTGTTTATCGCCCACTTCGCGCCAGAAAGAGGAAACCAGTGGCTGAACAACAGCAGCACGTTTAAGCTTAAGCTGTTGTTAGAATTTATTTATTATTACTTTCTACACCAGGATCCCTGTGCAGGGGCGGATCTAGCAAAGTTTAGCCAGGGGGGTCGATAGGGCATTAACAGGGAAAAGGGGGCACAAAGACATATTTGTCTTTCTTATTCTCATTTCAAATGTCTAGCTTTTAATAAATAATTATCTGAATCTTACACCCAAAGTTTTAATCTGATGTAAAATGTATAGAAGTCCATTATAGTAACTATTAAGTCTAATATACCCTAGTAAGCTATAGTACTTTTTCCTTTGGGAAGATACCATCTGTGCAGTCTGCAATTCTGTTGAAGAAAGATGTTGAATCTATTTAATTATTCTTGAAAAATAATTGATTTCGGTGCATTTTTTTTTCCCCACACTGCATCAAATTAAAGTTGATTACGTCAATTAAGCATCATGAGGTGGGGGGTGGTTCCCTATTTTTTATTTTTTTGCTGGGAGTTTGCAACCCTATTAGTTAGGTTGCTTACTCTTTAAAATACCAGAATAGGGAGGATGGAGTAGGTTTAAGTTTATTACATTGATCAGTGTTGCTGAACTATGAAATATTTTGGGTGCAGGGTAGTTTTTGCATACAGGTATGACAGAATAGGTTTAGTGTTTTGTTTTTTAACTTGAGTATGAACTTATACAAAAAGCAGCAAGATATTAAAAACAGTTTTGTTGATTAAAAAAATTCATATCTGTATCGGCCGATATCCAAATTTATGATATCGCTATCGAACATAAAAAAGTGGAATCGTGCCGTCTCTACTAACTACTGCTAAACACTGAATTCAAATGCACTTTAATGAATATAGCGAGAGAGGGAAATTCCTAGACAGAAATAGAACAGAATCTGATTTTCCTGGTTCAGGAAATTAAGAAACCTCTGTATTTGTTTGTGGTTTAAAGTGTCTTAATTTTTTTTTTTTTTTTTTTTTTTTTTTTTTTTCTTTTTTGGCCTGTCCCGTTTGGCTCTTTTGCCATCAGAATTGTTGTCTAAAGGCAAAGAAAGATGCCCAACGGATTTACTTTACCAAACTGACCATCCCAGCCTTGCCATAATGGTCCATTTGATTCACCTTTTATTGTTTATTTTATTTTCACTTACTGAATACGGGACAGACTTGACTGGGGGAAAGAAGGGGAGAAAGAAAGAGGGAAAGAGAAACAGCTGAGAAGAGGGACGGGGGAGAAGGGCAAAAGACAAAAACCAACAGAACGGGCAGAGAAAAAAAAATGCATATATCGATCACCTGGATCACCTGCTGAGAAAGAAAAAAGAAAGCAAGCAGAAGAGAACAAGAGTAATAGAATAAACAACATCACAATGATATATGGGAATATGACAGTAAATACTAAATGTTAAACATTATTGTGCAGCACATAAGATCAACAGAACACAGTGTGCTTTGAGGTAGGAGCCAAAAAGGGTGTAGTTTGTGGGTGTGATCACCCGTGTGTACACCTGTGAGCATGGACGCGCTTGTTTTTTGTTTTTTAAAAGGTTCCTTCATGTAATAATCTGCTAGAGGGTGTGGGGGGGCCACAGCCCCGTCCTCCAGGGCGTGAAGCAGGTGTGGAGGAGATCAAAACTCCAGACATCCAGAGGCCCCCAGAACACAAGAGACCAAGGAAGACCAACAGAGGGGCAGCTGCGCCACTGTCCCGGAAAGAGCTGAGGAGAGTCCCAGATGAGGGCTCACTCAGCAGCCGCGGAGCAGAAGCCAGGGGGAGTTGCAGTGACGCGCCCGTGAGCTCCGCCGGCAGCCAGCTGCGCCTGAGTGACCGAGCCCCAGGCCGAGAGGCCGGGGGCACCCCACCTCCGAAGTGGCCCGAGCGAGCCCCAGGCTCCAGGCCCCGATAAGCGGCCGCCAAGGAGTGAGCCGGTGTGTACCTGGACGCCCATCCCCGGACACAAAGAACCACCAACGCACCGATGTCTGAGGGGGTCCGCCACTGGCAGGGGAAGTGGTGGTAGGGGGAGATAGGCCTCCAAACCTTGGAGGGCCTGAGATGTCCCCAGAGAGGTGGCGCCTGACACCCAACCTGACATATAGACACAGACATACAGGCACACACAGATACAAACATCCATTCCCACCCTCATGCTCTCATATGCACTTACTCCACACTCAACCAACGTGGAGACAGACATAAAGAGACGTTGTACACATGATCACACTCCCCAAGCGTACTCTACAAACCGGGTCTAGGTGCCCCCGCCCCTGGAGGAGGGAACTGCACCCAGACCCAGGTGGTGTTTCCCTTTTCCCTGCGGTGGGGGGAGGCAGACCGCCCCGACTCCGCAGCAGCAGGAAGGCTCCACACTCCAGACCGCAGTCGGACGGCCAACTCCTCCTCCTAGTCCTAGCTCCCCTGCTCCAGCAGGTCGCAGAGAATGGGGGTGAGAGAAGACTCCGAACGTCCAAAGTGTCTTAATTTTTATGTTTAATGTACGTACGGTAACTTCACTCTGACCTTCTCTCTTTCAGTTTTGAGGGCCAACTGTGATTCGTGTCACTTTTTTCAGGTATTCATTACATGTCCCAATAAATCAGTTCAGCTGCCTGAGCTACCTAAAGTGTCATGACATCCAAGGCATTCTAGCGCATGTACCTCCTCTCTTAGCTCTGATATCAGGGTTAACTGTTGACCTTTTAGTCTCATGATGGATCAAATTCTACTTGTAGGACACCATAATTTCTACCTTTTTATTATTTTTATTATTATCATCCCTGATATTTTATGTTCCTTTTATGAAAGCAAATTTTAGGCATAAGAAACACTTTTAATTTCAATAATTTGTCAGTCTTTCAACATTATCATCTATTAAACTTTTCTTCTCTCCCCATTACTTTCACCAGAACTCTGGATTTTCTTGGGTATTAGAGATGAAGAGAATCTAGGTGTCACTGAAAGAAAGTGCTAGTGCAAAAACATGTACACTGTGGCAGCAAAGCTCATATTTAGAGCAATAAAAAATGTTAGAAGTTAGTAAAAATCTAGTTTAAACTATTTTAAGACATTTTAAGACTTGGGCTCATTTTACTGAATTGGACATAAGCCAAATGAAAAAATGGAAGTGCAAATAAGTGCAACAAAAAGTCATATAGAAACCAACTTACCTCTGTAAGACTTACACATCAAAATGACTTGTTCTGCTTTATCAGAAGTAACTAATATTCTGAGAGATTAAGACAGTAAGTTCTGTAACACTCTTATACTTTAGGGCTGTTAGAAGGTAGAGTTTACTGTGCTCTAGACTCAAATAACTAACAAAAATGGTCTTAGTAAAACCTTTATAAATAAAATAAACAAACAAACAAAACACGTATACACATGCATTCCCTTACGAGGGCAGAGCGCTCTTCAGTATCCGTTCCTCCTCCAGCTTTATCTTCAGTTCATACTCTCGCATTCTGATCTCCCAGACGTTCTTCATGATGGAGGCGCCGCAGCCAACCACCTCTGGGTTCCTCTCACTGGACATCTTTAAGCTGTTTCAAACTCCCTGCACACAGAGAGACACAAACCATTTGAAAAAGTATTAGATTTGTATTTTGACTCAGTTTTGAATGCCATTAATATCTCTCACATCCTGCAGAGATCAAGGAGCTGTACCTTGAGTGGTGATAATCTGAGTGACCAGGGTGGTGACACTGCCAACAGCTCTGCTGCTATATATACTGTCAGTCTGGGAGTCATTAACCTGCTGTTAGACATTTAGATAGGCACAGCCCTATCTAAAAATATAACAGCCTCTAACACACATACGCCTGCAATATTACTGTTGTAGTAGCACCTGCTGTACTGCAGTGGAATTAGGCAAGGTATCTTAAGTAGGGCTGGGCAAAGGCTCTTTTTAACCTTGCTGATTATTTTTTGTGATTTGTGTATTTTGTTGTGCTAATATACTTGTCTATTTATTAGAAAATTCACCTTGAGATAAATAATAATAACCTTGTAAAGCAGAAAGGCTGAAGGTGGTGCCTCTTTACTTTCTGTTGTGTTGAATAAGAACTGAGAGTTGGACAGATACCTACAGAGATTCTGTATAATGTATTTTGTGTAAGTATTAATTTTTTTTGTCCATCAAATTTCTGAGCTAAAGCCATCCCAGAGCTCATACTAGATAAGTTATAGGTATACATTGTTAGCGCTGTTAGACAGACAGATTCTGCACCCTTATTTTTTGGAAATGTGTCTTATTTCCACTTTTTTTTTTATTAGATTGCTTCTTGTAGATCAACTTGGCTTGCCGCTGTAGCTCCATAAACTGGCCCTGTTGCAGTCAGTAGTTAACTGATTTTCTAAACTTCTCAATTTTTGCTGAACACAATTAAAAAAAAAACAAAAAAAAAAACATCAATGCTGCAGTCATGTTTACCATTGCTAGAACTTGCGAAGAGCAACAGATATGGACCAGTGCTGGTACTATGTTGCTTGGGCGGGAAAGACTGTTTGTGGCACTCCTCACTGTGACCATTTTTCATCCATCACATGGTTGGGTTAGAAGAAATAGAAGTGAATCCAGTTACCTGTGTCAAACAGCTGAAACACTTATATTGGTCAAGAATACACTACATTACACCCACACTGAGTTCTAACGGCACTCGCATTGACAGAAGTCTTTATTCTAAGTATTCATCGACTGAGCAGGCCTGAAGCACTGCATGAGTTCAGTCATGAAATAGGTCTGAGACCTTTGGCTGCCTGCAGTGGTCTCCTGCTGGTCCCAAAGCCTGAATCTGATCACCACTGTCATGTGTTATTTCAGGTTTGAGTTTTATGGGGCATCTATCAAGCTCACACCTCGTGCCATAAATGTACAGTTGGAAATGTCAGACATCCTGGAACATGCTGAAACAGTCCAATAACAGGCTTATCTTACAACAACCAGAAACATTTACTGCAGACATTATTTTAAACCAACATAACTCCTTTTTTTATTACAACAAAATTATTTTTTCTCTTGTTGACAGATCTTTGGCATTCTTTCTGGGAGGCCCCCTAATAGGGGTTCTTTAACCTATAACCTTTCTTCCCTCACCTCCAACCTACAGCTTAGATTTTGTCTCATGACCCTCCACACCACAGCTTTGGAATGCAGTCTGGTATTCTGGGAATTCACTGTCCTAAAATAAAATGGAGCTCCTAAATTAAATGAAAGCCATTTAGTGTCTGGGTATGACATTATACAACTAGAATGGAATCATACTGAAAAACAGCACTGTATTGATTGACAGAAAATAGATCAGACAGTGATCTGATCTGTCATATAAGTTATCTAAGTATACATGCACTGGCAGCTGATGCCTTTATAGTGCCACATACATATCACATGTCTGCTTGAATAGTTTGTGTAGACATGGAGGACTGATATCTTCTTTCATACAGAAAAAACATCAGATAATTCTAGATGATGTGTCAAGAGAAAAGCTGTCGTAAAAAGCAGATAGAGAAAGGGATCCTGGGTGAATCATTCACTCTAAATGGGAATTAATGATTAATCCAGATTTTGGATTTGTATCCGAATCCGTTGTGGTTAAATGTGCTTCTTACGATTCTCTTTTTTCTCTTTGGTATTTTTCATGTTTCTGTATCTGTACCAGTTCTGTAAACGTGTATGATGTCTGCTAAAGCCACTTTCCTTAACTCTGTGAAGCCTCTCAGACTGGTGTTAAATCTGGTGAGACTCTTACCATCAAATACAAAGATTGCAAAACTTTGGGTAGTGATATCAGGTGGCCCCACATTCAAGTTTAACGCCCACATGTTCAAGATATTATAAGCCACTTTCAGTTATGTTTTATCTTATATATGGTCATGCACTCATTTACACAAGCACTTTAAGTGCTCTCTTTAAAAAATTACCAGTCCATTTCACATTTATCATGAGGTCTTGTGACAGGTTGATGCTATTTCCAGCACTTTTTGTGATATAGACAAAGCGTAAACTTGTAATCTAATTATGACAGTTCCTGTCTAACCTTTTATTATGTTCTTACAACAGGCTAACACATCCTTCTGTGTTAGTTGAATTCCTTATGTAACAGGTTGTCAAATCACCCAACAACTTCAGCCTGTCAAACATAGCAATGGAGCAGTATGTTAAAAAAAAAAACCCCAACTAATTAAGCATGCACTCAGTACCCTAAGAATTATTATGGTAGTTAAACACAGTGACAGTCACATATCATATCACTTCAAACAGAGGTGATCCAGTAATGCTGCACTAATGAATTACACTAACTATTCACTTTAGCTAAAGTTATTAAGTTAGCTAAAGAGTTGGGATGCTGTGTAAGACATAAATAAAGCAAAAACACAAAGGTTGTCATGCGCCGCGGCGCGTGTGCACAAAAGGATCCAGACGCAGACTCAGCACTAACAGAAAAGACACTTTATTATAATAACGAAAGGCGACCCGGGAAAACTAGGGAGCAAAACAAGGAACTAAAAACCCGGGGAAACAATGACACGAGGAAGCTGGGATCGGGACCGTGGGAGGCTGCAATAGAAAGGGGAGAGGATTACTAGGGAGCCGGGAAGCGGGGAAAACACATCAGGACTGAGTTAGAGTAGGGGGCTTACGATAGAACGGGACCGTGGAAGCTCGGGAGGGAAGTGTGGCAGTCCGTGAGCAGGATGTCCGTGGGGATAGCGAATGGGCCAGATGATGCACCGAGTGATCCAGTTGAGCCGGAGGACAGGCAGGTGGCAGACGCCGAGTCGAAACCTGGACACAAGTAGGCGGATTAAACACAGTTCCAACCAGAAGTGAATGCACGCTTTCGTAGAAGTCTAGTTACCACTGTGAAGTGACTAACGGACTGGCGTGGAGCATCCGTCAGCGCCGGGTTAAGTAGCTCTTCATGTAATCACCGTGATGGAGAGCAGGTGTGCCGGTGATGGCCCAGCCCGGGGGTGTGGCTACGCCATTATCACGCATTCCACAGACACAGGACCACGGACCATGACAAAGGTTTGGACACTGTTTTACATGTTTCCCTTCTGTAGGGGTCTCTGCAAGCATACAAGATGACAACTTTGGAATTCTACTAGAAACAGTTGATCATATTTTTTTTATCAAAACTGAATTCAGGGCAAACTACGCTAAATTAGTCAAAGGAGCTTGCAAAGAAAAGCGTCTGGACTTCTTTAAGTTGCTTGAAGACGTTTCACCTCTCATCCGAGAAGCTTCTTCAGTTCTAAGGTCAAATGGTGGGAAGTCCCAGATTTAAACCTAGTGGGAGTATCCCCCCCACAGAGGGACAAAAGGACCCCCTAATTTATGCTAAATTAGCGTTTTTAGCTAACAGCTACAATAAGCATAAAAGTTACTGTACGGCTATCATTTGTTAACATGACACTTGTTCTTATACATGTAATACATTTAATAGCAACCTGAGAGTTTATCCGCTGGTCATTCGACATGACGAATACTTCTGAAGTCTTAATTCAGTTCAAGACGCTGTAGATTCCCGTCAGTGACACTTTCGGTCCGCTAGTAAAACGTAGTTTCTGCGCTCGCTTACTCTTGAACCGGAACCGGATGTAAGTCCCAAAAAACTGAATTTTGGAACTGAAATTGAATTGTAGAAGTGAATCTGCAATTATTCAAGAGCTAAATTTTTAAAGGATAAAATACAGTGGGGCAAAAAAATATTTAGTCAGCCACCGATTGTGCAAGTTCCCCCACCTAAAATGATGACAGAGGTCAGTAATTTGCACCAGAGGTACACTTCAACTGTGAGAGACAGAATGTGAAAAAAAAATCCATGAACCCACATGGTAGGATTTGTAAAGAATTTATTCGTAAATCAGGGTGGAAAATAAGTATTTGGTCAATAACAAAAATACAACTCAATACTTTGTAACATAACCTTTGTTGGCAATAACACAGGTCAAACGTTTACTATAGGTCTTTACCAGGTTTGCACACACAGTAGCTGGTATTTTGGCCCATTCCTCCATGCAGATCTTCTCGAGAGCAGTGATGTTTTGGGGCTGTCGCCGAGCAACACGGACTTTCAACTCCCGCCACAGATTTTCTATGGGGTTGAGGTCTGGAGACTGGCTAGGCCACTCCAGGACTTTCAAATGCTTCTTACAGAGCCACTCCTTTGTTGCCCGGGCGGTGTGTTTTGGATCATTGTCATGTTGTAAGACCCAGCCTCGTTTCATCTTCAAAGTTCTCACTAATGGAAGGAGGTTTTGGCTCAAAATCTCACGATACATGGCCCCATTCATTCTGTCCTTAACACGGATCAGTCGTCCTGTCCCCTTGGCAGAAAAACAGCCCCATAGCATGATGTTTCCACCCCCATGCTTCACAGTAGGTATGGTGTTCTTGGGATGCAACTCAGTATTCTTCTTCCTCCAAACACGACGAGTTGAGTTTATACCAAAAAGTTCTACTTTGGTTTCATCTGACCACATGACATTCTCCCAATCCTCTGCTGTATCATCCATGTGCTCTCTGGCAAACTTCAGACGGGCCTGGACATGCACTGGCTTCAGCAGCGGAACACGTCTGGCACTGTGGGATTTGATTCCCTGCCGTTGTAGTGTGTTACTGATGGTGACCTTTGTTACTTTGGTCCCAGCTCTCTGCAGGTCATTCACCAGGTCCCCCCGTGTGGTTCTGGGATCTTTGCTCACCGTTCTCATGATCATTTTGACCCCACGGGATGAGATCTTGCGTGGAGCCCCAGATCGAGGGAGATTATCAGTGGTCTTGTATGTCTTCCATTTTCTGATGATTGCTCCCACAGTTGATTTTTTCACACCAAGCTGCTTGCCTATTGTAGATTCACTCTTCCCAGTCTGGTGCAGGTCTACAATACTTTTCCTGGTGTCCTTCGAAAGCTCTTTGGTCTTGGCCATGGCGGAGTTTGGAGTCTGACTGTTTGAGGCTGTGGACAGGTGTCTTTTATACAGATGATGAGTTCAAACAGGTGCCATTCATACAGGTAACGAGTGGGGGACAGAAAAGCTTCTTACAGAAGACGTTACAGGTCTGTGAGAGCCAGAGATTTTCCTTGTTTGAGGTGACCAAATACTTATTTTCCACCCCAATTTA
The DNA here is from genome assembly GCF_057382275.1 of Copadichromis virginalis. Classification (NCBI taxonomy): domain Eukaryota; kingdom Metazoa; phylum Chordata; class Actinopteri; order Cichliformes; family Cichlidae; genus Copadichromis; species Copadichromis virginalis. The sequence goes on from NC_140624.1 coordinate 32,544,920, forward strand.
CGAATAAATTCTTTACAAATCCTACCATGTGGATTCATGGATTTTTTTTTTCACGTTCTGTCTCTCACAGTTGAAGTGTACCTCTGGTGCAAATTACTGACCTCTGTCATCATTTTAAGTGGGGGAACTTGCACAATCGGTGGCTGACTAAATACTTTTTTGCCCCACTGTATGGTTTCAAAGCAAATGGATTCATTTTCAAAATATAAAATTGAATTTCAAATTAGGCTAATTCATATTCAGTTTTTAAAAGCATTTATTCAAGTTACAATTCAGATTCAATCTGAGCAATTCAAATTCAAATTTAACTTATTCAAATTCAGTTTCTGATGGCACGGATTTCTGCCCATACACCTGGAGCTAAGGGGGCAAAACAATGGCACGAGTGCTGCTGTGTGTGTGTAAAAAAGATTTGTATGTGTAAAATAAATTTGTGCGTGCGTAAAAAAGATTTGTATGTGTAAAAAAGATCTGTGCGTGCGTAAAAAAGATTTGTGTGTGGACTTAGCCAAAAAAAACCCTGCAAGTTACAAGTATGAATTTTGACCCTATTTTTCTTCCTTTCATCTGATTGGTCAATGTCATGTCAATCACAAATGTAACAATCCAATCAGAGAACAGATGGGTTTGGCTGTCGGAGGGGCGCTTTTTTGAACTGCAGGTCCTTGAAGGGTAGCAGCTAGGTCCCCTAACTTTCAGTAGCTGTTGAAAGGATAAAGTTGTGGTCAGTGGTTAGAAATACCATTATTACTTTAGGATTAATTTAACACAAAGTCAGGGCTGACCCGGGACCATGGCTGTGAGTCACAGTGCGCAGCATAAAAGTCCTTTCACATCAGACGCGGGATGTGCTGCTAATGCTAACTGCTAACTAAAAGCAAAGGATCCAGAATTTGTTGCGCTGGCTGCTGGGCTCTGTGGGTTTTTGCAGCAGCTCTACCTGTACTAGATGCACCTGCTCCTTGTCTTTTCTATCTCTGATTTTATGTCCTCTACAAGAGTTTCTGGGGTTTTTTTTGCTACTTCTTCAAATGTTCAATAAAAACATGTATGCTAATTGATAACGGAGAAAGCTTTGTAATGAAGACTGTCATTTCCAAAACACTGCCCCCCCACGGTCCGCAGCGCTGTTGAAAAGGCTGTGGAAGTCCCTATATTAAACATGTAGACCTGTGACACAAAAATCACCAAACTCGGACGACCACAGACTGTTTTCCTTCATGGTGATGAAGGAAAACGCTGGGTTGGCATGTAAACGGGCATTTATTCCCTTCAAAGACCTGCAGTTCAAAAAAAGCGCCCCTCCGACTGCCAAACCCATCTGTTCTCTGATTGGATTGTTACATTTGTGATTGACATGACATTGACCAATCAGATGAAAGGAAGAAAAATAGGGTCAAAATTCATACTTGTTGGTCGTGTCCAAATTCATGGGCTGCATCCTCCTGAGGACCCGGCCTTCGCGGTCTACGTGGGCCGGGTCCTCAGAAGGTCGGGTAGGCCAGAAGTAAACGGCCATGAAATTGGACAGTCTAGCCTTCTGATTAGCGTCACCGCTGTCTCGGTGGAGTTTAATAAACTCAGCCGTCTGCTCCTTGCTATCTAAAATATAACGGGACACTGGCGTAAATTCTCGACTGTCTCATACTTCTGTTTAATCAGTTTTCTGTTTGACGTTTAGTCAGCTGTGTAAAAACCAAGGAGAAACCCACCCGGGGGATTAATAAAGTTTTATTTTATCTAATCTTATCTAATAACTTTAATCTCAGCCAAACCGATTTACTCACGAACAAACAAAACACTGAAAAAAGCCCAACAATAACATTTTTAGGTTGTCTAATTGTTGTCTAATTGTCTAATATATTACGTTTAACTCGAGCAGCGAAAGTCCGCGGTGATCTGAAAATGATGTGCCGGGAGTTGTGCCGTTCTCGGCCGCATCAGTAACCCTCGAGCTCCCGGCTAGCTATCGAGCTGGTGGGTAGCAGACGCCTCCGAAAACGTCGAAGCACTTTTGCAAATACGCGATATCTTGATAAACAGAGCAGATATTTGATGTTTACACAACTACTTCCTCGCCTGAAAATATGTTAAAAGTTTATTTTGTGACCCAGAAAGATTAGTATGAGTAATTTTAAAACTTAGTAGCGGCCGCCATTGTTGGAAACTGGAGTTTGGCTATGAATTCTGGGATATGGTAGGCCACAAAGGACACACCCGACCCATCCTTAAAATTCGGGGAAAAGGAGGACGCATTTGTCGGCTACATTTGGAGGAGTCTACGAATTTGGACAGCCTTCGGCGCGTCGCTGTGACGTAATCGGTCTACAAATGCGGCCTCAGGAGTATGCAGCCCATGAATTTGGACACGACCCATGTCACTACCCGATCCGTACCGGAAACCCGATCGGTACCCTGCATGCGCGAAAGGTGTCTACTTCCGGTCGAAGCATTTTACGATAGTTACAGGTCAGAGTACCTGTTAAGATGTTAAGAATAACAAGTATCTCTTAAAATGTTTCCGATAATGAAACATTTAATATAATGTAGACAAAAACAAAAAAATAAAAAGATAGTGACAGATCGGAACTCCCGATCCTTACTGCGCATGTGCAAAGTCGGACCGTACAAATTGGGTCTACCCGATCCGTACCGCGCATGTGCAGGGGCTTTCTTCTTCTTCTTCTGTTCGTTTAATGGCAGTTTACTCCCCAGTGTACGAGGATACCGCCACCTGCTGACTGAGCGAATGAACCCTATTGTAAACTGAATTAGCGTCATTACAAACGTGTGTTAAATTTGATTTAGTGATAATCGAGTGTGTTTATGCTTGTCTGTGTGGAGAGGATTGTTGGAAAAGTGATGATAATGTCCGCTATCACTGTCAATTGCCAGTAAACGCTTCATCTGGCTGCTGAATCTTCGCGTGACATATTATAAAGTCTGTATTATTAACTCGCCCCCTGGTGTCTGGCTGCAGTATAGGTCATAAACCCCACCTCCTCCATGTTAGCGGATGGGACTGGGGTCAGACTAAAATACATTTATTCTCCTCAGATAATTTTTTTTCCAAAGATTCTTTCTTTTGTTATCAATAGTTCTCATCACGCTGATTAATGTCCAAGGGGACTCCTCTCCCATAAGTTTGATTCTAATTCCTACCACGGTGACGTTAAATTGGGGTGAAACGTCAAATCAAATCAAATCAAATCAAATCACTTTTATTGTCACATCACATGTGCAGGCACACTGGCACAGCACATGCGAGTGAAATTCTTGTGTGCGAGCCCCACAAGCAACAGAGATGTGCAAACACAACAACACAAACGAGCAAAATACAAGAATGGCCAACCTGAAACTAATAAATATATGTACAATATATAATAGTGTATGCATTTCTGGATGTGTATACTAAATATTTTCCTACGTGTGTGTGTGTGTGTATACACATTTTTACAAATTAAATAGTAAAAAAAAAAAAAAAAAAAAAAAAAAAAAAAAAAAAAATAATAATAATAATAATAATAATAATAATAATAATAATAAAATATATAAAATATACAGAGTTGAATATGTGCAAAACAAGTGGCATTTATATACAGTGTGGAGTGCATAATGTTGAAGTTCCAGTAGTGAAGCTGAGGTGTCTATGACGTGTTCAGCAGTCTGATGGCCTGATGGAAAAAGCTGTCTCTCAGTCTGCTGGTACGGGACCGGATGCTGCAGAACCTCCTTCCTGATGGAAGCAGTCTGAACAGTTTATGGCTGGGGTGACTGGAGTCCTTGATGATCCTCCCCGCTTTCCTCAGGCAGCGCTTCCTGTAGATGTCTTGGAGGGAGGGAAGCTCACCTCCAATTATCCGTTCAGAGCACCGCACTACTCGCTGGAGAGCTTTGCAGTTGTAGGCGGTGCTGTTGCCATACCAGGTGGTGATGCATCCAGTGAGGATGCTCTCAATGGCACAGTGATAGAAGGTCCTGAGGATGCGGGGGCTCATGCCGAATCTTTTCAGTCTCCTGAGAAAGAAGAGGCGCTGCTGCGCCTTCTTCACTGTTTTGTTTGTGTGTACTGACCACGTAAGATCCTCAGCCAGATGTACACCAAGGAACCGGAAGCTGCTCACTCTCTCCACAGCAGCGCCGTTGATGGTGATGGGGGTGTGTACTTCTCTGCACCTCCGGAAGTCCACTATCAACTCCTTTGTCTTTGCGACGTTGAGGGTGAGATGGTTGTCTTGACACCAGTGGGTCAGGGCGCTGACCTCCTCCCTGTAAGCCGTCTCATCACCGTTGGTGATAAGACCCACCACTGTAGTGTCGTCCGCAAACTTCACAATGATGGTAGAGCTGTTAGTGGCTGTGCAGTCGTAGGTGTAGAGTGAGTACAGGAGAGGGCTCAGTACACACCCCTGTGGAGCACCAGTGTTCAGTGTGATGGGGGATGAGGTGATGCTGCCCAGTCTGACCACCTGGCGTCTGTCAGACAGGAAGCTAAGGATCCAGCTGCAGAGGGAGCTGCTCAGTCCTAGATCCTGCAGTTTCCTGTCCAGCTTCGAGGGAACGATGGTATTGAATGCTGAGCTGTAATCTACAAACAGCATCCTCACATACGTGTCTCTCTTCTCCAGGTGTGACAGGGCAGTGTGTAGTGTCAGGGCTATGGCATCATCAGTGGACCTGTTGTGGCGGTATGCAAACTGTAGAGGGTCCAGTGAGTCGGGTAGTGCAGAGCAGATGAAGTCCCTGACCAGCTTCTCGAAGCATTTGCTTACGATGGGGGTCAGGGCTACAGGTCGCCAGTCGTTCAATGAGGAGATGGTGGAGGATTTGGGTACAGGGACGATGGTGGCCATTTTGAAGCAGGCTGGGACTACAGACAGAGAGAGGGAAAGGTTGAAGATGTGTGTGAACACTCCAGCCAGCTGAGCCGCGCATGACCTGAGGACGCGGCCGGGAATCCCGTCCGGACCAGTAGCTTTGCATGCGTTCACCTTCCTGAAGCACTTCCGCACATCCTCCTCAGACACAGTGTGCGCACTGACGTCATCCGCGGTGCGCACACTGTCCGGTCTCATGGTGTTCGCTGTGTCGAATCTAGCGTAGAATACGTTTAGATCCTCACACAGAGAGGCCGTGGTCTGCGGTGTGCTGGTTTTCCCTCTAAAGTCTGTGATCGTCATCATAACAGCTTTGACTGGCAGCTGCAGTCACAGAGAAACTTGCATATCTCTGTTCGGGAATAGCAGGTAGAGCGTAGGCTCTGAGAGGAGGGCCAGCATTTACGCTTCGCAAACACGACGAGTGTTTTAACCTGACAGCCTGAGGTGTTCTTCAGTAAACTGGACTACCCGACAGAAGGACCCGAGGCCCCGCTGCACTTTTTCGGTAAGTTAGACGTGTTTGTAAGCTACTCCGTAACTACCGTCCTTAGCTCGGTCCTGAGATCTAGCTAGCTAAGACGAGGACTCTGCTGTCAGGGTTAGTTTAACTAACCCGTGCAGGTGAATGAATTTACCCTGACTAAAGAAATCAAGAGAAACGCTCCGGGCTACTCACTAATTACTGTTACTGTACTTTTATTACAAGTATTATACTGTAAAAGCAACAGGCTGCACTCTGCTTTAGCTCCTGTGCAGAGCTGATTATTAAATATGTGCAAACAACAGCATGTTTTCAGTCTCTTGCCACATCTATAAAGACAGTAACTTTTTAAAAAAAAAAAAGCTTGTACCTTGTAGCTCCTCATTAATCAGGAACTATGGATTAAAGTACTGTAGTCTACTGTAATACTGAAAAAAAATGTAAGAGAACAACTTCAGATCCTGAGTGTGTGAGGACAGAAGAATCAGCTTTATTTCAATTTTGAGGGATAAAATTTATGAGTTTGATGGTTCTGTTCTGTGATTACAGGAGAGCCCTCAGATTCAGACCTCAGCACCACCCAGTGACAGCAGACAGATCAACATGTTCACATGTTAACTGCAAAATGAACTGATGAAAACAGTACAAAGGTTAACGTACGACATGTGCTGCAGTGAAAGCTGCAGCTGTTTTATTGATAAAGTTAAACACAAAAAAACAAAAGGATTAATCATCCCTGTAACAGTGTCACTATATATCAGCATTAACTGGACCTCAGTTTGTATCTCAGACCTGCACAGCTTCCGTTTTAAACACTTGATGTACTCAGCTGCATGAAGAGCACGTTTGAGTTTCTCTAACACAATTAAATAAAACCTGATGAAAGTCAAAGGTCGTTACTTGTATGTTGAACTACAAACTTGTCATCTGGAATTCTTTCACAGTTTTTTTGCACATAGTGGGTTATTTACCATAAAGTGATGCAGAGTTATTCATACCAGAGTAACCAAAGAGGATCACATATTTTTAAATATATAACTTTCTACAGGACTGAATATAATATCTTTTTGTGAAAGTCCGGAGCCTCTGGGGAGTATCCAAGTATCGTAATTGTCGGGCTACAAGCCGCTACTTTTTGCACAAGCTTTGAACCCTGCGGCTTTTAGTCAGGTGCGGCTTTTCTATGGATTGTCCATGATTTTTGTCATATCGTAAGACGATTTGTTTTGTTTGTTCCGCTGTTGTACGGCACTACGTTGCCTGGCGGAAGGGCATGTGATCAGACACACAGTATCGGGGTTCAAGAGTGGTATGTTGGTCACGTGTCCATCCGCCAGGCAACATAGTGCCGTACAAGTAGTGCGAAAAACAAACTTCAAATTAACGCTACGCGTTCAGCGGGAGTCGTGGATGACGAGCGGCAATAAACTTGCGAAAAGCAAGTTATGCTCAACTCCACCATTGGATTCTGACAGCGTGGAAAAGTGTGAAAACATCCACGATCACCAACGGATTTTGAAGGGCTGGACTGCTGCATTATGGAGAGGAGGACACCGCCACGGCCCTTCAGAGGGTGTTCGACTCTGACACTGACAACGAGGATTTCTTTGGTTTTGTAAGCGACAACGAATGAAAGAAGCTGAGAGTGGATAACGTAGCCATCCTGAGCCTGTTCGAATCAGACACTGGAGGAGAGGACTTTGGTGGTTTTAGTGCGCAGGAAGATGGTGGTGAATGACTGACTTTTCTTCTTGTGAAAGCCGTGTCACTGCACCTGAGCCTAAAAGGTAGTCTGAATCTATTTTCTGGTGTGCTGTAGGTTATTTTTATGTACTACATTTGTTACTCATTTATGAAGCACAGTACATGTTTCGTACTTGTAATTACCGCTACTTGTACATACACCTAAAAAGTTATGCAAATATGTACCCATAACTTGTTTTTCAAAATATTAATAAAAGTGATGTCTCCAAACAGCCATCTCTTTCCTGACAATTCCCTTTGTGCATATTCTCTTACATATGATAAGTCAACATTGAAACACCTGCGGCTTTTGGTCAGGTGCGGCTAATGTATGTATGTATGTGTGTATATATATATATATATATAAAAAAAACACCCAGCACGCCCCTGCGGGCGGTTTATCCTTCAAGCTCGGGTCCTCTACCAGAGGCCTGGGAGCTTGAGGGTCCTGCGCAGTATCTTAGCTGTTCCCAGGACTGCGCTCTTCTGGACAGAGATCTCCGATGTTATTCCCGGGATCTGCTGGAGCCACTCGCCTAGCTTGGGAGTCACCGCACCTAGTGCTCCGATTACCACGGGGACCACCATTACCTTCACCCTCCACATCCTCTCGAGCTCTTCTCTGAGCCCTTGGTATTTCTCCAGCTTCTCGTGTTCCTTCTTCCTGATATTGCTGTCATTCGGAACTGCTACATCGATCACTACGGCCGTCTTCTTCTGTTTGTCTACCACCACTATGTCCGGTTGGTTAGCCACCACCATTTTGTCCGTCTGTATCTGGAAGTCCCACAGGATCTTAGCTCGGTCATTCTCCACCACCCTTGGGGGCATCTCCCATTTTGACCTCGGGACTTCCAGGTTATACTCGGCACAGATGTTTCTGTACACTATGCCGGCCACTTGGTTATGGCGTTCCATGTATGCCTTGCCTGCTAGCATCTTGCACCCTGCTGTTATGTGCTGGATTGTCTCTGGGGCATCTTTACACAGCCTGCACCTGGGGTCTTGCTTGGTGTGATAGACCCCAGCCTCTATGGATCTTGTACTCAGAGCTTGTTCTTGTGCTGCCATGATTAGTGCCTCTGTGCTGTCTTTCAGTCCAGCTTTGTCCAGCCACTGGTAGGATTTCTGGATATCAGCCACCTCCTCTATCTGCCGGTGGTACATACCGTGCAGGGCCCTGTCCTCGTCTCCCTCCTCTTTCTTGGGTTTCTGCTGCCTGAGGTATTCACTGAGCACTCGGTCAGTTGGGGCCATCTTCCCAATGTATTCTTGGATGTTCGTTGTCTCATCCTGGACTGTGGTGCTGACACTCACCAGTCCCCGGCCCCCTTCCTTCCGCTTAGCGTATAGCCTCAGGGTGCTGGACTTGGGGTGAAACCCTCCATGCATGGTAAGGAGCTTTCTTGTCTTTATGTCAGTGGCTTCTATCTCCTCCTTTGGCCAGCCTATTACCCCAGCAGGGTACCTGATCACGGGCAGGGCGTACGTGTTGATGGCCCGGATCTTGTTCTTACCATTCAGCTGACTCCTCAGGACTTGCCTGACCCTCTGCAGGTACTTGGTGGTTGCAGCTTTTCTAGCGGCCTCTTCATGGTTCCCATTCGCCTGCGGGATCCCCAGGTACTTGTAACTGTCCTCTATGTCTGCAATGTTGCCTTCTGGTAGTTCAATCCCCTCAGTTCTGACTACCTTCCCTCTCTCTCTCTGTGTGTGTGTGTGTGTGTGTGTGTGTGTGTATGTGTATATATATATATATATATATATATATATATGTGTGTGTGTTGTGTGTTGAATCCTTAAATAACACAGACTATTAAGAGTAGCAGGTGTGTAGCATCGCTAACTAGCTAGCAACAAGCCTCCAACACAGTACATATGCTAGCGGCTAATGTAGCAAACGAATTAACAACAGAGCAATTTTAGAACTATAAGATAAGCTGTGTGTCTTTTTTTTTTTTTTTTTTTTTTTAAACAGTGACATGGTTGTATTTACCTTAATTAAACGAGTCGTCAGTCGCAGTAAACCAGCAAAAAACTCGAACCACAGGTGCTACGTAAAAAGTGTAGGGGGGTGTGTGGGCGGGAGTGTTACACAGTCGCTCCACCTCAAGTCACTACTGCTCAGACTCTGGCTCCAAATTTGCAAGATGGCAGCCTCCACAAGCAGGATATTTTGGCTTCATTTTTGCACAATGGTAGGAGGCGGTGTCGCGTCGTCCATCTTTTATACAGTCATTGCTTGTAACTTGCAGGGTTTTTTTTGGCTAAATCCACACACAAATCTTTTTTACACATACAAATCCTCATTTACAAGTGCAAAACCGATTTACAAGTACAAAATATTTATGACCACATTTTGAGCCCATAGATTTGTGGCGTTTACCGTGTTTGGAGTGTGTAGTTAATGTGTTGTCTTCTGTAGTTGGTGTGTAGTGTTGTGCATCCAATCGTTCAGTCTGACGTCACTAGCCGTGTCTGGGCTTAAACTCCGCTGCAGGTCCATATATCAAATGATCACTGTGGCATTACTGAGAGTTAAAACACTATCTTAAGTCTTTCATCTTTAATAAAATTATCAGCGTTCTGCTCTACCAGGTGTAACAATTGAGTTTAACATCCAGGCATCCATGAAAATGGAATTTATGACATTTAACGGAGTTAGAAGAGCCGTACGTTTTAATTTGTTTCCAAAACCCCGCAGTCAGGACATGCTATATTGTATTTAGATAGAAGTTAGCGAGCTAACTCCCTGCTATCACTTCCAGCATAAATGAAGACAGAAAACTAAACAGCAGTGACATTTGTAGGGTTACGGAAGTTTGGCTAGCTGGTATATAATCAGAATCAGAATACTTTATTGATCCCTGGGGGAAATTATTTTTTGTTACAGTGCTCCATTTTAAACCAACATTAAGACAAGACAGACAATACACTAACTAAGAATAGTACAATATATACATATATATACATACATACATAAGTCACTCATAAATAAATAGTTGGAAAAGAAACATGTGTAGTTGTAGCAGCAAACAGTGTGTTAAGTGGATGCGTTGTACAGGGAGATGGCCACAGGCAGGAATGATTTCCTGTGTCGTTCAGTGGTGCTTTTCGGTAATCTCAGTCTCTCACTGAACGTGCTCCTGTGACTGACCAGCATGTCATGGAGTGGGTGGGAGGTGTTATGATAATGATGTGCTACGTGACCGCTAGCGACACAACTATGTTAGCATAATATAAACAAGCTAACCTTTTTCCACTCGATAAAAGTTAACGTGAGTGTTCTGGGTGGTCAGGAACAAATGTAATCGCATGGCAGGATGCTGTAAAAGGACCAAACTTCAGCCAGGAGAACAACTGAGATAATCCATCCACAATACGAGGCTAGTCATTCATATACTGCTGCATGGGCTGTGCTGTAGTTACATCGTAAGGTTTTAAAAACTGAGCTTAAATAAATGATTAGCGGTAATAAAAGCCGAGGGAGGTCAACGGTGATCACCAACTTTTTTAGGAGCTTTTTGAGATTAAATAGAAGAAAATACAAAGCTTTAAACATGTTAACAACACAAAAGCCATATTAAATGCAGACTACTTTAGGCCCGCAAGTAGGATTCGTCACGTCATCACTTAACAATCGGATAGTTTTGTGTTGTGTGTCAGAACAATGAAGCGACTGCTGTCTCCAGGTAGAGAACAGGAGTGATACACCTGCTGCTGTCAGACCTGCAGGTATCAGGCTGTGATGTTCTCCTTTATAGTGGACAGAAATAATTTTTTTTTTGGAGTGGCACAAATAATTTGTGTGGCATCTTATTGAATGCAGCTGATTGTTATGTAAACAGTTTGAAATGCTTATTAAAAAGGGTAAAAGGTAAATGGATGCAAATAACATTGTTGTTTACAAAACTTGTGCATAGGATTTTAAAACTGACAATTTATATTTGCATTTAAAGGTATGAAATATGATTCCATAAACATGTTTGTGGTTGTTACAATAAAAAAAAATGTAACTTTTTCTACTCTGATTTTGTTTTTTGACTGATTTTAGATCAATTGTGTTAATACAGTATGTCAAAATGAAAACATAACTGTAAATTCAGACACCTGAGGTTGTGCTGAAAAGAATGATGCCAAACAAGGCAAAGAAAACATCTAAAGTAGTCAAAAATGGCCAATTATAACCTGGAGCCCACAGGGATAAAAAAAAATTATATATTTTTTTAAAGTAATGCAATAGCTACTTCAAGTAATTAACTACTTTTAGAATCTTGTAACTCGGTTACTTCTTCAAAAAAAGTAACTAGTAACTATAATTACTTTTTCAAAGTAACTTGCCCAACACTGCACACAACATCTCTCTCGTTCACTTAAATAACTTTAAATGTGTGTTCCCCAATCGACTGGCACAGACAAATCAGTTGTGTTAAGTACCAGTATAAAACTGAGCATGAAAATGTAAATGTACCACCATGCAAACAAGACACTGCTATTGTGAGAAAGCATGCTGCAAGTCCCGTCAATGCAAAATGAAAGTAACATCACTGAAAGAGGGTTTTGTGACAAGAACATGTAAAAGTCAAACAGTTGTCTCATCTTAAGGACTATCAAGCATATACCAAAAGCAAAAGTAACAGGTCAGTGTGTGGAGTTCAGGCAACACAAACTAAGTCTTCTGTTTCACCTACTAGTACTGTAGCCCACTTTACAGACAAACATACCAAAACTTTATGTAACACTGATCAAGCGCTAATGAATTAATACAGGCTAGGTATTGAGTGAAATATTATGGTTATTATTAATCAGAACATTTAGGAATGCTACTGGAGCTGATGGGCAGTAATTAATAAATACACACAACACAAAAATGCTTTTGCAGGTACCATGTATTTAACCAAACCCCAAAGAAAAATAAGAAAAGAAAAGGAAAACTTAAATAATCACTCCTGCTGCAGCTATTCAATTAATCAAAAACCCAGTGGGGGTGCACAAAGACAACTAAGCAAATTCTTCTGGCTTATACCAAGCAATACAGATTCTCAAAAAAAAAACAAAAAACAAAAAAAACAACAGTTCCCCATAAATAACACATATTAACATCAAATCCACTGATCCAAACTGAAGTCCATGAGTTCTATCTGAATGTCCATGAGAGATGTCCAAGCGCTATTGTCCATAAATGAGGGGAATGGTGTGTATGATTGCGGAAATCAGTGTATTTGGAAAATGGGGACAGAGCGTCGTCTTTGATAGCTTCCTACCCAACCAGTGGAAGCTTCAATTGCAGAATGAGTCCTGCTCCTAGCCGTTCATTGGCTCGCCACCCTTTTTCATACCCCAAAAAAGGTTCACCTGGCCTGCATTAAATAAACAAGGCCAATAAGAAATCACAAGAATAATACAAAAATGTCAGCCAATTAAGCTAAATACATTAAGTTATTCTTGTTCCTGTTTACACAATTTATAAATAAATAAACAATATATTGGTTAAATATAATATATTTAACCAATAATTTAACTGAAACATTTCAACTGCTATATACATACATACATGATATGTAGCGTCACAACATTTTTTATTCAACAAATATTGGTCAAATCAAAATCAAAACCAAATTGTTTGGACAGGTGTTGTGCCAAAAACTGATTTCCGGTATTTGCCAAAAAGCGATTGCTCATATTTAAAGTGCTATAAGTAACTTGTTGGGCTATAATATGTTAAACATATGTCAAATGCATCCCTTATGGATGACATAAAGTCATCTTGAGCCACAAACAACATTCGTGTAACAAGATACAAGCCGCAATCAGTTTTTGGCAGCGACTTTTATATAACCTTTATTTATGCAGTAAAAAAAATCTCATTAACATTAAAAATGTATTTTGTAAGAGTAAGTTGCCCAACAGGACAGCAGAAATGGCAGCAAATATTACAATAGTTCTGTAAAAATATTTTAAGTGGGGATAAAGGACCGGATTGGTTATAATGTAAGTACAAGTTGTAAAGATACTTAAAAAACATAATTTTTTTAATTCTTTATGTAACCCCTTTGTATCCCCTGTTCACCGAAGTCTATTTACGAACATACGTAAAAATATTACACATAAAAAATACACAGAAACACTGGAAATCAGTTTTTGGCAGACAATCACTTTTTGGCACAACACCGGCAGCAGCCAATTAGCGTCAGCTGGTAGCAATACAAACAGTAAATTAAAAGTTCAAACTCACCAATTCCGTTCTGTTCAGTGCACAACAACACTATGGCTCTGGCTCACAGTAATCAGCATCTAAGTTGCATAAGTTAGTTGGTGTTAAAAAATGCATTAAAACGGGAAAAGCAAATGTTTGCCAATACACACCTGCAACAGCTCTGTCACCTGGCTTGCCTCCACGCATCTGACGGGAAGAAGCCGGTAGTTACCCCCGTCAAAAATTGTTTCCCCATTCACGGGAGCGCGCAAAGTAGGAGGAGCCACTTGCCCAGCTCCGTTCTGTACGCTACTTGTCACTGATCTGCAGTCGACGCGATAAAGAGTAAAAGCTGGAAAACAGCAGACTCGATGAATTTAATATTAGTTTCGTGTAGCACGGTGGCACAGTGGTTAGCACTGTTGCCACACAGCAAGAAGGTCCTGAGTTCAATTCCACCATCAGGCCGGGGTCTTTCTGTGTGGAGTTTGCATGTTCTCCCCGTGTTTGCGTGGGTTCCCTCCGGGTACTCCGGCTTCCTCCCACAGTCCAAAGACATGCACCTTGTGGGGATAGGTTAATTGGATAATACAAATTGTCACTAGGTGTGAATGCGAGTGTGAATGGTTGTCTGTCCCTGTGTGTTGGCCCTGCGACAGACTGGCGACCTGTCCAGGGTGTACCCTGCCTTTCGCCCTATGACAGCTGGGATAGGCTCCAGCGCCCCCCGCGACCCTGAAAAAGAGAAGCGAATGGATGGATATTGTAATGTGCCGTGTGGAAGACAGTTTACCTTATAATGTACACTGAAATAACCTGCTGGGAATACTTTGTCTAGAAAAAGACTTTGATACTATAATACTGTAAAACCAGATGCGATCATGGAAACACGTCGCTCTCCAGTGAATTTACACTCAGTTTACACTTTGTAGCGACGCTATCACGAATGAGTTTATTTGCAAAATCAATCTCAGTATAACCAATAAGTACAGTAACTTTGGAGAAGATGTCTTATTCACAGCAAAAGTTATGGAGGGATACAGATTTTATCAGGCTGTGTGGCATCGGCTGCCAAAATGTGTGCCCCCCCCCCCCCCCATCTGTAATCCATATTGCCTTTGTCATCACAAAGGGTATATTTGCCAAATAGGTCACAGTATAACCAATAAGTACAGTAACTTTGGAGAAGATGTCTCATTCACAGAAAAAGTTATGGAGGGATACAGATTTTATCAGGCTGTGTGGCATCGGCTGCCAAAATGTGTGCCCCCCCCCCATCTGTAATCCATATTGCCTTTGCCATCACAAAGGGTATATTTGCCAAATAAGTCACAGTATAACCAATAAGTACAGTAACTTTGGAGACCATGTCTTATTCACAGCAAAAGTTATGGAGGGATACAGATTTTATCAGGCTGTATGGCATCGGCTGCCAAAATGTGTGCCCCCCCCCCATCAATAATGCACCTTGGCGTTGCTATCACGAAAGAGTTTATTTGCAAAATAAATAACAGTATAACTAATAACTACAGTAACTTTGGAGACCATTTGGTTTTTTAGACTTTTTAATTTAACATCTACATCTATATATGTAGATATGTGTTCTCGACAATGTGTGCCATAAGAACACTAGCTGTGGACCTTTAGTGTCAACTATGTACAAGCAAGACAAATAAACACATCTTCTGGTGGTGGGCTTTTCACGCAGAGCTGGTGGAACCACCGCAAACACATCTCACACTGAATCTGTAAAAAAATAAATAATTACAAATCCCAATGTTAAAATTTCATTTATGGGAATTGATCATAACATTTAGCAGTCTTTCTTGATGTCATTACCCATTTGTTGTCAGTTTCATGCTCTTCTTCCCCGCAGAAATGACAGATGTTTGTCAAGTCATCTGTTTTAAAAAGTGAAAAAATAGCACATAGAGTATACTACCTACTGCACTTATTACTTCATTCAAACAACTATATGGTTTGTTTCTACAGCCATCATGATGAAAATATTCATGATGTGAGAACATTGAATGGTGGAAAATGAGTTACCTGTCTCTAGGAGAAGAGTGGTGGCAATTTGCAGCCTGTGTGTGTTTATGGCGTTTTTTGTAGACAGAAAGTCTATTGACTCTTTTCGCAAGATCTTTTCAGCAAACTGAAAAAGAGATTCGAAGATGACTAAATAGGCTAATATTGTAAATGTTATTTTATAGTAATTTGTTTCCTGTGAATCAAGTTCTTTCTTTTATTGTGTAATTATCTTATATTCCTTTTCCTGTCATTAACATTTATTACAACACAACATTTCCAATATTCTCGTATATATGTATGTATTACGGTTAAGACTCGTACTTTCAATGCAAAGACTCCACATGAGGTAGCGTCCACTTGTTTTGGGTGTTTGACTGTGTCACAAGTCCATCTTGAGACGTTGCATCCTTTTTTTCGCATGAATGAAAGACAAGTACAATAAAAACAAATAACATGTTTTAAAATTTTGGTGACACAAGAAGGTGAACAGTATGGAGAGCTTAAGTGTCTGTTGAACATCAAGTTAAGAACTGACCACACTGTTTTGTTAAAATCATTACTTTTTAAAAGTCTACAACGCATTTCCGTGGACAATTACTTCTGCTTTTTTTCCCGTTTCCGCCCATGATATAGAAATCAATCACTTACACAGTACACTTTGAAGAGATGTGGAGGAGGAGCAAAGATGAAATTCACACATGTATAACCTATGTGAAATTATTTAAGACATTTGTCTGATGTTTTAGTGCTAAACCTCCGCAACACTTTATGCAACTACTAAACATTATTCTCCCCATGCTATATTTTCTAATGTAAAAACATCATCTCATACAGACATCATGTCCTCAAATAAACATTGAAACATGGGGAGACTTCTCTTTAAAGGCAAAATTAACCCATAACACCACAATATCAGAAGGCCAACACAAAAATTCAAACCTGTTGCTGCTATTTTTTTAATTTTGAGTGCCAATTTTTTTTAAATTTTTTTTGATTGACATCATACTTATAATTGTCATAATAAACACATAAATAACAACAGCAACAAAGCGTTTAATAAAGGGTCAAAATAAATTTCAACATTTATCCTTACCTTGTTGATTCCAAACAATTTTGGATACCTTGTTTAGTTTCTCCGAGTGGATCAAGATACAGTGACTTCTTTTCTTGTTAGTAAATGACCTACAGTAAAATTATGTGGAGAATTACATGTAATAATTCAAGAGTTAAGATTATCTGCATGCCATGCATTTGTCTTATAAAACTGATTTGATGAATATTGTAAATGCAATTATTTTTTTACCACTAATGTCCAGTGATGATGTTCATTTACAATTCCCAGAATGACTTCATGCTCCATGGGTTTGATCTTAAATTGAAACAAAACAATAAAAATATTCACTTCAGAAAGAAATGCAATAACATGTTGTTTAGAGTCCTTTTTTATTAAAGCAATTTATGATATATTATATATCATCCACTTATAAAGTACTGTGCGACAGCCATGATTCACCCCTCATTTCTTTAACCTGTGCAAGAAGCTGGACTATCTTATATTTTTTATAAGTGGTTTTGCACATTACTTCCTCCAAGACTAATAAAGGTCTTTCTAAGGATTTTTTTTGGACATGGAGTTCATTTTCAATCATTTTCAATGCGATCCTTTTACCATCTGCAGAATAATGTTTAATGCTTTCTTAAGCCTCTTTAACAGTGACGTAAGAATCACTTGATAATAAAAAGGTACCTATTAAAGAGATGAAGCAGTGTTGATGATTTCAAAAGAGATATTAGCCCAAATGTTTGAAAATCTCAAATCAAGCATTGATTGGAGTGTGTACAAAAAGAGGAGGAAACCAGACAAGCAGAGAACAAAAGAGAACTGTCAAGTCTAATAAACTATCCACATCTACTAACCCCAGTCTCAATTTATTCTTTCTGCATAAGCTGTTATCCAATCTAAATCTGGATGTGGATATGATCAGAGGTACTTAAACAATACACACAAGATTCTTTCTAGAGATACCTACCTTGAGTCTTGGAGCCTTTCTCTTCCAAATGGCAGTCATTGAAAATGAATCAATGAATGCTGCTTTTGCTGAATTATGACGATTGCATTGTCTCACCATGATCTCAAGATATGCATTAATAGACTGCGAATACAAAATGTAAACATTTGTTAACTGTTGTCAATGAATAAAACACTGATAGTTGCATTGTTGTCAGTAAAGATCACTGTACCTCACTTTCCAACTCCATGTCTGGACCAATTTGTTGGATATCCCAGTAGAATAATTTGTAAGCACCAATTCTGGAGAGTAGAATGTGAGGACTCTTTCCAGCCCAGGCATCCATTATATCTACAAAAAGTAATGAGAAAAAGAAATAAGTCAGCAGGACTAAATGTAAATCAAATTTTCAAATGCATAATTTCTTATGTAGTTGTCTGACAAAAGACGTGTTTCAGGGTAAATACTTTTAAGACGCTGATAAAATGGACACATGGTTTAACATTGTATTTTGTAAAAAAAAAGGAGAACTTAAATTTGCTTTTATTTGGGGGTAAAGTTACACTTACAATGTTCTACAAAGAAATTTAAATAAATTCATATTAATAAAAGAAAATAAATTTAAATACATAACAATAGAAATGCTCTTGCCCCCTATCATATCTTTTTTCCAGCAGAAACACCTATTACAACAATTTTTTAAAATTATGTTTAGTTGCAGCTACATGACTATATTTTAAAATACTCAGGCTCAAGGCTTGCACCTGTGGCCTTTACTATTACATAATCTTTTCTGGAAAAATGTTATTTTTCTCCTCCAAAACTAGTTTTATTATCTGTAAAATAGAGTGTCAATTTTTGGGCTGTTAAAAGCAGCGTCTTAAAGAGTATTTGATCTTTCGAACTGTTGCTGGCAGGCAGTCATCATCACAACATTAATATACTTCTTGTAGTGGGCATTCTATGTCACTAGCAGCATATATGACAGCAATTTTGGAAAAGAAGAAAATGAAGAACATACACTACTAGTCAAAATTTGGGACACACCTTCCCATTCAGTGTTTTTCTGTGTGTTCATGCTTTTCATGCAGTGACAATCATCTTAGGTGACTACCCCATGAAGCTCACTGACAGAAGGCCTAGAGTGTGCAAAGCAGTGATCAAAGCAAAGGGTGGCTAATTTGAAGAATCTAATATATAAAATATATTTTTGGTTCTTTCATACTTTTTGGTTTACTACATCATTTGTGTTAGGGTTAGTGCTCCATATGTGTCCATTCATAGTTTTGATGCCTCGAGTTCTAATCAACAATGAATCTACAAAATAGACAAGGAAATTAAGAAGCAACATTAAAATGAAGGTGTGTCCAAACTTTTCACTCTTAGTGTACATCAGATGTACAATATCAATCATGAACATTCTGGGTTACACAACAACAAAAGAAAGATTCACAGTTTTGAAGGACTCACTTTTTCATTTGTGTAATTTTACACATGTGGCTTACATCCTTTTACAAGTTTTCTATAATGTTTTGCCCCATGAATGTTTTTTTAAAGCATTAACATATTGTTAAATTTAAATATTCTGTTAGGAAATATACCTAACAAAATCTTTTTAAAGGTGTAAAATTTCCTATGCCATGATCTACAGAGTACTGAAACAAACACTGTCATAGGAACAAAAGTCCTTTTTAAAAAAATAAAAAAAATATTATATTTATTTACATTTCTCTGCAACTGTTGGTTCTATGGTTTGTGCTGTAGATTGCTGGGCTGTAATCTGTGGAGCTGAGGCTTGTGTGGTTGTAGCATTTGGAGCTGTGGTCTGTGAGGCTGGGTCTGCTGTTGTGGTTTGTGAGGCTGGGTCTGCAGTTGTGGTCGGGTCTGCTGTTGTGGTTTGTGAGGCTGGGTCTGCTGCTGTTGTGGTCTGTGAGGCTGGGTCTGCTGTTGTGGTCGGGTCTGCCGTTGTGGTCTGTGAGGCCTGGTCTGCTGTTGTGGTTTGTGAGGCTGGGTCTGCTGTTGTGGTTTGTGAGGCTGGGTCTGCTGCCGTTGTGGTCTGTGAGGCCTGGTCTGCTGTTATGGTCTTTGAGGCTGGGTCGGCTGCTGTTTTGGATTCGGTTTGTAGAGCTGTAGCGTGTTCTGGTGCTGTAGCACTTGTGGCTGGTTCTGGTGGTTCGTTGTCTTTCTGTGCTGTTGCTCCTGACTCTGGTTCTGATACCGTTATTGGTATACCTTGTGGAACTGGAAATGGATGTTTAGTTTGAACTGGTAGTGATGTAAGTGATGCCATTGGTGCTGTAGCCTGTGTAGCTCTAGGAGGAGGTGCTGGTGCTACCGCCACTGGTGCTGCTGTAGCCTGTGAAGCTAGAGCAGATGCTGGTGCTGCTGGACCTGGTTGTGCTGTTAGTAATGTGGCTGCTGTTTTCTTTAAACCCCGGTGTGGCACTCTTGGCATGCTGTCTTTGCTTAACTTTAG
Organism: Copadichromis virginalis; assembly: GCF_057382275.1. Taxonomy (NCBI): domain Eukaryota; kingdom Metazoa; phylum Chordata; class Actinopteri; order Cichliformes; family Cichlidae; genus Copadichromis; species Copadichromis virginalis. Next base: position 32,564,736 of record NC_140624.1, read on the forward strand.
TTGGTCAATATTTACTTTTGGAATGATTGTCCCATTGGAATCCTGAAGATCTGCACTTTTACCTTGGATTGCTGTAATAATGTAAGGGCCTAAAAAGTTTGCTTCAAGTTTCCCCCATTTCCTCTGCTGGCTTCTTATGTTAGCTCTTAAAACTTTGTCACCAACTTTGAAGACGACATCTCTCTTCATCATTTTTATTTTGCCCTTTGTTTTTTCCTGAGCTTTGACCACGTTGTCCTTCACCAGTTCCAACAGTTTTTGATGCTTTTGAATGTCTTCCGACACCTCCTCCTGCCCCACAATGTCTTCTACAGTCTCATCAACCTTTGAATCAAAAGACATGTCTATTATTACTATAATTTGTGTAAGATACACAGATAATACATAAAAGAACTGAGAAATACAGTGAAAATTTACATTAAGTGTCTTTGGTAAGGTTTTAAGACACAATGTATTTCTGGCAAAGCTTCAGTGTATCCTGGGATTGATTGGACGTGAAGAAAACTGTTATTGAGGGGTGGAACAATCCATAGAAATATTCAGTGTTGTTGTCCTTTTATGGCGGTGACATAGCATCCATTGAAACTGATCTGCCTGCGCCTCAAAAACTAAAAAAGTTTCGTTGTGTGGGATTTCCGTGTAGTTTGTCACAGACAAAAAGACATACCATGAACTCTTCTGGGATTTCGGAAGGATAGCGAGCCTCTCTGCCGAACATTAGGTAGTAAGGCGAGTATTTGGTGGTCACTTGTTTTTTAGTTCTGAGTCCAAACATTACAGCATCCAGGTACTCATCCCACATTTGTGGTTGGTTGCCAACAACTTTACACAGGGCTCTGACAATGAAAGCACATAGAAGACATTCATATGAAAGATCATTTACATTTTTTAATAGTTTAATGTCATGCATTAATGTTTTGTTTGAAGGGAACCCCCATAAATGTATAACATGTACTCCAAGAATTTACCTCTGGATGGTGCCATTCATTTTCTCCACCAGCCCATTCGTTTGAGGGTGATAGGGGGAGCAGAGGCTTCTTTTAATTTTTAACAGTCCACAAACCCTTTTGTTGAGCTGCAAAAGAAAGTTATATACACTGGCTATAAGCACATTACAATAAGAATTTAAATAAACAGCTGTCATACTAATATCTCAACAATAGATTTATAAAGACCAGAAAATTAACCATTTTCAAAAAATTATTCAAATATGAGTTCACATATTTTTGCCAAAGACTAAAGTACTTACAGAATTGACAAATTCTTTGCCTTGGTCAGTAAGAATCCTTTTCAGGGCTTCGAACTGGTGGACGAATTTTATGAGACAGTTTGTCACTTCCCCGGCTGATTTTGACTTTAAAGGGTATGCTTGTGGCCATTTTGTAAAATAATCAATAAAAACACATATGTATTGATGTCCATTGTTGGTTTCAGTAAGTATTCCAATGAGGTCCATCCCAACCAGGTCAAATGGCTGAGAGACCTTAAAAAGAAAATCATAGTTAAGTTAATAATACTGAAATTACACAGAATGCTAGTCTACTGTTATAATTTTTTTAAGTATATAATCAGTAGGTTTCTAAGCAATGAAAACATTGTGTGATTAAATGTGATTATTTGCTATGGTCGATGACTAACCTTTATCGGAATGTATTCTGCTGGTTTTTTAATTGTTGGAGCACTTGCCTGGCAAAGTGCGCACTGTGAAACCTAATCAAAAATAAAAGCAATTCAATAACAAACCCAATAGTTGATGATCAAGGTTTACATAACTTATTTTGAGAGATACAGAAACATTGCTGTGTTCCTCTTAAAATAATTTAGCTGTAGTCGAATTACATAGAGTTTGTTTTGGAGTACCCACCCAATTATTGATGTCGACTGACATCCCTGGCCAGTAGAACCGCTTTGAAATGGCTTCTCTTGTTTTTGTTTACCCGCAATGGGCCCCAGTAGGACTGGCATGAAAATCTGAAAAAATTGTGTTTGCCTCATCAGCCCCACAGACTACCGTTGTCTTTATGGTTTTGTCTGTGCCTTTGTAGCGCCAGTAAAACAGCTGCTCCCCTAAACATAAACAAGAAAATAGAAAAGTTTATTATAGCTGTTTAAACCACGACAGGTCTATATGTGGTAAAAGTCATGACAATACATGTAATGGGCTAAGTTTCCATTCAGCTTAAACACTCCCAAGAAAATCTCCAGGACTCAGACGATTGGATTCCAGAAGTTTTTACTGGGCACTTTTGTGAAACTGTAAACACAATACAATGAAATATACTGTAAACACAATACAATGAAATATATGAAATGTATTATAGATGCAATAAGCTCAAAGCATCTGGCTAATTATCACAGCTTGACAGCCTAGCCGCATAGCTTATATGAGACACAATAAAGCTAACCGAATAACAGACAACGGTTCAAAACGCTTCACCGCTTAATTGTACAAAATGAATTATACTCACAGACTATGCCTTAGCGAAGAGAAAAGGATTAATCCTGTAACGGCGGAGCTGGCGGTTGAATGAGCCCACACGCTAATATCCCGAGTCACACAGTAGATTCACTTCCTGACTCTCAGCGTAAACTGCTCTCGTGTTGTCATGGTTACGAAAATACACACACCGCTCTAAGCTACGATAGCGAGATAAAGAGAACACAAAGAACACATTTCTGGGGGCATAACACTCCCCGCTTGGGGTCTTTAAGAGCCCACATCAATTGGCAGAGTCAGACTTTGGAGAAAGAAGCAGAACTACTTCTGTAATGGGACGAGAGAATCCTCTTCTATTTCCATCTTTAACGACCTCCACTTCGACTCTCCGGACCAGACCGTCCTTCCCTGGAAAGGCTTTCGTGATGATGCCCATGGGCCACTCATTTCTCTCTGCCCGATCATCCTTTAAAGTGTATATATGGGTCCACACCAGAGAGTGTTTAACTCTTTTTGGAGAGTTGGTACGTTAACTCTGATTTAGTGTTAAACACCAAATCTGTCTGGAGTTGATAATTTAACACTTGGTGTTAAGAGTTTATATATTAACTCTCAAAGAGTATTTTAGTTTAACTACGTAAGAGTTATCTTCTAATTCATTCTAAAAAGCAGGAATTTTACTGTTCTGAACTTCTAGAAATTTATGTTGGAAATAAACATTTACTAAAAAGATGCAATGGTTTTTGAAAAACATTTATTCTGAACTGTGCACCACAATTTCAAAACATTTTCTGAAAGATGTAACAGTATACATGTTCTCACTTTCATTAGAATTTTGTTTATCAAAAGGTCTGACATGGAATATAAGATGGCGCCGGTGAGGTCGGCTGCCGTCACGACTGCTCCGACCACTTTTTCTTTGTCTTTGCTTTTTAAGTTAGTTTTCAGCGTTTCTAAATCGGCAAAATCATCACCATTGGGTACATTAGGTATGACAGTGACACTCTTGTTTCTATTGGTATACAATGTACTCACAATTCGAAGTTTTTAACTCCGGATCCGAGCTGGCCGAGTGAGATCTCGAGGGAGAACAAAGGGAAGCGGCGGCGGCCTAGAGGGAAGCGAGCCGGCGTCAGGAACAGGCTGAGAGCTCGTGCACACCGCACACCTCTGCCTAGCATCCTGCTCGCCAACGTCCAGTCACTGGAGAACAAGCTTGACGACCTCAGGGCCAGGATAAAGTTCCAGAGAGACATTCGGGACTGCAATCTCCTCTGCTTCACCGAGACATGGCTGAACCCAGCGGTGCCGGACCACGCCATCCAGCCGGCCGAGTTCTTCTCGGTTCACCGCATGGACAGGACACGGGACTCGGGGAAGTCAAGGGGAGGCGGCGTGTGTTTAATGGTGAACAACAACTGGTGCAACAGTGCGAACGTTGTTCCTCTCACACGCTCCTGCACACCAAATCTGGAACTACTGTCCATCATGTGTCGTCCTTTTTATCTACCTCGGGAATTTACATCGGTCATTGTAAGTGCCGTTTATATTCCACCACAAGCGGACACGGTCACCGCCTTATGCGAGCTGCATGAGGCACTCACACAGCACCAGACACAACACCGGGACGCTGCGCTTATTGTGACGGGGGACTTTAATAGCGCCAACCTCAAACGCGCAGCGCCGAACTTTTATCAACACATCACCTGCCCCACCAGGGGTGAAAGGACACTGGACCACTGCTACACTACGGTCAAGGACGGCTACAAGGCACAATCCCGCCCCCCGTTTGGCAAATCTGATCACGCCGCCATCTTCCTCATGCCAAAATACAAACAAAGGCTGAAACAGGAAGTTCCGGTTCAGAGGAAGGTCGCGCGCTGGACGGATCAATCGGTGGCCGCGTTACAGGACGCACTCGATGACGCAGACTGGGGCATGTTCAGAAACAGCTCCGACGATGACGTCAACGTGTTTACGGAAGCGGTTGTGGGATTCATCGGGAAACTAGCGGATGATACCGTGGAGACAAAGACTATCACAACGTTTCCCAACCAGAAGCCGTGGGTGGATAAAACCATCCGCGACGCTCTGAGATCCCGCACCGCTGCCTACAACACGGGACTCATGACGGGGGACATGGACCCGTACAAAGCCGCGTCATATAACGTGCGGAGGGCGGTGAAAGAGGCGAAGCAGCGCTACGGGAGGAAACTAGAGTCACAACTCCAACAGAGTGACTCTAGGAGCCTGTGGCGGGGACTAAGGACAATAACGGACTATAAAGCACCAACAACCGGTATGACGAACGCGGCCGTGACTCTGGCAGACGAGCTGAACACTTTCTATGCTCGCTTCGAGGCTGCAGCTAAGGTCTCCAACAATGCTAGTGTTAGCGGCGCTAACGGCTGCAGACAGGAAGATACTGCCAGCACCGGAAACGTGCTCGTCATCTCCGAGCATGAAGTAAGGAGAGCCTTCAAGAGAGTGAACACCAGGAAAGCAGCAGGACCAGACGGCATCCCAGGTCGTATCCTCAGAGACTGCGCATACCAGCTAGCTCCTGTGTTCACTGAGATATTCAACATCTCTTTATCTCAGTCGGTGATCCCCACATGCTTCAAAGAGTCCATCATTGTTCCTGTCCCGAAGAAACCCCACCCTGCTTCTCTCAATGACTATCGCCCTGTAGCCCTCACCTCAGTAGTGATGAAGTGCTTTGAACGCCTGGTCAGAGACTTCATCATTTCTTCACTACCAGACACACTGGACCCACTACAGTTCGCTTACCGTCCAAATCGTTCCACAGACGATGCCATCTCTCATCTCCTCCACACATCACTCACTCACTTGGACACTAGAAGGGGGAATTATGTTAAAATGCTCTTCATAGACTACAGCTCTGCATTTAACACCATAATTCCCTCCACACTCACCACCAAGCTGGAGCATCTGGGACTCAGCTCATCTATGTGTCAGTGGATCTCCAACTTCCTAACTGGCAGACCACAGGCAGTAAGGATGGGCGGACATGTCTCAGCCTCCACCACTCTCAGCACTGGAGCCCCCCAGGGGTGTGTTCTGAGCCCCCTGCTGTACTCTTTGTACACATATGACTGTGTGGCCACTACCAGCTCCACCACCATCATCAAGTTTGCTGACGACACCGTCGTGGTGGGCCTGATCTCTGATAACAACGAGACGGCCTACCTGAAGGAGATTAGGAATCTGGAGAACTGGTGCCAGAGGAACAACCTCCTTCTAAACGTCAGTAAGACAAAGGAGCTGATAGTGGACTTCAGCACTAAGCAGGAGAGGAACTACCAGACCCCCGTCATCAACGAGTGCCCAGTGGAGAGAGTGGACAGCTTCAAATACCTCGGAGTTCACATCACGCAGGACCTGTCATGGTCCTGTCACATCAACACTGTGGTGAAAAAGGCCCGACAGCGTCTCTACCACCTCAGACGCTTGAGAGACTTCCAACTGCCCTCCAAGGTGCTCAGGAACTTTTACTCGTGCACCATAGAGAGCATCCTGGCGGGAAACATCTTAACCTGGTTCGGGAACAGCACCATGCAGGACAGACGAGCTCTACAGAGGGTTGTGCGGTCAGCTGAGCGCACCATCCGCTCCGAGCTCCCTGACCTGCACTCAATCTACAGCAGGCGGTGCTGGACCAAGGCCAGGAAGATCGTGAAGGACCTCAGCCATCCCAACAACAGACTGTTCTCTCTGCTGAGGTCAGGAAAGCGATTCCGCTCCCTGAAGACCAACACAGAGAGACTGAGGAGGAGCTTCTTCCCGCAGGCGATATGGTCTCTCAATCACACCACCACACAGTACTGACCCACACATACAGTTCTTACACACACACTGGACTTTCTGGACTTTGGTTTTGCACAACACTGGTCACTATATTCTTCATTTCCGGTTAATACTTGTACAGTTGCTGTTATTGTGTATATATTTATTTATATTTAGATTTCTTCATACATTCTTATATAGTTCTATATTGTGTATTTTGTTGTACAGTTATTTTATTTTCAACTTTAATTTATATATTTTATCTTATTCTTCCCAGTTAAATTTACCCTTCATTCTAATTTGTGTTGTACAGTTATTTCATTTTTAACCTTAATTTATATTTTATTCCTTCCTAGTTAAATTTACCCTTTTTAATTTTTCATATTTATTTCCTATCTTATTCATAGCCTTTTCCTTTTTTGTTTTCTTTAGGTCACGAGCAGTTGTCCAAGCATTTCACTACATATCGTACTGTGTATGACTGTGTACGTGACAAATAAAAATTTGAATTTGAATTTGAATTACATAGGTGAGCTGGTAAATGCAAATAACATCACTTATTTCTTCAATACAATATGCATGTCCTTCATTCATCACTTTGTGGAACTTCAACGCACTTCTGCTCTCCCCCATATTCCATCTTCACAAGCATATCCTATGTGGAGATTGAATAAAAATTAGTTGACACTAATTAATGGCACAAATAATCCAGTAAACAATTGCTGCACAGTAAAAAAAAAAAAAAAAAAAAAAAAAGGAATCCTCTTTGAGCCATTATTTGTGTAAAGTATTTTCCCAAAAGACAAAGACACAGGCAACAGGTAATACTGAACTAAATGTTTTAGGTGTATTTGACCAAAGGTTTGACTGAAAATTCACATGCAAGCTTTTTTTCAAGGCTGTCGTATTTGCCCGCAAACAATACCTTTCAGCTAGCTAAAACATAATATTATGCTATCACCGAGCAACATGGCTAATGCCTTTCACACAGCTTTGTCTCGACTCCAAAGAGCCACAGAAGTAAAAGATAATAATAATAATTGAAACAATCTTTGAAAAAATGACTTACCAAGCATGGCAAACAACTCAAATCAGTGTTGCCAGCTCCTCAGTAAGGAAAATCGCTATTGGCTGTCCTAAAAGTCGCTAGAAGTCGCTAAATGACGTCATCACCTAATTTGCATAATTGGTCATGCTAATCTAATTGTAACCTACGCTGTTGGAGAGAGAAATAGCATCGTGGAAGAGACATAGACTGAGTAAAAAACGTCTTAAATGAATTTAGAATTTATTTAGAACTACAAATCAGAATCAGAATACTTTATTCATCCCGAGGGAAATTCAATTTCTTTTAGCAATTATTGTGTTTTAATGTCACAATTCCAACCTTGCTCCTTTATCCGGGCCTGGACTGGCAAAAGTGACCCAAGATTGGCACTCTGGTGGAGTTACTGTGTGTGTGTTTATAAGTAGTTTTAAACCTTGTGAACTCACTGAATATAGCGACAAAGTCGTTAAGTTGGCAACACTGACTCAAATATGTAGAGCAAAATGTTCTGAAACGGCTTCACGTCGGCTTCGATTGGAGCCTATGGTGCTGGGGGCGGAGTCTGTGAATTTACTCTGTTGGTGTCATAGCCCCTCTAGGAGTTCAGAGTTAAGAGGTCAAGAGTTAATGTTTCCATTGTAACACCTCCAGATTTGAAATAGAAACACTCATTTTTAACACTTGATTTTAACTACTATCATTTTACACCTCAGAGTTACATTAAAAGAATGTGACTCTGCTTAGAGTAAAATTAATTCTACTTTTGCAAGAAGACTATTAACACCAAAACAGTTAACACTTTTGAATTTGCTGTGTACTTTTGAAACGGTGCCGGTGCTTAAACGGTGCTTAAAGAACGGAGAACACAAAATTGGTCCAAAAACCTCTCATGTTCAGCTGATTTTTTTGTAAAAAGATAACAATGTTAGACTATAGGGGATTTTTGGTATCACTCTTAGCTGGAAGCAGTGCTTAATCAATGGAAAAAATACAAGATTTGTCCAAAAGCCTCTCATGTTTAGCTGTTTTCCACTTTTTCTTTGGTAATTTTAGCCTTTTTGGCCAGGGTGAAGGGAGTATCTGCCATCAAACAAGAAGACAGCCGCATGTAGCTATGATGATGTTTGCTAGTTCACCTCACATGCATTAATTTAATAATGTGGTTAGCCTACTCAACGTAAATTATACACGAACAACATTAAGCTACTCACGCAGAGAAGAACGGCTGCTGCTGCCATCATCATCTGTCATCATTTCTGCTACACTGGCAGGGCTAGGGGCCAGGACTCTACTCTTTGGGTTTTTGGGGAATGTTGCTAACTCTGGGTCCAATAACAGGCAACCCACCCGCAGTAGATGTGCACGGTGTGAGGTCTCACAACAAGTTATCAAATACGGCGCATTTCTCAGCTTTTAACAAAATGCTATGTGTCGCCAGGTGTTTCATCAGATTCGAGGAGTTACCTCCTTTGCACAGTATCACCTTAAAGCACTTGTTGCAGGCTGCTGAGTTTGCATCTTGTGCTGTGAAGTACAGCCAGACTTTTGACCGCTTCCCCTTGGGCATTTTTAATCTGTAGCTCTGCTCTAAAAGAACGTACGTACCTGGACCCACCTACTATCCTCGGAAAGGTAAAATGCAAAAGGTAAAAAAAATTTCCATACTCTAATTTTGAGATAAGCTGGTATTTATATTTTTGTGTACAGTCATAGTGATTACTGTTATCTTTTCAGAAATGACTTCCATTCTTACAATGACCTTCAGAGAACAGGTAAGTATATATTAGAATGCAGATTCTTCTGTTATTTATTTATTTATTTATTTATTTATTTATTTATTTATTTATTTATTCATTTATTAAATATTAGAATAATCTTAGAAAATGCTAAATGATTACCGCTATAATTACGCCATTATAGTTGATTTTTTTTTTAATTATTATTAATTTCAGGTAAAATTTCTGGTTTTTGGCTGGCCAAACCTTTTCAGGCAAAGCTACACTGTAGACATCAAGTGTTTAGTCTCCTCCATCAGCTATTTTCATTTTCTCTATTTGATCTACAATGATATCCTGTGTATCAGGGAGAGAATTGACGATCAGGGCTCTTTGTGTGTTAAAAGCCTTGCAGGTATACTAATTCTATGTTGTATCCACAGTGTCAGTAGCTAGCTATCCAAATCATACTCCTTAAATATTATCATATCATATCAGTTTTTTCTCTCTTCACTCTTCTGCCTGGCTCAGTCTGCCCTCTTCAGCTTCATCCCTATCTGGTCAACTGAGTTTTACATTTGATCAGTTATCATCCACTGCTTCGTTTTCCCTTTTTTCCTACTAATCTTGACAGAAGGTCATCACAACATCAAGAACAGTTTCTTGTTCATTCAGACGCAGGTTCATCCAAACGTGCTCCCCTCCTGTCATCACAATGGACCGGCTCTACGTTGATGAACAGCTCTACCATGACCCCAGCACCACTCCCTGGTTGTATTAATGCCACTCCATATAAGAATCCCTCTGTTAACTTTCTCCCCAACTTTGCTGTCTTTCTTATGTTCCTTTTCCATTCCCTGGTCTTGTCTACTGTTACTGTAATAACTCCAAATAAAAAATCCTAATAAAATATGACTATCTAGTGGACCATTATAGCAAAAGCCATGGTTCACTTCTCAAAGTAAATCCATTCTGATTGCTGCACTGCCAGACAGGTCAGGTAAAAATTTTAATTTATTCATTTATATATTTATTTATATATTTATTTTTTGTATGTTTTTCGTAGAACCAGGTGTTTTCATAGTAATCTTAACAGGTTTCAGAAGAGAAGTAATTATGAAAATAGATTATCTATTACATACCCCATATCCCAGACTCTCCAAACATCTCAGTGTAAATATTATGAAAGGTTATAAAAATACATACAGACTATCCATGCGGTTGAAAAATCCCTGAACATGTCTAAATGAACAGCATTCATTGCACATGTTTCCTCAGGTGTCTATTCGCTATGCTCCTTCAACTCACAAAGAATCTTTTTTGCACCTGAGCATAATATTAGTATACCTTAGAAGTTATGACACAATAAATGCATCCAGTTAAAAAAACAAAGGTAAAACAATGATTAGATGTCTTACCTTCAAAGTGTACATAATGCCTGATGCCACATAGAGGAACAGTTGGGAACTGAGAAATTAACTCAATTCCTGTTTTACATCTTCCAGGTGGCAGTGCCCACAGTTCGTTAGATGCTGTGTTTAACATAGTTCTGCTGGGAAAAGGTGGGACTGGAAAGAGCGCTTCAGCAAACACAATCCTGGCTGCAGAGAACTCCCTGCAGCCAATGCTTCCATCCCTGACAATTGGGAATAGCCAGCAGGATTCAACCCCATTTAAATCCTATCCAAGCTCAACACCAGTAACCACCAAGTGTGAGACCAGAATGATGAAGGTTGGGAGTGGAAAACAGATTAGACTGGTTGACACCCCGGACTTCTGTCATGAAAACAAATCCATGCAAGAGGCACAGCTGAATGAGTGTAAGTTGTACTGTCAGCCAGGGCAGTGTGTGGTGTTACTTGTGATACAGCTCGGCAGGTTCACAGAGGGCGAAAGAGGAATATTAGAGAACCTGGAGAAACTTCTTGGCTGGAGAATCAGAGAAAAAACAATCGTCCTGTTTACACATGGGGAAAATATTAAATGTAACCTCAACGAGTTCATTGTTCCACAAAGTCACCTCAAGGAAATATTGGAAGCTTGTGGCAATCGTTACCATGTATTCAAGAACACCTCCAAAGACTCTAAACAGGTCAAGGAACTCATCAAGAAAGTTGAACAGTTGTTTCCAAATTTGACAGAAAAAGACCCATCTCCACAGTGTTGTTTGTGTTAGCTTTAACTTTGGTTGATGTGCACTGAATGTCCCAAAAAAAGTGATCAACTCCAAGCCCGTTCTCACTCATGACGCGTAATATACCAAAGATTTGTCACATCCCGAGGTGTTCCATGGAAAGGTGGCCTTCCGCGTTCCTATGCTACGCACCAAATTGTGGATGAAATTGAATAGAATAACGCTCCCACGGTAACACGCATTCCAGCCGTGTACTACAGCCCTGACCATAACCTTATCCCTAACGTTAACTACCACCTTAAGCGTGTTAGTGTTTTCCAAAGCGATTTACGTAAAATAAATGTACATGCGTAGATTCATTCAAAACAGTTCTCACGTTTCCTCATTTTTCCAAACTCATAATATAGGGACGTGTTGGGTGGCCGAAAGTGCAATATACTGATGATTTGCCACCTGGTGTAAAATGTTATGCTTTGGAAGTGAGAACGTGTTGATAACTCCATGTATCAGTTTGTGGAGAAGGTACAAGTGTAATACTTTGATGCAGTATGAATTTATTATTGTGTGTATTTATCTTGATAGCTGTTCTGTCATTGTAACTCCAATCTTCAAGTTTAGAAGATTACTTATTACTTATACTTAATTTGCCTTTAAATATATTTACATTTTTTTTGCAACTTAGGGAAATAAGTATGAATAATCAAATATGATGAAAAGATAATTAAAGACTTCAGTATCGTTTATAGATAGTCATTGTTCAGTATGTTCAGTATTGAAAGATCAAAACAGGTTGGAAGTAGGTGGGCAATATCTCCAGTTTTTCTTTTTTTTTTGTATATCAGAAAATTGGGGTATGTTTGGGAAAGCTAGTTTATAAGTTTTGGTATAGCATAACGTGCATAAGACAAAATGTTGATGAGTTAAATAGAACAATAGAACTATACATCCAGTTTATTTGATATCTATTCAAAACAAAATGGAAAATAATGATAATAATAAACTCAACTTAATCCAGCAATTATGTTGTGTCAGTTATTTAAAGTCTTGTTCTAACTAGTATTAACTATAAATGTTTATTACAACATCTTTATTACTGGTAGTTCACATATCAGCTCATGCCCTTTGTTCTGTCCATCTCAGGTGTTACTCTTCCTTCTATTGGAGCAGGTATGCAGACATGTGGTCTCTGGCTCTCGGGGGTGGGTAATATTGCAGCCTCTCACTGATGGCACTTTATTTATGCTTTGATGGTTACCCCAGTGCTGTCAGCGTTAATCTTGCTAAAATGTCATTAACGCCATAACCGCATTAACGCGGCAAATCTCCGTTAGCGAGTTAGGCTCACCCTGTGCGAGCAGCTGCGCGGCGCTAACCGCGCTGACGAATTGACAAGCTCAGCAATCTGTTCTCTGTTCATGGAGTTAGTGTTGTCAGACACATGAAACCTGTTACCACATTTGTTAACTAATTTTCCAATCATGGTGATTGGTGCAAACAGTTTTTCCAGGGTGTTGTAACAGCTGTCTGGCGAGTAAGGAGCGGCTAGCAGGTCCAGCGGGCATGTGGTGTGGAGGTTAGCCGGATAACTCGAAGCCAGTCGGTTAAATCCAATAACAGACCTTTATTCGCTGTCAGCAACATTACACTTTATAAGCCAGGTCTCCTCGGCTGTACTCGTCCGAGCCTACATGCGCAGGGATTGGTATCGCCAGCGCCAGCTTGTCACAACAGTAAGGTGTTTTCTTGGAGAATGGAATATGAGCAGCATGGAATGGCTGCCGCTAACAACACACACCCACTAGGAGACCCCCATAGCTACTACAATAGTTGGGCAACCCCCCCTAGTGGTGCTATAACCCAAAAGGGTTGTTACAGTGTCCACACAATTTTGTTCTTCTTTGGTAAACCTACCAATCTGCAGGACCAGCAAGAAGACATGAGGGCCAGGAGTGGTAATCTGCATGGATTTTGCGATGTCTTTCTTTATACTGTCTGCAGTTTTAGATCTGTCTAGAAAGCCAGGTGTATAGACCACAGTGATCCTTCTTTCACAGTCTGGAACATTTCCAAACTCACAGGTCTTTGTTGCTGACTCCAAGCTAACACTAGACTTAAAATATGTTTTAGCCAGGATGGTGTTGCCAGTGGCACTCTTCCCAACACCAGGTTTCCCAATCATCAGAATCCTCATTGGAGGACCTGCAGAAAGAAAGAAAGACCCAGTGTTATAATTACTGTTTGAATGAACATATTTTCAACTGCAATAGAAATTTAAAAAAAGAGGCAGCTAATAAACACTGACTGTAGTATAAAGAAGAAGTCTATATAAATGAGCCAACTTTGCCATCAGGGATTGCAGCACTGTTAACCATTTTTGTTCTTTACTATTTGGCAAATGAACATAAACTCAGCTCTTCACTGTTTTAATGTGGTGCAGCTCCCTGCACTCCGCCTATTGGGTGGACCTCAGCCTATATCACCAGGAGTGCATCTGTTACATTTCACAGCTTAAGAATAATTTTTCAAAAGCGCCATGTAAGTAACTCTTACTTGCATTGTTCCACTGCATTTACAAATCTCTAGCCTTTACTATAGATATAAAGACTGGAGAATGTTGCACATTCTGCCTATGTGGTTTAATATCACACTCAAATGACACAGTTCCACAATGAATCTAATTTTCATTTTTAACTTTTGTTGATTTTTGACCACTAAGGTATTGTGTTGACAAGAGAAATACAGAATTATATATTCTTTTTGCAAAAAAGATGGAAATGGCTGTGGTGAACCCATACTAAAGAAGAGGGAGGAACACAGGGTAACTTAAAAGAATGGATGAATGTGCACAAAGGTAGACTATCTTATGCAGAAGGTGCAATCTGAAAGAGACTGTAAGACGACCTAGACAGAATGTCGCAGGGCAGCATCGTAGGATGACTTTGACAATCAAGAAAAGGAAGTGAGTCAAGACAGAGGTGAGGATTAAATGGTGGAAATTAAAGAAGGAAGAATGTTGAAAAAGTCTTTAAGTGATAGGGGAGAGTCACCATTAAGCATACCATTTTTTGAGATTTCAGAACTTGAGCAGACCAATTCTTCCAAACTGTTGCACTCAGACTGTGGAATGCACTGCCTCTATTTCTACAGAGTTTGGACTCTGTGGAAACTTTTAAAAAAAAAAGTTTCCACAAAAAAAAGCAGCTAAAGAGTTTTATTTATATAGTGCCAAATCACAACAACAGTTGCCTCAAAGCCCTTTATAGAGGACGTTGAGCCCTCAGACCACCCTGGTGATCAAATGCTAAACTTGAGTTTGAACCGAGTGTGGGAAATTGTTTGGAGCTGTCTTTATAATACTGGACATTTTTCATCATATCATTGTAAATATATACATCATCTTGAGTTTGACATTCTTAAAAAAAATATAAGTAGCTGCTGCAGTGAGTTTCCTGGCTGAAAGGCTCTTACCTGAGAGTCCTGTAACCAAACCAAAATATATTTTGCTGTCATTTACTTTAGTGCCGGTTGCCAAACAATGGACTGCTACCAAAATTATACTTCTCATTTTGAAAGAGCCACAGCTTCACCAGGTTTGGTGATTGTGTATCTAAGAAAGAAAGCAATACAAAAACCTTAAAGTAGGAAAAAGCAGATATCACTTTTGAAAGGTACTTTTTAAACTTTTTTCGTTGTTGTTGTTGTTCTTGTTTTTTAATTATACACTTCATATCACAGCTTCACAAATAAAAAACTGAAAGCATCTTTTGACACTGTGAAAAAAAAAAGATCTGGGTCAAGAGGTGCATGGTATGGAGTGAATTTCCAGGTTCTATTGTTGAGTCTGTGGCAGTTTTTGCAATCATTTTCCCTTTGACTGCTGTAGAAACATGTCCTTTTGTTCTTCATGTGGTGCCACCTAATAAAAGTCATGCAATGTTTGGGTTTTTTTCCAAATCTCATTGACAGGCAGAACATGGAAAGTACAGCTTGTCAAGATCTGGTGTTGAATGAAAGGGTAGTTGTAATTGTTGGACTGAAAAGCTACATACTTCTTGCTAGTACTCATACTGGAATGCTTGAACAAAGAACTTGAAGTTAGCAGCCAACACATTATTTACCCTAGTTTTTAAATAGAAGATATGCTCTGAACACCATGACTCACAGATTATTGCCCATAAAACAACAGATGTGTCCTTAACCCTGAGCACAAGAAAACTGCAGGAGGAATAGTGACTCTTGTGAATTTTGACAGAGGGATGCCTCACTATGGCATATACTTATTAGACCTTTTGTTGGATGACCTAATGAGTCCTATTGAGTCCTAAAGCAGGACTCATGTCCCTCATGGTGTCTTTTTCAGACATTGAGGGAACTGTATTAGAGCCTGTTTGATATCCTACTCTTTAAAAACCTAAAGTTAAAAGGATTCTGGGGTTCTGTAAAAATGTAACAACCAGGGGTCCTGACAAAGCATGCATGCACTAGCATGTTGAGCCTCAAACATAGGGGAAGGTCTTCACCATCGTTCAGGGTTCCTGTTGTGATCAAAGAGAGCCCAGACATAACATCCCAGTCCAGTGACAGTGAGTCCTGTAGTGCTCTCTAAATGTAGCTGTTATAAATGTGTTATGTGTTATTCTCCTACCAATACAAAGCCAACAACTCCCATAATCCCACCTCACAGCATCCACAGCAGTTCAGCAGGGGCATCTGCTATCTAAGTTTGGCAATGAAAAATGTGTACTGGCACATTGTTCATTGCTTAACTGATGAGAAAAAAAACAGTGAGTCAAATCAAAATCAAAGTGTCAGAGTAAGGGAAACGTAAAACCCCTATTCTGTCTCTTTTAACTTTATGTCATTTCAAAAGATATGCCTGTGTGTGTTCTACATCTGAGCTAAAAATAATAATAATTATTATTTTTTTAAAAACTAACCGCAGAGTGAAGTCCAACACCCAGAATCCTCTGCCAAGCACATTTCAACAGGAGTACATACTGAGGATCTCATTGACAGAAATTCCTGGTTGTCAGGAACATTTGGTTGTCTAGGTAACACAATAGTGACACCTGGTGGTCATTGATCATACAATAAATGACCGGTCACTTTGGAAGTACAGTGGTCCCTCGCTATAACACGGTTCATCTTTCGCAGCCTCGCTGTTTCGTGGATTTTTTTTGTGCAATTTTGCATGCTTTTCTTTCTTTCTTTCTTTTTTTCACAGCACATTGTATCAGCTGTAGACCATTGTCAATAAATCTCCTCCATACCCTGGCTCCTGTACAGTACAGAATGTGTTCAGCTTGTTAAATTTACATAAATCTTCGATCGTTGGCAGTGTGACTCTGAAGTGCTGCACTGTATGCCTGTAAGTTTTCTCCCCAACAAGCACAACAATGTCGACGAAACGTTTTGCATCATCAAAGGCACCTGCAGTAACACCCAAAAGGCAGAGGAACATGTTAACCACAGCACAAAAAGTTAAAGCTAAAGGAAGGTAGAAGTTACTGTATTTTTCGGACCATAAGGCACACCGGATTATGAGGCGCATTAAACAAAACAAAACAGTCAGATAAGTCAAACTTTCCTCTACTTCCGTACCATTGATTCATTAATGTTGAATTCTCTCGCAGCTGCTCTATTCCCATGTTCTGGACCTGAAAACAGGGTTTGATCTTTGGTTTCATTCTATAATACCGAACTTATTTTTCTACGAATCTTGGAACTTTGAGAGTGTTTAAACATGAGAGAAAAATGTGAAAATGTTCGTGCCTGTCAGAGAAAAGTGTATAAAGTGTGTAGTGAGGGGTTTTACGCCCTTAAAACATCTATAATAATTGTAAACACTGGTTACTTCGCCGATTTCACCTATCACAGGTTATTTTTAGAACGTAACTCCTGCGATAAACGAGGGACCGCTGTACATCTGAATGGCTGCCAAAGGACCTATTCCCCTGTGCACTGATCATCAGTCTCATAAGGATTCCCGCTTTTTTTTACTTCTGTAAAATTTCTTCAGGGTATACAGCTAAATGTACATCTACTCTAAACACGGTGATAGATTCAAATCTCTGAGCACAATACAAGGTCCTTTAGAGAATAGGAGCAAGTCAGTGTACTCCTAGTACCATTCAATAGTGGTAAAGGACTGCACACAGCCTTGTTGTGCTCCAGTGAGGGAGAAGGAGAGGTGGGTCCTATTTGGACTTTCTGTGGGCAGTTCGTGAGGAAGTCTTTGATGCAGGTGAAGGTGGGGAGATTTGGAGATTTGTAAGTCTTGTAATTTGCTGATTAGGATGCCCTGGATGATAACACTGAATGCACAGTTACAGTCACTTAAGAGTGTTATCAGATAGCACCCTCTGTGCTTTAGGTGGTTTAGTACTGTGTGGGTTGTCACATGCTGATCCTAAAGTATGAGTGAATAGGTATTGGAGACAGTTGATACTTAGACCTGCGACAGGCTCCTCCTGTGCCTCCACTTAGTTCTGTAGTCTAACCAAGTGAAAAATCAATTTTAAGACTTTCACATTATAAAGCAAACTTTTCCAGTGAAACACATCTGCTTGGGGCCTCATGGTGTTAACCCAGCCTGTCACATATGTGTTGAAAGATTACACCAAATGGCTTTTTGGTTTGTTACAGTTTAACACTAAGGGGTCCTGACAATACACCACTGTGATGATTGGTGAGTAGAAACAGGTCTTTCTGCAGCCTTCATGTCGCTTCTAACAATGAATGCCTGTTTGTACTTTAAGCTAAACATAGTCTGTGTTATCATTGGCTTGTGAGTCATCTGAAAAAATTGTTCTAACCTACATGAAATGTGCTACACAAACAGAGTTTGACTGATTGATTTTTTTGATTGACAAGTTCAGCAGGATATTTTTTGGCCTACTGTCATTTACACTAACAAAAACATGTGCAGTGTTAAATCATGCAACCAGTCAACTTAATCTCTTGCAGTACATATCTGTGCAGTTCCTGAGTCATACTGAAAAGCATGCCTTTTATCAAGGATTTCACCATCATCAACGCTGCAGGAGAAAAAAGTGATGGTCCCTTGGAGAGTTTTTAGATCAGATAGGTGACGTTTAAAGAATTAAGGCAATGTGCAAGTTGCTGGTTTATTTATTTATTTTTAGTCCTTCCAAGATGTCAATTTGATCCCCATCAGTCACCAACAGCATCCTGGTAAAACAGGTGCTGTAAGGGGTGAAACAAATGGAGCAAACCTGTGCGCTGAAACTTGCAGCTGTACGTGACTGTACATCTAGTACTATTCAGTACTGTGAGAATGATGTGATCAAGTTTTTTTATATAAACATTTTTTTAAACAAGTTTGTGAAATAAATACATAAAAATAGAAAAAATAGTAATTATATATTTGTTTTTAAAAAGTTATAAAAAGAACCCTTTGTTGAGATAAGCAGGACAGAGCAGATCTATTTTGTTGTTGTTGTTGTTGTTGTTGTTGTTTTGTTTTTTTACCAGAAAAGATGGATATGTCTTTCAGCCATTGCTACTATCTGTTTTTTTTAATCAAGTCCTATCATAAAAGGCCTTTTTGTTTTGGACATGACAAGGACATATTTCATGATTTTCATTTTTAAACCTAATGTCTTTCTTGTCTTTCTTAATTTAAAGTGATAAGTATTTGTAAAGATATGCACAAACTGTACAAACCAGTATCATGGCAAATTGTGTAATAGACACACTGTTGCACCATGTCTATTTTTTGCTTTGCCTCTCCAAAATGAGAAAATGGACACGGATGTAGAAGTTGCATTACCAGCAGGGGGAGAGATTTAAAGCCAAGCCTCTGTAGTGAGAAAAAAAAACATATGAAGTACATTCCAGAGTCGTAAATTGCCAAACACAATTAGGCTAGGCGGCTAACATGTACATACATGCAAATGTGTTATTAATGTCAAGCCAAAGCATGAAATGGACACGGTGGACCTGGCGTGGCTATAACACGCTTTACTGTGATATCAGGTTAAACTGACATTGCAAAAGACTGCTTAAAAAATGCTGTAAAATTCCTGAAACCATGAAGCATGGGGATGGGGCTGGATGAAACCAATGACTTGCCAGGTGAAGAGATTCACAGTTATTTAAGATGTGCACAAAGATCATGGGAATACTCAGTGGAAGAGGCAGGATGATTAACCCACAGGGATCTCCATGTGATCTTTGTTTGCACTGATTTATCATCACTATTTGATATAAACTATTATATAGAGTATATGATTTAAATAATTTCGGCATTGTGCAGGGAAGTTCCACCACCTCCTTTGTGTTTTGAGGCAACAAAAGTACCTGGTTTACCTGGTTTACCTGCACTCTCATGGGGTCTACCTCAGACTTTGAAGGAATTCTGCTTTGGACACACTTTTCACGCTGTTCTTTGTTTTTGTAGAAATGAAACATCTACCAGTCTTATCAAAGCATCATTTTGTGAAAAGTTAGGAGGGAATACTGGTTGGTCTGCTTCCTTCACCTATGTACAAACAATGAATACACGAAACCACAGCAACAGTACAGCTAGTTGTTTCACATTGCTGTTGTTTCACAGAATGTAATGATGCAAATATCCTAATCCCTATATTTCACTGAAAATGGCACAGAAAGACACACAAAATATTAAATCTGACTTTTCCCTCTTCAGAGAGCCTGTCTATCTGAAGGACCAACAGGAAGACGTGAGCCACAGGAGAGGACAAATAGATGCAGTTTGCAATTTCTGTACTTTTAGAGTCAACCAGAATGCCAACAGCATTGACCAGAGAGATTTAACTGGCCAATCATGAATTCATTTTATCTAACTAATTACCCTGCCTGTATTATTGACCAACACCTCTTTGGCCAGTAATACTGTAACAATCCTTCTTTGGAGGACCTGCAGAAAAATATACGTTTTATATTGCATTAAATTTGACAAGTTTTATCTAACTTTTTACAGCAATATAAATCTGATTTTCTTTTGCTGATGTTTAGTCTGTGACTTTTTTGTTGGAATGAAATGAAGCAGCATTCCACTCTTTGAGTGTGAAGTAGATGATAGCGCTCCGCCCATCTAGTGGGTGGATCTATTTTCTCAGTATACACAGCAGGAGCCTCAAAGGTGTTTCAAATACTCCACTGAAACCTGCACACTGTCAGCACATCATTAAGAAAGCTGCCAAGATGAGCTCAGCTACGTGTTCAGGTAAGTGACGTCTTGTTAATTTAATTACTTCATGGCATCAATGGTTCTATCACATTAAAAGTATTGTGTTTAATATCATAGCATCAGGAGTTTAAAAACTTCAAATATACATTCAGGACTGAATTACAGTATTTCTGTAGCTATTTAAATAGAAATAAAAAGTATTTAAGATTTGGCACTCAATTTAATACATGTTTATCAATTATTAATCTCAGCAGCAATTTGTTTTCTTACACATCCAAACTGTGTTTCATATGAGCTAAGTTAATGAGAATACTTTTATATAATAATAATTCTAAGGATAGTTTAGACCTGGTGGTTAAATAATGACCCAGTAGAATCAGAATACTACATTTGTCAAATTTTCCCAACAACATAGTGCCCTTAATTTAATATGTGTTAATAAGATATAACTGTTTGGGTGATATAATATGACAAAAACTGGTTTATTTCTTTTGCAATATGTGGTTTCAGTTTGTAATGGTGGATTGTTCTTAATAATAAGAAAAAGTAGGATGGAGACTTTTTAAGCAGGGCTTCACTCTTCTCCACACGTGATCAGCTTCACTGCAACAACCTTCCTTTTCTGAGTAATCAGTGAGACTTTATGTGAGACTTATACTGTGAGCTAATGTGATCTGTCATGACAGTGCCCACTTTGCTTCATCAGCTTTATAAAGTCACTGCATTGTCCTTAATACATGAAGACAATACCTCAGTCGGGTTAATTTAACTGACATTGCCTGCTTAAAAATACAATGTGCCAAGACAGTCCAGCTGATGGTGGTTTGCTTCATCTGCAGAAAGAGGTTAGATAAATAAGGTTTTGATCCTTTCTGTTACGTCTCAGGTTATATCTGTTGCCAAATAACTGACTGTTTGCTATTACTATTTCTTCCAGGTGGCAGGGGTAACGTATTTAATATCATTCTGTTGGGAAACTCTGGGACTGGAAAGAGTGCCTCAGGAAACACCCTCCTGAATGCTGGAAAGCATCAGAGTAGACCAGCTCAGCATTTTTTTTCTTACCCAAGCTCTACACCGGTGACCACAAAGTGTCAGGAGATAACGGTAAAGATGTTTGGGAGATGGGTTAGTGTGGTCGACACCCCAGACTTCTTTTACGAAGACCAACCCGTAGATGAGGAAGAAATCAAGGTGTGTAAGCAGTACTGCAAGTCAAGGCAGCATGTGATATTACTTGTGATACAGCTGGGCCGGTTCACAGATGGTGAGGCAGGAATATTAGAGAAGCTGGAGAACAAGTTTGGCAGGATCAGCGACCGTACAATCATCCTGTTTACACACGGAGAAAATCTGCATTGTGATGTGAAGCAGTTTATTGGTGAACGGATTCATCTCAAGCGCATTGTGGAAGCTTGTGGCGATCGTTACCATGTATTCAAGAACACCTCCAAGAACTCCAGACAGGTCAAGGAACTCTTCGAGACATCTGAACACATGTTTCCAGGTTTCAGAACAAAAAAATCATTCCCACTGATCTGTTGCGGTTAACTTTTGCTAACACACACTGAATGCCCAAATGTTAGTTGTTTATAGTCAGAAAATGTTTCCAGCTTTCACACTATAACCATCAATAAACATCATGTTGTCTGTGAACTTTGTGTTAGCTTTGGCTGATTCAGTCTGAATAATCTTATTTAAAAACTATCTACAAGTTTGTAAAGGGTGGCAAGTACAAATATAATTTTTTGAAGCGGTGTGTAATTTACTGTGACTGTATAATAATTATAATTAAATTCTACTACTGCTAACCTTCCACTGAAATCATACTTTTGCCTTATGTGTAATCTAAAATCCTGGACAAATTTAAGAAACACTTGAAAATTGCATGTCAGATGAAAAGATGGCTTGTATTTCACTTGACTTATAGAAGGGTAAGTAAATTAATCTATTTTGATTGGACCAAATATTAGTCTGGGCTATTCTTCTATTTTTTTTAACCTTGTGCTTGTTTTCAGGGTTTAATCATTTTATTTTACCTGCTCTCTCTGCCCTCTTATCTTCATGTTCGCGCTTCCTTATTCTGATTTCATCACAGCATAAATAGAATAAATATCAGTAAATCAGTCATTTTCCTGCTGTTTCTCATATGAACTGCAATGGTTAAAGCTACAAACTTGTGTCCCCATACTTTAAAACTGCAACACAACACTGTCATTTTACTCAGACTTCACCTCAATTCTCTGACATTAAATGCGTGGCTAATTAGCTTCCCAGGTAACACAGCCAGTTGATGTTAATGCTATTAACATGCTATGCTAATTTATTAGCACCTGCAAATTGGTAAGTCTGCACAAATTACATTTGTTTTTGCTCCAAATTTGCCAACAAAAAGTTGGTTGTGTAGTTTACAACAATTTGATTTTACAGATGAAAAAGCAAACCGATATGAAGTGTTGTTCATGGTGCCCTGATGGTGGTGCCTGCTAACAGTGAATTGACAACATTAGGCAGGGGTCCCCAGTTAATGATGAGGAAACAAGCATGAAAACTCCAAATGGAAATAAATACATGAAACTGTACTGACAATGAAGATAAAGGATGAAACAGAGAAACAACAAGCTAGGCCAGATCAGGGAAGACCTCAATGAGAATTAGGGCCTGCCACCAATGAGTTAATATATTCTGATCCAACATAAGCTTGTTGTGTTCTTCACAATGCCACAGAGGAGGATACATGTTGGCAGATTTTATAGGCGACCAAACATTTCAAAAGTCTGACCAAAACAGACACCACCCATTCTTAACCAAGCAGATCATGCCCCACTGGGTATTATATGCTGTCCTATCCAGCCTAAAAATTCTTTTACTTAAAGATATTACACTTATTAAGGAACTCATTATGTAATTAATTAGGGACATAATAAGGAACTCGATACATTTCTTAGTGAGCAGCTTTTCAATCTAATAACATCAATCACTTGGAACATCCAACAGCCACCATCTCTGAGAGGAACATGGATTTTTCTGGATCCATGCACTGGATGTAAATTTGTTGTGGATAAAATGACATACCAAGGCCTCTACTGCCATCTAATGGCAAAAACGAATACTGCTGTACAATTAGGAAATGCTGTGACACAGCTAAATACATATACATACTTCACTGTACATACTTAATGGTCAGCGCGTACTATGGGACTGGACAATTGGACACAAGAAGCTGCATTCATAAGACCAGTAACTGTGGACAGGATGGGATATCTTCTGAAGTGTGTATAATTATTGTTGGGCCATGACAGATTGCCAGGAGATATCACAGGTACAACTGATCTGATGTGTAAATCGCTATACTATAGAGCCACCTTGTACTGCCCCAACCTATTCCTTGGAAAATACTTAATCACATGAATTCATGAAGTGAATGCATTATTTTAAGCAGAAATTATTCACCTGAACTTTAAAATTTGCATGTCACATCTATCAACCATATATAATATTCATAAATTAAATGGTTATATATTTTCATATACTTTAAAAGCAAGGAGATATGCATACATGCCTCCAGTAAATAAGTGGGTATTAAAATTGTGTTATTATAAATGGATAAGAAAATTGTTGGTAATGATGGTGAAACCATGGCTCTTGGCACTACCTAATAATGCACAAAAAATTAACTTTTTCATTTTTCTTTATCACAAAGAAGTAACACAAAAACACATTGACTTTAGCAGTGCTATTTATCAAGTAGTGTTTATAAATCTGCGTACATACACCAAAGTATGCACATATGTTAGTATTTAACACATGAGCACAGCTGTAATAATTCAGTGTTCCTGTCAGAGCATTATGTGTCTTCACTGTAACTCGCAGTGTTGGATATTTTCCACTAAGTGTCACCGTTGTTTCAGCTGTCAACAGGTATCAGCTGCAGCGTAAATTGATTTGATTTATTTGACAGTGGGTTGTTTGGATGTTTAGTCAACATG
The DNA here is from genome assembly GCF_057382275.1 of Copadichromis virginalis. Classification (NCBI taxonomy): domain Eukaryota; kingdom Metazoa; phylum Chordata; class Actinopteri; order Cichliformes; family Cichlidae; genus Copadichromis; species Copadichromis virginalis. Next base: position 32,589,041 of record NC_140624.1, read on the forward strand.
CAATGGGAAAAAAAACTTACACCATTTGAAAATATCTCATTATTTGGCTTACAAAAAGGATCCATTTGAATTTATTCTGAGTTTGAAATTTGAGTACAATTACTTCTACAAGTTAAACTACACTTCAAAGTATGAAAGTATGAATCAAAGTTTATGAAATCAGTAACAAATTAATCCAAACTTATTTATTTATTATTATTACTTGACTTCAGATTTGTAGTTGGACTTCCCCATGTTTCTTTTTAAGCATTTAAAAAGAGGTTAAGCTGTTAGATCAAATGTTTTTAGTGCTGTCAGCGTTAATCTCGTTAAAATGACAGTAACGCCACAACCGCATTAATGCAGCAAAACTCCGTTAGCGAGTTGACGCGGATCACCCTGTGTGTTGGGCTAATGAAATACTGCTCTTTTATTTATTAGCATCAAATCACACTAACAGCAAGTCTATATGATGGAATTTCAAAGTCTCTACAGTTTCTGTCCAGCTGCAAATAAAGTAACATCTTAATTAAATGTAAAGAGTTTTCCTAACAAAGCAAAATTATAACAAGTAATGGTAACAGTTTGGGCTGATAGCACATAATTGGGCCTTTACATGCAGTAACGAGGTGTAAAAGTATAAAAATATTTTTTCAGTTTTAAAACCAAAGTACATCAGAAGTATAAAAATCACAATGAAACACGTGGATAAAAGCAACAGATCAGTATTTTATTAGTGTGCTTTGGTTTGCTTCCAGGTGGAGATAAACCTGCCGGGAAACACAAACCGAACTTACCGTACAGAGTTTTTAAAGACTACTTCCGCCGTACTTCTGTACAGTAAGTTCGGTTTGTGTTACTATATTTCCTGTGAACCTTTATGTCCATTTGAATGGACACCAAAGAGACTTTGACTTTTGAATATAAAAAGTTATGACAATCTGTTGTTATCCTCGTCAGTGTTTTCCTTTCTTTTTCGTTGTAATAAAGATAAGCGGGAAAAAGGCTTCTTTTCCCATAAGCTTTCATAAAAAGAAATACAGTTAGCAATTTGCAGTCTCATGAGGTAAAACTGCAGTCAGATAATATGTTATCTAATATAATAGTGCCGTATTAGATAACATGACATTATCTGAGGTTATCATTATCAAGTCATAGCATCATGTTAATTGATTTTTTTATAGTGGGAAAGAAAAATGCTAACGTGCTCTGTACATAACAGGTTTTTATACCCAAAAAGTCTAAATCTCCTACCAAAGTCTGGCTTCCATCCAGCTATCAATAAAAGCTCAAATGTAAAAGCAGACAGAAGCAGAGACACAAAACTCATTTAACAGTAATATTTCATTATTATTTCTCTTGAATGAGGCCTGTGTGTCGCCTGCAGTTTTGTAACTTTCTTCCTCATATTTTCCTGTTTCAGTGTTTCTGGCAGTTTACATTATATTAAGAAGAAAAAGTAAACAGATTTAAAAAAACAAAACAAAGAGTGAATATTTTGAATTCTGTTAATTTCCAAAGCAGGGAAATGACATCAGCCACAAGTTTTTCATTAAAAGAGCTGCACTACGACTCCTGGGGAAAAGAACCACACTTTAGTTTAATTCAGTTCAATTCAGTTTTATTTATGTGGTGCCAAATCACAACAGTTGCCTCAAGATGACATTTTTGGAAGTTTTCAGAGGGTTTTTTTTTTTAATCAATCAATCAATTTGTTAATAAGCACATTTAAAAGCAACTCAGGTTGACCAAAGTGCTGCACATAGTAAAAAAGTAAAAAGTGGAACAAACACATACAAAGAACAAAACAATAACTCAGTCACAATTAAAAGCTAGTGAGTTAAATTCACATTTTTTTAGCTCTCATCACAATTACAAAAATAACACAGACACTGGTTTTGGTATGGCTGAGTTATTTACAGTTATATAAACTTATATGTCTATGGCCTTAGCAATCCATAGGAAATCCTGCTGCTTACTTTTCAGTTGCCTTTAGCTACACAATTGAATTTGCATCACGATGTCTCATCACTTTAACATCTTTGTTTCTGTCCTACTTTCCTTACTCATATCTGCTGTATTTTAATGCATGTAACTGAGCCAGAGCAGCAATGATCTGATGTGTCAGCTGTTCTCTGAACCAGTTAAAAATCTGGCAGCTCCATTTGGAGTTTGACAAACACATGACTTTAATGATTGAGTTGGGTTAATCATTTTCTATTTTTTGTTGCTTAATTCTGAGACAACAGTTGTGAAACACTGTCCTGTCATAGGCCTTACAGATTTATTTACTTAAGCAAAGCAATTGATGATGACACTATGTATCATTTCCAAGTCCAATTGAACCACACCCAGACCCACATCTTTAAACAGGTCAGGGCACTAATCACTTAACTGTGCCCAAACACAGCAATTAGCACACTAGACTACTGAACCGGGCTTTCAGGTCAAGCACACTGGGCATGGTGTGTATTAGCGGTGCGACCCATGACAGGGTGTCCATTAGTATCCACAGCAGTCAAGATCATGATAGAAAAACAGGTAAAAAAAAATCAGTTAAAGCACAGAAAAATATTAAAATAATCAAATGTTTTTATGTGTAATAACGGTATGTACCTTAAATAATTCACAATATATATTTTTTAAAAGTCATTGAATCGTAAATTGTAACCATTGCATCCCAAATTAAAGCGTGTGTTGAAATTCACTGCATTATTTTGAGGTCCAGCACAACCTCCAGGAGCTCTAATCATCTACTAAGATTTCAGTTTTCAAAGGTTTGCTCCATGCATCCACCCTAAAATGTAAACTCCAGATTATCACATTCTGATGCGGTGAGGAAAAGACAAAAAGTTTTAGAAAACGTTCTATATTAAATTAAATTGTGTCAGGATTTTATGTATATCTCCAGAATAATAACAAGTGGTGTTTTCTATATTTATAATCATCATAAACAATAAAGGCCTTTACACACCAGATGCCTAAAATCTGTGGGAATATTTTGAGTGTTAAAAATATTTTTTGGACCTATTCTTTATGTAGCACCAACTTTGTGAATTTCCTCATGAGAACTGGATGAACTTCTCCTTCTATTACTGCTTAGAAACATCAGCAACAGCTCAGCATCCTTTCATGTTGATGCCATTTTTTTCACTGTGCATTTGGTGTCTAACAGCCTTACATCAGTTGTCACCCTTTGCTTGATAATGTTTACCCTTATACACATGTAGTTGGAGTTTGCATATTTTAATTGATTTTAAACTTAAAGTTGGAACCCAGACTTGACTAATATGTGAACAAATGGATGAATTTACAGTGATACAGCTGACATGGAAACCAATTTCATACCATATTTTAAATGATCAGCACCAGAATCATTTCACTAAATCTAGAAACTATAACAATGGATTCTAAACTGTCATTAACTAAAAATTATTACCATTAATTAGTTCATCATATGGCAGATAATCAACTTTAAATGATGGTCAAAATGGTCCTGAATCACCGAGCTAGTCCTCTAAAAAAGCCAACTTTTGCTGAAACTGGAGAGTTTTTTGCCGCAGCTCTTCCATGAACTCACGGTGGCTGAACAGCTTTTCTGGTGTCTTTTCACGCTCGTGTTGCAGAATCTCCCGTGCCTTCTCAAACATTTCATCGGTGTAGTGTGATCCTTCATTTGCTGCTACCATCTCATCGATCTTCTTGATCAGCTGAACCACTTGAACTCTGTTCTTATCTTTGTTGTTGAAGACATAATACCTGTTACCACACCTGCTCACTACCTCTTTGAGTTTAGGGTGGCCTTCTGTCAAATACTCTTGTATGGACTTCTGCTCAGCCAGCTTGTCACCATGAGTGAAGACTACAATCATGTAGTTCGATGCCTCAGGTCCAAAGAGTTTCTCCAGGGCTTCCACACAGTTTTCTTCTTCTGGGGTAAACCTGCCAATCTGAAGGACCAGCAGAAAGACGTGAGGTCCAGGACTGGCCATGTGGATGCATTTCGCAATCTCCTTCTTTATGTCATCTGCCTTTTTAAATGTATCCAGAATGCCGGGGGTATCGACCACATGGATATCTCTTTTGCAGTATTTAACTCGTTCTCTTGCACAGGTCTCTGTCACTGACTCTGAACTCACTTCAGATTTAAACAACTCTTTTCCAATAATGGTGTTCCCAACAGCACTCTTCCCAACACCAGTTTTCCCAATCATCACAATCCTCAGTGGGTCACCTGGAGAAAGAACGTTTTTGTTATACTTATTGCATGGATGAATAGATTTTAAATGGAGCCTATTCATAAGTTAACTGATGAAGCATTGGTATCTAATCTGACTGTGTTCATAGAGACTTGAAATCTAGTCTATTCTTTACATCACCTCCACTTTCCCGCACTGATTCTTGCTCACCTGTGTGAGAAAATAAGTCTTCGTTCCCCGTGCTACAAACCTCAGTGCACTTCTGTCATTCTGCCTTTCAGACTGTCATATGACCCACCTCCTTTCCATCTCCAAGTCATCCTGGTTGCTCGGAGCCTACTAAGCCTCCACCTGCTTCATCTCCACAACCACCAGTGAGTAAATTTGGGGGGCTTCTGTCCTACTTCTACTAATGTTGCTATGTACTGTAGCTACATCAGTTTAGTCCCCAAGGAGTTAATCACACAATAAATGAAGTTAAATTATGCAAAAATGATCTCTCCCTATCAATTCTTTGTGTTATTCGGTTCTGCTGAAAGCCTAAATTTAGTCTGAAGCAAATTAAAGCTCCAACTTCACCTTCTGGTATCGACCCACTGTTGCCCATCTCCTGTCTGTTCGCGACTTCATAGAGAATGAACTGAAATGCAACTCCACTGTTTTAGTGTGAGATCAAAGACCGCACTCCACCCACAGGGCGGATCTAATCTCTCAGCCTATATCAGCAAGAGTCTGATCTGTTTCAAAGGTAGTTCAGAGACTCCAGCGAAACCTGCAGTCTTCATGATTAAGCCCTTAACAAGATGAGCTCTGCACAGCCTCCATGTAAGTTACTGCTGTACAGCTTTATTACAATATTATATACTGACAACAGATAGATAGATAGATAGATAGATAGATAGATAGATAGATAGATAGATAGATAGATAGATAGATAGATAGATAGATAGATAGATAGATAGATAGATAGATAGATAGATAGATAGATAGATAGATAGATAGATAGATAGATAGATAGATAGATAGATAGTTTGAGCTGTGTGCGTGCGTGCGTGCGTGCGTGCGTGCGTGCGTGTGTGTGTGTGTCAGCACAGCGTTAGAGCTTTTAGTGAGTGACTGAGACACAAATTTCCCCTTTTTTAAAATTTGAAGTATATTTGTCATTCATAGATGCAGATAAGTGATTATATTGTCTGTTTACTGACATTTTGTTAGTTTTTTTAAGTAAGAGGTTAAAAATAAATGTTTAAATAAATATAAATAATCAAAATAAGTGTAAATAAATCTACTATAGAAGAATCACACCCCATAGGTAGAATAAAGGAGGAACATTGACAGATTTAAGTTTTGTACAACATTTTTATGGAAAATTAAGTTTGTTTGTCTTTCCTAAAGATTATCCTGGGAAGTTTACCATCGCTCTGCTCGGAAAGAGTGCTGACTCAGTGAACAGGACTGGAAGTACAATCATTAGAGATCCCAATGCTTCTGTCACAAAACTGGGCAATTTTGTTGAGCATAACAACAACCTCTACAGAATCATCAGTACTTGTGATTTCTTTGATGAGCAATATGATTTCCCAGATCAGCTAATCATTGATTTCATGGCTCTTTCTGATCCTGGACCTCGTCTGTTCATATTGGTAATAGATTCAAAAAACACACAAGTTGAAAAAGTTGTGACTCAAATCTCTCACCTTCAACGTGTGTTTGGAGAAAATGTCACAGAAAACATAGTCATCGTGTTGGAAGAGAGTCGAGAGAATTTACAAGGTCGCATTAAGGAAATGTACAATATCCAGATGGCAACTATGAATGAAAATCTTGCTTTCCAATGTAAGGAGTGGTGTTCACACCAACGGCCATTTCAGTTTGACTACAAAAACTACCCCCAACACACTGTGAAACGAAGGAAAGATCACCTGATACGCACGAGGTAAGAATTGTCTCCCTCTGAGACATATTTTATTAACAACTAGTTTGTATTTCTCTATTGTCTCTATCAATGGTGAAATTCCACATTGTTCAAATACTACAAAAAGTTCTATATTCTGAATAATACATAGATCACAATAATTAACTAAATGTGTTCAATCCTCACAAGTTACAGTAGTATTTCTGACATTTAGCACATGTTTAATCTCTCCTTCATAATTTAACAAGTCCAAACTTCATCCTGTAAAATAAAATGAACATGAAGCCTAATTAATTAATTACTTAATTAACTCATTGAAGAATGCAGTTCATTTTTTTCCAAATATTTTTTATCAGGAGAAAGTGTGATTATACAGGTGAGACTTATCAGAGAAACACTGGCAGGTCTGCTTCTACAGAGACAGGAATGCAAACCAAAGTGAAACACAGGTAATGACAGAATTCAGTCCTTTGTGATATATTCAAATGGATTTTTCAAAACAAAACTAAAGTGAATTATGTTTTGTCTTTCAAAAAAAAGATAAATCTCAATTACAAGCATAAGCATCCATTTCAGAAGATTTATTAAAGAAAAAAAAACAAGCTGGGACCAAGAGAGTGCAGAAAACTCCTGCCACAGCTATTGTTGTGATATTTTATCATTTCCTTCTGTGTTGATATTTAATGACCACATTAATGTTTCAGACACTCATGGCATGCTCAGCAATATCCTCGGAGTACAGGTGAGTTTCTTAAATCCACCTATGTTAGGAAACTGATCTTTTGGCTTTATGTCATGTATTAAATTATGTAATAAATTATGGCAATAAATGAAATATTTTCATCAGCATCTTAAATTAAATTTCAGACCAGAGTTTAAAATGAAAAATAATTTTCTGATAAACACACGCATATCAGTTCAAACACTAAGTTAAAATGAAAGTATTTGTTTAAATTTGAGAATATTAACCAAATGCATAATGATCTGATTATGAATAGTGGGAACTCTGACTGAAAATCATGATGTGACCAACATTATTGCAGCCATACAGACTACAATGAACTTGCATTCTCGCTGCCTTTTGAACAGTTGCTTGATAGATGGGAAGCAGAACTGCAACCACTCGCATTATGAGAACATCTTTAAAGTGACTTTGGGGTGTCATGATGTTGATAAAATAAGACAGAGATTCTGGTATCAGTTTCTGATGGTATGGAAATTAACTATAAGTGAAAATCACAGAAAAATACAGATTTCATGCCGAAGTGTAACTTGTTGTAGGACAAAAAACTGCAAAGTAACACTGATGCTTGACGACCATGCTGTTAGAAAGTAATATAACGACAGTCAAGTTACCTACTGAAAAGAGATTCATCACACACACTGCACTCATAGCAGACTCAGCATTTATAAATTAAACAGATGCTCTCAAAAGCTATCACTAACATAGTTGCTCAGTACAGCATTTGCTTTTTTCTGACTGTGTTGTTACAAAATTACAAAATCACAGTATATGAGTATATGATATGCCCTTTTTAGGTGCCAGCTCACAGCAGATTTCCCTGCCTGCAAAAAGAGCACCCGGACAACATGATGGTATGCTTCAAAAAAACACAACACATGTAACTTTGACAGGAAAGTAAATTAAAGTATTTAAATAATATTTGAAGTACTCCTTTATAAATTTCGAGGTTAAAAAAACCCCAAAACAGGCAGTCTTAATGTCGGACTCTAGCACCTGCAAGGACCTGCTGCTAAAATAACTAAATGTTTTGTCTGACCACATCTTCCAGGTGTCTATGGTTCAAGGGAAGGTCTCTATAACATGGTTCTTCTCGGGAAAAGCGGAACTGGAAAGAGTGCATCTGCAAACACCATCCTGACTGCTGGGAAGCTCATTGGTGGTTCAAACCAACATTTTCAGTCTTATCCCAGCTCCACACCAGTCACCACCAGGTGTGAGGTGAAAATAGTGGAGATATTTGGGATACCAGTTAGAGTAGTTGACACCCCAGACTTTTTTTATGAAGAGGAACATGTAAACCAGGCACAGGTAGAAGAGTGTAAGAGGTACTGTCAGGAAGGGCATTGTGTGACGTTACTTGTGATGCAGCTGGGCAGGTTCACAGATGGTGAGAGAAACATATTAGAGAAGCTAGAGAAAAGCCTTGGCTGGAGAATCAGGGACAGCACAATCATCCTGTTTACACACGGAGAAGATTTGAAGGGCAGTGTAGATAAATTTATCGGTGAAAGAAGTCACCTGAACCACCTTGTGAAGGCTTGCAGTAATCGTTACCATGTATTCAGGAACAGCTCCAAAGACTCAAAACAATTCAAAGCACTTGTCAAGAAATTTCCAGATATGTTTCCAAATTTCCCAACAATAAGAACATCTACGATGTCTTGTTTACGTTAGCTGTAGCTGCTTTACACTGCAAGTCCAAAAAACAAGTTTTTTATACAGAGAAAACGTTTCAAGTCTTTATAGAAAAAAATATCATATGCACAGTGAAAATTGTGTTTTCTTTGGCTGATTCATATTGAATGTCCGAATAAAGTAATTTGAAACTATCTACCACTTTGTGCAAGATGGCAAGTATGAATATCATTTTTTGAAGCTGTGTGAACTTACTGCTCTTGCATACTGATCATTATTTTGTGATATTAACTCTAACCTCTAGTTTTCTTATACTTCTTAGCATCATGGTCAAAATATACAAGACTTGTCTCCACTAATAAAAAAATCTTTGATCCAACTTTCTGTCCTGCTGGATATCACGTTGTCTATGTTGTTGTGAAATTTAGATTGCATACAGCAATAATGTTAATGGGCAAGCTAAAGGTGGCTATTTGACAGATACCTTTTTCTGAATTTCACGTCTATGAGGCAAGATTGATAGAGAAATGTACAAGGATGTAAAAATTAATAATAATCAATAAATAATAATAAATCCAGCATTTATGTTGATTCCATTTATTTAATTATGCTTCAGTTTATTCTATTACTGGTCTGTTATACTGACTGGTCTGTATGGAATATGTGGTAATTTAACACTGAACAGCCAGAGTTTCATTGTTAACTTAAGGGTTTTATATAAAATACTGCATTAAATGTTTAAGAATCTTGGCTTAGTGGTATGGGGTAGGGTCCAGCTCAACCTTTTACGAACCAAGAGGAGCATCAGTATTCATCATTTGAGGGGGACAAGCTGAGGACTAGCCCTTTAACCCTGGATCTGGGCCTGTGCCAGGGATTGGCAGATGCAAGTAGACTTGGATCAGAGACTAATTTTTCCCACAGAGATCATAACAACTACTCTGCGATCAGACCTTGTCCTCTGGTCTAAATCCCAAAAACCTGCGTACGTCATTAAGCTGACAGTACCATGGGAGGAAGCAACTGAGGAAGCATTTGAGCTTAAGAGGCTGCGGTATGCCAACTTGGCAGCTGGGGCAGAGGACAGAGGCTGGAAGATCAAGGTGTGGAAGTGGGGTGCAGGGGCTTTGTAGCCAGTACGACAGCAAAACTGCTTAGAGAGATTGGGATCGGAGGACAGGCACAACGGTAGTCTATAAGAGAATTGGCTAACACTGCTGAGAGGAGCAGTCACTGTGGCTAAAGAGGGCTGACACTTGGGCAGCTAAGGCAGTTAGCTAAGCACGAGACACACCCCCAGGATTGATCAACCCGTGGTGGGCCTGCCTCAGCAGGGGGCGTCAAAAGGGTAGAAAACTTAACACTAGAAATTCTGCTGGTTGACTGATACAGCTGTCTCAGGGCCTCCTGGGGGCCGTGCAGTTAACATCATGGTAATGAAACCTAAAGGAGGTTTCCACTGCCTCTCTTTTAAGTATGCTTTTAGATACGGTGAGGGGGGGGGGGGGGGGGGGTGTAGGATGTAGTCCGATCCAGTGGGGGAGTTTAGGATGCCAGATCAGGCGCCCCCCTTCCAGCTCTCCTCTCTGATCTTTTCTCTGTTGTCTTACTTCTCTCTATCACCTTTTCTATTCCTTTGAAAAAGTGAGGCTCCATAAATATTAAAGAGGTACAAGAAAGTAAATTGTAGAAAACTAAACAGAAGAAAGTAGAAGAGAAGTAGAAGAGAAATAACAATTTTAACATAAACCAGTGACACACTCCGGGGCCTGATCAACCCTGGCAGGGCCTCCTCGGATAAGGGTGTCTAGTGATAGACGTGGCCGAAACACCCAATGAATCCAAGGTCCACTGCTGGAGTGAAGATGGTAGATCGTAAATAATTGTTTTTTTGTAGTTTTTTTTTCTTTTCTTCTTTTCTTTATCTCCTCTTTTCCCTATATATGTATTTGTAAATGCATGTAATGATTTTAAATATATGTGATTCTGTTTGTTTTTTGTTTTTGTGTTGTTTTCATTGTTGTGCTGATAATGAATAAAACATGTAAAATAGAAACTTGCCTCTTGGCTTGTTCGTTTTTTACTTCTTTTTACAAGGACGACATGCTGCTTTGCTTGTGTTGCGGTTATTGGTTTGATCTAGTTTGGTTTGGTTTCCATCTCCAGGGCAAAAACACTTTTTAATTTGTGAATACAAAAAAGTGACGATAGCCTGTTGTTCATGTCCTGGTCAATGCTGGCCTTTCTTTTTCACAGTAATAAAGATATGTGAAAAAACAGGGCAACTCCTCGTCTTCATTTCCAGTCATTTCCAATCTCATAAAGTAATAAAATGGCATTCAGGTATTTCGTGACATGATTATGCCTTGATAATTTTTTAACAGCAGTAATCATAATCACTAATGTGCTCTATGGGAGTATAAAACATTTGATAACAGGTTTTTATTATGTTCAGAAATCTTAGTAGTTTCCAAACAGCTTTAGATAAAGGTTAAAATGTAACAACAGGTGAAACACTAATTTGAATATTTCAATCTGACACATAAAACTAGTGCAAATATAAAGTTACTGTCATTGTATTTTGAAAATGAGTCCTGTGGTCTGTCTGTAGTTTTGCTGTTATCAAGTTACTGTAAAAATATAAATCTAAAACTTTTATATAAAACTTCTATACACTGAGCATTGATTCCCTATTACCTCTTTTCATTCCCCGGGGGTTTATAACTACTGCCTCATGTAATTTTGTCTCCTCTCTCCCATCATCTATACTTTGTCCTTGTTTTCCTTCTCCCTAAATTTTCTCTTTCTCTGGAGATTCCAGAGATTTTGTTAAAAAGAAGCTTTCCCTGCCCACATTCACTTAGTTCTTACTCCTACGGGACTATTTGTTGATGTCTCTAACAATGTAAACTCTTTACCTAACAGTATGAAGTATTCTGAGGCAAGTAGTGCCGCAATTTGGTACAATATAAGTAAAACTCAGATCGATGCTCTGACCTCTTCCTCAAATTATGATATGATACCAAAATAGTAAATAGATCGTTTTCAATTAGTCACTGAATTTTGACCAAATCGCGATTGATGTATCAACTTTTATGGTTGATAGTGAAACAAAAAAGGTGAAAAAAAACTTTTTTTTCAATTCATGTTTTATTTAATTACAGCAGATCTTGAATTTGTATATACTGCTCAAAATATTTACTAGTGAACATAAAAATAAATGTAATGTAGGTTACATACCAGACATACAGACTTAAATTATTTATACATTTGTTCTCAGACAACACTATTATACACATAATAATAGACATAAGACAGCATATCAACTAAAAACATTAAGCAGTTTTTTAAGCTACTGTGATTACAAAATTGGAAACTAATGGCCGTTTACATCAGATTAAGGATCCATTATTGACTCAGAAGACTGGCAAGTGTAGTCCTAGCTAGTCCAGCCCTCTGGATTAGCCAATATTTGCTGAAACAGGATGACTTTTTGCCGCAGCTCTGCCATGAAGGCCTCATTTAAAAGCTGTCCTGATGTTTTTAATTGCTCCTGCGCTTTCTCAAACATTTTATCTGTGTAGTGACATCCTCCATTTGTTCCCACCATGTGATCGATCTTCTTGATCAGATGAGCCACCTGAATTCTGTTTTTATCTTTGTTATCGAAGACATGATATCTTTCACCACACCTAGCCAACAACTGTCTGAGTTTAGGTTGGCCAGTTCTCAAATACTCTTGTATGGTTATCTTCTCTTTAGTTAGCTTGTCACCGTGAGTGAACAGGATGATCGTGTAGTTTGTTGCCTCAGGTCCAAAGAGTTTCTCCAGAGCTCGCACAGAGTTGTTTTCTTCTTGGGTAAACCTGCCAATCTGAAGAACCAGCAGGAAGACGTGAGGCCCAGGAGTGGTCATGTGAATGCATTTTGCAATCTCTTTATTTATGATGTCTGTATTTTTAGACGTATCCAGAATGCCGGGGGTATCGACCACTTGGATCTTTCTTTTGCAATCTCTAACTCGTTCTATTTCACAAGTCTCGGTCACTGACTCTGAACTCACTAAAGACTGAAAAACCTCTTTGCCAATAATGGTGTTACCAACAGCACTCTTCCCAACACCAGTTTTCCCAATCATCACAATCCTCAGAGGATCACCTGTAGAAATAAAAACTCTGTTATACTCATGATAGGTTGAAAATATTTTAACAGCAAATTACAATAGTTGTATCATTTCATACATTCTGCGTCATTTCATTTGGTTAGCAATCTAAATTTTAGCTGGAGGTTTAAATTAAAGTTTCAGCTTCACCTTCAGAGAATGATTCGCTGTTGCCCATCTCTTCTCTGTTTGGAGAATGAAAGGAAGCAGGATTCCTCTTAGTGTGAAGAAGATTATAGCAGTCTGCCCACAGGGTGGATCTAATCTCTCGGCCTTTATCAGCATGAGCTATTTGAAAGCTAGTTCAGAGGGGGAAGCCTGTAGGGTTCATCATTAAACAGTTCTGCTGAGCCTTCGCGTGACTGTTATATAATTTTATTACTACTTGGCAAAGTTCATCATATTTAATCCATGAAAGTTTTACATATACGCACATTTACATATCTATAAATCTCCAGGGTGGGCCATTTATATGGATACACCATAATAACATGGGAATGGTTGGTGATATTAAAGTCCTGTTTGTGGCACATTAGTATGTGAGGGGGCAAACTCCTCAAGATGGGTGGTGACCATGGTGGCCATTTAGAAGTCGGCCATCTTGGATACAACTTTTGGTTTTTCAAAACAAGATTCGCCGTGTATGCGCTGACTCCACAGACAAGGTACGCGAAGATATCGGGATAGGACAATGGCGGTAGGTCATCTGGGTTTCCACTCCACTGCCTTTTTTCATACGAGTCCACATTACCGATGCACGCTATTTTTTCCAAGTACCATCTCTTGGCATCTGGGCGCAATCGGTCGCGATACAGCCCTTTGTCTTTTGTGCTGATTTTAAGCATGGTTCTGGCAGTCCAGCTTCCAAGTGTGTTTGTTTTGATTCGTGGCCTTCTAACATGGCGGCGCGATCCCACAATGCACTGCGGTGTGACATCAACTCCAAAGCCAAGACCCTCTTATGGACACTCCTAATAGGCCTTAAAGATAAGATAAGATACCTTTATTAATACCACAAGAGGAAATATCATTAAAATCTGGGACAACGACAATTATAATAACTGTCTTGAGACCTGGGGTAGAAAGAGATTGAAGTCCCCCCTCGCTATCTCTGCACAGCTAAGAGAGGTTAAAAGGTCTTGATATCCAGCCTTATGTGACTAAATATGATCAAAGTGCTAAAACAGAGCTTTTCTCTAGTTCCTAATAATAAAGCATTTTAATTCTTAATCAAAGACTAATCAAAATATAAGTTTGATCAATATATGAATGAGAAATGTATTTTGAGAAAGTAGAAATGATTGTTCTAATGTCTGAGTTTTGTGGTGGTGTGTTTGTGCACATGAGCTAGCTTCAACCTTCAACCCAGTTTTGTGTGTGTCTGAAGGAATGCAGAAAGATAAAAACTGTGTTGTCAATTCATCATACACATAATGTTAAATATGTGTATGATGATTACAACAACAATATTGTTGTACTTGTTAAACACAGAACCATGATTTATATGGGGTTACTGATGGTAATACAGTTGGACAATCACCTAAATCTGATCAAAATATAAGCCAGCATACAGTCCCAATCAAAAGTTTAAGATCACTTGAAAAATGGCAACAACAAAAAAATCAACAAAAAATCAAAATCAAAATCAATCAAAAAAATCAAAACAAGGTTGGGAAGAAATGGGAGTGAGACAAAACATATTCTTTTTGAGCATGCAATCTGTTGAAAACAACTCTTAAACTGAAACAGGCTGTTTTACAGCAGTTCACCACATATTTAAAAATACGTAACATATCTAGTCCAGCTCATTTAAAACTTTATATTTAAAGACTAAAGATTCAGACTTATTTGTTTGTAGGAATATTTGAAGGAAAACATCACAGCATCGTGGAAGAAGCACACTTTGTCTAATATGGCTGCTGGGGGCAATAGTAAAAATAGGGGCATTTCCAAATCCCTCCTTTAGATTTGCTTTAAGCAAACGACTGGAAAATGCAGGAAAAGTGTATGTACAGTGGCAATTTTTGTGAGGGAAATGTTTGTATAGCTCATATTGAGTTTAAATTTGCCACTGGTATTTAGATTATAGCATTGTAACAATCACAAAAAATAAGACTGTCACACTGTACAAGCAACTGAACACAAGATTCAGATCATCAGTAGCATGTCAAAAACAAAAAATGTTTTCAAATGAACATCAGTGCAACTTCAATAGTAATACCAATTATCAAGGATATTTTTCATCAGCTAATTGTTTGCCGTATCTTACTCATATCTGCCTTTTATGCTGGTACAGATGTAACAGGTTCCGTTCCAATCTCATTCCACAGTTAAGTGACAATCACACATATAATATAAAATAAGCTCTTTTTGAGCTAAACTTAGTTGCTTCTGAGTTTCTCTTCCAATGAAATGTTTTTTCAGAAGGAAGTTGACTTTATCAAAATGCTTTACTGTAAGTTCTGTTTCCTGGTTTTTATCTGTAGCTGGATGGAAACCAAAGAGACTTTTGATTTTACAGGAATAAAAGTGATAAACCTTTATTACATACTCCATATAGAGACGTCCAGCTACATGCAAGCTCATCGGTTTTAGGCTTTTTATTAATATTATGGTTAAAGCATCCATTTTTTTAAATCAAAATTATCCACTTACTTGTTTTTCAGTTTATTTTCCTTTGGAATTTTCAGTCTTCTTCTGATTTTTACCTGTTAATTGTTATTCAATAAATTGGAAGCATTTTATAGCTGATAGCAACTTAAATTCTGACCAATCTTCTCATACCACCATCTTATGGCTGCTTTTTTGCATTCATGAGACTAAGGAATAAAACCATAAAACCATAACAGACATCATGATGGAACGACATCAGCTGTTGGTCCACAGAGCTCAGACTAGAGTACTTGCTGCAACACCAACTGTCTGCCATCAACTGTCTGCCATCAACTGTCTGCCATGAGGCCTGAGTTTTAGTCCATTCCAGACATCGTTCATTGTTCAAAACTCTTAACAATCCTGAAAGAGTCAGAAAGGAGTTAGAGAAGAGCATAAGAGCAGGATTTAAAGGAAAAAAGATGGGTTTTGATATTTATGAATCAGTAAAAAACTAAGTCATATGCTTATGGTTTGCACCATAGTGCCTTATGAATAGTATGCTTATGTATGTTACAAGAGTTTCCTCCTTCTTTCAGACTTTCGTCATTATTACACATGCCATCATCTGGCAAGAGATCAGATTTTTAAACAACTGGATCAGATTTTTAAGCCAAAGTGAAACGTTGGCCATTGTCTCTATACGATAAGTACTGAGACAACAGGCAGTGGGTTCCAAAAAGCAAAATGGTGATAAGGAAACATTAAACATTAAAAGTCATTAGATGTTAAAGGACTAGAAATGGAAATGAAGTAGATATTAATTTGTCTTACAATTTTTTTTTCTTTAAAAAGCCCATTGGTACATATTTTACATTTGGTTTTGAGTTTGTTTTCATAAGGCATGTTTCTTCTAAAAAGTATTAGTAAAAAACATTTTTGCAATGAGTTCTGGTAATATTTCCCGTTAACTTTTACCTCCATGTGGATAGATGCCAAAGAGACTCTGACTTGAATATAAAAACATGACACGCTCTGTTGTTGTCATACTCTTGTACTGATTACCTTTACTTCTCTCTTTGACAGTAATAAAGATAAGCAAGAAGTCTCATAAAGTCTCATAAAAAAGTGGTAGTCAGGTAATTTTATCATAGTGCCATATTTAATTTATTGCAGTAAGACTAAGCACCCTGGTGAACAATCAATCAACTGAGAACAGTTTTGTTTTTTTATTCAGAGATCAAAGTCTTAGTGGTTTCCATCTAACTGTAAAAAAAGTTAAACTGTAACAACAGACTTCTGCAGCTGAAACACTATTTTGGATCTACTTTTGGATCTACTTTTATCTAATTGGACTGGTTCTTATATAACGTTTTTCTGCTCTACCTGAGCACTCAAGGCACTTTATACAACTTGCCTCATTCACATCATTTCATACAAGCCCATTTTTATGCTTTTTCTACGTGCTTTCTATCTAACATTCACACACCCATGGAAGCATCAGAGAGCCACTTGGGGTTCAATATCTTGCCCAAGGATATTGAGCATGCAGACTGTAGCAGCCAGGGATTGGAGCTCCAACCTTCCAATGAGACAACTTAATCTACCACAGGGAACAGGCCTGTGAGTTGCCTGGACTTGCTGTCCTCGTGTAAATTAACTGATTTTAAACGGTCACTTCATGTCTCGTCCTGTTTTAGCTTCTTCTTGCAGTTTTCAGAAGTTTGAAAAGAAAGATGAAAGACTGAACATTCTGAATAATGAGTTTGTTACTTCAGAAGTTGTTAGAAAAAAAACACAGCCACACTTAGCCTCATCAAGTCTGCATGATGAAGCAATATTGGGGATTAGTGAGGTAATCCTGAGTTTTTCTGAGGGTTAGAAGTGAGATTCAGTTCTTACTAGGTTACTACAAACATGTAGCAAACTAAGTTCCAGATAACAGATCGGTACATATAAAACCACTGTATACTAACCATCATGTTTTTCTCTTGGACCTTACTTTGTTGTAATAGTGAGAGGGTGTGTTGAGAGAGTGAATTGTTTTGGGGGTTTTTTGAGATTCCCAGATAGAGGTAAATTGAAAATTCATGTACAACTACTACTACTGGAAACCTCCATTACGAGGACTAAAATGGACATAGATTTATGCTACTTCAGTTTTGTTGCATTGAATTTGGTAAAGTCACAAATAAAAACTTTATAACTTTTGTTGTTGTTGTTGTTGTTGTTGTTGTTATTATTATTATTATTATGTTATTTACTCTGTTATTTACATAAACAATTAAACAGAATCACAATTTTCAAATCCTTTAAAATCTGTTTTTAAAATCCCACTCAGAAATCACACACTAGAAAGCAAAGGGAGATGTAAGGTTTGCTCGTTTACCGGATTGAATAATAGTTGTTACTGATCGGATTTGGGGAAATTCCTCCTGAAAGAAAAATGAAATAACCCAGGACGTAAAGGGTTTATTTCATAAAACATAGTCAGCACTTCCTGTGCTATTGACCCTATGACGGCTGAGATTCCTCTCCGTTTTACTGGAATCCAAGCTAATGCCATCCAGACTAAAATATTGCTTTAATCTGGATGGCTAAATGGCTAAAAATATAGTTTTGGGGTCCAAATGCAAAACTCTGCTCATTTGTGATTTTTCTATGTAGATAAATATAATTTGCTTTCATCTGAATAGCTACTGAAGTGTATACAGAGTTTCCTAAAATAGTCCCATGGAAATTATGTTTACCGAGGAACATATCCAGTCCCACAAAACTCTGTGGAACTCCAAAGGTAGCACAGTTCTCTTAATAGCAATAGTTTATTCTAGTTAGTAATCATGTTGTGATCAATCCAATTACATTTCTGGAGAATAGGAAACTGTTTATTGCTTGATGCTAAAAAGTTACATTTAAAGACCTTGGCTAAAAAAAAAAAAGTTTTTGATACTGATTATTTAATATTCATCGCATTAGGTAAGTTCTGGTTATTGGTTATGATTTCTAGTGTTTAGGTGTTTCTGTGGCTCTTGTCATCCTTGTCTCTATGTTCATGTATTTGATGTTTGACTTTGATAGTCTCGTGTCCTGTGTTCAGTGTTTTGAGTATTGCTCCTGTTTGCTCCGTCCTCGTGTCCCTCTGTGTGTATTTATAATGTGTGCTTCTCCCTGTTCCTCATCGGACCGTTTGTGTGCCTTCCTCCGTGTTGCCCCTGTGTTTCCTCCATCAGCTTTCCCTGCGTTTCCTGGTACCTTGTCCCTTGCTTCGGGTCTCTATCCTCAGGTTATGTGTTTATGCTTATTTTCCCTGCCCAGGTTTTAGTTAGTTTCCTCAGTTCCTCCTGTTTGTAGGTTTTGTACAGCTGGCAATAAAAGCTTGTTTTTTGTTATCATCCACCCTCATCTCCGTGTGCCTGCATTTGGGCCCTCAATCTCCTCCTGCCATGCCATGTGCCTCACCAGACCTGGCATAAATGGCAGGTATCTGAGATATTTCAGAGCATCCTGTTAGTTTCTTTAAAATAACTGGAGGCTTTTGTTTTGGAAATAAAATTAAATTGAGATTTTCCTATACCGGCTTGTACAATTTCAGAAACAAAACTCCCCATTCTTAAAGCATACTGATTTCATAGTTTCATCTCTTGTTTATTGGCCACATTTGTTTGTGTGTGTAGGTAAAAAAGTAAGACAGGAGGCCTTTTGCAATTTAACTGACATTTTACTTTCAACCCTAATTCAAAATAAATTTTGGGACAGTGTGTAAAATTTAAGAAAAAAACAAAATGCAATGATGTGGAACAACAATGACATCAAGAGGAAAGAAAATATGCCAGATGTGCAAACACTATTATACAGAGAATAAAAGGCATAAGACAGCATGTCACCTTAAATCTCACAGCTTGTTCAATTTTGCTGTGCAAAAAAAAAGCCACTGTGATTACTAAAGATGGGAATTAAGAGCTGTTTGTTCACCTTACAGACATATTATCAACTCACAAGAATAGCTAGCATGGTCCTAGTCATCAGCCCAGCCCTTTGCATTAGCCAACACTTTCTGAAACAGGAGGACTTTTCGCTGCAGTTCCAACATGAAGGGAGCGTTCTTTAAAAGCTTTTCAGGTGTGTCTTTATCTTCTTGCTGCAGAATCGTCTGTGCCTTCTCAAACATTTCATCAGTGTAGTGTGATCCTCCATTTACTGCCACCATGTCATCAATCTTCTTGATCAGCTCAACCACCTGAGTTCTCTTCTTATTCATGTTGTTGAAAACATGGTATCTATTACCACATCGATTCAGCAACTCTTTGAGTTTAGGATGGCTGTTTCTTGTCAAATACTGATGTATGGTTGTTTTCTCGTGAGTCAGGTCATCACCATGAGTAAACAGAATCATCATGTAGTTTGATGCCTCAGGTCCAAAGAGTTCCTCCAGGGCTTGCACACAGTTGTTTTCTTCTTTGGTAAACCGGCCAATCTGAAGGACCAGCAGGAAAACATGAGGGCCTGGAGAGCTCATCTGAATGGATTTTGCAATTTCTTTCTTTATGTCATCTGCACGTTTAGATGTATCCAGAAAGCCAGGGGTATCGACCACATGGATCACTCTCTTGCAGTGTTTAACTCGTTCTCTTGCACAGGTCGCCGTCACCGACTCTGAACTCACTTCAGACTCAAAAAGCTCTTTTCCCACAATCGTGTTGGCAGCAGCACTTTTCCCAACACCCGTTTTCCCAATGATCACTATCCTCAGAGGATCACCTGCAGAAAGAAAAAAATGTTTAGTTAGAAACCCAAATTTAGTTGAAAATCTCATTTAAAGCATCTTTTACACCTTTAGGGATTGAGTCGCTGTTGCCCATCTCTAGTGTGTTTGGAGAATGAAATTGAAGCAGCACTCCACAGTTTTAGTGTGCACTCCGCCCAGAGGGTGGAGCTAATTCTCAGCCTATATCAGCATGAGTCTGACCTATTTCAAAGCAAGTTGAGAGACGCTGCTGAAACCCACAGCACTCTTCATTAAATATTTGCCAAGATGAATTCTCCTGAGCCTTCTCGTAAGTGACAGTTATTTAGTTTATTACTTCTTGTCAAAGTTCATCACATTTATGAATCATTTGCTGGTGTAATAATGTGATAATGAATTTCTGACCTTGAGATACCCGTATTGGGACCAAGTATCACGTGTTTATTTGAAAATAACATAAAACACAAACAGATTTAACCGTTCCTGCATTTTTGCAGTGTTTTAAGAGTAACTTATTTGTTCTGTTTTCCTACAGAATGTCCTGACAAATTTACCATCGCTCTGTTTGGAGAGAAAGCTGATTTTGTGAGAAAGATTGATAATATAATTCTCAAAGGAACCAACCCTGCAATGACAAATGTGAACAACTTTGTTGAGAGAGAGAATGACTTGTACAGAATCATCAGCACTCCTGATTTTTTTGAAAAATGTCATCAACACAACAAGCTGATTATTGATTTCATGGCACTTTCTGATCCTGGGCCTGATCTGTTCATACTGGCAATCGATGCAGAAAACGACCAAGAAGATAATGTTCGGGCTCAAATACTTAAACTTCAAGATATCTTTGGAGCCAATGTCACACAAAGTTTAGTTATAATCTTAGAAAACCAAAAGAGCCGTGGTTTACTGGAGAATGTGAAACAAATGTTCTATATCCAGATGGAAATTGTAGATGAAAAATGGTGTTTATGCCGCAAGTCATTCCGGTTTGACTACAAAAGCTGCAGTAAGGATGTTGTGGAACAGCGGAAAAATGATCTGAAACACACAAGGTAAAAACTTCATTTTCTTCCTATCTGTAATATACTGCATTTGAATAACAAGTCTAATTGTATTAACAGTTAGCTTCTGTTTCCTCTAATGAGGGTATCCATCAAAGGTGGAAGAAGTCACGAAATCATTTTTATTTAGTTGAAATGCCATAATGTTAAAATAATAAAATATAAAACATACTTTAGGTTATGTTAAACAAGTCTCATCCATTTCTTGCACTGCTGAGGTTTGGTGGTGTTTCCAGCTTACATAATATAATGACACAATACTATGACACTTCAGGCAGATTTTCTGCATTGCATTTAAATTTTGTTCTTTTCATTTAACATTAAAATGGTTCTGGTCAAGGATTAGGTGTTTTATTAGTCCACACTACATGTTCTGAAATGACATGGTGAAGTGTGATTATACGCAAATATATTTTTTATGTTTTGTCATTTGCTTTGTAAATACAATGGTCACAATTACTCTTCCAGAAACACAAAGGTTCTACCTTATAATCCTGGGAGCAAAGGTGAGTTTGTAAATTCAATATATGTTATAAAACTGACTTGTTTTTATTAAATTATAAAGTGAAAGTACACTCACAAAGTAATCAATCCATTCTATTACAGACTATTGAAAACAGTCATAGTACTAATTTTCTTATTTTTGCAACAGGTATGCCGGTATAATGAAAGTTAAATAAAATAGATTTTTTTCAGAGTGAATTAGAAAAAAAAGTATTTGGTTAGATTTCAAAACATTATTTAAATATGTTTCATAATGTGATGCTTTAAAAATTATGCATTATGAATTTTTCCTCAGAAGCCAGGAATCAAAGCACATCCATCTCAGAGCAGACTGCCCCACCAGCAGAGGCACCTGGACAGGACAAAGGTATGAAAGGCAAGATGTGAGATCGGGAACTGAGTTAAAGACAGTTTAGTGCTATTTTTGTGGCTTTTTAAGAACCAGTGCTCACTCTGCATAAGACATTTTCAGAGCCGTTTTAATTATATGCGTTCTTGTACGACACTTCTATTGTATTGTAGACCACAATATCAAAGTTTCATTTTTTTCATATTTATTTTTATTACAAACATTATGTGTATGTTTAGCTAACATTGCCAAATATGTCTGCTTATTAATACCAAGTCAGCTGAGGCCCTCAACATATTGTTGTACTGTGATATAATTTTATCCACTTTTCCACATATTACCCACTTTTCCTCTGGAGCAACTCATCAAAATACACCAGCTCAGAGCAGACTGCCTCACCTGCCGCATTTTTTCAGCATAAGCTATATCTGTTGCGTCATCTACAACTCCCAATGACAAAACCTTTTCATATTTATATTTTTAGTGAATGTGAGTGCAAATGGTTGTCTCTCTATGTTAGCCCAGAGTCAGGCTGGCGACCTGTCCAGGGTGTCCCCGCCTCTCACCCTATGGTATCCAGGATAGGCCCCAGCTCCTCCACAACCCTGACAAGGATAAGCGGAAGAGAATGGGTGCATGGATGATGGATGGCTGTGTAGTTTAGATTTTTAAAGTATTGAAGATCCTACAAATTGTCCTATGTGAACCATTTAAGTCCAGCTAGTGATCTCTAGTTTATTATCTACTGTTCATGACGACAAAACCTTCTCATATTTATAATTAACTGTCAAACATTCTGCAAAAGGATACACTGAGGGTACACTGAGGTTTCTGAACATATTGTTGTACTATGACAAAAGTAAGCATTATTCATTTTTCCTCAGGAGCAACTAATCAGAATACACCCAGCTCAGAGCAGCCTACCATACCGGCAGAAAAAGCACATGTACAAGACAAAGGTATGCTTCAGAAAACCACAATATATTTAACCTCAAAGTAATAGGAAGTGAGACTGACAGTTTGTTCTTTACTTTGGGTAACAGTTTTAGTTTTTCACCATAAACTATAACCTAAATTCCAGAAAAGCTGGGAAGTTGTGTAACAGAACATAAGTAACATAATAAATGTTCAAACTGTTTAGTTTTACAATTTTATGCACAAAATTTGCTAATTTCAAATTTGATACTTGCCACAGTTGGGACAGGGGCATTATTACCATGGTGTAGCATCTTCTCTTCTTTTCAAAAGTTTGAAGACGTCTGGGCATTGAGGTTATGAGTTTTGGTGTTGGGTCCCATTTTTGTCTGATATACACTACTGGTCAAACGTTTTAGAACACCCCAATTTTTCCAGTTATTGCAGTTATTAATTTATTGCAATTCAAGTCGTTCAAGGTTACCCAAAACTGAAAAATAATGTACATTTCAGAATTATACAAAAAGGCCTTTTTCAGTGAGCACAAAATGGCAATAACAGTGGAAGAGAGACAGACCATCATAACATTTGAAAATGTAGGTCTTTCCTACAGAAAAATTGCAAATACAGTCAAGGTGTCAGTGAGTACAGTTTCCTCTTCACCATCAAAAAGCTCACAGAAAGTAGGGCAAACTCTGACAGGAAGAGGTCTGGCAGACCCAAAGCCACAACTCAATTAGAAGACAAGTTTCTGAGAGTTAACAGCTTGTGAGATAGGCAGCTCACAGGACAACAACTTAAAGCACAGTTGAAGTTGTGTGGTCATAGTAACCAAGTCTCAGTTTGAACTATGAAGAGAAGAGCTGCAGGTTTGACAGGACGAGCTGCAGCAAGAAAGCCATTGCTAAGACATCAGAATAAGACAAAGAGGCTTGCCTGGGCAATGAAACACCACCATTGGACCACTGAGGACTGCAACAAGGTAATATGGACTGATGAATAAAAATTTGAAATCTTCGGTTCATCACACAGGATCTTTGTAAGCATTTGAGTAGGAGAAAGGATGGTTCCACATTGTATGGCATCAACTGTCAAACATGGAAGAGGAAGTGTGATGGTCTGGATCCAGGGTGCCACAGGTGGCGACTTTGATAAGTGAAAGGTTTAGAATACATTTTGTTTATAAATTGATTCCATGATTTCTTTTTTCACAACTCCAATTGTTTATTTGTACTATTATTTCATTTCAGAGTGCAATGAGACATTAAACTGCATAATTTTCAATAAAAAAAAAAAGAAATTGGGTTGTTCTAACACCTTTGACTCGTAGTGTAGGTTTCAGCTGCTAAAGAGTTTCTGGTCATCTTTATTTTTCATTTAGTGATGCGGCAAATGTTGTCTAGAGTTGAAAGGTCTGAACTGTTGGCAGGAAAATTCCACACTCGGACTCTTCTCCAACGAAGCCATGGTGTTGTAATAGCTGCAGTATGCACTTTTGCATTGCATTGCATTTGTCCTGCTAAAATACACAAGGCTTTCTCTGAAATAGATGTCATCTCGAGGGGAGCATATGTTGCTCTAAAACCTATGTATCTTTTTGCATTCCTAGTTCCTTCCAATACATCCAACCTGCTCATATCATATGAACTTATGCACCCCCACAACATCAGAGTTGCTGACTTTTGAACTCAGTGCTAATAACATACTGGAAGGTCTCCCTCCTCTTTAGCCCAGAGGACATGCTGGTGATTACCAACAAGCATGTCAAATGGACTCGTCTAACCAAAGCAAACTTTGAAACAGTCCATTTCAAATGACTCTGGACCCACAGGACATGCAATGCTTCCGGACTATGTTTGAATATGGCTTCCTTTTTGCGTGATAGAGCTTAAGTTGGCATGTGTAGATGGCACGGCGGATTTTGTTAACTGACAGTGGTTTCTGGAAGCATTCCTGGGCCCATTTAGTAATGTCAGTGACACACATGCCGATGAGTGATGTAGTCAAAGGAGCTTGCAAAGAAATGATGTGATGTAGTGTTGTTTTAGGGCCCGAAGACCACAGGCATTCAATAGTCTCTGGCCTTGTCCCTTAGAGAAATCCAGTTTCTCTAAATCTTTTGATTATATTATGTACTGCATGAGAGTGAGACTTGCAAAGCCTTTCCAATTTGATGTTGAGGAGCATTGTTTTTGAAGTATCCACAATCTTTACAAGCACTATTTGACAGACTGGAGCCTCTGCCCTAAGACATCCCTTATAACTAATCATATTACATGTTACCTGATATCAGTTAAGTTAATTACTTGCTAGGTATTCTCCCAGTTTAATCTATTTGAACTTCAGAACTGAAGAAGGATGAGAGGTGAAACGTCCTCAAGAAACTTGAAATCCAGACGCTTTTCTGTCCAAGCTCCTTAGACCTTTTTGAACTTCCTTGACTTGTCAGCCATTTTTTGCCCCATGCCAACATTTTTGGGAGATGTAGCAGGCTTCTGAAATGACCTCATTTGTTGGATAAAGTTGTACAATTTCTCAGTTTAAACCTTTATGTTATTTATGTTCTGTTGTGAACAGAGATGGGCCGTAATGCATTAAAAGTAACACATTACTGTAATACGATTACTTTTTTAATGAGTAAACTAAAGGATTACTATTTCAAAAAAGAAATTAAGACCTGAACTCTTCCACAGCATGCATTTTTAATTTCTTTTTGATATTTGGCCATATTGGGGCCCGATGAATGTAAAAACAAAGAATTACCAGAATTTTTTTTACCTGGTTTTTGTTTCTAAGAAAAATGAGATCCACATATCAGGATATTCATTTAAAATGTCGATATAACAGTAGCTGTATAATGTCCTCGTAAGTGGATATCAGGTCCTTGTAGAGCAAAATTGAGTATTTTGGTCTAAATAACCCAAAATGTGATGTCCACATACTGTACGTGAACGTCAGGTCCTAGGAGGTTAAAATACTCTTACTTTTCCGTAAGCATGCTGCGTTACTAAACCGTGATTTTGTTTGTGAGAGTGTTTCATGACAATGATGTACGAACGTGCAACGTCCGTGGCAGCAATAGACATGTGTAGATCAACAATGGATGATACGGAGTGTGGGAGAGAGTACGACCATGCAGCGTTTAAGCTTGGAAGTACTGACATTACTTTGAGTTTAATTTCATAAAAAGGGACATTAACATCCGCTGTACACTCTGCGTGGGAAGAAAACTTCTTTCTGCAGCAAAAAATGAAACTTCAAATCTGAGCAAGTACCGGGCACGCTGCCACGGGAATGTGAAATTCACAGAGAAACTCCGGATCCCCCACTGACATAACCACTGCAACCCCAGGCAAACCTCCACCCGCCCCACTCCTGCTAAACAGGTGAAAATAGATTTAATGAATCTTTGATTTTATTTATTTACTGCTGTGTTTTACTTGCATCTATTTGAAAGAGTGAGTATAAACACAAAACACTGTTTTTATTTTATATGCTGGAATATGCAGCAAATATAGGTTTAAATGTTAAACAAATTCTTCAAGTCAAAGACTGTTGCCTATAATTTCAATTTTTCTTGATGCATAAAGTTAAAAGATTAAAACTAATAAAACAAGTTTGAAAAAGAGACTTTTTTCATCATACTGGTTCGTGTAATTTGAAAGAATCTTAGTTTTCATTTTGTTCAAATTTAAAGAGGTTCTGGAATTTGGGTTGCATATCTGTTGTGTTATATACAATTCCCAATGACAAAACCTTTTCATACTTGTGTTTTTTAGTAAATGTGTAGTCCAGATTTGTAAGTATTGAGGAACGTACAATTATCCTATATAAGCCACTTAAGGACAGCTACTCATCTCTATTTTTTATGATGTAGAAACCTTCTGATATTTATAATTAACTTACATGACCAAACATATCTGTTTATGAATAACAGGTACGCGGAGGTTTCTGAACATATTGTTGTAATAAGACAAAAGTATGCATTATCCACTGTTCTTCAGGAGTCAGTACTCAAAGTACATCCAGTTCAGAACAGACTGTCCCAACTGCAGAAGAAGCAGCTGTACAAGAGAAGGGTATGCTTCAGAAATCCACAAAACATTTTATCTCAAAATGACAGAAAATGAGTCAATTTAAATATCTGTACATGACTAACACATTTATGACCAATGTAAACAAATTCCAGACAATTTAATGCTTTTGTTACATTTTTAACACTTACTGTGTAAGCCATTTAAATGTTTTTAATTATATGTATAAAATATCTCTTTATTTTATTTATAAAATGACTGTGTGAAAACCTTATGTGCATGTGTAGCTAATGTTACCAAACCTGCTTAGAAATAACAAATGTGCTGAGATTCTGAACATATTGTACTGTGATAGAAGTATGTATTATCCACTTTTTCCTCAGGAGCAAATAATGAAAATACACCCAGCTCAGAGCAGACTACCAAACCAGCAGAAAAGGCACTTGTGCAAGAAAAGGGTATGCTTAAAACAAAAACAATATATTTAATCTCAAAATAATAGGAAGTGAGTAGTTTGCTCTTTATTTTGTATAACACTACTATTTTTTCACCATAAACTGTATCTGTTGTGTTATCTATAATTCTCAGTGACAAAAAAATCTCATATTGATGTTTGTTAGTAAATGTGTAGTTGAGATGTTTTAAGTTTTGAAGATCCTACAGCCAACCTATGTTAAGCCATTTAAGTCCAGCTAGTCGTCTTTATTTTATTATCTATAGTTCATGATGTTCTCATACTTTTTAAATAACTTACATTACCAAACATGTCTGTTTGTGAATAACGAGTATGTTGAGGTTTCTGAACATAATGTTGCAATAAGATAAAAGTATCTTCTTTTCTTCAGGAGTCAGTAATCAAAGTACATCCAGCTCAGAACAGACTGTCCTACCTGCAGAAGAAGCAGCTGTACAAGAAAAGGGTATGCCTCAGAAATCCACGAAACATATCATCTCAAAATGAAAGAAACAAGAGACCATTTAAATAATATTTGCACAACATGACTAAAAACATTTTAATTACATTTAAATTGAATAATAATAAATTGAGTAATTTAATACTTTTATAAGACATTTTATGTCTTTTTGAGAACTTGTGATCACCCTGTGTAAATAAGTGCAATTTTTTCATCATATGTGATATGTTTAGACAAGATAAACTTGCTTTCATGATAAAATACCAATCAATCAGGAGCCAGGAATCACAGTACATCCATCTCAGAGCAGACTGACCGGCCAAGAGGAAAAGGACCTGGAAGAAACAAGGGTGTGCTTCAGAAAACTACATCTAATTCTGAAAGTGAGATCATATAAACTGATATTTGATGTATATTGTTTTAGAAAATACAGTTTAAAAAATCTAATTTTAAAGTGGTCATAAGTAAGACAACTTAAACATAACAAAGCTTGGAGATCTAAATTTTCTGCATTTTATTTAAAGCTGACATATTGGCACCCAGAGGTTGAAAACCAACACTATTGGAAACTATTGATGAAATAATCTAGCATTTACTTTCAGTTGAGAGGGGCAGTGATGCAAAGGAAGACATCATATTTAACATCATTCTGCTGGGACAAACTGGGACTGGGAAGAGTGCGACTGCAAACACCATCCTGGCTGCTGGGAAGCACCACAAGGACAAAGGCCAGGGTTTTGAAGCCAAGCCAAGCTCCATACCAATCACCACCAAGTGTAAGGACAAAATAATCGAGATATGTGGAACAAAAGTTAGACTGGTCGACACCCCAGACTTCTTTTATGAAGATAAACCTATAGAGGAGGCACAAGTAGAAGAGTGTAAGAGGTACTGTCAGGAAGGGCAGTGTGTAGTGTTACTTGTGATACAGTTGGGCAGGTTCACAGATGGTGAAATAGGAATATTAGAGAAACTGGAAGACAAGCTTGGCTGGAAAATCAGGAAAAACACAATTGTCCTATTTACACATGGAGATGATTTGAAAGGCACAGTGGATCAGTTTATCGGCAACAGGAGTTGTCTCAAGCACATTGTGAAATCTTGTAACAATCGTTACCATGTATTCAATAACAACTCCAAGGATACTAAACAAGTCAGGGAGCTCTTTGATAAATTTCGTGAAGAAAGCTTTTTAAACTCAAAACCACATTCACAGTGCCCTTTATTCTAGCTACTGCTGATTCAGGGGTGTGAAGTGCAATTTTCTGCTGGCATGTGAACTAATTTTACATTAAACCTAGATATCATGATTTGCCATTTTGTTTCATCTTGAATATTTAGCCAAACTGAAAGGACATTAGTAAACAATTTATAATTTTTCATCAGACTGCCAAAGTTGGTGATACAACCTCTAGCTCTTATGTATGTATATGAAATAGTGCAGTCAGTTATAAAGACTAACTTTAAAAGACTTAGAAACATGCTGAGGAGAGCTTGCTGTGAAATTAAAGTGGTTCCTAAGCAACATACAGATTAAATGTTTATGAATAAATTGAATACATTTTTGATTTTATTTACCTATTTTTTTCTGTGACTGATGTTTGGACAATACAAAAGACTTCAAACAGGAAATGCAGTGAAAAATAAATTATACAACACACTCACATAGCCTTAACACATGTTAAAGCTATAATATATTCTACTTATTCCATTACTGGCTCATTAGTGTGTTCTCGAGTTTTTGCTGAAATGCGCATTGGGGAAGTGAAAACAAACTGAAAAAATAGAAGCTTCAAACTTCTACTTTCCACTGTATCATCATATGAAAAGTTGCAGCTTTTTATGTTTGGAGCCTGATAATTCAAATTTCATTAGATCTGACTGTTATCCCTTCCATATGGCGTGTATTTATATAGCGCTTTTCTAGTCCCTAAGGACCCCAAAGCACTTTACATATCCAGTCATCCACCCATTCACACACACATTCACACACTGGTGATGGCAAGCTACATTGTAGCCACAGCCACCCTGGGGCGCACTGACGGAGGCGAGGCTGCCGGACACTGGCGCCACCGAGCCCACTGACAACCAACCAGTAGGCAACGGGTGAAGTGTCTTGCCCAAGGACACAACGACCGAGACTGTCCAAGCTGGGGCTCGAACCGGCAACCTTCCAATTACAAGGCGAACTCCCAACTCTTGAGCCACGATCACCCCAATATCACATCTACCTCAGTGCTTTTTCTCTAGCTCAGTGAATTCCTCTCTAGTCCCTAAATGGATCTTTCAGGCCAAAGCCGCCTTCTAAAAATGCATGGGCATCTGGTATTCTAATGATAGCTTGTTTTACAAAACAATAAATGTACCAATAGCATACAGAATAAATAGGCTAAACACAAATAAAAGTTATTATTCAGAGGACAAAGGTGACACGTGGCCGTTTGTAATTTGCAGGTGTTTGTCAATTTAAACATACATTCAGTTTCTCCTCTGAATGTGCAATGAATGTAATATTGTAGAAAAAAAGTCATCAATATATACATTATCATTTGGCATTAATTTTCTCACTGTTCTTTTTTTTTCTTGTTTCTGTGCAATAAACTGCCACTGCTACCTGTACTCTTGCTCATGAACACATTCATTTATGATTACTACTACCATCAGTGAAAAGGTACTGTTAACCGTACTGCTTTATTTTGCAATGGACATGTAACTGTGTATGAATATTTTGCTAAAACTGTCAGAAGGAGTGCCTGAACTAGAAAAAAGAATGTTTGCAAAAGTTAATCAAACATCACATCATCAGCTAGCTATAAAATAATAGACCATTATTAGCCAACACTTTAAAGTCTTTGTTATATTTGTCAGAAAGCAATGGTTGAAATTATGTTTTTTTACCTAATAAAAAATGTTGCATAAACAGCTGATGAAACCAAATCGATCCTGATATTATGCATAGCAAGAAAATAGAATATGCTTCTAAGTTAGTAAACCATCTGTCTGGATTAGTCTCAGCCAACTGGAATGTTCACTGTACAATTTCTTAGGTGTTTGCTATTTCTTTCAACATTTCTTTCAACACAGTAGGTTAGTTTGACAATTTCAGAAACATATGTGGTAAAGATAGTGTTGCTCAATGGCCGCGCCAAGTCATAGAGAGCAGATACTGCTTCCTGCTAATACTGAAATAACAACAATAGGCAGTGGCTCTGAGTTACTGATGAAAGTGCATCTCAGAAACAGTTTACTGATAATGAGGAAGCTTCAATAGGCCACAGACTTAATTTTGTGGGAACACCTGGATATTAGGTATAAATATAATTTGTCTAAAAGTAATTTTAGGTAATGAATTATTTCTTAAACAAACATAATCATAACTTTACTATTACTTAATAATGAATGCATAACTTACCCTTTTATATAAACTACAAGGCTAAATACAAACAATAGTCAGCTTTAAAAAAACAAACACCATTTGTTAAGAGAACAAGGGCGACACCTGGTGGTGATGGGTCTGAGTGAAGTACATACAGTATCTCACAAAAGTGAGTACAAGTATACCCCTCACATTTTTGTTATATCTTTTCATAACAAAACTTTGAAAATATGACACTTTGATACAATGTAAAGTAGTCAGTGTACAGCTTGTATAACACTGTACAAAACTGAGTACACCCCTAAGTGAAAATGGCTAATTGTGCCCAATTAGCCATTTTCACTTCTGGTGTCATGTGAAGTCTAACACGGCACATAGTGGCAAATAATTCTCTGAGGATCTGAAAAAAGGATTGTTACTCTACATAAAGATGACCTAGGCTATGAGAATATTGCCAAACCTCTGAAACTGAGCTGCAGCACAGTGGCCAAAACCATGCAGTTTAACAGGACAGGTTCCACTCAGAACAAACCTCATCATGGTCGACCAAAGAAGTTGAGTGCACATGCTCAGTGTCATACCCAGAGGTTGTCTTTTGTAAGATAGGTGTATGAGTGCTGCCAGCATTACTGCCGAGGTTGAAGGTGTGGAGGGTCAGCCTGTCAGCGCTCAGACCATATGCCGCACACTGCATCACATGGCTGTCGTCCATGAAGGAAGTGTCTTCTAAAGATAATGCACAAGAAAGCCTGCAAACAGTTTGCTGAAGACAAGCAGACTAAGAACATGGATTAGCTGTGGCCTGATGAGACCAAGATAAACTGATTTGGTTCAGATGGTGTCAGGGTGTGTGGTGGCAAACAGGTGAGGAGTACAAAGACAAGTGTGTCTTACCTACAGTCAAGCATGGTGGTGGGATGTCATTGTTTGGGGCTGCATGAGTAATGTTGGCACTGAGGATCTACAGTTAGTTGAGGGAACCATGAATGCCAACATGTAATGTGACATGTACTGAAGCAGAGTATTCTTCCTTCCCTTATTCCCTTCATTCAGAAACTGGGCCACAGGACAGTATTTCACTTCTCTGTACAAGTAACTTACCAGATGCAGCTGATTTGTTTTTCATATATGGTTTAATTTGTTAAGGTTTGTTTGTTTTTAAGTGGGCATGTGCCCCTGCCTTGCTCCCACCAATATCAACTGTGTCTGAAATCACTCACTCCTCACTTAACAGAACATGAGTGGTGGGCAATTAATTTTCCCATGAGAAACTGGGATTGTTGGGACCAATATGCTGCACTCAGTTCCGCTCGGTATTAATTTTAAATCTTTATAAACTGCTACTGGTAATAGTAGATGTTACAATTAGAAATTGTAAAATTAAATTAATGCGATTTACATGTAATTACATAATAGATGTCTTTGAGATCATTCAGTTATTCACTGCTCCCCAGAAAGTGGAATTTCTGATAAAACCAAAAATGAAATTTTACAATACAAATAACATTTACTCATATATCCATGAGTAAATGGTTAGGTTATTTCTCATTAACGCAAATATCTAGTCAGCCACTCGGGATCGGGGGAGATTGGTGATTTAAGACACTTTAAATGTGGCATGGTTTTTCATAACAGAGGTCAGGGTAGAATGCCCAAACTTTTGGAGCTGACCGTAATGAAACAACAACTTGTTACAACTGAAGTATCCTCAAGAGCATCTCTGAATGCACAATATGTCAAACGTTGAAGCAGATGGGTTACAGCAACAGAAGACCAGATTGGGTGCCACTCCTGACAGCTAAGAACAGGAAACTGCTACAATTCACACAGGCTCACAAAAATTTGACAATAGAGGTTTGGAAAAATGTTGCCTGGCCTGATGAATCGCAATTTTTGCTGGAACGTTTAGATGGCAGGGTCATAGTTTGGTGTAAATGCATGAAATCATGGATCTATTCATTTTACATATCAGTATTTGAAATAATCACAGAACTGTTACAGTACTTACCACGGAGCGTGTGCTCAGGAAATCCGGAATTTGTTGTTACCACAAACTGCCACACGAGGGCGCTCAAGTAGAAAACAGATGATTTACAAAGCATTTTTACAAAGTGATTTACACAAGACAAACAAATATGGAAGCCCGTTTCCACCACACAAAAAAATGTAAAGTTTTGAGTTAATAAGTCGAAATTTCGAGAAAAGTAACTCAAAATTTCAAGTTACTTCTGCCAATCAGTAATCTACATGGAAAGCACACTCAAAACTGGATCGCAACAAATTGGCGCTTTCGAGAGTACGTTTGGTGATATTAACGCCATGTGATTCAGCTAATAACACAAGGATTTCATCAGTTGTGAAGCCACACTGAAAATAATCAGCAATTTCTGCATTCATGACTGGCTGTAATACTGGTAGCTTAGCTGTAGCATTTGTAGCTGAGGGCTTCAGCTTCCGGGTAACAAGGAAATGACGAACTCGAAATTTCGAATTAATAACTCAAAATTTTGAGAAAAGTCAGTCAAAGTTTTGAGCTATTAACGTGAAATTTCAAGAAAAGTAAGTCGAAATTTTGAGAAAATAACTAGAAATTTTAAGTTATTTAAAAAAAATTATTTTTTTTAAAAAAAAGCATCCATGACTCGAAATTTCGAGTTTTGGATCCTTTTTTTTTTTTTGTGGCAGAAACGGGCTTCCATACCTCCATACTAGCAGATCATTAAAATCATATGAAAGATTAAAACAGCAGAAGTAACATTTATCATCATTTTAAAAGGAGATTTAAAAAATGACTAAAATAAGAGGGGGAAACTGGGAAAGCTTTAAAAGAGTTGATATCTGTGTGAAGCTTTATCTGAACTGCTTCACTGCAACTGTTAAATCAACCACCAGAAGGCGACGGGAAGCCTGTCGCTTGATGCCGCGTCATCGTTCAGTCTCAATTCAAAGATTATTCATGATAGAAGACGGATCACTCCGATAATTTATTTAATTATTTTTCAACTTTCTCTTTATAGATTTTGTCGTTTTAAAACTGTAATTGCAGTAAGTTATTTCCTATAAATATTTAGAAGTTAATGTTTGACCCAAATGTTGAACACATCTGCATTTTTCTGTGGGAAACAGTCTTGGAATATCTGAGTAACTAGAATAAAGAAAGTGATCTTTATCACAAGTAAGTGGGGAATTTTCAGTCATCATGGCCGGCGTCAACAGAGGCAGCCAAACACTAAATCTATGTGAGTGGAACATAATTAACTACAGAAACAAGAGCAATGCACCAGTAATATCACACTGATTAAGAGCCTGTAGTGTGCACTACTCTAGAAAAGAAATTCACAGCATGTGACAATAAACTTCTTCTTTTTTTTTTCCTGATCCATCAAACCTTTCACCAGAATGTTCCCTGAATAGTCTTGTCAATGCCACCATGCTTTTGATGAAATGTTAGGGCAAAATTACATGTATTGTTTATTTATTTGTGCTAAATCTGACTGCAAAGTAGGCTATAATTTGGTTAGGCCAGCCACTGTAGATCTGAAACATTTTATGATATGCTGCACCTCAGGGGCTGAAAAAAATATCTTGTATCCTGCAGTTTTATCAGTTATAAAAACAATAAAAAGGGATTCCATGTGAAATAAAGATACACATCATCCACACAAGAGCGTCAACAAATTCATTTTTGGATATTTGTTTCAACAAATAATAATTTCACTGTAATTTCACTCAATATTTTCACCTGGAAATCCATGACGTACCAGCAGCAGTTGACAGTCCCAGAACCATTAAACTATGAGGTTTATGAAGATGACAGTGTTGTAGCTACTTAACAAAAAAAGGGAAGAAAAAAACAGTATTTCATATATTTGTGCATTTTAATTTAGAGAACTGGAACATTATAGGCTGGAACCGAAAAATAAAACCAATAAAAAACAAAAAATAAAAACTTAAATGGACTAATCAAAGAAATGAAGGAGGCTTCATCTTTCTACCAAACGATCTTCGATTGTCATCCTTCCGCTCCGGCTCGTTTTGATGTCGTCAGCAGTGAGCGACGGGACAGCAGGCAGGCAGACGGCAGAGATGGCTGCTCCCGGGGAGCGGAGCGGTGGCGGACAGAGCACCGGCTGTCCGCGGGCGGTGAAGTCGTGGTGGCGCCTCGCGGTGCTTCTCCTCTCCGTGTCCTCCCTGCCGGCGGTCTCGGCGTTGGTGGAGGGTCTGTACTGTGGGAAGGAGGTGTGCTACGACGTGCTCGGTGTCACTCGGGAGACCTCCAAGTCGGATATCGCCCGGGCTTACCGTCAACTGGCCCGGCGGTACCACCCGGACCGGTTCAGGCCGGGGGAGCCGGGCTTGGAGGGGGAGACCCAGGAATCTGCACACACCAAGTTCCTGCTCATCGCGACCGCGTACGAGACGTTAAAGGTTCGTCCGAGAGTGTGGGAAGTTTGAAAGCTTTACAGTGTTTTTTTGTTTTGTTTTGGTTTTTAATTTCCTCATAAAAGTTTCATTTGTTGTAATATCCACCCGGAAACTATTTGTGCCATCATGTCTACTTGATCCAATCTTGGATTACCTCAAACTGTGCTGCAGGTTTAAGTCTTCACTGCTCTGATAGTCCTAAAATAGACATGAAGTCAGCTTGTGCTTCCGATCCTGTAATATATCCTCTGATATTTGACCATCTTAATAGCGCTCCACTATTTTTAAGTTATTTTTATTTCCATATTTGTAACCTTGAACTTTTCTAGAGTAACCTTGCATGATTCATACTCCAAAAACTGGGCCTTTGTGCTGGTCAGTTCATCCTGTAAGCAAAGAGCTGTCTCTTTAAGGCCATTTGTTCAAAAATCTAACTTTCCTCTGATTGGCCAGCTTCCAGAAGTCTGCAGAGGGGTAGAGACTTGCGCTTTAGAGTTGGGATATATTCAAACCTATAAGCAGAAGTTTCCCTTTTAAACCCATTACAAAAACATGTTTAAACAAAATAAA
Source organism: Copadichromis virginalis (assembly GCF_057382275.1). Classification (NCBI taxonomy): domain Eukaryota; kingdom Metazoa; phylum Chordata; class Actinopteri; order Cichliformes; family Cichlidae; genus Copadichromis; species Copadichromis virginalis. The sequence continues at coordinate 32,625,163 of NC_140624.1, forward strand.
TCTTTAAAACATGACAGGTTTTAAAGTAATAACGTGGTAAAAAGCTTCAGACAGCTGGGCGAGGAGCACAAACAAATTAAATGCATGCAATACAAGCACTGATATTTTCTGATAACAGATTTTATCAAAACTGGGGCTTACAGAGGTCGTCTTTGAGTATTCTGAGTGTCAGACTCTGTATTTCTTGTATTCTGGTGAATTTTTGTGCAGCAGTTTGTACAGATTTATGCATCCATGTACAAATTTATGAAAAATATATTTCTTTGGGTAAAGGAAAACACAAAAATTAGACACCACTTGTCAAATTAAAAAAAAAAAAAAAAAAGTATAATGCAGGCATTCTGTCATTTTCACGTCAATGAGTCACATGAACATGAATATTGTTTACTTTTCTCATTAAATATTATCAGAGCTGACACATGCATAAACATGATGTATTTCATAGCTGATTTACACCCATGTTCAAAACTTTAAAAGTTTCCGCACATACGTGTATTTTTAGGACTCGTGTTCATCTTGACTTTGTTATTAATAAGTTGTGAGCTGAAAGGCCTGACATTTCATCATCTGGCTGTTCATTTTATTGGTAGTTACTATAGAGATAAAGTACTTAATCTTAAATTCAACACCTTTGTCATTTACATTCAACCAGAGTCTAGAGTTGCAGGTAAAGTTTAATAATCACAATCAATTGCATAAAGTTCAGTAAAAAAAAAAAAAGAAGAAGAAAAAAATAGAATAAAATAAAATGTGTTGAACAGTTTAAAATTATTTCTGTAATTGACCTCAGTGTTGCTTTTAACGAAAAATGTAATTCTTTAAGAACTAATCATTTGTTCCATGTTATACTCTATCCACTGACGTATGCTCTATTGCCAAAAGTCCCGCATCCAAATCATTGAATTCAAGTGTTCCAGTTGTTGCCATGTCAATGGATGTTGAGGCGGACAGTTCAGAGAGATCAACAACTTACTGTAGCATCAAACGCTGCAGACCTTCAAACTTCATGTGGTCTTCAGATTAACTCATGAACAGTGTGTAGAGAACTTCATGGAATAGGTTTCCATGGCTGAGCAGCCTCATCCAAGCCTAACATCACCCAGCATGATGCAAACCGTGGGATGCAAGTGAAAGGGACCCTCAATGCTTCAGCGCTGACTTCGCACCAGTGCATAAAGCAAGGTTGATGTGGAAGAACTTGACTGCCCCTCGCAGAGTCCAGACCTCCACCTGACAAAACACTTTTGTGATGAATTAGAGTTGATTGTTACAGTAAATTTTTCAGTGCAGGGGAACTGGCTGATAAAGAGTTAGAAGGACGGATACTGTAGCTTTATTTTATTTGAAAGAAACACATTTAGTGTCCAGTGATCTGTCAGATTATAAAATTATAAAAGCAATTTCTGCCAGTTAATGTGCTCTAATATATGCTTTATATTGACTGGCAGAGAAAATGAAATGCAGCATGAGAGAAGTAGGATGAGTGGAAACCAGTATTTGACTCAGAGCTTGTTAGCTCTCCTAAGACAGAAAACCAGTGTTTTCCTCACTCCGGATTAACAAACTCAGTTCTCATAGGTGTTTTAATTCTTGGAGGAATTAAAACCTGCTGATCTTTGTGTGTGCAGGATGAGGACACGCGGCGGGACTACGACTACATGCTGGACCACCCTGAGGAGTACTACCAGCACTACTATGCCTACTACCGCAGACGGCTCGCTCCCAAAGTGGACGTCCGGGTCGTCGTCCTGGTCACCATTTGTGCCATCTCAATCTTCCAGGTAAGACCGCACACTGAGTAAGCCATGGTTTGCTGAACATCATCTGACTTATTTACAAACCTGTTCCCATCTCTCTGCAGTACTACAGCTGGCACAGCAGCTACAACGAGGCCATCAACTACCTGATGACCGTTCCCAAGTACCGCATCCAGGCCACGGAGATCGCCAAGCAGCAAGGCCTCCTCAACCGCACCAAGGAAAAAGGCAAGAACCGACGCTCCAAGGAGGAGATCCGGGAGCAGGAGGAAGAGGTGATCCGCGACATCATCAAAAACAAGATAGACATCAAAGGGGGTTACCAGAAGCCCAACCTGTCGGACATCCTGCTGTGTCAGATCGTGCTCTTCCCGTACTACCTGACCTACTACGTGGCGTGGTACGCGTCCTGGGTGTACCGCTTCACCATCTGCAGAGAGGAGTATGGAGATGAGGAGAAGCTCTACATCATCAGGTCAGCTCAAGCTTAAGCAACAATATGAATGCCGGGATGAATGACATGAAACATGTTTAGAAGTTTCTCACCTTGCTTTATCCTCAGGAGGTACATGAAGCTGTCCCAGACTCAGTTTGACCGCCTGGAGGAAAGCACCAAGCGGACCTTCCTGGACAAACAGCTCTGGATCAAAGAAAACTTCGAGGTTGGTCGCAGTCAATTCTTTCTTTTGCTTCTTCCCTCCTACAGCCTCCTCCTTGGATATTCCTGGTACGTTTTTAGTGTCTTTGGCCTTACTTACTTTATGAATAAAGCTCCAGCTCCATCCTTTAAAGGCAGCTGGTGTTAGTTTGACCACAGGTCTTTCAGGTGTTGCACAGACTTGCAGCTGGTGATGATGGACCTTGTCCTTTTCTGCAGCCTCAGTAAACTCTGCATAGCAGGGCCAGGTTCAGACTACAGTCAGCAGCTGCAGTCTAAGACAGTGGTGCTCTACATCCAAACTGTGAGATGAAAGATTTGAAACAGTTTAATGATATCAGGGAATCACCTGACAGAAAGGAATGGAACTAGCCAGACTGGACTTTCAAAGTAAAGGCCATTGCATACCGGTGATTGGTCAGAGTAGTTTATTCAGATCGCTGCAAATTCATCCAATAAAATTATGTCTGTGTGAGCGTCTTTTACGTGTCTGATGTGTAAATACCTTAAGAGTGTGGCAGCTTTCCAGAAGTCAGTCATGTTGTTGTCGTGTAGTCAGCATCTTTCAGCAGTTACTCCTGACCAGTCAGAAACAAACCTACCTGTAGCTCCTGCTTCCAGCTTCACCTCGTTTGCCCGTGCAGAATCAGAATTCTTAGACCCAATAGCTGTGATGGAAGAGCTTTGGTACAGCCTTATGGTTTCAGATACTGCGTCCTCTGTCAATATATTAGCCCTTCGAGGATCCTAGTGGGACATTTTGTGCCATTCCGTTTTTTTATTTTTATCCTATTTTCGCTGTGCTGAATTAATTTAGCGAATATTTGTTCAGTTCCATACATTATCTTAAAATGTCTTTGTCTTTCAGGTGTACAGAAAAGAGCAGGAGGAGGAGATGAAGGTGAAGATGGCAACCGACACGAGGATGAAGCGGTACCGCCGCTGGATGAAGAACGAGGGGCCGGGCCGGCTGACCTTCATCGACGACTGAGCGGCACAGAAAGCATCCTCGATGACAGACACGCCTGCCTCGGTGCCAACACACACACAGAGGGACGCCGCGCTGTGTGAGAAACGTACCTGTACAGAAAGATTATATAGCAGAGATATTTTCATAGCATTCGGGCCTCTGACAGGACGACGGAGGGAATAAACTGTGAGCTGAAGCTTGAGATTTTCAGTAATTTTTTTTATATCATGGCTATTTTTTATTATGTTTTTGTTTTCCAAACTAAGTAGAGGGAAGTTTAATAATGATTCAGTAATTTTTTTATTAGTATTTTTGGTTTTCTCCTGCTGGTAAAAACACTGAGTGACTTTTGGAGCCCGAAGTGTTATTAAGTGATTTTCTGTTGGATGAATAACCAGGCCGCTGCTGGTTATTATACCAAAGTGTCCTTTGGTAAGACAGCGACGGTTAGAAACATCAATCAGAAGCTGTTTGAGCGCATAAGAAACAGCTTCAGTACGTTATTTCTTCCAGGGCTTTTCTGTCTCTGATGTGCTGCTGAAGCTTTTTTTATCTGAAGAAAATGAGACGTGGTGTTTTGGTATACATTTGTGTAAATGGAAACCAAAGTCACAGCTGCGGTTTCACAACAGCTGATCTTTGTCACCTGCTGACTCTTTTTCATCATCGCTCTCCTCAGAAGTTCAGGTGGCTGCTTACTGTTTACTGCATTTCAGAGGTTGATTTTACTCTGTGTTATTTATTGTTTCCACGTTTCGTTTTAGCGAAATTAAAGTCACTCTGAAATTAACCTGCCCTGTGGTTTTTGGTGTATGAACACAAGTTTTCTGAGAGCTAATCAAACACTGCAAGGAGAATGCATAAAATTGTCATGCTATATTCAGATACATCTCTACTCTATTTGACTCATCATGAGTTAAAGAGTGTCTGGTTATTTTAAGTAATTTGTGGTTAATGAAGTTGCTTCATTAACCACAAATTCAGTTCAAGTCATGCTGGCTTGCTCTCTTTTTCAAACTTTAACGGAAACACTTGTTTCCTCTTTCACATGTCAGAGGGGTGGAGCTTTAAACCCTCAAGCCTGAAATAAAGCAGCTGCTGTTTAATAGAAGTACCAGAACTGCAGTTCCTCTAATGTCCACTGGAGGCTGGCTCCAAAAGTGAATGAGTCCACAGTTAAAACAAACATGTTTATAACTTGATACTAAAAAAAAAAAAACTGTTCTGAAATTAATTTCTGCCTTGAAAACAACAGCATGATTGGTTGGATATGTAGTACCAATTAGCACTGCCACCGCATACCAAGGACGAGTCCTGATTCAAACCTCAGCTACTTGTTAACCCAGATATAATTATCAGTCAATGTCAGGCATTTGGTCATGGTGAAGACAAGGTGCTGAAGTTCAAATCGAGCATCAGAGTGAAGAGAGGTGATTTACCTGACTTGCATCTTTGTTGGTGTCACACAGGCTGTCTGAATATATCAGAAGCTGCTGACCTGCTGGGATTTTCCCCCAAAAACATCTCCAAGGTTTACAGAGAACGGTCAGAAAAACAGAAAATATCGAGCGGTTAAAAATGTCTTCTTGATACCAGAGACCAGAAGACAATGGCAACTCAAACAACCACTCATTACAACCATGGTATGCAGAAGAGCATCTCTGGACTACAGCAGCTGAAGACCACACTGGGTGCCACTCCTGTCACCAAAGAACAGGAAACTTTGGCATAAAAAACTTAAACATGGATCCATCCTGCCTTGTATCAACAGTTAAGGCTGGTGTTAGTGCTGTGATGGTGATGTTTTCTTGGTACACTTTGGGCCCATTAGTACAGACTGAGCATTATCTAAACACCACAGCCTGCTTGAGTGTTATTACTGACCAGATCCATCCCTTAATGATCCCAGTTACTGGATTCTGGAATATGACATATAGCTCTGTGTACTCAAGTAGAGCACCTTTGGGTGGAAAAGGAGATTCACACCATGGCTTAGAGCTGGGCGATAGAACGATAACGATATGTATCGCGATATAACTTTTACTCGATAGAGAAATTAAGCTATCGCGATAGACCTCGCCGCTCTTGTCCTCTTAAAATAAAAAAAATAAAAAATAAAAAAAAAAGGTCAGCCAATCCAAACTAAGTAGCGCAGAGCCGAACCAATCACAGCCGCAGCGTCACGTCGCGTGACTTGTTACGTACAGCACAAGTGCCAAGCCGCACTTGTGTTTGTTTGGGAAGCAGCCAGCGGGTAATGGAGGAAATGAGTGTGCCGACTAGAAAAATCAACCGAGCGTGACCGAAGAGAAAACAGATGATGGTTCCAACGCCGGAGAGATTGTCGAACGGAAGAGCCATAGAAGTTCCGTAGTGTGAAGGTATTTCGGCTATTTCAAGTCTGACAAAAAACAGAGTAGCGTGCACTGTAAATTGTGCCGAAAGCAAGTCTGGAAATACAATAAACTGGTGCATGCGTCACACTGTGCGCCACGTTATTGTTTCGGTGAAATGAATTTCTACAATACTGTTACTGTTAATTCTACTCTCTGCAGTGTTTAAATGCTTACATATACACACAGTTACTGTCCGTCCACACATACGACTCGGTTCTGCTTCTATGCCGCAGCTTTGTTTACTTTTTCCCACCGAGGCTTCTAGACTTCTGATTGGCCAACATTTCTGCACGGTTAGGAATCTAGCGCCACCTGCTGCTTTGGCATGTTCATAGCAGCGTTTTCCTTCATTTCTGCCTTTATGTGTGGACGGGATTATTTTTTAAAACGAAAACGGAAAATCTCCGTTTTCAAAAATACCCGTGTACGTGTGGACGTAGCCTCAGTCTCTGACTGGAAGCGCTAATTCGTCATTCGGCTTTTGTCAGACTAAAGTAACTGTTAAAACTGTTTGAAAAGCTAAGCTATACAACAAGGAGAGATTGAGAATTTCCTTTTAGTTCTCAGTTTATTTGATATTGACAAAAGTTAGTCAGTTTTGTCTGTTCTTCTGTAAAACAAACTAAGATTTATTTTTAGAATTAATATTTTGTTTCTAAGTGGAATTGACAATTTAGTCTGTTTCATTTGTTCTCTTTTGAAACTTAAACGCTTTAGCGGCTGCCTTTTGTGTAGTTTGCAATATTTGCCTTTATTTATCTGAAAAAGTCTCATGTTCCTTAAGTACATCTACCCTGTTGAATTTATTATGGGAAATAAATATTTAAATAAAAACAAGCTGCTGATTATTTCACATTTTACTTGTGAGCAACGGCACATTTAAATCTTACAAATATAGTTATTTGGCTTATATCGTGATAGATATCGTTATCGCCTGAAATGAAAAAAACATATCGTGATATGAAAAAATCTCATATCGCCCAGCTCTACCATGGCTGTTTAGCAGTCATGTGACACCATCATGTCAATATGGACAAATTTCTGAGGAAGGTTTCCAGCACTTTGCTGAATCTGCCATGAAGAATTAAGACAATTCTGGAGGCAAGTGGGCTTCGATCCAGTACTTGCAAGGTGTACTATAAGTTTATGGTGAGCATATAAATTAATATATTTTAATATCCTTCACAGACCTCCATATAATGCGAAAACTAAAACAACCACTTAAAGCTTTAAAACAAAAAACTAAACTGATCTAAAATCAGAAACTGAGAAGAAAACTATAACATCTCTTGTGACTTACCAAGCTTCACGAACCATTCTGTGTTCAATCTGAAGAGCTAGACTATTTGATGTTTCAGAGTGAAAAATATAAAATAAAATCATTTAAAAATATATGAAATGGCGATGTGGCTCTCTGGGTAAACATTGCTCTGCTTTTGTTTGAACTATAATTAAATCACACGGGAGCATGTGAGCACTACACCTTCATTGCTCAGTCTGAGCTCTAAATCACCGGAAAATGAACGATGGTAGAAAGAAGACGACGCACACCGTGTCAGGTTTTCCATTAACAATAAAAATTATTAACATACATTTTTTTAAACATACAAAAACAAACAATACAAGGCAAAAGGATGATAGAAGGCCCATGTCATTCCAACATTAACCACAATAATCTGGTATCATAATAAGAGCAAAAAGGAACCAACATAACCTGGCTGGGAGTCGAGTCTTAGCAACGACGCGTTATTTAGTTAACTGATTAAAATAGTGCCAGCTGAGATGATCACAATCATACTTCTTTTTCAATGAAAAACAAAACAGATACACAAGTGCAGAGACTTACAGACCTCACAGAGGGTCTGTCTTCTTTTTTCTTTTTTTAAAGAACGGTTATAATAATAATAATAATAAGAGCTTTAATCTGCCTTTGCAACTAACTACATTACAGGAAGTACACACACTGAAGGCTTCACAAAGAAAAACTGTTCTGTACATCGATTCAGCCAAAGCATCCAAGCACATTTCCACCGTCACAAACAGCCTGAACAGTGCAATCAAGTCAGCTGGCTGCCCTCGTGTTTGGAGTTCACCGGCTTTGACAGCAGCCTGTAGGAGATCCCAGTTTATCCCACAAATGTAGACGAATGACAAAACACTGACTCAGAACAGACTCAAGTATTTTAAAAAGAACCTATTATGATTTTCCTTTTTTTTTTTTTTCCCCCCCCCCATCACAGGTGTACACCTACAATTCAGCACCAAACTGCACAGACTCGATCAGACACACAGACGCTCACGGAGCAGCTGGCAGAAGGTCAAATCCTGAGAAACCACCTCAGGATTTGACTCTGGAGTGACTCAGTCTGATTTTGAGAGGTTTTCGTGTGTGTGTGTGTGTGTGTGTGTGTGTGTGTGTGTGTGTGTGTGTGTGTGTGTGTGTGTGTGTGTGGGGGAAGTGACTCTCTCCCAATTAGTGGGCAGTTGCCATGGCAACAGAAACATGAACGCCAACAGCAGTAGTAAATAAACTGCAAACCGTTACAGTCAGCCTGGATTGTTTAAGATAATATCATATGTGCATTTGTGATGCAATAAAAATGCTATTTTTAAATACTGATTATGATCATTATCAGTTCAGTAGTGTTATATTGTGGCACTTCTTATCAAAACCATTATTGTTTATAAATCTGTGGCAAAAGTTTAAACTTCAGACTGCTTTAAACTCAGTTTTTTTTCTACTCTTGGCTCTGCATGAAGTCAGAGAGAGTGGATATCCCTAATATGGTCATCTGACAACAGAAGCTCCAACCACCTGTATAGGGAGAGTGGCAATTCAGAACAAAAGGGGAGGAGCTAAAACTGTTTGTTTCAGATAAGCAGAGTTGATTATTATTATGCTTTATTTTAAGCTTTCAATTATTTTATTGAATCTGTATGTTATGGAATTAGCTTATGAGTTTCATAATTTTTTACTATGCTATTGTTGCTCAGTTTTTCTTTTCCCATGCTAAAATTCACAGCCTGTACAGAGGTTTGGCAAGAACCAGTACATCCTCGTGGAGGGAAATCTGCAGTATAAATGATGTTTGCTTGCTTTTTAGGGATTATTTTATAATTCTGAATCACACAAAGTGACTCCAGTAGCAATAAACAGAATAGGTTCCCTTTAACTTAAGTTCAAATAAGTACAATAAACAGTAGTTTTTAGAAAACCTTCAGTCTGGAGTAAATCCAAATAAAATAAAAAGTACATCTGTGACAAAACAAATTCAAACCTTCACTGGCTGTTAATCTCTTTATATACTAAACACGACCAACTGTGTCCTCTCTTACTGCATACATGCTGTGAAGCAGACCGGATCACCTCGTGAGCACCCACAGAAGCTCTTTCCAAGACGTCCAGGAGAAGATCCGATCTGCCCACGAAGAGTCTGTGATCTTTTGGTTTGTGTGTAAATACAAACTGGGATATTTTCAGTTATAATGTTATCAAGCCAAACATGGAAGTGAACCGGATTTAGGCTCCCAGCGCTCTTGACAGAAGTTTCAGGTCTCACCAATGGTTTCAAGGTTGGAAACATGACTGTAGCGCTACAGCAAATCTGTCTGTCCTTGTGCGTTCTAGTGACTTCAAAAGTCCAACACACAATACAAAGTGTCCAGGAAGCATTCTTCATGCCTCCATCCTTTCAGGTTTAAGGAGCATTAAGTCAGGCTTTCTGCTCTCAAAGTCTGTTTTTCCATGAATAGTGACACAGCCAGGTGTTTGCCTGCTATCCATGACAAGTTTTTTTTTGTTGTTGTTTTTTGTTGTTTTTTTTAAACAAAGTCCAAAAGGACAGAAAGGGCTTTGGCCATGGTTCAGTTTCATTTTCTCGGCCCCATTTTTCCTTCTTTTTTTTTTGACGACTTAGAAAAGACAACACGAGAGTAAATCCAAAGGCTTTAGTGAAATCACGAGAAAAAACAGAAAACAAAAAGCAATCATCTTTAACATCAAACAACTTCACAACAAGAAGGGGGGATTTTGGCAAAGACGAAAGCAAAAAAAAGAACAAAAACAAAAAACTTTTTTTCTTTTCTTTTTTTTAAAATCACAGTTTGGAACTGCTGGAGTTTTTTTTTTTTTTTTTTAAACATGGGGTCTGTGTGAGTAGCACACAATGTGATGAAAGTAAGCTTGGTTTTCTCTGTACAAGAGCCAAACAAAAAATGTAGTTTTTCCTTCATCCAATCAGATGGGCCACAAATTGGCGTTTAGGATATTTCCAAAGGTCATTTTGATGTTTTCAACAGTTCCTTTTTCAGAGAGATGTCACCAAACCACCCGGCTTGGATGAAGTTTGGGCCAACAGTTTCCAGGGCTTTACAAAGTCCAGCTTTGACATTAAACTGTCAAAATGGAACCAGTTTGTTTCACTTCCTGTCTTATGGAGTTCTGTTGTATGGAAGCCCATTTGTACCAAGAAAAAAATGACCATTTAAATACAACAAAAACTAACCAACAATAAAAGCCTTGCTTAGTCAGACTTATGAAACATGACCCTGTTTTAAAGTCAAAGATTTTATCTCACTGAGCAAGGATTGTATATCATTAGTTTAAATATTAGCTAGCAAGTCAAAGTATTATTTAATCTGATCTTAAAATGAAATACTGTTTACTTAGTTCAACATCAACATAATAAGTGAATACTTTTGGCTTTGTTTGTAAAAGTTTGTAATATTAAATAAAACTGATGTCGGAAAGGAATCTAAAAAAATAGTCAAGATTCTGATTTTTTTTTTTCCCCTATCATTTTCTTTGAACAACTAAACTAACTAAACTTGTAAATTGTGAAAATGATTGGATGTTTGTGGACGTATTTGCTGAATTAACCCCTGGGAACAACCAGCATTTCTGGCTGTCATGTTCTAAATCACTGTCAGACAATCCTCATTTGCTTTGCTCTGTTTACCTTCGTTACTGGCCAACAGAGCCTGAACTACAAATTCTGCATATTCACACAGAAATGCGAATGTATGAATTCATGATTCAGTGACGCGTATACCAAACGGCGCATCTAGCTACCCTTCAAAACTATCTGATTATTCGGATTTAGGGCGTCATAATTTTTACTTAGAAATATTGTAATACTGCCTTTAGCATGAGTATTTTTTAATCATGGCAGAAATGAGCTTCCATACATGGTAATGCTAGGCAGATGGAGACGTTATCGTCAACACTGAGATGTGGCGTCTGAGTCCAAACACCAACTCCTCCTTCATCGTGACTAGAAATGTTCCAGTCCAAGAATCCTTCTTCTGCTTCATCATAATCATCATCTTCATCTTCTAGTCTGTTTGATTTGTTGATTTCTAGTCAAGTCCCTTCCAACAACCGGCTTCAGGCTACATTTCTTCACTGGGAGTCTGCTTGTTTTTCTGTGGCCAGGTGAGCTTCAGTAGAAAACATGACACAGAAATCTTTCCAGAAGAATCTCTAAATGCTCAAGCAAAAAAGAGATGACTACTATTGATCTATTCACAAGATCGCTGTTTAGTACAAAAAAAAAAAAAAAAAAAAAAAAGGAAGCCTCTTCTTGAATCTAATCCATGTTGTATTATTTTCTAATCTAAAATTGATCTTTTACATAACTTTCTTTTTTTCCAGAAATGTAATACAGGGCTTCAAAAGCTTTTAGACCTATTAAAAGGTAACTTTTTCCTATTATTTTAAGGGTTTAAAGAAGGTCTTTTTTCCATTTGAAACCTTCCTGCAGAGAAACAAGTTGACTCGCAAAAACAGCCTTTGTTCTAATTTCCCGCTGTGAAAAATCTTCTTTTCAGTCTTTATTTTCATCTTTGATGGTCCGAAGAACAAGTCCGGGTTAAATGCTTCAGATGTCTTGACGTGTGCTGCATTTTCTTTCCATCTCACTGGGTTTGGGTGGGCTTCAGGAAATCCACAGAGTCTTACGAAGTTTTGACCAGGTCATACACATAAATGAGGAAGTCATCATCAAACTTGATGAAGTAGACGGACGGCTTGGCCTCTACCTGGTGGATGACCATGCCTGTTCGTTTGCCGCCGTCCTCTTTGGCGTACTCGACCTGTTTACCCACCAGACTGTCCACCACCTCGCCTGGCTCCCTCTCTGTTGGGACGCTGTCATCTGCAGGAGAAAGTGAGACAGGTGCTAAAACAGATGTGTGTGTTTGTTTGTTTTCTTAAATAGGTAAAAATGTTACAGATTCACCAACATGTTTGCATTTTAAGGTTTTAGCCCATTTTGCAATGTTGAGGTTGCACCCATAACTCACAGTTTATCGTTTTAAATCGGTCCTAACACTGAGACAGAAAGTACTGTTCCACTTTAAAGACCTACAAACTCCCGCTAATAGGGGTGGACATGAAGTCTATTTGGACATTTATTTTTGCACTTAGTTTTATTTTTTCTCCATCTGCTGTATAGTTTCATTTCTATGGGCTTTTTATTCTCACTTACTCTTTGGGTCAGGTTTAGGCCGGGCTCTATGGAAGGCCTGATAGTGACTCATTATGTTCCTTTGTGTGTTTCTCTATCCATGTGCCAATCCTTTTACTGCATTGGCAGTGTATTTGGGATCATTGCTTTTCAGATGGTATTGCATGGTGATTCAAAATCTAATGGTATTTGTCTGGATTCATGATTCCATAATGTCCAGTTACAAACTATGACAGAGGCTCCACCATGCTTTACATGGCTCACTGTTGTACCTCTCCCAACCTCCTCTGTACACACTGACAATAAGTTGAACCAAAATATTTCAAATTTAGATTCATCACTCCGTCAGAGCTGTTGCAACTGATTTTCAGTTCAGTTGTTGTGTAATGTGTCTCCCCGTTTCCCTTCAGTAAGAATGGCTTCTTAACAGCCATCCTTCCACTTAAATCAATTCTGATGAGGCTTCAGTAAACAATAGATGAAACACCTGAAGCTCCAGATACATCTCTAACATCATGTGTCAGGTCTTTGCTGGATTTTATTCCTCAAGGACATGATGTTCAGTTACTGTTTATCTCGTGTCTATAGTCTTTTTCAGATATTTGAAGAAGTTTCCAATGTCAAAAGAAAACCTGAAAGATTTCCAAAAAGCCTCATGATGAAGAACTACTGCTGAAAACCGCTTTTTCAAAAATCAAAAGAAAGTCTGCCTCCTTAAAAGCCATGTAGTTAAAAATAATAAATAAATAAATTAGGGTTGAAGCAAGACTTCTGCACAGTACTGTGCTTGGTTAGGTTACTGTTAGGGGTAAATCTGACCCTTTACACAAGTAATCCTTCAAGATTACTTTACAAAAACTAGTTGTACGCAAGCAGCTTTGATAAAAGTGCATTTTTTCTACAGTCCATGAATAAGAACAGCGTGAATGGGGATGGACGATTTCTCCCAAAAGCCAATTGCTGCCCAACAACTGCAGCTAACCAATGTATATATAATGCATGGAGGTGAGACTGTGCAGCACAACTTTTAGACGAAATTAAAAGCAGAAATATTAGAAAATATAGAATAGTTCATTTAGAATACGATCCTTACTAGGGCTGGGTATCGTCACTGATTTCTAGAATCGATTCAATTCCGATTCACAAGGCCCCGAATCGATTCGATCCACGATTCGATTTAATTCGATTCGATTTAAATCTGGGAAATTTTGACAGTCAGAAATATTATAATTCAGATCAGTACATTTACATATTTTTGTATCAATAAAAAGGAAACTGACACACGCAAGACTTTATCACAGGTGTGAGCATCACAGCAGAGGCCTTTGTGTCAAAGTAGCAGAGGATAAAACACAGAAAAACATGAAGGTGATTTTCCTGGCCTGGGATTTTATAAAAATATTCTGCAGTACATCAAAAACGAAAGAAAACCATTAATCAACATATGAACATCACCTCTGAAGTTACAGCGGTTTTATTACAGACACAGCGTTTTGCATTTTGAATAATTTTAAAAAGTTTAAATTTGTTCAGTATTGAACAGCAGAAATGAGGTTTTCTTTTCGGAAGAATGTAAAAGGGAAAAAACAGCGGCCGACAGCCTGTAAACAACAGTAGACTTGTGCATAACAAGCAAGCGAATAATGAAGAAAGGGAAACTGTTCTTGAAGTACAGAGAGAGAGCTGTGCATCGCAGTGGAAGCAAAACAGTAAAAGTCTGAGTGAATTCATGACGATGTTTATGTGAAGCGTTTGGATCTTCTTTTGCTGCTGGTTCGGTCAATATTGTTTGGAGAGAGATCAAACTAACAGCTTTAGAATCGGCGCATAAAGGGCGTGCACACAAAGCGCAGACCCGCCGACAGATCAGAGTCAGCGAGCTGTCGGCTTTCAGCCCCGACTGTGAGAAAAGCGACATCTAACTGATTCTGATCCGCGGGTCCCGCTGTGTGTTTAAGTCTTTGTGCAGAATCAGTGTTCCTGCTCTCATTTACTGTCTTAACTGTTTGGTGGTTCTTGAAATTTTGTGAGATTTCACCTGAGATTCTGGCATTTTGGGCAAAATAAATTTATATTAAAAAATCGATTCAGGATTTTAATGAATCGATTTTACGTTATCCAAGCCAGAATCTATTTTAATCGATGAATCGATTATAAGAACCCACCCCTAATCCTTACCACATAGAAAGCACATCAACTTTCATTTTGTTTAAACAGAAAATGGCCTTTAATGTGGACAACATATGCAAATATGATCCAAATGCTCGGCAAAGTCTCTTTAAAAATTAATTTCACTCACTAGAGTCGGGCATGATGCGCAGGTCTCCTTCTTTGTAGTCGTCCAGCAGCTGGTACATGTACAGGACAGGGTCTTTCTCGTAGGTGATGTAGAACCAGCTGGTCATGATGGGAGCCCGGGCCAGCACCATACCCCTCCACTCCTCCTTCGGACCCTCCTCCGTCTCAAACATGTGCTCCACCGCTTTACCTATCATGGCGTCGGCCAGGTTGACGTCTGTCAGACGGGACTTAGCTGATGGGGTCAAAATGAAATCACGACTCATGTTACTTGTTTACATGTCTGCTGTGTCCTTTAGACGAAGAAGAAAAATAAAAGGGTTTAAATTATGTTCAGCCTTACCAAGTCTGTCGGGGAGCACTTCCAGCCCCTGAACCCTCTCATCTTTATGAAGCTCCAAACCATAAACACAGTCAAATCCATCATACTTTATCAGATAGAGAGACGGGTTCACAGGCACCTGTGGGACACAAATACCCAATTTTTGTGCTTGTGTCCACACAACCTCATAAATTAATGCAACAGTAACATAATAATAATATTTAATAATATGACAGCAACAGAAAAATTAAGGCCAAGTGCCTAAAACTGCAGTTTTTTAAATAGTTTACTAATTAATTATGTAAGTTAGGAAATGCTTTACCACTCTGTTGAGCTTTACCTTAAGTCAGGTATAGGCAACTCCAGGCCTCAAGGGTCCATGTCCTGCAGGTTTTAGATGTGCCCTTAATCCAACACAGCTGATTCAAAGGGCTAAATTAGCTCCTCAGCATGTCTTGAAGTTCTCCAGAGGCCTGGTAATGAACTAATCATTTGATTCAGGTGTGTTGACCCAGGGTGAGATCTAAAACATGCAGGACACTGGCCCTTGAGGCCTGGAGTTGCCCACCCCTGTCTTAAGTAATTCAAGTCACTGAAATACACCTCTCTATAGGGTGTGTAGTTTCTGTCTCGCAGTTACCTCAGAAGTAAGTAGCAACAATAAATAACAAACAGACCACCCATTAGTGTGCTCTAGTTCTGGTGAGTGAAATCCAAGTATTTCATTTGCAGGCATCTCTCTGTGCAATGCTAACCAAGCAAGCCAGCATTAGCTCCAGTTAAAGTCAATTCTGGCTATCAAAAAAAATAACATGGCAGCTGCCAAAACGTTAACACTGAAGCTTCAAAAGTGGTGGTATCAGTGGTCACATTGTTCTTTTATATCTTTAACACAGAAGAAAGTGAGCTCAGGTGTATACAGACAGAATGGAGTGACATATGATTGGACAGTTTATAGAAACCTTTGGTTACCTGGTCGAGTACAGTTCCTTTCCAGATCACATGTCCTCCTCCTTCCTTCCAGACGTGTTGGATCCGGCAGCCAACGATGTTGCGTCGAGGCTGCGACAGGACTTTGGTGGGCGGGCCGAGGCTGCTCTTATGCTTCCTTTATGCAAAACAATACAATCAATGCTCCCTGCCCTTAAAAAGTTGCACACGAGAGCAAATATTCAGGCCGGATAAAAATAAATGAGCCGCAGCACGTCTTTACTCACTTGTGCGGGTTCTTTTTCTTCATCATATTGGCAGAAACACCTGCATGCCCTGAGGAGAAACACACGATACAGATCATTTACCAAACGGCAGCTTCCTGCTCATATAAAATGGTGATGGTTTTATGTGTTCCAGCCTATTTACTCCAAGTCCTGGATATTTCCTGTTACTGCTCGCCTTTATTAGAGACATTTGAATTAAGGTGGAAAAACGCCCAGGCACTGACTCACATACTGCTGCATCACTTTGTAACAAACAGCACGTCTTCTGATGTAATTCGGGAAGCCACAGTTATTACCAGCTCTGAGCATTCATCAACCTCCTCTGAAAGAAAACTGGTGTTTCTGCTCTAATGCTTTTAAAACTGGACAAAAAAAACAACAACAACAAAATCACATTCGATTAGAACTGAACCATCCAAAGGCTGCATTTATAGCCAGAAGAGGGCAAACCAACAATACAAAAGGCATATCTATCTGTAGGGCTGTTGGATATAACGATATATATCAGATGACGATATAAAAACGTCTGTCGTTTCATTTTACGCTATCGTTTGTTTCGTGGTGTCGCAAAATAAACTGTTTACGGCAATATTTTTTTCACCGTTTTGATGGTCACTGTAGCGGCTATATTCATTTCTTAAAGTTCTCTCTTTCTCTTATATTTTATATAACCACACTACGGACGGACAAGCACCTGTTTTTATGCGTTGTCGTTAGCAACAACAACGGTAGCACCATCGCGTGTCCGCTTGTTTATGTTCCACATAAACCTTTCACAATAAAGCTCAAGATCCTGTTGAGACTTTTCAAAAGAAACTGAATCACGTGAAAGAGCAGATTATTTACAGATGAGAAGTAAAAAAGAGCCGCCAGGTGCTAAAAACTAAACCTTAGACTCAAACGTTAGAACAGGCTTTTCCCCGCAGCACGCCGTGTAATAAATACGCACAAAGAAACGGCGGCCGTTACAACTTATGTCTAAAAATGTATCGTTTCATGCATCGGTTAAAACACTCGACTCCAGCTACATGACGCGCAGCTGGAAACACTTCCCGCAAGTCGAGCTGCCCGAGATTCACAGAATTTACAGAAAATGTTACATTTTTGTGATTTAAATCGTTATCAGGACGATAGATGTCTTAATATCGGGATATGAGATTTTGGTCATATCGCACAGCCCTATCTATCTGTAAAGGTGTATTTTTTTATTTCTTTTTGAAAACTGAGATTTTCTGTTTTCGTTTTTTTTTTTTTCCTCCATATCTCCATTCACATGTAAACACTAAAAACAAAATGTTGGCCAATCAGAAGTCTAGAAGCCTGGCAGGGAAAGAGTAAACAGGGTTTTGTACCCTCACAAAACCTTAAGTACTAACGAAAAGTTTTTGTTTTTCTGGAAAGGCAGCTAATTAGGTGTTACTTTTCAAGTGCCTTCATCATTTCAAATATTAATAACTAAAGACAGTATTTTGAGTGTTGTGTGGACTCACAACTTAGGAAAGAGCAAAATGCATACAGCATACATAGATTGTATTATTTTTTTTAAATTTAATTTATTCAAAACCAGCACCAGGATTTGGGTTGTGAGAGCGTCTGTGTTGAATGTAGAAGCCACGTCCGAAGTTCACTCTGTTAGAAAGACAGTTCACCTCTGTCTTTCTAACTGGAGGGGCAGTAACTGCGTTTTTGTATGTAAGCGTGTGAAACTGCAGATAGTAAGATTAACAGCAACAGTATTTTGTTTATGTCCGCCATTGAAGAAATTCATCTCATGTAAACAATTACGCGCACGCTGTGACGTGAAAAACAGCGCACACCTTTGACATTGTGTGACTGAATCTCCGTATTCCTCGTCCACACGTAAACGCAAAAACAGTTTTTGAAAATCTCCAGCCTGGCAGGAGTTTTTAAAAAATTCTGTTTTCAGTGACCCAAAATGGCATTTACGTATAGAAAAATCTGCGCTTTCAAAAATACCCGTGTACGTGTGGACGTAGCCTAAAGAAGAAGATGTGATGATCACTCATGTTCAGCTGATAGCGCTCCACCTTTGTTCCCTAATTTAAGTAGGCTAGATTCCTAAACTGCTTTTACATGGTAAAGTCTTTGCTAACCCTTCAACACTGCTGTTTCAAACTGTGATATGATGTCACCTCAAAGCTTGCCACCGGGTCGTTTCTTCAGATTCTTTCTAGATACTTCGCCTTCCTCCCACAATCCAAAATTATGCATCTTATATCACTGAGCGAATCTAGACTGGCCATTGCAGTGGATTTGACAGTGTGTGGTTGTCAACATGTGGTTGTCTCTGTTAGCACTGTGACTGTCAGCTTACTACTCTGCCGTCTGCCCTGTGTAAGTTTTGACCCCCCCCCCCTCAACCTCAAGACAGATAAATAGTTAAGAAACTGGAAAGACGGATGAAGTTTATAATTCATTTAAAATATTCACCTGCTTTAATTTGAGTCTCATATACAGTCCAAACTGAATATTTAGGCTCAGCCTGTGTTCTTCAGTGGCTACATTAGCCTTTAATTTGTGAACGCTGAGACATTTAAACACAGTGACCAAAGCTTAGGGCTTCAAAAGTAAACACTTGGTTATGTTGGACTCTCTCTTTGCAGCAAGTTTCAAGGAGATTTTAAATGAATGAACCCTCTGAGATCCAAACACGCCTAACCCAAAGAGGCGTGTTATAGTTTCTGTGAGTCTCTAAGTTTCATGAACTTCATCATTTCACAGTGAGTTCACCGTCATGCACTTCTGCATGACTGTCAATTTCTTTGTGGCTGCGTGGCCCACAGAGACTTTGTACCACAGTGCAGCAGCAATGCATGCACCACTCAGGCTGACTTCATTAAAAGTACAACAGGAATTTCTACTCGTCACTGCTGCTTGCAGTTGTCAGTATCTCTAAGTCACCACTACAACCATCTTTGGATTTGAATGACAGGTCTTACGAGGTATGATTAAGACTGGTCAACTATCTGTATTCATTTCTAACACACTGGACTTGACTGGAAATGCAACAGAAAACAAACACTATTTCTGTGCAGCAGTGTGTGTCGGGGCAGTGAGGGCGTCCTGACCTGTATCAGCTGTGTCTCTGTGTCCCGGAGTGTTCTTCATTCATCTGGAGGCAGGGGGGCAGCCAGGCTGCCCGGCCACACAGCTACAGCTCAAACCTGCCAAGGACAAAAAACAAAACAAAACACAGAGGAGTTATTATCTGTGACTTTACTGACATCTAGTGGTGGAAAATGTTTGTACATGATCAACAAAACATGATGTCAGAGCCTTTCTGTTTTGGGAATTTTCCATTCAAACAGGTCCAACACAAGTAGAGCTTGGTGGGGCACAAAGACCAGATGCAGGGGGGGGAACTCAACAACTCTGACCCCATTTAACTGCTTAAGTATTTTAATACTAAATATAATACTCCTTGATCAAGCTGCGCTAACTACTATTGCCTGTATAATACATGCACATATCTTTACATACATAGAACATGTTGGTATCAAATATTATGTGCACTGGGAGGAAGAGGTGAAGTGACATTTTTATACTGAACTTTTTCCTTCAGCTCAAATCACTATACACTTCATCCAATCACACACCCACTTGCACACAGCCTCAGTCTTTTCTTCCTTCCTTAAGCTCTTTATCTATGGTGCACACACTTACACCTAGAGGCTCGGCACCTTGATACCGTGACTGTTTTCATTTGTATTGTTCACGGAAGACAAAATGTTTAATAAGCACACAATTATGCAACCAGATCCCAGACGTAAGAATCAGAAAGATGATGGGACACAACTAAAGTATTCTTACATGTGAAGCTGAGGATGAGTGTGGTCCAAATCTATGAAATAACATCCCACTTTCTACTAAATAGAAACTTCAAATCACCAATATGATTGGTGACAAGCTTTATTAAATTGGGGTTTCATTTCCTTAGGATTAAGAGAGATTTTTCTGTCAAATGTCAGAAATGACAAAAAAACACTCATTTCTGTTAAATACCGTAAGATTAACTTGTTGTCTTTGCTGGATGTCAGCCAGTTTTACAGTCCTGTGAAAAACTAAATTCACCCTAAGTGCTTGCATAGGAATTAGGAGGGTAAGTAGCATCAAGGTGTTGTTAATCAAAAACAGAATGGTCCAAAACTGGATATTTTGTGAGTTTTCTGGTCTGGAGCACTCAAGTGTGCACAGGAACAAATCAACAATAAAATGGCCGAAAAAGAATCGAGGTGATGCAATGGCCCAGTTAAAGTCCAGACCTCAACCTGACTGAAATGCTGTGGTGGGACCTTCAGAGAGCTGTGAAACAACAAATGCCTGCAAACATCAATAAACTGAAGCAACGTCACAAGAAGTGTGGGTCAAAATTCCTCCACAAGAACATGAGGGACTGATAGTCAAACATTACTTCAGGTTACTCCTGCTAAAGGTGAGTCTACAAGCCTCTGAATCACAGGACACACTTAGTTTTTCACAGAGCTGCAGAGAGTCCTGTGGAAACTTTCTTTCACACACGACTGAATGTGCATCATCAATCCACAAAGACCCAACAAAAAATTAGTGTTATAATTATCATCACATAATGGCTTTAAAATTACACCAATTTTATCTAAAAGTAGAGACAAACTGAGGCGGTTAATGAGGCTGTGCAGTGGTTACCCGGTCTGCAGTATTCAGCACAGTTGATGAGCGGTTCAGCAGGTCGCTTTCTAGGACCTGGAGCTCGTTTTGCTCAACCCTCTTCAGCAAAACCAGATTCAAACCTGTGACAGAAATCATTTCATTAAACAATTATTCAGCACCGATGGCTTTCTCGTATTACTCAGAAAATAACCCTAAATGTTTTTGATGTTACAGTAAATGACATGTGTCATAATGAAGTTCCATGCTGTGATCACATCACAATAACATCTTCATATTTAAATTCTCTCTCTGTTAAGGTCTGACAGATCGACCAGTAAATTGACGGCGTTGCCTTCGGGCTCGGCTCTTAGTTTACCACAACAGACCCAACAACATCTGCATGACTGCAGAATATCGCGAATAAAAACAAATAACAAAGTAGAAAAACCTTAAAAAGTGAAATCTAGACAAAATATGGAAGATTACATTCAGGCAAAAGCATCGGGACACACCCAAGAGCCAGAGCTGACCCACGAACAATCTCAATACCGCCTTCAAAGAAAAATAAACAGCCACAAAACCCTAAAATATTAAATAAAAAGAAGCATGTCAATGGATCTTGACTTACATGATTATAGTAAGTCGGCACTTCAAACTAATTTTCTGTGATAAACTGTGACAATTTTACTTAAACACGTAATTAAAATCCACCAGTGAAAGTTTTGTAAATTTGGTAGTTACTAGAAGTCTTCCATTTGACAGCCATCTTCAAAGCACACCTGTTCCCTCAGATTTTATTGATTTATAGCAAATTCCAGGTGAGGGACAGGATATTCAGAACAGGTTTAAGGGACAGAGAGATGAATCTGCCATCCAAACTGAGCATCGGCCCTGAACTCTGATCGCAGGCTGCAATATTTATCAGACCCTCTTAACTTTGTTTTATTCATCAGACGGGAGCTTGAACCAACACACAAACGCTGTTTCTGCCAGAACAACCAGTGGGTGGATAACCGCCTTGCTCACAGACATGCCTAAATTAGACACGGCACGCCGCCTGACTGTCAAACACTTGAAGATGACGAAAGATCGTGAAATCTGTAGTCAATATCCTGATCTGAAAACTGACAACACAAGTGCTCATTTATCCACCATCAGGCGGGAACTGGTCAAATCAGTAATTAGAATTAAAGACCTACCTCTATACATGCACTACAAAAGCTTTTCCTTGAATATTACATATTTTTTCCTAACTGGCAACAGGCCACGCTGCACCTTGTATCTCACGTTGGAAAAGAGAGAGCAGGTTTCATGTCCTGAACATGAGACTTCAATTATTAATCAGTGGAGCCTGGGAGGAAGGCCTGCAGTGTATTATTTAACTGTATGCGGGTTGTTACGTATCACATCTGACCCCCTAACTGCTCACTGTCTGCTGTGCTCAAGACTTCAAACCTACACCTTCAAGACTTGCCCCGACTGAACTCCACTGCCATCTTCCCAACAACGTGGGAAATCTCTGTACGTCTGTCCATCCCTCGCTTCTTCATCGATCTTGACAACGATTTTTCGAATCTACTTCAGGCCTGGTGGTTGAGCTGCAAAATAACTGGTTGTGACATGAACTTTTCCCTGCTTTGAGGCGAGCAATTGAAGTGACTGCTAATTGAGATTTGATTTTCAAAATAAGTTGTGTTTCTCTTTTAATACAAAGAAGCGGCTTGTTGCTGCAACATTCTTGCCTGTGCTGGATTATGGTGATTCCATTTGCCCGAACTGAACTTGGTAAAAGAGCTTTTGTCCATTTAGCCCCCTCGGCTTGGAACAAACTGCAGAAGGAATGGAAAATGACTGAATTCATTTCATTAAGTGCTTTTAAATCCAAACTACGAATCCTTGAGGCCAAGTCCATAACTTGCAAGTGTTTCAATTAGATTGATTGTCATTTTAACTGACTTTTTTATTTTTATTTGAATTTTATTAAATTTTATTTTATTTTATTTGTATTCTTTTACTTATTGTTGCATGTGTGTTGTTGCTGCCTGTGTTTGAGTAATTTCTGTAACTGTGAGACATCTGCTGCTGCCTATCTTGGCCAGGCCTCCCTTGAAAAAGAGGTTTTTAATCTCAATGGGATCTTCCTGGTTAAATAAAGGTTAATAAATAAATGAATAAAAATTAGGGCTGTGACACATGATGCAGTCTACAATAATACTGCTATAAATTTTAAAGTGATTACAAAAAGGTCATATAATATAAAGGTGGTATGAGTTTATGTTCCCTTAAACATAAAACGAAACTTCAGACATCCGTGAGAGCGAGAGCAGCGTCTCAGCCTCCATAAATAAATGCTAATAACATTTGTTTATGTTATTAGCATAAACAAATGACTAATAATAAACAACGGAGCACTCGCTTGCTGGACCAAATTACTGATGCAGTTGCATGGTAGAAAAGGAGGGCTTTAAGTAACTGGTTAACAGGAAACATCCCAGGTACAAAATATTTTTCAGTTTCATTATGTGAAGGTTACACTACCTGAATTATTATTATTAAGCAGTATTAAGCAGTTTTACTATACTTTTACTTAAAGTTTCCATTGAAAACGCAACATAGGCAACTTCTGTTCTTGACTGTTATTTGACTTATGCTTCATCACTGCTATAACACAGTAACGCTGCTGCCTGCAAGCTGCAATCACACAAAAATATTGTTCAGTATTTGTTTTTACCTATTTACATCATTATCGCAAATTTCCTTGAAATTTCAAATAATTTTGAGGCCATCAGTGAAATAACAGACGCGTGAAAGCTAACAAGCTAACAAGCCAGATGTTGACTTTGTTTAAAAACAGCAGTCTGATTTTATACTACATTTTATTTAACATTGCCCAACGTTTCCACACTGTATACTTCTGCAGAAGAATGAGCCATTGTGAATCTCTATAAACGCCCACTTTAGCAAAAATGCCATGATTTACTACTAAACTGCCCGAATCTGACTGCTGACATCCTGTTCACGATCTATCCACAGAAACAAAAAAATAAAAACCCCACCACATAACCTCAGCACCATTTTTAATCGTTTTAAGCGTTCCCTGTGAGCTTCCTCTTCTTCTAACCAACATTTTCTACTGGGGTAAGCAGCTGGATGTGTTCTTTCAGTATGAAGGTATTCTATTCGTTTTAAATCAACCATAATCAAGCTCCATCTTTGTGAAACCGGCCTCAGAGGCTGTATGTTTCCTTCACTACTGATTGCTCACTCGTTGGGTTGATCCATCAGCACACGTTTCACAATAAGAGAGCAAATGGTTTGGTGCTGGGCAGCAGAACTAGCGAGGAAAGAAAAACGGGTTTTCTGATGGTTTTATCAGCAGAGCAGATGTTCAAACACGCTCCCGCTCACCTGCAGAGGAGACTAACCCACCAGAAACACCAGAGACGCTCTGCAGTGCTTGGCTGCAGCTGGTGATGATTTTCCTCTCGTTGCCTGGAGCAACACAGGATTAGTCATCTGCCGTCCTGAGGGGAAGAGGAAATCTGGACAGCAACGAATCAGCGTCATTCGGTCCAACTAATAGCTCACTTGCATTCATTTCCTGGAGAATTACCCCATCAGGGCTGACAACATTCCCGAGCTTAACCCGTAACCAATTGTGAACCTTAAAGATTTAACACCTGAGCTCACGGGGACTGGAAAGAGCTGCACATCCCCGCAATGTGACTGCGTGAACAGATCCGTCTCCACAACAACAGTAATACGAGTACTCACACACTCTGTAGGGGTACCGTAAGGAAACCCAGACTAGAAAAATCTATGGAGGAATTCTGGGGTTCTTTCACCTCCCAAAACATCTGGATTACATCAAGTCCCAGCACTGCCCAAACTGTTCTTCAGGGTCGTGATTCAGAAAGTAAAATAAATCTAGAGTTTCCCTAACATGTGCTTTTAAACAGTGTAATACTGAGCTCAAAAAGGTTTCTGGCAGGTTTGGTGTTCTGGTGTCTTTGACGGCATAGCCACTCATTTAGATTCTTATTATGCTGACTTTATATAATTTATTCATTTTCTTCATGTTTTTTTAAATGGTTTTCTTTCATTAATAAACACCAGAAGGGCGACTGTATGATCATCACTGACCTCTGTCAGCTTGTGTTACAGACTACAGGCATCACTGACAATGATGTCCCATGGACAATGGGACATCATTGTCCATGATAACAATGATGTAACGTGGAAGTGTCAAAAACTGCAATTCCTCTAATGCCCACTAGAGGCTGGTTACAACAGAGTCAGTCCTCATAGACCATCATGTTAAAATGTTTGCAACCTGATAAAACAGTTTTGGTCTTTATGGATATTTTCCACCTGCATGGCAACTATACAGTCTACATAACGTTTATATAAGTCACCTGTTGTGATTTTGCTGAGGTTTAAAGTTAGGGGCATGGCCTCTTTGACGGACAGGTGAATGCTGAAACAGGTGACTGTAGCAACATTAAAGCATATTAGCTTTGAGCTTAGCAACCTTTCACTTGCTAAGTGCACAAAGTAACCACGACACTACTGGCTTCAAGAAAATTTGTAAACTGTAAAGTTGGCCATTTTAACAGCTTTAACAACTGTTGGAGCCTCTAGTGGCCATTAGAGGAACTGCAGGGTTGTTGTTTTGTTTGTTTTTTTGCTTCATTTTTCAGCACTGGAGGTCTGGACCCTGACATAAAATAGAAAAGGAAGAGGGAGGAGGAGGTGCAGTGACTGGCTTACTAGTGCAAAAATACATCAGAGCAGATAAACAACAGGAGAGACACACAGGTAGGCTAAAATTAAAATAGAAATAGAGAAACTAAAAGGTAGAGTCGGTGTCACCTTCAGGTTACACAAAAAAGCAGGACTGGAAAATCAAATATTTAACATTCACTGGGGTGCTAAGAAAACAAAAAGACAAAGACAAAAATACACATTCACTCCCAAACCTTACTGATTTTCTGTTCAGTGAGGGAAGCAACAGCAGGTAAGCTACAGCTTCACCTGGGGGACCAGCCTCCAGGTGACCTTTGCTTTGATTTGGTTACAAGTTGGCACAGGGGGCGTAGCTACCATCAGGCTGGAGGATTTAAATCCGCTTCCAGTAACATGCAAAACCAATTACTTTATTGGCTGCATTTGACTGAGACAATGCAGCAAACCCAGAGGCTGACTTACACACACTGTTTTTAATCTGCAGCATGGCAGCAGCAGCACGAGCCCCCACACCTCTTCCTTTATTCTCTGCAAGGGAGTCTGATGAGCATCGAGCAAATCTGCTCAGTTAGAAAAAATATGTACACAATAATCATCATACAGTCATCATCTGCACTGACAAAACGACCAAGCAGGTTCTGCAGGGCCAGCGTCAGCCATGTTGCTCGGTTTCTTTTATACTCACTATTATTTACAGCTCCAGATGAGAGGGGAAAGGGGCGGATAGGGGCCTCAGAGTTGCGGAAGACAAGGGGGCGTCCGGGAAAGGCATTTCTACGGAAAAGGCAGCAGTGTCCCAGACAGAAAGGCAGCAGCAGCAGCGGCAGACGGACCTAACCCAGTCTGCCGCTGCTGCTGCTCCCCCCGCCCCTCCCCCTCGGCGGGAGAACGTAACCAACAAAACGAGCGCTCACGGTGTTTTTGTTTCTGCTTGTTTACCTGCGCGCTAACTAGCTAGCTAGCTAGCAGACACGTGCATGTTTGTTTCCGTCTTACCGTTGATATAATTTAAAACACGGAGGCCGAAGAGGACCGTGAACGAGGGACTTTCTCTCGCCTCCTGCTGTCTGTCCACAGAGCCCGTTTCGACTTCACAGGAACCTCTGAGACTCCACGGCCATCTCACCACGAAGAGATAAGCTAAAGGCGGCCAGGCGCCATGTTTCCGGTCAAGCCTTCCATAATAAAAGCGCCCAAAAGAAAGACGTGCAAAACTTTAACCACACGAACGAACAAGCAGCTGTTTTGTGACGAAGTTATTGGTGCCACTGGAGGAATTAAAAATAAATAAATAGCTAAAAATTAGGGGCTGGACAAGTAGAGACCAAGCTGGAAAAGTTAGTTGAAAAAATCAAATTTTCATGAATTGTGTTTGGGTCATGTATAAGAAAAATAAGCACATTTGCAGGAAAAAACAGCCACATTTATGAGAAAAGGCCAATTTATAAGAGAAGTAAAAGAAATTGACACACTAGGGAGAAAATGTAGGAATATGAATGTGGAAACGTGTCAAAAAAGGGGGACATTTACAAGTAATCTGTAAACTTATTAGAAGAATGATACATTAATGAGAAAACCGTTGACAACAAAACACAGACAAATGTATGAGGAAAAGCAAGAAAATTTGCAAGAAAACAACTGCCACATTTACAAGAACTAAACAGGAAAATTCATAAGAAAAGAAATCTGCCAAATTGATGAAAGAAAATTGGTAACTTGAGAAAAAAAACTAAGTAAATTCATGACAAAGTTTAAGGGGAAAAAACAGGAAAATGTGCAAGGAAGAAATTGCAACTTTATGGTGAAAAAACGTAAATTTTCTAAGAAAAAATAGTCAGAAAAAAAGAAAAGGTAAATTTATAGATAAAAGTTATAGTTAACTTTGCAAGACATAGACATGATATTCTTTATTTTCTGAGGTTGCATAGGAAAGAACTCACATATTGAACTTGAATCATACAAAATATTATTACAACACCAGCAAATTCAAATCATATCAAAAGCATTTAAAGAAAGGAGAAGCTGTTACTCATAGTCCTTCTATATTTATTTCACAAAGGTATTTTTTTCTTAATTTTCATATGTAAAAAAAAAAATCTAATTTCCTATCAATTTATTTAATTTAACTTAATAGTCATACAGGCGAGAATAAAGCCTTTATTGTACTCCAGAGCCACACTTCCGGCAGTATTGCTGCTGCCTTCACTCTTCTCACTCTCTCTCCCCGCCCCTCACTCCTTTTGCCAAATAGTGCAACCGAGAGGAAATTCAAGTACACCGACTGGCGCATTACGCTGTTTTTCCCTGCTTAATAGTGATCCGTCCTTCTGTTGAATGCGACAGTGGAGGAGACAGACAGAGACAGCCAGAAACAGGGACAAGCAGGAAGGACAAACGGACAGACAGACCAATAAACTGGCTTGTTCTGCCCTTCCTGTCTGGACTATGTTGCTCTGTCTGTCAGTGGAGTTTGTTGTGCTCATTTTGATGGGTTAATTTAAAAAGTCCATTTTAATGTCTGCTGACAGTCCTGCAGCTGTAATAAACTCACTGACCACTGAAGTCTGAAAGGTAACAATGTGAGTTTTTTTTTAATGATATGGAACGACGGGGTGTCAAATTCACCAGTGTGCAATCCAAAAACTATGTCTTGTACACCGTCATGGACAATTTGGTCCACATTAAGGCAGCTAATATTGAATCCAGCATGCGCTCAGATAAGAAATCTCCCACACCACTAAGTCACAGCAACCTGTTTCACAAACCTGAATTTGACAGCTGCTGGCACCCACTGACTCCACCATGTTTGCTGTTTGGAGCCAGAAGTGACTGTAATTGGATGAGAGTTTTGTGTAGCAGTGCAAAGCCTAAACACAGATCTGTTAATGAGTGCTAATGAGTAACAGACTAATAAAATACTGAAGTTTCCCTTTCTAAAACTGGAGCCCTAGACAGTCTGTACCACACAGAATTTGATCATGCCATTAAAATGCTCCAAAAAGCTCCAACAGCACACAGTGGAGAGGTCCAGCTCAGTGGCACACGCTTCCAATCGAGGCAATTTAGGATGGCCTGCTGATCACCTGAGGACACTTTAACATGTGCACTGGATTAGCAAGAGATCAAACCATCAGAAAAGCATTTTAAAAAGGCAGTGTGCAGTCAAAGCTGTGGACAGGATGCTTCTTGGAGCCAAAGGAGAGATTTGGTAAGAAGTGCTACACAGCAAATCCAGCATGTCCAAATTAACACTGTCGGATTTGATTTCAACGCTATTAAAGTGTCTGTATGGGTCCACACCAGAGAGTGTTAATTTAACTCTTTTTGGAGAGTTGGTACGTTAACTCTGATTTAGTGTTAAACACCAAATCTGTCTGGAGTTGATAATTTAACACTTGGTGTTAAGAGTTTATATATTAACTCTCAAAGAGTATTTTAGTTTAACTACGTAAGAGTTATCTTCTAATTCATTCTAAAAAGCGGGAATTTTACTGTTCTGAACTTCTAGAAATTTCCTTTGGAAATAAACATTTACTAAAAAGATGCAATGGTTTTTGAAAAACATTTATTCTGAACTGTGCACCACAATTTCAAAACATTTTCTGAAAGATGTAACAGTATACATGTTCTCACTTTCATTAGAATTTTGTTTATCAAAAGGTCTGACATAGATGAGCTGGTAAATGCAAATAACAGCATTCTCATCACTTATTTCTTCAATACAATATTCATGTCCTTCATTCATCCCTTTGTGGAACTTCAACGCACTTCTGCTCTCCCCCATATTCCATCTTCACAAGCATATCCTGTGCGGAGATCGAATAAAAATTAGTTGACATTAATTAATGGCACAAATAATCCAGTAAACAATTGCAGCACAGTAAAAAAATAAAAAAAAGGAATCCTCTTTGAGCCATTACTTGTGTAAAGTATTTTCCCAAAAGACAAAGACACGGGCAACAGGTAATACTGAACTAAATGTAAAACCTCAACTTTTTCATTTTTACCTAAACCGTGTGCACAAAACTCTGGAGGGATCTATGCTAACGTAGAATCCAGTCAGGACGTCTGCTACTGCTGTTTGCTCGTTTTTGTTTTTTTATGGGCGATCGTTTTCAGGCTTCAAGTAGCACCATTATACCAACATTTCACATTCTAGACATTGTTTTAGGTGTATTTGACCAAAAGTTTGACTGAAAATTCACATGCAAGCTTTTTTTCAAGGCTGTGGTATTTGCCCGCAAACAATACCTTTCAGCTAGCTAAAACAGAATGTTATGCTATCACTGAGCAACATGGCTAATGCCTTTCACACAGCTTTGTCTCAACTCCAAAGAGCCACAGAAGTAAAAGCTCATAATAATAATTGAAACAATCTTTGAAAAAATGACTTACCAAGCATGGCAAACAACTCAAATATGTAGAGCAAAATGTTCTGAAACGGCTTCACTTCAGCTTCGATTGGAGCCGTGCTGGGGGCGGAGTCTGTGAATTTACTCTGTTGGTGTCATAGCCCCTCTAGGAGTTCAGAGTTAAGAGGTCAAGAGTTAATGTTTCCATTGTAACACCTCCAGATTTGACAGAGAAACACTCATTTTTAACACTCGATTTTATCATTTTACGCCTCAGAGTTACATTAAAAGAATGTGATTCTGCTTAGAGTAAAATTAACTCTACTTTTGCAAGAAGACTATTAACACCAAAACATTTAACACTTTTGAATTTGCTGTGTAGGAGATTAAACAAAAGTACTACCTCTACTACTACACTCCTAAGCAACAGAAAATGATATACAGTATGTCATCATTTATATACAGTATAAAGCAGGGATGTGAAACTCATTTTACATTGTGGGCCACATGCAACCTGCTTTGAGTGGGCTGAGCCAGTGAATCTCCTGTTTCTGTCAGGGTAGCAAAGTTTAACTTCACATTTAATCCGTGTGATGAGCACAAGTTCAACAATGTGCTTCTTCTTCTACACGATAAAGAAATGCTGGTGACACTAATCACACTCTTTCTAATTTAATAATACATTTAAAAGAGTTAATTCAAAGAAAATGAAAATTCCTTTTAAATATGGACCCACTGTTAAAAAAAAAGTCACATTTCTGTAATGAGAAATAAAAAAAAGGAACATCTGGCATTTAATTGTTATCTGTTACATGATTACCTTGGTGTTGTATGAATGGCCATGAAAGTGTTTTGTTAGTAGTGTAAAACTTATGAAAATACAGTTGAGAGTGCAAAATTGATGCCTTCTTTCCGTCACATTTTTTAAAACTGTCCAGAGGGCCAGATTTAAGTCTTTCCCAAGCTGATTATGGCCCCTGGACCTTATGTTTGACACCACTGGTATAAAGAGTCATTTCAGACATCGAACAGTCGAACAAGTAAGAATTCTAGTTGACTTTGTCTTCAAAAAATAATATTTTCTAGCTGGTGTCACCATCTATACTGATTACCATCAAAAAATTACAAATGGGCTTTATGAAAAAATATCACATGTACTCATGATATGTGGCAGCTACCAAATAAAATCATATAGAAAACAGAGATAACCACTTATAATTAGAGCTCGCTATCACACAGTTAAAATGATTACAAGATCCTGCTGTAGAACTTGTCACAAGTTCAAGCCCATCTACTCATTCATCACTTTATTTTGACTCTTTTTCCACAGTGCAGTACAGAACTGAAGTCAGTGGGATAACAAATGTTTGTACCGAACAACAGAAAATGGAAAACAAACTGGGTTTCATATTTAAGATTCTCCTGATTCTTCACAGTCACCCCCTCTTTGCTTTGATAGCGGCTTTGCACCACTGGAGCTCCTCCAGCAGCTTGGAAGGAGTTCCCACATCTGCATGCCAAACCATCTCAGCTTGGTTTAGTTCGGCTGTGTTAAAAGGATTGTAGTGGTTTCTTTGCAGCGGTTCCACCAGGAAGGTTTCATCCAAGGTCTGTGGTCTCTTTATGCTGCTGGCTTCTTTCTTCTCTTCCCCTCATTCATCAATCAGTCAAGGTTACCTTCATCTTTTGTCTCATCTGTGTTCCTGTGTGAACAGCCTGTAAGTGCATATTTGTCCAGCACAAATATACACTTACTGGGAATTACTAACTTTCATCTTAAATTATAACGTGGATTTTCTTTAACCATTACAAGTGACTACTTCATGCACTCAAGAGAAATACTGACTGCTTTAAACAATCCAAATTATGAAACAGTTTTTGCCCTGTGACATTTTTGCTGCGATAAGCTCCAGCCCATGGGTGGATGGATTGATGGGTGTTTATGTGGAACAGCTTGAACTTCCCCCTTTAAAGTAGAATAAAAGACTTCATATCCACGGTTTCATCAGATAAACAAAATGTTCTACAGGTGCCTTTTTACTGTGCTTCCAGTAATTCTGCTGTGAATCACGCAGCTGTTCTGGAGCTCGTCATGGTTCAGCAATTTGTGTACAGACAGACGACAAAAAAGAAAAAAATCACCCTGAAACTGGTTATTGTCTTCTTGTGAACACTCAGATGGTGTCTACTTTTCCCAGCAAACAAATAAAACAAGAAAACAAGTGTGAGCTGCAGTTCCTCCAGTGTCCACCAGAGGAACCAAAAGTGAGTCAATCTCCATAGAGTTAAAATATTCAGCTTTACAGCAGAAATAAACATGTTTACAAAACAGTTCTAGCCTCTTAAGTTCTCCCTTTGTCTAAATAGAGTCACTGGAACTCAATAGCTCAAGTATTTCATGGCATTTGTGAATTTTGGATATCTAAGGAGCTTGGAAAGAAAAGCGTCTGGACTTCAACATTGTTAAGTTTGTGTGTACACAAACTTAACAATGTGGTGTATGCTGTACAGTGTAGCGAGGAATGTCCATACCTCTACATTGGAGAGACCAAACAGCCACTTCACAAGCGCATGGCACAACATAGAAGAGCCACCTCCACAGGACAAGACTCAGCAGTCCATCTGCATCTTAAGGATAAAGGACACTCTTTCGAAGATGCCAATGTTCACATTTTGGACAGAGAGGACAGATGGTTTGAAAGAGGAGTGAAAGAAGCCATCTATGTCCACTGTGAGTGACCATCTTTGAACAGAGGCAGTGGTTACGACACAAACTGTCTGCCATCTATAATCCAGTTTTGAGATCCCTTCCCAGACGCCTTAACGCCCACTCACATCCTGGGCCATCTGATCTCAGGAATTCGCATGATAAGGTGGGGCCAGGTTTCACAATGAGCTCACCCGAAACCCTAGCTGATTGGGACCCACACCCAGTTTCACACCTTGGCTCATGTGATTAGGTAGAGGATCATCAGGGGTCCTTTTGTCCCTCTGTGGGGGGATACTCCCACTGGGTTTAAATCTGGGACTCTCCACCATTTGACCTTAGAACTGAAGAAGCTTCTCGGATGAGAGGTGAAACGTCTTCAAGCAACTTAAAGGAGTCCAGACGCTTTTCTTTCCAAGCTCCTTAGACTACGATGACCTGGATGACTGAGAACCTTCACAGATGCCTTTTGGAGATCTTTAGTCAGATTATCTGACAGAAAAAAAAATGGCTTTCTGTGAGGGACAGACCATCTGAGAATTTCATGCTCCAGAGTCAGTGCAATTCTACTTTTTCATCAGTCTGTCATTTAGCACTACTCAGCAGGTATCTGTGTGGGCAGTTATGGGTGTAGCTTGCTAAGAAAACTGTATTTTTCTAATAATGCAGCACTCGACCCTCTTGTCTAAGTATGATTACCTCTGGCTCCAAAGAAACAAAAACTAACCAAAACTTAAGAAAAAAAAATGAAAATGTCAGTGACCATAAATTTAGAGTCAAGGCTTCAAAATATCAGAAACATCATGGTTGCATCCATCCACACATCAGGCTAATAAACACTGGGACTAACCATCAGACGCTGCTGCAAGTGAGGCCATTTTTTTTATTCTTATGGAAGGCTGTTTATGTTGCGGGGGGGTTGCCATTCAAAAATTTTAATTATTTTCTTAGACGTTTTGAGTTAGTAAGTTAAAAGTTTTAGATACCGAATACAAAATTGTAGATGATGACACAAATTTTCGACTTATGATCGTAAAAATTGTTTATTTCTCTCTTTCCATCAATCTATCCATCTATCTCACATTCCTTTGAACTGCTGCATGATGGAGAGGAGGTGTTCGCTGCGTTTCTGGATGTTGCTCTGCTCCTCCTTCAGTCTCTCCTGCTCCTGTAACACCTCCTCCTGAGGAGAGACACATCACACACATCAAATTTAACACTCCCACGTATCTCAAATAATGACTAACTGATGAACAGGACTGCATGTACAACAGTTTACCATGGATTTTTGTCTGCTAAGCTGTCATAAAGACACCTTAAACTGAAAATAACATCAGTGATTTCACATTCTGATCGTTTCCCAAAGCCAGCGCTGGAAACAGTGAAGCTGTGATGTGCAGCACAGTGTGGACGTAAACCAGGAAGTTAGAAAACTTATTTTATTTGTTTAATGACTGTCTTGTTTCCTGTTTACATGCATGAAATGCAAAAATATGTTAGTGAAGCAGAGTGTGCATGTGTGTTAGTGTGTTTGCTTGTTTTACTGACTCTGAGTCTGCAGAGCTCCCTCCTCTCTCGGTCATTCTCCTCAGCTCTCGCTCGAAGCCAAGCTTCATTCTGAGAGCGATGTCTGTCCAGCATCTCCTGCAGCTCCTGACACACACACACACACACACACACACACACACACACACACACACACACACACACACACACACACTTGTGTAAATAAAGTATATCCTGGGTCTAAACACCTGAAATATGAACATGGCAGACGAAAGCAGAATTGCACAATAAAATTGCTCTATT
This sequence comes from Copadichromis virginalis, assembly GCF_057382275.1. Classification (NCBI taxonomy): domain Eukaryota; kingdom Metazoa; phylum Chordata; class Actinopteri; order Cichliformes; family Cichlidae; genus Copadichromis; species Copadichromis virginalis. The sequence goes on from NC_140624.1 coordinate 32,659,509, forward strand.
AAGTAAAATAAATCATAAAACAGATTAAAACATCTTACAAAAAATATTAGAAACAATATATCACTGATTAACATGTGATTAGGTTTAAATAACGAGATCATACGGGATTGCACTACATTTACTGACTTCCTCTCATGCATTGAATTATGTTAGTGATCAGATAAAAATGTAATGGATTCATGGTAGATTAGATTAATGGGTTAGAGTGTGTAAGAGGTTAATGGGTTAGATTAGGATTAAATGAACTTAATGTAACAAGAACCAGGATAAAGTTCCTGATTTGTTTTTAAATTCATTTCCAGTTTTTACTGTTAAACTTTGAAAGGTGTTTTAACTTTTGGGTCTGAGCAGCTTAAATTTAGTCCTCAAATACTGTTCCAGCATTTTGGGATCACAAGCAGAAACTTACAATACACCAATCACAGGTGGTCCACTCAGGGGGATTCACAGGACTAAAACAGGAGTCACTAGTGGTCCTGTGTTCACTTCCTGCCCTCTTGTTGCTTTAGAGCTTGATGCCAAACTGCACATACGATGACCTCGCCTTCTTGGGTCGTTTTCGTAACATTTCTGCACAAGCAGATCAAAGCAGCGGATCCATAATTTGGCTCGGCAGCAGCATGAGGTCACTCCATTCAAGGAGGATGAGAGGTGAAAGGTTCAGGTTTGAGGCCTGAAGCCTGTACATGTAAATCTAAAGAGAGAGGCAGGTCAGCAGAGTCACTGACCTCTTTTCCATCTCATTCTTTCCGGAGTTTACTCGATTTTATTGCCCTTCTTGTATTTATCCGTTTAAATAATCTGCTGTATATTTTAAACAGTATTGTTTTTCCTCTTTTTTGATTTTATAATCTGCACCCTTGTCTTGTGTATCCCAAGTTTCTGTAAATATTCTTTGTAAATAATAGTTAGTTACCAGTTTCAGCTTAGATTACATTCACATTGACCCCTTTATCTGGAGCTTTTACACATTAATAGCACCATCCTTATACCAGGAGTACAGAATAACTGTAAAGACTATATATCTACAAGGTTTCTGAAACTATACTCATGTAGCATGCAGCCTAAACCTGCCCCAGCCCCCGGGGACTTCACTGTTGACTTGGTGGATGTTAGAAGGCTGTTGAACCTGTTGTTGTTGTTGTCTATGTGCTTCATGAGCATCTTTCTCTCTTTGCAGAGCAGCTGCAGCTTTAGTCAGCTCTGACTTCTCTCTGAAAGAAAAAAAAAACACATTCAGCCATTCAGGATGAGCACAGGAAATACGATGTTTAGAGGTGAGGCAGTTAAACCTTTAGCCTGATGAGCTCCTACAGTGGGTCACCTCATGCATGTTCTTGCCCTTTGAGTTGTAGTTAAATGTGTAAATGAAGATGTGCATGTACCGATCTAGTTTGTGGAACTCCTGGTCCAGCAGTGTGAATGCTGTTTGGATCATTGTCATTGCCTGATCACGCACTGCGCTGAAGTCTCTGTGGACAAACACCTGCAGCAGGAAATGCAATTTTATCTGCGTTGCATAGTAACCAGAGTTTCACCCTGGTCTTCCAACCCTCTGAATCTGCATGACTTTTTACCACCATTTGAAAAGAATGAATGAAGGCGAGTGTATTATGTTGACACCTGTGGATTCACCATCGTGTTCTTCTGCTGGACGGATGGAGCTGCCTCGCTCAGCTCGTAGCGGACGTTGGGAACTTTTGTGGGAGTGAAGCTGTTAACGGTCAAAACCAGAATGAAACCAGTGAGTTAAAACCGAGATATGAGACTCAAACAGAGCATGACAAGAGGCTCAAATGGCACACACACACACACACACGCACACACATTAAAGAGAGCCGGTGTGCACACACAGACAGCAGCTGCTGACCTGTGGCTGATACCCTGGAGACCAAACTCTGACAGAATCTCCTTCATCACTGTGGAGACAGAAGTTTTTTGTTTTTCAGTCTGACACAAAGTTCATCTGTGAGTTCTCATGGAGCAAGTGCAGTGCTGTAAATGATGTAAATGTAATGAGAGCTATTAAACTCACATAATGATAATAAAATAGATTCCCCTCAGTTTATGCGCGCTCTTCTTTGTTGTATGCTTAATTTTAATTGGCAGTTTCATTAATCATTAAGACTTCATGATTGAAAACTTGTATTTCAGTGTATTAAATGAAAAACTAAAATCTTCCATTTAAAAAAAATAATCCAGCCTTTTGCTGTGGCTCCAAACTGTGAGCAGTGCATCTTGTCTGTTTTAAATATCCTCGATATGTATCTCTAACTTGGAGTCCATCTGTGCTAATTTAAATGAGTAGCAAACAGTTCAGAAAAACCATGTCTGAAGCTCTGAGTGTTCTCAGAAACACAAGGATGTTAGTATTTGTAAAGTGGAGGAAGTTTGTAACCACTAGGACACTTTGTTAGGAACACCTGTCCAAACTCAGTAAATAAGGAGTTACTTGGTCAGCGAGATCAAGAAACAATTTTAGCAGCACTCCTTGACTGAAGCAAGGTTGAATTGTCTCCACTATGGAGAGGTAACCAGATGGCTTTTAAAGAACTCAGAGAGCACAAAGACTTTTTTTTTTTTTACATTTTATTATAACTACTCATTGTTAATTCCTGTGTTTAAAAAATGGCTTGAAAAGAATCTAAAGAAACAGCTACTGTGACTTTAGTCCCAAAAGCTGCATTTAATGTAGAAGACGACATACTGTGGTTGTGGGGGATGTGTGAAATTGAAAAACTTTTCTTTCTTTGTCTTTCTGGAATGAGTTTGATGTGACGTTTAAAAAAAAAAAAAGCAGTACTTTTGATTTTAAATTTATCAACTTAAAATTTAAAAGTACTGCAGTGCACAAGAAAGTGTGTAAAAACAGAATCCATTCCTGTTGTGCCTATTTAAATGACCATTGACCTCTCCTCTAGCACCATCCTGTGGACAGCTTTGCCACTGCAGCTCCTGTGCTCTTTAACAAGAGCCAAATATGTTTGCCTTTACAGTTTTTTCTGATGGCTTTAACCCTAACTGTGATTCCTATAGCACAATTCCTAAAAGTATTAATGCTTATAGCAAAACCACTCACTGAGTTTGCAAAACTAAAAGCACAAACACTGCTTTGCACTCAGTTTGCAATTTTGTAACACACACTTTGCAAAACTGTAGGCACAATTCACTGCACAACACTCTTTTTGCAGAACTTTAAACACTGCTTACACTCAATTACCAAATTTCCAACACACTCCTAGCAAAATTATACACATGTATGGCTATCATTAACACTATTTTGCCAACTGTCTGGCACACTTTCACATGTGAAAACAGTTTTAGATAATTAGTCCACTTTGCAATCAGCCTAAGTACTATAAACAGGCCACAGGTAAGCTGTCTATGTGGAGTACAATGGAAGGAGCAGTAAGAGTGAGAAGAGTGAGAATCAGAGGAGGGAGAGGGGGTGGACGTGGAGGTGAAGAAGTTGGAGGAAGAGGACGTGGAGGTGAAGAAGTTGGAGGAAGAGGACGTGGAGGTGAAGAAGTTGGAGGAAGAGGACGTGGAGGTGAAGAAGCAAGAGGGTTAGAGGATGTTAGAGGAAGAGGACAAGGAGGAGCAAGAAGAGGACGAGGAGGGGAAAGAGGAAGGGTAAGAAGAGTAAGAAACAGAATAACTGATGACACCAGAGCTACAATAGTGGACCATGTCATCAACCATGGGATGACCCTGAGGGAAGCTGGCCAACGTGTTCAGCCTAAACTGAGCCGCTACACTGTGGCAAGCATCATTAGGACATTTCAAAATGAGAATCGGTAAGTACTTTGTAGCACTGCCATACTCTAATGAGAAACACAACAGTACCATACATGCAAAAATACTGAAATTGTTACTTTACAGAATTGCTAGACGTCCAGATGTTGGGGGCAGAGGCAGAATGTTCACTCCAGAGCAAGAGACCCATATAGTGAAAATGGTGATTGCCAATAATGCAATAAGACTGCGTGAAATACAGCAGCGCATAATGGATGATGACACCATCTTTCAAAATATACACAGTGCAAGCATTTCTGCACTAAGTCGTGTACTTGCGCGCGCCACAGAATAAGAATGAAGCAAATTTACAGAGTTCCTTTCGAGAGAAACACAGAACGTGTAAAGCAACTGCGATATGACTATGTGCAGGTAAGCTAGTGTCATTGGTTCTTGGAAGTGCATACTGTAGTGCTGTGCATGGGCCTGATGTGTTGCATTTGTTTTGTCTTGTCCAGAGAGTGATGGAACTAGAAGCAGATGCAATGGGACATGAGCTACTTTTTGTAGATGAGGCCGGTTTTAACCTCAGTAAAACCAGGAGACGTGGCAGGAACATTACTGGACACCGTGCCATCATCAATGTCCCAGGACAACGTGGTGGTAACATAACCATGTGTGCAGCTATGACCCGATATGTCATCATATGGGACAATGTTAGTTTCCATAGGGCTGCTTTGGTCCGCAACTGGTTTACAGACCACCCATCCTTCATGGCACTCAACCTCCCTCCATACTCTCCATTCTTGAATCCCATCGAGGAGTTCTTCTCTGCCTGGCGCTGGAAAGTGTATGACCGTCATCCTCATCAACAGGTAGCCCTTTTACAGGCAATGGAGGAGGCATGTGGAGATATTGACCAGGCATCATGTCAGACCTGGATATGGCATTCAAGGAGATATTTTCCCCGGTGCCTTGGACTGGAGGATATCGCATGCGATGTGGACGAAATTTTGTGGCCGGACCCAGAAAGACGACATGATGTAGGCTGATTGTCTTTTTTTTTTTTTTTTGTGAAATTCCTATTTTGTGTTCTGACTTTGTCTTGGTTTTGATGAGTGTGAATAAACACCAATACTTGAAGTTTGGATCCTTGTATGTTTACATGACACTATGACAAAGGTGTGACCTCAAATTGACATCTGTACACAGAGAAAGCAAAAGCCAGATGTGTTTTGTATTCATACCATCAGTGTGCAGTTGGCGCATTGTGTGCTTGGTAGATGATGGCTTGTGTGTACTGTTTGATACGAAAACACCATTTTTACGAAGGTGTGAAGAGTTAATCTAGCTGTGTTCGCTTTTGCAAGAGAACTACAATGTTTTGATAATTGGGTGACAGGTTTTCTTATTTGTGTGTAGAGTTTTGCAAAAATAGCCAATAGTTACCAAAAATGTGCTTAAGCAATCAGAAAAAACTGTAATACACTATAACGTACCTGGTTGCCTCTCTGATGGGTTAATGAGCTTCATCACCTTTAGGTCATTGAAATTCTGCTCTTCGTTCTTCCCTCCAAACACATACAGCTGCCAATCAAGTAGGCACAAAAAGAACACTTTATTTCACATCACAGTAATAATAAAAAAAAAACCTCGATAATAATATATTTTATTTTTGCTGACATGGCTGTGAAGGATGAAGGCGGTGTGTCCATGCCGACGTGTTGGAGGAATCCCGACGTAGAGCGGGACCTTCCACTTCGTCTTCGCTGCAGACACACAGTGTGAAGTATTTACACACTTTAACTCTTCAGAATTACACGAGTCAGTTTTAACTTCTCTGCAGCATCCAACCCACCAATACTGAGCTTGTGGATTTCACTGGACGACGTCACTGTGCCATCCTCATTGGTGCTTTTGCCACCAAACAGGTAGATGTCCTACATGAGATTTTTCCAAAAGTAATAAACAACAAAAAATAAATACAAAAACAAAACATTGTATTCAGGAGTCAACGTGACTGTTATTTAAAGCTACAGTTATTTTGCTTTACAAATAATATATTTTGATAATTGTATATTTCTGTCTTAACAGCTTTTTTGTTTATTTTGTTTTGTCCATTTTTCTTGTGATTTAAAAAATAATATCCTACTTGTTTTTATACTGTTATTTTTATACAGCTTTAAGGATATAGCGGCTATAGAGGCTCGCATATAGCAAGTATCAGTTTTCAGTAGCTAAATAAAGCTACTTTATTTCAGTGTTTTTAAAAACACTGAGAAAAGATTCACTATAAATAACAATAAAGAAAAATAAAGACTTTGTGGCAACACCCTCTAGTGGTCAGAATAATTATGACAGGGGGAAAAAAGAAGGACGGTGAGCTCATGGAGGCATACAGTCAGGTCAGGGTGGATGGATGATAAAAAATATTTAACCATGGCTGATCCAGAACCTAAAGGGACTATTATATATTGCTGTGAGCATGAAAACGGAGGTCCTCTAATGTAATTATATGCACACATGCAAACTGAATAAAGTTAAAAATTTGTTGCATTTCTTGCTTCTATAATGGGCACAAATTCACTGCACTGTCTGTTGCTTTAGAAGGATGACTCCATCCTCATCTACCGTCACTATTTCTGCTCCTTGCAGCTTCACTATTACACCTTCTCTATACCAGACTTGTTCTTAAAAATCAGTAGCAGTATACTTCTCCAGTCCTCAGGCATCCTCATTTTCCAAGGTTATATTAAGTATTCTGTTTAAAAGTCCACTGTCTTTTCTCCTGGACATCTCCATACCTCCACAGATATGTCAACTGGACCAAGTACCTTTCCACAGCTGCCCTCCCTTCCACTTGAGAGAGGTGGCAACTGTCCAGCTCTCTCATGTACAGTGGGGCAAAAAAGTATTTAGTCAGCCACCGATTGTGCAAGTTCCCCCACCTAAAATGATGACAGAGGTCAGTAATTTGCACCAGAGGTACACTTCAACTGTGAGAGACAGAATGTGAAAAAAAAATCCATGAATCCACATGGTAGGATTTGTAAAGAATTTATTCGTAAATCAGGGTGGAAAATAAGTATTTGGTCAATAACAAAAATACAACTCAATACTTTGTAACATAACCTTTGTTGGCAATAACAGAGGTCAAACGTTTACTATAGGTCTTTACCAGGTTTGCACACACAGTAGCTGGTATTTTGGCCCATTCCTCCATGCAGATCTTCTCGAGAGCAGTGATGTTTTGGGGCTGTCGCCGAGCAACACGGACTTTCAACTCCCGCCACAGATTTTCTATGGGGTTGAGGTCTGGAGACTGGCTAGGCCACTCCAGGACTTTCAAATGCTTCTTACGGAGCCACTCCTTTGTTGCCCGGGCGGTGTGTTTTGGATCATTGTCATGTTGGAAGACCCAGCCTCGTTTCATCTTCAAAGTTCTCACTGATGGAAGGAGGTTTTGGCTCAAAATCTCACGATACATGGCCCCATTCATTCTGTCCTTAACACGGATCAGTCGTCCTGTCCCCTTGGCAGAAAAACAGCCCCATAGCATGATGTTTCCACCCCCATGCTTCACAGTAGGTATAGTGTTCTTGGGATGCAACTCAGTATTCTTCTTCCTCCAAACACGACGAGTTGAGTTTATACCAAAAAGTTCTACTTTGGTTTCATCTGACCACATGACATTCTCCCAATCCTCTGCTGTATCATCCATGTGCTCTCTGGCAAACTTCAGACGGGCCTGGACATGCACTGGCTTCAGCAGCGGAACACGTCTGGCACTGCGGGATTTGATTCCCTGCCGTTGTAGTGTGTTACTGATGGTGACCTTTGTTACTTTGGTCCCAGCTCTCTGCAGGTCATTCACCAGGTCCCCCCGTGTGGTTCTGGGATCTTTGCTCACCGTTCTCATGATCATTTTGACCCCACGGGATGAGATCTTGCGTAGAGCCCCAGATCGAGGGAGATTATCAGTGGTCTTGTATGTCTTCCATTTTCTGATGATTGCTCCCACAGTTGATTTTTTCACACCAAGCTGCTTGCCTATTGTAGATTCACTCTTCCCAGTCTGGTGCAGGTCTACAATACTTTTCCTGGTGTCCTTCGAAAGCTCTTTGGTCTTGGCCATGGCAGAGTTTGGAGTCTGACTGTTTGAGGCTGTGGACAGGTGTCTTTTATACAGATGATGAGTTCAAACAGGTGCCATTCATACAGGTAACGAGTGGGGGACAGAAAAGCTTCTTACAGAAGACATTACAGGTCTGTGAGAGCCAGAGATTTTCCTTGTTTGAGGTGACCAAATACTTATTTTCCACCCTAATTTACGAATAAATTCTTTACAAATCCTACCATGTGAATTCATGGATTTTTTTCACATTCTGTCTCTCACAGTTGAAGTGTACCTCTGGTGCAAATTACTGACCTCTGTCATCATTTTAAGTGGGGGAACTTGCACAATCGGTGGTTGACTAAATACTTTTTTGCCCCACTGTATCCTACATTCATGAGATCCTGAAAGTACTCCTTCCATCTTCTCAACACAGTCTTTTTACTTGTTAGTTCATTTCCATCTCTGCCATTAATCACTCTGCCACGTTGCACATCCTTTCCAGCTTGACTTCTTAGTAGTCAATCACTAACAAGTCCCTTTCTACTTCCTTACTGTCCAGCCTCACAACTCCCTATAAGACCTTACCCTTTACTCTTCCCACCTCTCTAACACTATATTTTTTATGTGTTGTTTTTTTCTTTTAATATTAAGGCCCAAGCAGCCAGAGAAAGGAAGGCCTGGGTATTTCAGACTGTTGCCTAGATAAACTGCAGAAAAATGGATGGTTGGATGGATAAAAATATTAATATTATGGTAATATTAATTTTAGTACAGCTGGTTCTCCAAAGCATGGCATAGGTAGAAACAAATTAATTATAATCACACCAATTCAATAATAAGTAAAATATATAATAGTGTTTTTTTTCTTTCCAGCACCTCTGCTACTGCTACTAGTACATTCATATAGTTCATTTCAGTGTGTGTGTGTGTGTGTGTGTGTGTGTGTGTGTGTGTGTGTGTGTGTGTACTTTATCATGGTGTGCAGTCAGTGTTTGTCCGCTGCAGGCTGCAGGTGATTCTCCTTTCACCTCCATTTTCTGCCACTGCAGGTTCTCTTAAAACCCAAAGGACATAAAGGTCAAAGGTCAGATGAAGTCATAAGAGTTATGTGTTTGACTTAATTTGTATATTTGCTGTATATATAAGCATGAATGATCTTTTCTAGATACACCTGTGATTTCTGATGCAGTTCAACATACACTGTTTAAATCTCTGACATTTGTGTAAATAGAAACTTTTTGTTTGATCGTGTGCAAGAAATAAAGTTGCATAAATAAATCTATCTGGTCATTTTAAAGCGAGTAATTCAAAGCTGCACTAATATTTAGTCGATCTCTATGATCATCTCCATCTCCCACCAAGTGTAATTATTATGTGCTATGTAAAACTAACTGGAAAATGCCTCAGCTTGGCTCTTACCTGTATTGAGAACATAGAGGTCTTTACAGAACTCTCCTCCTGCTCCATAACCTCCAAACATGAACACCTGATCTCCAACCAGAGCACAACTCTGACCCCATCTACACACAGAAAAAGGACATCTGTCAGATTCTTTGGGTTTCATAGATTAGTATGCTGCCAAAATAGAATTGTCATTGTTTTTATAAAAATCTGATAGTCGTGGTCCTGGACCTTGAAGTTTTGGGGCCTAAAGTATTATTTAGATTCGACATTTTTATTCTCATGTTCCTGCTCCTGAGTGTGGTAACGGTTTATCTCAGTGTTCAGTTAGTCACTTCCTGTTTTATTTTGGTAAATCCATCTCTTTTGTGCTCTGCTTTTAACATAAAAAGTATTTGCCCCCTTCTTGATTTCTTTTTTTTTTTTTCATATTTGTCACACTTACATGTTCAGCCAACAAATTTTTCATATTGTACAAAGATAGCTGAGATTTTAAATGATGATTTCATCTATTAAAGGATGAAAGCTATGCAAACCTATCTGTATTTAGTCAGGTTATCTTTTTATAATATTAAAATTAGTTTCACAATCTGAAACATCTAAGTGTGAGAAATATGCAAAAAAAACTTAAACTTAAAAACTGGGAAATGCTTTTTCATAACACTGCATTGCTTCTCTCTCGTTATCCTTGTTCAGTTCCACCTGTTTCTTGTCACCCAGCTGTTTCCTCTGCCCACGGTACCCCTCGCTGTGTTCCTGTGTTTGTAAATCTTTCAGCTGAGCCCTGTACATGTAGCTTTCCTCTCACATTTCTCTGAGGTGTTTGGATTTTGTTATTTTGCCTCAGCTTTAAATTTACGTGTTGGCTTTTTATTAGCTAAATAAACAGCTTGCTTTTTGTTTCTGAATGCTGTCTTTGTGTCTCCAAATCATGACATCTGATGCTAAATTCCTTCACTGAGTCATGATTGTGAAGCTTGAACTACAGTTTTTGGTGACAGTGTGTCAGAGAAGAAGTCTCACAGGGCAGGAGGCAGAGATCCACTCGTTTTGACCGGTGTCCAGGTGAGAGACACTGAAACAGAGCAGAAAGGACATCAGAATCTAAACTGTAAAAACATAAATAGGGTGATTTGTTTTTATTAAGAAGAAGAAGAAGAAGGAAGCTGAAAGCTGCATAAGTTTTTTGGTTTTTTTTGTAACCTGTGTTGAACACCATGAGGTCATCAGTTGGATTCCCCTCCACAGCACCTCCGTACACGTAGATGTTTTCGCCACCAGCAGCAGAGCAGTGTCTTAGAGCTCTGAGGGCCACACCCCCAACCGCTAAGCACTCCCAGGTCAGAGTCACTGTCAGGACATGGAAACCTAATGAAGTATGGGCGTCACTATGGGGGGCCCATTCTGCGTGCGACTTCTGTACCTGAGAAGCCCATTTAGGTATATACACACTCTATGACATCATACAAAGCCAAGAGTAGAAAAAAAAAGTGTCTGACTTTTTGGCTCAGTCATTACTTGTGCAGACCCTAACCTCACTATTTGAAACTTTGGTCATGTTTTATATGACCCACACACAACACAAATCAAACTAAACTAGTTCATTGTTTCTTCTAGCTGCTGTACATCCTCACCTATATCAAAGCTGTAGACTCCTGGGAGACACTCAGTGGCTTCAGGACTGGACGCTCCTCCAAACAGATACAGCCTTCCTTTCACAACACTGAGAAGGAAACAAAACATGGTGTTTACAGTAAAAATGCATCAGTGTGTTGCAGCATTGCAAGAGCTACAACTGTAATTATGACTATTTTGCTCAACATTTGTAACCTTGAATATTCAACAGAACTATTTATTATAACATAGCCTAATGTGAGTGTCCTGGCCCAAGACAGATCACATTAGTCTGTCTGTCTTGGGCTTTTATAATGGTGGGAGAAGCTCAGTGAGAAGAAAACATGCACACGGATAGGGGAACATTACAGTCATTGTGCTATCACTGAACTTAAAAAACTGTCTTTTTACAGGAGAGTTCCTTGAGCTTTGAATATAATTCAAGAGAAACACAAATGAATAAATTACGATGGAGGCTTCATCATAAGATGGAGTTTGTTTTTGACAATAAAGCTTGTCTTGGAAAACCAGTTGCTGGTTCCAGTTGCCACCATGACATGTCTATGTGTGCAGATAGAGCACCAAAGGGCTTGGAGGCAGATTTACATAATACATGGAAAGCGATGGAGACCGAAGCTAACAATCAACAACTAACTCAAGTAACCAAACGTGAACCAGGTGAGAGATCCTGTGCAACCATTAATGAGCCTTCTTCAAGTCCAGCCGGAGAAACCTTATCAGGAACTCCACCTCCTCTAGATCTTATTGACCAATCAATAGGGAAGCACAGACAACATATGCACAAGGAGGATAACGAGGGAACAGGCCACAGGTGGGAACACAGCTGACACTAATCTGACTGACAAGACAACGAAAGCAAAATTGAGCATAATACACATGAAACATAAGACTATTAAAATAAACAAGAAGTAGAAAGAATGAGATCGAGACTAAGATACATGGGCTTGACAGAGCGACTGGGGAGAAAACAGACATGGGTACATGACTGGGAAGGCTGAGAAACACAGGGATGAGACTAGGGAAGACTGAGCTCAAGAAACACCAATATAGGGCTAGAACATAACAAATAAAAACTGGGTCGAAGACCCAAAACCATGACACCTTTTTTTCTAACTATAGCACACAGCAGGAGAAAAGGCATCTCACCACTAGAAACTCTTTGGTTTTGGGTGGTGTTCAGAGCAAGTGTGCAGGAGAAGGACACACAAAGTCCACTTGATTGCTTTGAATTCTGAAGATAGTCACCTCATTTATTGTTATCTGTCTCGATTCAATGGAGAATATGCTAAATGTGAAAAGAATTTATGTAACGTTATTAAAAAAAATGTCTATTTCTTTCTGACACTGACTGATTTCAAAATGTTTTAAACTATCAATAATTAGAGTTCAGAGTCAGTGCTGTATTTTACCACAGAGTGTGCCCTTCTCTGGCCGAGGGAACGTCGCCGCTCTGAGGAATCTCCTCCCAGGTCACATCTTCAGGAGTCACTACAAACAACACCAAAACATCAAATGCAAAGGCCAAAATAACTGATCTGATAATGTCATTTAAAACCAGTTAGTAAGTTAAGAGGTCATAAAAACGTGCTGTGACCTGTGAGGGTGCTTTCAGTTACTGTGGTCATGTTTCTTTGGAACGAGCTGCCTGCTGACGACCCGAGGTCAGTTACATCTGTGCATACATTCAAAAATAGACTTGAAGCCTTTTAGTTCTCACAAATCTACACTCGGTGTCTGTGTGTGGCTGTGCGTGTGTGTATGTTAACTTGTGTTTTACTTCTTTGTAACGTTTTATTTTGCTGTTTCGTTGTAAAGCTAAACCACTTTGTATGTTTTTAATCTTCTGTTTTAAACACATTAGAAATAAATTTGCTTTTGCCAAAAAGTATTTAGAAAAAACCCTGCGAGGCTTTTATTTTGGTATTCATGATATTTTATATAGCGTAAATAAAACTGACCGTGCCACTGTAAATGGACATACTGATAATTTTAATCAGATGCGATAATTATTCCAAACCACTGGAAAAATATAATAACTTTCTTTCTTTTTATTTATTTATTGTAGCTTTTTTTACTCCCAGTTTTCTAAAGCTTATGGTGCTTTTTAGGTTGTTTTCCTGTTTTTAATCATCATGGTACAATTTAAAGAAGAAGATTTTTTTTTGTCGTGGCTTTTTAATTGAACTGAGCTGTGTGTGAACTTAAAATTGAGTTCAGTAAATGGGTTTTAAATTCAGCATTATTAACATCCTAAAACTTTGCTCAATACCACTTGCAGAAGTCCAAACCTCCAAAAATGCATGCGAGAAAAAGCACATCAGGACTACAGCTGCATGTTGTACCTGTTAGCATGTAGAAGTCACTGAAGTAAACAACACTGCCCTCCTGAATCAACCAGAAAAGACTGATTAGCAGAAGCACAGACCACCCAGGCTCCATGCTTCACTCATGTTTCACTGTGACTGAATAAAAAAGAAAAGTAAACAGTGGTCTCACCTCTTGACTGATGCTGCAGGCACCTCCGAAAAGAAAGGCAACGTCTCCAGCCACGGCTAAAGCATGGCCGTGTCTGTGGATTTAAAGAAACACAGAAATAGAAGCGGGTCAGACATCATCTTCACTGAGCTTAGTATTATGTGTGCAGCAGTTCTTCACCAGGTTGTTTTTTACCAATATGATGAACTTTAGGCCGCCTTTGAACCTTAGTCTTTAATGTCATCTTACCCATTGTCTCTGTCTCTCTCCTAGTTACCTTTTTGGACCCTTTCCTGGAAACATTTCTGTTTGGAGACTCACCTGCCCGTGGACTGTAGACACTCCCAGCAATGCCGATTAACCTGTAAGGGAAAGACCTCAGCAAACTTGCCTGCCCGCTGTTCATTCCCAGAGTGTCTGAATTTCCCCCTGTTGAGCTGATGCTCCTCTTAGCCCCAAAACCACCTCTGAGATATGTAAGGCAAAGGTCCAGACTCAGAATACTCACAGTCATATTCCTTCTCCTTTGGAACTACAGTTAATGCAACTCATTTCCAGCAGAGCTCGTCTGCACATTGTTGTTATAAAGTCTCTCTCTCTCAGTCCCACTGGCAGTCATCAATAACCATTGCCAACTGTAATAAGCTACAAAAAACTGCCAATAGCTGTTTGAGTCTGCTCACTGAGTCCATTTTGAGCACAATTATTACAAGAATGAATTATGATGAGGTGGATGAAAATGTTGGCACAGCATTAAGTTGGGCATTCCTAAACTTCAAGACTTTTACTTATTACAAGCTCATTTTGAAATGTAAAAAATCTTCTATAGCCCACCAAAGTCTTTATTCACATTAGCATAAGAAGACATATTTTCTGCTTCATGTTGTCATTGATTCCTTTTGATCTTCTGATGTTTGGTTTGAGGCAGATTCTTTATCAACAGCTTTACTTTGGCCAATAGTGCTGCATTTTAGCTCTTACACTAATGAGCTATAGTAAAGAGATCAGGAGCCAAAATAAGCCAGAAATCAAGAATAATGTAAAATTTGTGGTAATGTTTCATTTTTAAATCTTTTAAGTTTGTGTTATGTAATATTTCTGTTTTTATGGTGATAAAAATTAAATTACAAATTGAAAAAATGACCTCTTGCGGCCCACGCCATCTAAAATCACTGGACTGGACTTATGGTATATAAACTGATGTAGCCATGAGTGACATCATCCACTGATATCCACTGAAGTACCCTAATGCCTAAATTATACTTTCAACATCCATGAGTTGACATAAATTTTGTCATCAGACGGTGACAAGCCTGTTTTGTGGTTTCCCCCACAGAGAATGTGAATTTCAATGCACCAATTAGGCATGTTCTCGAATTCCAACAGGAATGACTCGGTTGTTGGGTCTCCATCTGTCCATGTCGAGAAACCTCAGGACAACCAAGCTGACCAAGGAACCTGGAACACTTCAACAAGCCAATAAAGTCACTAAACTATTTAAAAGACATGCAGCAATGGAACTGGGGGCTTCCCATAAACTTCTATCCAACCAAACTTACTTTTGCTACCAGAGGAGTTGCAGGTTTAAGGTTTTAACGTGATTAAACTCAGTTTATTTCATTACTTTAATGGTCTACTGACCTGATCGTATCGTGTAAAACAATCTTCACTATAACAATGTCACAATATACTACTCCTACAATATATTATCATATGTTAGCATTTATACACTAATCTTTCAAGAGTGATTGTTACCTGTTTATTTGTGGTATATACTGCATCAGAGCACCACCTTTATATTATTTAGGTTGGCGCACTCACCTAGGACTTGGGGCTTTTCCTTTTATCTCCTTCTCCAACCAGTGACCGCTGGCCAATGCCATCTTCACACCTACGGTGTCTCCGTCTCTGTCTCACACACAGTTTTGCTTTATTGGGGTAACAGCTGTAACAAGCACATAGTTTGTTTTTCAATCATGAAAATATGTAATTTTTCTAACTGAAAGTTACTGAATCTGTAAGAACAAGTAACAGCTGCTAATAAAGGCACAGGTACCAATGTGTTGTTAAAGAGCATCACACCAATTTTTGCTCATAAGCCCTAAAAAGTGAAATAACGCAGCCGAAGTTTTTACTCGTTTTCGAAAACATATTATGAGGATTGTCATTGTTAATACAGTCTGATATTTCATACTCATATTCTCTATACAAAATTCTTCCAGGTGTGCACATAATATATCCTTACTCAAAACAAATTGTGGTTCTTGCAAAATTCAATTCTTAATGGTGACCAAACCTTAAATTTTCATGCAGTTTCCCCTGCAGGTGGTGCCACAGATGCAAGGTAATCTCAAAACGTGCCTTTTTGTAGCTCCAGTTACGAACACCAACAGCAGCAGCGGAATAAAACCCACCTGTGGAGGTGTTTGTATCTGCCAGGAAATCGGCTTCTTCCCTGTTATTTCGTTGTTTTATTGATGCTGGATTAAGCCCACAGATGAGTCATCTCAGCTCCACAGTCTGACAGCTGCTCTTTGAGTCTCAGCTTACAGGTAAGCTACACTTCCCTCTGCAGGTAGACCGTTACCCAGCAACACCTCCAAACACAGAGCCGAGCCAAGCAGGTCAGCATTTAACAGGATGAGAGTGAGAGCAAAGTGCAGAAAAAAGTGAGGAAAACACTCTTTAATATACACGTAACACGAAATCCACTCATGTTCTACACTTTGCTTTAATATTCTTTCTTATAACAGCTTCTGTACAGTAGGTGGCGCTCACTTATTGTATTTGAGTTTACTATCTACGTTTTTCTGTCTGGTTTTCCACTTTTTTCCATAACTGCAGTGTATGAGACACAGTAGTGCAACAAAAACTCATGACTTTATGTTTTTAAAACTCTTTAAAGTTACTTTTATGAATGTTGACTATATTTTTCTAAATGAATATAACATGAAATGGATTGAACTTAAAATTAAGTCCATGTGACTTATATTCAATGCATAGTTAAGTAATGCACAGTTAAAATAAACCAGTTGGTGCAACCTGACCATCTTTAGCTGAAGTCTTACTTTTTCTGAGACAGGTTTGTTTACATTAAACATGAAACACAGCAGCAGTGTGCCAACTTTATCTTTGATTTGTTTCCAGGTGCTTCAAATTTCAGCCCCTTAAAAGCTGCACTAACTTCTAACCGAGCACAGTATTAAATTGTAAATGTGTTTTTATAAAGACCTTCAGCTGCAGTATAAATCTAACTGTATCTAACGTGCAGACATGCAATTAGAAGTGAGGAGAGACAGGGGGCGACAAACTCACAAAGAAGTAAAGATGACAGGAGGTGGAGAAGGGCTGAAAGTGAGAAATCCACAGACATTTTTAGCCTTTGTTACCTTTCTGTTATCTATTACTGATAATAAAAATGCAGGCTTGAATGTTTAGTGTTTATTTGCTGTATATGCTCAAATGTGTGTTCAGGCTAAAGGAAAAATTAATGCAATAGCCTGTCATTGGCACTCACGGGGTAATAACTGATCACATTTATTGCTTCACTGCAGAGAAAAGATAAACTACTTTATCCATACTTACTACAGAGTAAGGGCCTGTCAGTCCTGTTGTTTGGTGTGTTAACGTGGCTTATGTTGTTTGAATTATGTACTTCACTAAATTTGGTCCAAAATCTGCTTGTTATTTAAAACAGACTGCCTGAATTTCCACTCAGGCTGAATTTGGGCCATTGAAGGTTTTATAACTTCTAACCAAAAAACACAACTCTGGGCTCCATGGATCAGGAAGTTCACAGCAAAACGACCTGCACCACATCACTTATGAGCATGTCAGAGACAGACTCTGTGACGGACCAGCACACCAGATCAGCTGGGAGTCACCAAAGAACAGCAGAACTGGCAGGTCAGCCACTGGTGCCCTGTTTTCTTAACAGGTTCACACTGAACACATGTGGCAGATGTGAGAGAGTCTGGAGTGGGGTCTGTCGCTTTGATTTTCAGCACAGCAGATGAAATGGACTCTCACTGGTCTCTGTTTCTGAACCAACTAATACCCATGAAGTTCAACCAACTCTGATCAGTTAATCATTTAATTCTTGATTGCAAAAGTGTTCTTGCATTGGCTGGCAATGAGGAATTCCACATGGATGTGGTTTCCGTTTAAAGGTCTAAATGAAAGATTAAAGGCTTCTGTAAATACAGCATGTCCTTTAAATTGCCCAAAGCCAAAGATTTGGGCTTCTGGTGACTTGAAAACAGATCAAATGGTACATACATGTGTTTTTGCCAGAGAGACGCTGAGTCACCTGCATTTATCTCCGGAGTGTATAAATATGTGTTCTTTCAAATGTATCCATGGAAATATGATTTGCTTTTAACTGGTGGAAGCTCCAAGATGCCTGGTTTCTCCTCAGTGCACCAGCTGCTGCAGGTAAACACAGGGCCAGAGAGAAAATCTTTGATTTCATTTCTCCAGACACTGCCTCACATCTGTTTTCTTTTTTGGAGCATGATCACAGCTCATCTCTGCCTCTGAGGCTCTTCATGTCCGTGTACATCATTCTTATGATCTTTTTGGCCTCACTGGGTAGATTAAGGCACTAAAAAAGTGTAATCACGGCTATCCTTTATGTGTGGAGGCAGAATAATGCTTCTAAAATAAGATGGTGATCACTTTAAATGTTTCAATCTGCGTCTGCTTCTCTCCTGATTGATGATGCGAGTCGGCCGGTCACGTTTCCCACCGTCACCACTCTTTTTTTGTCATGTTTTATTCATACAGACAGTAACACACACACACATACATAACGACCACAGCCACAGACACGTGAGTCTCTCGTTTTTTCACCTCCGTCTGCCACTGTCAAAACCAACCGGGGTCCAGCCTCGTTTTCAAAATAATACACACACGTTCCCCCAATTTCTCAGTACTGGTCTTAAGGCTGATGAAAATCTACTGATTTGAATAAATTATGTATTTAAATCTTTAATTAATTAAATGTTGCGAATAAAAACTGATTCTTTGATTTTTCTTTTTTTTTTTCTATTCCGCCTCTTCACTTTTAGCAGCACTTTTATTGTGAAAGGATTATATCCGGTCTTGTGTTATTGTTCTGCCTTATATAAGACCTTATTGTCCCAACTTGACTTGAAAACGTGCTTATCCATGGGGGTCCTGGCCAAGCAGACGCTCTCACAGTCCTTTTTCAGTCCCTTTCTTCATGGCTTAAATCAAATAGATGGTCCGGTTTCTGTTCTGGCCCCGTCAGGCTCAGGGAGGCTCTAAGACACAAATATCTCCAATGGACCGAACCGTACTCAACTGATCATCAGTCAAGTTTAGTTTATCAGACAGGAAATAGAGTTCGGCTTTCAAAGTAAAAGAAATTACCGATTAGTTTCTGTTAGTGAAATGTGGAAATAAACATTTGTATTTCTTTGGGTCTTTTTAGCTTAAAAACAATAATTAATTCTCTTGTAGTTCTTTTTTAAATTTTTGAGGATTTTATCCAGGCATGCTAGATGCTCTAAGGCTGTTAATGTTCATTTTCTCTTTGTAGTAGCTAACTCTGTCCTGTGTTTTAGATATTAGCTAGGAAAACACAATTGCTTATTGCTTTTCTGTACTGTACATGAGTATGTCCATTTTAATATTTCAATTGCGGCTTATTTTATTGTGATGTATTATAAATCTAGGTTTGTTTGTTTGTTTTTCAGATACTTTTGTATTATTGCTCTAATAATACACTTCAGTTTAGTTTGTGTATAATTGTTTAGAAATTTATGCCCCTTGCCTTTTTAATTCTAGCAGTCTCTAGGGGTAATTACTTTGTCATAGAAGTTGACTGACTGCAAACCCAGGCCTGGTATTTAACTGTGACTGGCTGTGGATGACTTATGAGTTGATATGCTCCAAGAATAAACGTTACCAAAAGACATAGTGCCTCAGTAACCCTTCTTTGATGCTGAGTCTGCATCCACTCGACTGAAGAGCATTTTTTTTCTTCTTTGATATGAGAGTAACAGCATAGTTGTAACTATAGTTAGTAGAGCAGGACGATATGACCAAAAATATTTATCACGATATACATTTGAAAATTTGCGATAACGATATAACTGACGATATAATTGACACTAGACAAAATACTTTACAACTCCACAACTTTATTAGTGCAAAAAAAAAACATTAATGTATTTTCACTTAAACAAGCAACTGTTTTTTTTATCTGCATTAAAGTTATATAAAAACGTAACAGTGCGAATGTAAATTCCTTGCTGACACTTTAACCAAAAGACATTTCCAGTGGAAACTGGCCGACATATCCTCAGCATAACCATGTATAATATCCACAAAACTTAAAAAGAGGTTATACACACACAATACTGTAATATTATGTTGAAGCACAGTACATATCACTCCGCGAGGCTCCTGCCTACGGTAGCCATAATGCTCCAACAATCCATCAAGCGGTGCGGCTTCGTAGCTTAGCAAAGTCGTACTGAAACATTTGACAGATTTTCGAGCGCCGTGTACGACATAAAATCGTTTCGAGGTCAGTAAACAAAACCAGAATTCATACATAAGGCACACGGGATTATAAGGGGCACTGTCGATTTTCAGAACAATCAAAGGATTGATTTTAAGTGTGCCGTATTTTCCAAAAAACATGGTAATAACGACGGCCCGCTAGCATGCTCTACCAAAAATAACGATCCGCTTTCACCCTTCTCATTCTCCGTCACCGCAACCATGCTTTTTCGGCCATGTGCATATGAAAACAAAGGCACTGCGCATGCGCGTTTTACCGATATTCTATTGCAATATTTCATTTTCTTATCATTGCCCAACATTATACCGGTATTACCATGAATGGTATGATATGGCCCAGCCCTAATAGTTAGTACAGTAATCCATTATGTTACTGTATTACTGAAAAGGTAATGGTAGGAAAACTGAGCCATACTGTTGAAATGTAATCTGTTAACTTTCCCTTTGCTTGTGAAGAAAAATATCTGAATCGTTTAGCAGAGGTGGGTCGAGTATCCAAAAATTGTACTCAAGTAAGAGTAGCATTACTTTAAAATATTATTACTCAAGTAACAGTGAAAAGTAGTGTTCAAAAAAGTTACTCAAGTAAGAGTAAAAAAGTACTTGGAGAAAAGACTACTCAGTGAGTAACTGTTTGAAATGTCCGATTTATTTTTTGAATAAATGCTATCAGACAAACAAAAATAAATAAATATACAAATTTTTGTATTTTCAAAAGGAATATATGTAAAAACATCAACAAAATAAGGCACAACAATTCTAATTTCCAGATTTCAGTTTTTCACAACATAAGGCTTTTTTCACCAATGCCTACAGTAAATAATATAAACAGTGCAAACAATTTCCAGTGACAAGATATGCTGTAAACTTTACATTCACTTTTGCTCCAAATGGCACAGCAGCCTCAGAGAAACCATTAGAACGAGGCATCTTCAACATATGTCCATACAAGGCAGCTCAGTTTACCATAAATTGTGCGGGTGTGCATCTATTACTGCATATTTAGCAAAAACGGGCCATTTCTTCACTCAGTGAAGTGATGGTTAAGCTTCAGCAGCAGTTTGCTCTCAAGGTTCTTTCTGTGAAGCTGTAACTGTTTAGCAGTGAACAGGAGTCCTGCATGACTGAGAAGTCCTTCACAAGCTCCAGATGCAGGAAGAGCTGTACTGATTTTGATCGAAAGCTTCTTGATGTGAGGAAAGCCATGCAATAGATCCACACCTCCAGTGAATGGGCATGAAAGGTACCTCTCCAGCTCCCCTACTTCTGGCTTTCCTGACCCCATGGACCCATCATCTTAGCCAGTTAGGCTGCTGTTTGTGCTGGACTCATCCATCTCTGTGTCTAGGTGATGTCTGATGAAGTTGAGACCTGTGGAAAGATGTATGGTTTTCAAAAGAATTAGGTCTGGTCATTATAGTAATGTATACACTGCCAAGCTGCAGATGTTTGGCAAGAACATTTGATCACACTGGAGATGTTTTTTACTAACTCCTGTTGAAAAACAAAATCTTGTCATTCATATCCCACACAAACAGTTTGCAATGAATTCCAGATTAAGTTTAAAATAAGAACCAATAGATCCTCCTTGCACTGTTTGGCTGTTACTCTGGGGAAAGACAGTGATGGGCCGATGATTTTTTTTTTTTTGTAAGAGTATAAACAATGAGAGGTGGTGGATTGGCCAGATGCTGGTCATGTGTAAAAAATAACTCAATTGTTTGGTGGTGGCTATGGCGGAGCTTCCACAGAAGCCAGCAGGTGGATGAGGGAAAGGTGAGGCCGGAGGAGGAGAGACCCGAGGCGGCTGCAGGTGAAATGAACTTCAGGTAAGAAGTTATGACCTGCAGTCTATCTGGGTCAGCTATAAACCAAGTTCAGGTGTAGTTTATTTTCGTTGTGCTGACTTTTTACAGTCAGTTACAATAACTCTTACTAGCTAGCATGACAGAGTTTCTATACAGCTGGTGGGTGCTATGATGTTACTGATAGTGAACTTTATTTTATTCATAAGGTTAGTTAGTAGAGTTTCCAACCATCCTGTACAAACAGAATCGTCCCGCATTCAGAAAAAATATTACGCGTTTCGTATTGAGCTGAAAACAAACAGAGTTTGTCCTGTACTTCAGCTACAATGGAAAAAGACACAAAGCTGGAGTTATTCTGTCTTTACGCTGCCAGCTGCCTCTTCTCCTCTCATTCTCTCCCCCTCCCTCTCCTGTTGCTACTTCAATCATGAAACTGATCAATGATCAGCTGATCGGCTTTTCTCTCTTGTTTATCACCCACTTTGTGCCAGAAAGATGTTGCGCTTGATCAGCTGTTGTTAGCATTTATTTAATATTAATTTCGAGTATCAGCTGATGTTTGCTGGAGCCAGGGCTGTAAAAGCTGCTGGTCATGATGTCGGTTTGGTTATCTGGTGAGAGGGAAACATGAAGATGAAACCAGGAGATGTTCTTACTGAATCATCAGAGCTGAACAGGTGATGGAGAAACAGGTTTACCTTTTAGGTCACATGAATGAGTTGAAGGGAAGCTATGAACTGTTTCTGAGAGACAAATAACACCAGGATCCTTTTTTAGTATCTAACAGCTGGTAACTGTACAGGGGCGGGTCTAGCAAAGTTTTCCCAGGGGGGCCAGGTAGGGCATTATCAGGGAAAGGGGGGCACAAAGAAATACTTTTCTTTCTTATTCTCATTTAAAAAGTTTTTATCTGACGTAAAATGTATAGAAATCATACATATACCAACAAGACAGTGTACATCACTGTCACAACAGCATCTGTTTTCATTCAAAGGCTTTATGGCTTTTCCTATAGCCTAATACCTGGTGGGCCGGTCTCTAGTCAAAATGCCCGGACCGATTTTTTGTCCCAGTCCAGCCCTGGCCATGACTGGAGCTGCGATGTAGCCTCTAATCTCTCCATGGCCCTCCTGAGAAGATAAACACCTCAGTCTGCGTGGCTGCAAAATTATGAAAAACACCCCTTCCAACCACAGGGTAGGGAGTTGGATGAAGCTAGCCTCCAAAAGCTGGGCATACACTGTGCAATTTTTTTGGCCCATTTTGAGCCGATTTTTCAGTCGCGCAACCGTTTTTTGAGGATCGGCCCGAGTTTCGCCTTAATCGTGTGTCATGCATCATGTAGTATACATGGGGTAACGAAAAGCGATTAACACCTCACGACCAGCTCCAAATCATCAATCGTATGGTCGCAAGAAAATCAAACCTGTTTGAAATCCTGTCGCCCCTCAACGCAGCCTCTCACACTGCGCACGCACAAGCAGAAATGAAAGTGAAAAGGCGGAGCAGCATGGCAGTGGACATGAGATGGAGGCACAACTTGTAGAACTGTGGCAAGCTCATCCGAGTACGGAAGCGTAGAGCTGCCACCCAGGCAAAAGAAAAATAGAGCTATATCACGTTATAACGTGAAAAGTTTATTGTTCTAACAATATATTTTTCATGTTAGTGCAATATACCTTTCATGTTTGAACAATATCACGTTATTGATATTGTTCAAACATATATTGTTCAAACGTACAATATTATATTGTACGTTCGTACAATATAATATTTATATTGTACGAACGTGATAATTATGTATATTGTAATAATGTTGTTAGAACAATATACTTTTCACGTTATAACGTGATATAGCTCTATTTTTCTTTTGCCTGGGTGGCAGCTCTACGCATCCGTACTACGCTTCCATATTCCATGAAAAGAGTTGGATGGATATTGCTGCTCAATTGCAGCTGCCTGGTCAATGTGTTTCATTAGTAATTTAGCAAAGTTGATGGTGGTGGTGTGTGTCTGTGTGAGTGAAAGACAGAGAGGGAGAGCGAGAGACAGATTTTGTATGATAAGCTTCATGTTATGGACGCACAGTTTGAGCACTCAAGTCGCATCAGAGCATCAGGCCGTATAGTGCGAGACCCTGCATCGTGACCTTTGAACTTCTAACCCCTGAGATTCAATTGTACAGTTTGAGCAGGAGCTGAATAACGCAACTGAAAAAAAAATCGCATGCCATGTTTTCATGTGTTTCTTTCCGTGTGTCCGCTACTTTGAAACGCTTGGCCCGCTCTGCCTTCCACAGTTTCAAACTGGTCATGTGACTGCATGGCCACATCTGATTGGTAAAAGAGTTACTGGAAACTCCACTGGCGGATGTTATCTAATGTGTTAAACGAATTCTTTTTTAAAAAGTAACGAGTTGAATTTTGCAAATGTAGTGGAGTAAAAGTATTGTTTCTCCTTCACAAATTTACTCAAGTAAAAGTAAAAAGTATTGTGCAAAAAAGGTACTTTAAAAGTAACTTTTTTTCAAAAACTTACTCAAGTAAATGTAACTCAGTAAATGTAACTCGTTACTACCCACCTCTGCCGTTTAGGCTCCAAAATGCGAACTTTATGACATTACAGTGAGGGCTCAATCTTTTATATACAGTCTATGGAATGACGTGACTATGTTCGGCTTTTATTGTGAAAAGAGCACCAGCCGGAAGTCCTCTGGGTGTTGAGTGTCAGTGACGTCGTCTCCGAGCTGCTGCGGACGTTTCGGTGCTGAAGAGAACGGAGGATCCAGAGAAAGAGGTGCTGTGGATATTACCGGTCACCGTTTCTGTAATCGTTATCCTCCGTTAGCTCGGTTTTAGCTTCTGCGTGGGGACTCATTAAGTAGACACCCTGGAAGCGCCCGGAGAACCGCGGATATCCACGCGGCACGGATGCTTCGTGACCCGCGGCAGGTGCGAAGAGACGTCGGGAGAACCGGCGGCAGCCACCGGCCGAGTGCTGTTGGTCAAGAAGATCATCATGAAGGACGGAGCTGGGGTGGGTGCACGACCCGCCATTTTTACTCGTATTTTATTGCTCATTTATAAACGCACAGCTCTGTTTGTCCAGCAGGTGTTTTTAGATATTGATAATCAATGACAATAAATGACGTGTGTATTCAGTCCAGTTCAATCACCCACGCAACCATAATAATACTCAATTCTCAGCAAATAAATAAACAATTAAAGGGCTGTATGTTTATGACATAACAGGGAATTAAACACATGACGTAAGGCTGGTTTATCAAATCAGTGCAGCTTTAAAAAGAAGATTGTTTTTAGTGTTTTTCACAGCAAAATGCCAACAAAACGTGGAAATTTCTGCTTAAATCATTTATACTTTACTGTGTTTACTGTTCAAATGATTAAAAACCTAAAACGTAACAAATCTAAAAGGGGAAAAGGCAAAAATGGGATGTTTGAGTAGTGACAGTGTTGTTATTTTAAAAATAATAATAGCAATAATAATATTAATAATAATAATCAGCCGTGACAGAGCAGGTCTGGTCCAAAATGGCTGGAGGTGAGTGCACAGTAACGGGGAGAGGACAGGGCAGGTTTAATGTGGCACACAGACGGCTGCAGCTTAGTGCATGCTGCTGTGGTCAGGACGGATCCATCAGCTGTTACATAACAGCTCCATGCGTGAAATTCACCCGGGGAGGGCGCACACTGCAGACTCATCGCTCCGCAGCCTCAGCGTCCATTTTAACATCCCTCATGAAGACGAGTCAGACATTTACAGAAGCTGAAGACCCCCACCATAGCCACCAGTGATTGTGATGCAAGTGTGAACAATTTTCTGAGATTTACTGCTTTTCTTCCTCGGTGAAATGAATATCTTCAGATTTAGTAGGGAAAGAAGATATCTGGGAGAAATCTGATGAGAAGATTTAAGACAATAATAAACCAGGAATAAAACAGCAGTAGTATTGTTTGGTGCATAAATACATCACCTGTGATGGACAGCACATTCACTGTTTTCTGATATTTTCCTGGCCAGGTGATTAAAGTTTAATCAATGGGAATAATTGTTTGAAGTATGGTGATCAAGGTGTGCCAAAATTAAGAGTACTGAGAGGCCAGAAGGACCTCTGCCTTAAAGGGAAAAAGCATCTGCCTTCACAGATATTTCAGACTACAATTTGTTTGTTACTATTTATCTCAAGCAAACAAAGCGATCCTCATAAATATGTTTCTTAGTGGTTTATCACCAAAGTGTCTCTGAACACAAACAATAATAGACAATAATAAATGAGTTTAATTTAAACTGGTACCATTAAGTGGAAATAATCTTTTTGGATTTAAGCTTTTCGCTTGAATGCGTCACCTATAATTGACAGTATAATTTTCCACTATTTTTTCATATTTAACAAGCTGAATGATTAAATTGCTTCTCAGTGGAAATCACTGAAACGACTAAATGTATGTGGTGCACAAGATTAGCTAAGATTGCTTCATTAAGGGGTTGTTTCAAATGACGGTTTTGTCATGAGAGAAAATTTGTTGTTAGTTTATTGGGGTTTTTTGTTGTTTATTCCAGAGTGAGACAAAGAAGTCTTTGTTATAATTAATAACTGTCGTAATCCTAACCTTGTTAATAATCGGTATCTTTGAATAATCACTATCAAGTTCATTAAGTTGAATCCAAGATATGTGGTACAAAATACGAATATTTTTTTCCTATAAGCTGACAGCAGTCAACATAGCCAATTTTTAGCCAATAAAGCTGCACATCCCTGCTGCCTTACTCAAAAAAAAAAAAAAAAATTAAATTGCTGAGTCCAAAGGTGAAACCACTGACATCAACGGGAGCAGTTGTGGGAGACCTAACTCAAAGAAATTCCCAAGTTTTGGAGAGATGGAGCAAACAGAGTCAGTCCTCTATGATTTTCTTCTCACAAAAATGACCCCGAGACCTTCTAGAAACAAGTCTTGCAAATCGGCTGCCATCTTCAATTGCCTCAGGGCACCTATTTATTTAGTTATTTTAAGTCATTGTCTAAGTCAGTGGTTCCCAAACTTTTTTTGAAAAAATGATCGCGGGTACACCTACACGGGTATTTTTGAAAACGCAGCTGTTTCTATGCGTTTGGGCCTTTCGTCCACACGTAAACGGCGTTTTCGAATCACCGAAAATTGAGATTGTTTAAAACTCAGTTTTTGCGTTTACGTCTGTATTACATGACGAGGAATACAGAGTTCGTCAAAGGTATGTGCCTTTTTTCACGTCATGCTGTGCGCCACGTTATTGTTTACATGAGATGAATGGCAGATAGAGACAACATACAACAATCTGACTATCTTCAGGTTTTACACACTTACATATACACACAGATTTACTGGTCCTCCATTTAGAAAGGCAGAGGCGTCACGGTGTGATTATTTTACATGTAGTTGTTTTTTCCTGTGTAATAATATTCAACATTGCTATCAATACATTTTTCAAAAAATGTCTCTCTGTGCAAAATGGGTTTAAAAACATAAACAGCTGTTGGATAATGTTTGTCTGTGATTTGAACCAAGGGAACAAATCGTGGCAGGATCAGCCTGATATTATTTGTATCTCACTGTAACTTTCCTGTATAAAGAGCTAACATCTCCAAAATGTCAGGAGTAGTTAGTCATTACAACAAGTGTTTGTGAACTAAAAATCAAGAATGTGGGATACTGTTTGTCTGTGATTTGGAGAGCCCAGCGCTGCTCCCGATGTGTTTTTTTTTTGTTTGTTTTTTCCTTTCATACCGCACTCCCCCCCCACAATATTGGCTGTGCATCCCCCCACACTTTCGGAGCCTCTGGTCTACGTGAACTCAAATTTGATTGGTTAGGACACTTGTCTACTTATTTACTTACATATTTTGCGGAATTTGCCCCAAGTTAAGATTAAGTTATATATTTATATATTATATATATATTATATTTCTGCCACTATTTTTGCTGTAGCAAATTTTCATAGTGGTTTCAGTTTTGGATTATTTGAAGTGTCATGTTTGTCACTTAAAATGTCTGCAAAATACCCAGCCTAATATTGAACTGATTTTATGCTAGTGCAAGCATTAGGTAACACATTCCTGGGGAACATACAAAATGCATCTATCATTTGCTACAATTACAATTAAATGGAAAACTAAATTGGTAAGAGGCTTAAATTGAACTTGCAAGAAAAACAAGTGAGGAGGTGAAGTGACATTAAACATGTGGTAACTATAGTGTAAAGCATATGTAGCTTTATGATCTGTTTCTCTCTGAAAGTGACCAAAATCTACCAAAAGAACATCTTGTTCTATTAAAAACTTAAAACTAAGACCATGAGGTCATCAGCAAAGTAACTGTTAGAGCACTTTGCTAACTAGTCGTTAGAGCAAACAATACAGCAGACAATATGACAAAGGACAAAAAGAAACTGATGCTTACATATTCACAGGACACACTGGGGCTAATCAAGGGAAGGGGAAACACCTGGAAGACAGCTGAAACGAATCAATGATAACAGAGGAAGTAAAACTAAATACAAAAGATAAAGACTACCAAAATAAAAGAGGAACACCTAACACAGTGACAGAGCTTAACAATAAGATATGGGGGAAACAGGAGAGGCGGGAATTAAATTTTATATTTAACTTAAATCACAGCAGGAACTAGATAAACAAAGGTAGCAAGACTAAAAGAGACCAATAGCTTTTTTAGTAATGGGTTGTTTGTTAATGTGGTCAGCAAATGCAGTTTAAAAGCGTCACTTAATATTTAATTGTAGCGAAAGGTGAAAGCATGGTTGTACGGTACATAGTTAATGCATGTCTAGTAGAAACTGCCTGTAAATGCCTTTAGGACAACAGCACTAGTGGCAGCTTTGCAGCTCTGCAGCTCATCTGGGTACATGCATTACAACCTCTCTAGTAAATCTGTAAAAACACAGCCCCACTGTGTAACGCTCAGGTAGGTGGTTAAGTGCGTTGTGTAATAATATAGCATTATGGAGTAAATGTGCTTTGGCTTCAGCAGAGATCTTTCTGCAAAGCCTCAAACTAAACCTTTTATCACTTCAGGATGCTGACAAAGTCCAGGCAAGTCCAAAAAGCTGGGCTCAGCATTAGCTTCATATTTAGTTACTGTTTGATCATTTATTGTCTATTTACCATAGACAATTTATGGTTTGTGTCATGCAGAATTTACCATAAAATCATAAAATATTTTTGCTCAATTTTCTCCAAGCCTTCTTCTATTTCTCTCTATAAAAATGCAGTTGAACCATTCAGCTCCAGCTGCCCTCAGATGGTGATATATGACAACTTTTCTGACATGTTCTAATCTCATTATTTATACTTTTCATTCATTTCTGTTTATAATTTTTTTAAACACAAATTGTACAAACATTACATTTATGTAGACAATTGTCTCCTGTTAGTACTTAAAAATTTTTTTTATTTGTTTCAATAATACTATAAAAAATAAAAGAATTATTAAATGAGTTATGTATTTAGGGTATTCTAGTATGATTTTAACACCGTAATATAAATGAAATACAACAACATTTAAATAAACATAACACATGGGGGATATTAGTTTTATAGTTTTGTAATATTTCCAATATTTTGTGCACAAACACTAAAAAGACAAATAACCATGATGTACATGTTAGTGTGGTAATTAGAAGTATTTATTTCCCACAACACCTGCCACACAAATTGGCTAATTCCTGCAAAAAACAAACAAACAAAAGTTATTACCCATAATTTTAAATTATGCAAATATAATTTCTTAATCGTGTCATTTTATGGAGTCACTAAAGAAGAATGTTGTATTTGGTCGTACAGGAATCTTTTCCACATCACTCCTGCTCTTGTGAAAATTATTTGTACAGAAGGACAGCCAAGAGTAACACATAATCTATGTGGTTCTAATGTGTGCTAGTGAAACCTGCTTTTAGTCAAACTAAATATAGAAAATGGTCCAATTTGCCACCTAAATCCTGTGTATCTGTGTCAGCCGGCTGGTAATCACTTCATGTGCTGTGCTCCAGTTTTAATACTCGCTGTGTTTTAATCATCTTTAAAACGTGTTAGAAAATGGGTTCAGTTGAGACTGCAGTTTTACCTGTCTGCCATAAAAAGTGTCTTATTTAACCCTATGTGTTTATCCCTTCCAAAAAACCATTACCTCGGTTTATGCTTCTAAAACACTGAAATCCAGTTAAAAACAAATGTAAATCTTGCCTCACACCAAGTCTGGTTCATAGTCACGCTGGTCCAAGCTTTAACGACAACAATGATGATTTGCTTTTCATGCTTCTGGCCATGCAGCCTTGGCGAAGCGAGAAGAAAATGGCCGCGGCTGGTACTGTGTTTGAGGAAGGATTGTAACGCTGTTATTTGTTTGCAGGAACGCAAAATCTTTGGTTCGTATGAGTGCGACGAAGATTCGTTTGTGTTCCAGTGGTTCACCTTTATCTGGTGGCATTTGTTGTAATGGTGGCCTCAACCTGTGGTGATGGCTCACATAATTCGCTAAATAAGAGGGGTACCAGGTAGGTGGAGAAAAGATGACAATCGTAGGCTGCTGTCTCTCACCGGCATGTTGCAACCTTATTAAGTAGACACGGATTTATTAGTAAAACCTAATTTTGGAAGACACGAGAATCATTTTTTTATCATGTGACGTTTTAGCTCTGGAACGCAAGAAGAAACAAAAGATTTTCCATGAATTTTTGCAAATATTTTGCACATAAATTCTGACTTGGTGTGTCAATAATTTCAGTATTCACTGGCAAATCCTAGATGTCAGACCCTAGGGGACAATGTTGGAAACAGTCCCCGCTCTCAACAACATTACCATGTGATGATGATAATGTCATGTTGAGACAAAAAATGGCAGGTAACCAGCGTCTGTCTGTGAAAGTTGACTTTTTGTACCAAAAAACACAAAATAAGGGCCTGGAACGAAGGGAAACCATTAAAACTCAATGGATGATTGTTTAAAGTCCTGCTGAAATACCACCTTAAAATCCATTCATGATCATATGACACATGTCTGTGTTGTTTCTCTTTCGTTTCAGCTCCAGCAGGGCATTGGCAGGCCCAGCGTGTATCATGCCGTGGTGGTGATCTTCCTGGAGTTTTTCTCCTGGGGTTTACTCACCACACCCATGCTCACTGTGAGTAACACCGATTGGTTTTTACATTAACATCTATATAGCTACCCCGGTTCATTCAAAGCCTCCGTGTGAATAAGACCGAACAAGAAATGAAAATTAGTCATGCTGTGTAGGCAGCATTATTGCAGAGATGATGTCAGTGTCCTTTTCACTGTTAGTCCGTTTTTCCAGGTCTGCTTTGCATTTTACAATGGATTTAGCACTTACTGAATTAAGACTGAGCTATATTGTTTATAGTTAGAAGAAGATGTTGAAAAATCTATATTATTGGATTGTCCTTCTCAAATCTGACTGTCACTATATGGCTATTTGACATCAATATGGGACAAAACCCCTATTACAACCAAAATGAACCCTTTGGTAGTAATCCAGTCTTTATTCTGTTCTCTGGAAGAGGGTTTGGTTTTGTGAATGTAGGTTTGTCAAAATGTAAAGCATTAGAAAAAGTAGTGATTTTGTATTAACAAATCTCATCTACATGCATTTGAAAGCATTAAAATAATACAAATCTAAATATGGTAAAAGAATATCAGAGTAATTTTATGTGTTTTGATTATGTGTGTTTCCCAGTCCTAGACCATAAATATTTTCAGTGGAGATCTCCACTGAGTCTTTCTTTAAGTTTGGGACTAGACTTAAACCTTAATCTGGGAAATTTGGCTGTGATTGTTTGTAAGATCAGCAGGTGTATCTTAGTCCTTTGTGTTCCAAAGTACATAAATAGCATATATGTTGCAGATCAAGATGAGTTAAATTTTAAACTTTGGAAATTAAATATGTATTTATTTTTTTTTAGTATTTATTTATTTATTGTCATTGTCAAGAACAATGAAATTGCGTTTGGGGCTTCCATACAACCCAAAAAAAAGAAGAAAATAATAAATACCCCTTAAAACCCAAGTGTACATATTTAACCCAGTGTGACTCCAATGCAATAAGACAATCCTTAGCAATAATGTTCGTAGAAATTCAGACAAAGACCTGAGAAACATGACAAAATACAACAATGCAACCCATTCAATATTATTGTACTGTGAGATATGATATCAGATATGATAGTTATCTATTTAAGAAAGAGGGGGGGGGGCAGGAGGGGGAAGAGAATAAAGATGTGATGCACCAATGCAGACCAGTTCATTGCTATTAAGAAGTTGGATATGGTTATTGTCCGTGAGAGGGGGGCAGAGAGTTCAGGAGCCTCACAG
Source organism: Copadichromis virginalis (assembly GCF_057382275.1). NCBI lineage: Eukaryota > Metazoa > Chordata > Actinopteri > Cichliformes > Cichlidae > Copadichromis > Copadichromis virginalis. Next base: position 32,691,629 of record NC_140624.1, read on the forward strand.
CCTGTGGATACAGGCTGTTGGCCAGTCTGGATGTTCTGGCCTGTATAGACCTGTACCTTCTCCCTGAGGGCAGCAGATGGAAAAGGTGGCGCGCAGGGTGATGTTGGTCCCGCAGGATACTGTGCACCCTCCTCAGACAGCGAGTGGGGAAGATATTACTGATCTCTGGCAGACTTGTTCCAATAATTCTGCCAGCTTCTTTCACCACCCGCTGGAGTGCTTGCTGATCGGCCTTGGTGCAGCTGGGGAACCACACTAGAAATCCATACGTCAGAACGCTGCTGATGGCACAGTTGTAGAAGTTCAACATCAGAGATCTGGGAATGTGTGCGCTCCGCAGACTCCTCAGGTAGTAGAGGCGCTGTTGGGCCTTCCGTACAACTGAGGTGATATGGTTGCCCCAGGACAGGTCCTCGGTCACAGTTACCCCCAAGAATTTAAAACTGCTCACCCTCTCCACCGCCTCACTGCCAATGAAGAGAGGCAGATGGTTGTTATGACCCCTCTTCTGGAAATCTACAATGATCTCCTTGGTCTTTTTGGTGTTTAAGACCAAGTTATTGTCGTGGCACCATGACTCTAGTTGTTGCACCTCTGTCCTATAGTTTGTCTCATCATTGTTGGATATAAGTCCGAGCACTGTAGTGTCATCTGCAAACTTAACAATGAGATTGGACGCGCAGGAGGAAATACAGTCATGGGTGAAGAGAGTGTATAGCAGAGGGCTCAGAACACACCCCTGAGGGGCACCGGTGTTGACCACAAGGGTGGAAGAGGTGTTCTTACCCACTCTGACACTCTGTCTACGGTTAGTGAGGAAGTCCACAATCCAGTTGCACAGAGAGGAGTTAAGTCCCAGTTGGTGGAGTTTGGGACGGAGTTTGTATGGCCGGATGGTATTAAAAGCCGAGCTGTAGTCTACAAAGAGGAGCCGTGCATAGGTGTTCCTGTGTTCCAAGTGCTTCAGTAATGTGTGCAGCACTGTGGCGATCGCATCCTCGGTTGACCGGTTCTCCCTGTATGCAAACTGGTGCGAGTCCAGGGATGTCAGAGTGTGAATGAAGTATAGATCATAAGACGTAATTTGAGGGGTTAAAAAAAACCTTTGCATTAACCAATGAGAAATTACTGTTATTTTTATACACAGCCTTATTTCCAGTGGCTTGATTGTTTTATTTTTAATAGTTTTTAATGAAAAATTGTGAAAGTTGTCCAAGACTTTCCAGCTCTAACTGCATACATTCTGTACCTTGCTTCATACTGTTTCATCCATGATGGTGTTGTATCTTTTTTCTTAGGTTTTGCATGAAACATTTCCCCAGCACACATTCCTGATGAATGGACTCATTCAGGGCGTGAAGGTAAGAAACTCAACTTTTCCATTTTGTGACTCATTCTGTTGATGCTATACAGATTAAACGGGTGTAACAGTGATTTAGGAAAATAGCTACAATGAAATGGGTCATTTTTGAACGATATCTAGACTTTAGGCGTGATAAGTAATAATGACAGAAAACCGTCATGAATAAAAGATGAATCAAGCATGGCATGACCACACAGATATATTTCACTGTTGCTGAAACTTTTTTAAACAGTTTTTATCATTGACTCCGCCTTTCTAGGGTCTGCTGTCATTCATGTCTGCGCCTCTGATTGGTGCGTTGTCAGATGTATGGGGCAGGCGGTCCTTCCTTTTGGTCACCGTCTTCTTCACCTGTGCTCCAATCCCTCTGATGAGGCTCAGCCCCTGGTAGGACTCTAATATTCTCTGTTGCAACAATATTATGACTAAAAAAGGTTACATCGGAAAGTATGGCTAGCATTTACCTTCTGAGCTAACACAAATTAATAGTTGAAATAGCAAGATTTCAAGCAATTGAAATGTGAGTTAGAATCTTAAGTAACATTGTTGATTAAACTGAGACACAAAGAGTTCAAACTAGTTGATATTGAGTTTAAAATGTGTACAGCATTATGCAGTTGAACATAAACAGTGTTGCTGGGCAGTTACATCAGATGTAAAAGGTTAGGAACTGCTGCTCTAATGGATCCGACCTGAGTGAAATAGTCAATCTTTTAATGAAATATTTCAGTGTGCCTGTCAAAAATCAATTCACTGCTGGATTTCAGTCAATTAGAGAGTCAGAGAAGTTTAAATTCTCGTATCAGTCTTCTTGAAACTGAATCTATTTTTCACTTCCTCCAGGTGGTACTTCGCCATGATCTCCATGTCTGGAGCTTTCTCCGTGACTTTCTCAGTCATCTTCGCCTACGTTGCCGATGTTACGGATGAGAGAGAGAGGAGTACAGCCTATGGTCTGGTAAGGAGTCCTAATGTACACCCCTAAAATCAAACAGTGCATCAGGCAGACAGACTGTTGATGGTATTGAATTCCTGAAACTGAATCTTACACGAAAAGAAACTGACAGATCAGCTTAATCTGTGTGCAGACATGACTCAGGACAGAAAAATACCTGAGCTGTGCTCTGTTGAAATTCATCCCTTCAGGTGTCGGCCACCTTTGCAGCCAGCCTGGTGACGAGCCCGGCCATCGGAGCGTACCTTTCTGCCTGGTACGGGGACAATCTGGTGGTTCTGGTGGCCACGCTGATCGCTCTGGCTGACATCTGCTTCATCCTGCTGGCCGTGCCCGAGTCTTTGCCTGACAAGATGAGGCTCAGCAGCTGGGGGACGCCCATTTCCTGGGAGCAGGCCGACCCATTTGCCGTCAGTAACTAATCGTTTACAGAACCATATTTGATTAGCTGGTTAAATAATGAGCTCAAATCAGATTACTCTGGTTAGGGGTGGGCGATAAAAACTATATACGATAGAAATGATATAAATTTGGCCAACGATCGAGATTTTGACTATACCGCTCTACCGTGATAGCGCATGTTGATGATGTCATCAAGCTGCGCCTGTTTTGGTCGAAAGCATCGCAGCGGCTACAACCATTATCCTCTGCAAATTATGGCGAGCGACAGTCATAGCAAAGAGATGAAGCACTTTTGAAATATGGGGAAAGCCAAAAACTGCGCTTCCTCCACTTCTGTAACATTGATTCATTAATGTTGAATTCTCTCGCAGCTGCTCTATTCCCATGTTGTTGCAGTATATTAATGACAAACCTCGTATTGTGGATGAATAATCTCAGTTATTCTCCTGACTGAAGTTTGGCCCGTGTATAGCATCCTGCTATGCGATTGCATTTGTCCCTGACCACCAGAATCCCTCACGTTAACTTTTATGGAGTGGAAAAAAAAGTTGGCGTTCATCCTCCAGCTTCACTGTGCTAATGTTATGCTAACATAGCTGTGTCGCTAGCAATCACGTAGCACAACATTATATACCAGGTAGTCCAACTTCAGTAACCCTGCAAACGCCACTGCTGTTTCGTTTTCTGTCTTCTGTCTTTTCTCACTTATGTTGGAAGTGGTAGCAGAGCTGTACGTTTTAATTCGTTTCAAAAATCTCTCAGTCAGAACATGGTCTGTTATGTTTAAGTGGTACTAATAATAATAATAATAATAATGGATACTTTATTGATCCCCATGGGGAAATTACTTGTTTTTCTCTGCATTTGACCCATTCACTCAGTGAAGCAGTGGGCAGCCCACTAAGCAGGCGCCCGGGGAGCAGTGTGTAGGGATGGTACCTTGCTCAGGGGTACCTCAGGGTAGCCGTTAAGTGGATTCGAACCGCCGACCTTCCGATACTAGCGAGCTAACTTCCTGTTAACTTAACCTGCTAACTCCATTAAATTTAATAAATCTGTTTTCATGGATGCCTGGATGTTAAACTCAATTGTTACACCTGGAAAAGCAGCAACGTTGATGATTTTATTAAAGATGAAAGAATTTAGACCGTTTTTAACTCTGTTCGTTTGACTTTGGGATCTGAACAGGACGTAGTTTTTGACCCAGATTACTCCGAAGCTCTTCACTATGGCAGCCGTAATGCTCTGACAATCCATCAAGCAGTGCAGCTTACCAAAGTTGTACTAAAACATTTTTTAACAGATTTCTGCACGCCCAAATCGGTTCGAGGTCAGTAACCACAACCAGAATTCATACATAAGGCACACTCTCGATTTTTGAGAAAATTAAAGGATTTTAAGTGTGCCTTATAGTGTGGAAAATACGTTATACAGAAGAAAAGAATATATCGCGATATATATCGTTACTGCACGTGCTTCAAATTATACCGTGATATGGATTTTAGGCCATATCGCCCAGCCCTAAGTCATAGTGTATTTTGTAGTTGCATGAAGCCTTTCCTCAGTGATTTGACTCTCTTCTCTGTTTTCGGACACAGTATGTAAATGTTCCTCAACGCAGTAACTTTATTTTAATAATTTAATGATGCTATAACATTATATAATGCATGACAGCTCATTTCTGTTAGGGGGGGGGGGGAATAAAGAGAAATGAGATGCAAGTCATTTGCACGTCAGAACCTGTAACATTGACCCTTTGAATCCCAGACACTAACTGAAGACTAACTGATCATCTGACAGCCTCGGTGTTGTATTTCCTGTCTCTCTCTCCCTCTCTCTTTCTTTATCTCTCTCCTTCAGTCTCTGAGGAAGGTGGGCCAGGACTCCACAGTCTTACTGATCTGTATCACCGTGTTCCTGTCTTACCTACCTGAGGCCGGACAGTACTCCAGTTTTTTCCTTTACCTGAGACAGGTGAGCCACCTGACGCACTCATTTTCCAAGAATATTAGCGTCAATGCTGGTATTGATGTTGTTAAGAATACTATTACCACGAATCTACCAACAGTCACACAGCAGACAGGGTCATTAGCTGTAGCGTGAAACACTTAAGCCACGGATCACATTGCTGCATCGACGGTCAGCCATTCTTTTGTGTCTGTCTTTACATTAAATCTTCCTCATTCTGAAATATGTGTGTAAAAATGTTCTTACCTGCACAAAAAATAAGTATATGTGCAAAGTAACTGACAGATTCATAAACCTTTCACAGGCCATTTTTGTTTATTCTACCGTGCATATATTAGTGAATTATTTGAAATCAGTGAACTCGTGGAAACTCGATGTGCAATCTGCACACTTACATGTCTCTTCACATTGAGACATGTTTACCTTGAGGTGAAATTGAGAAAGAGGTGGCGATATAAGACAGAAGACCACACGCTGAGCTAAAAAACCAGGAGAAAATCTGACTGAATAAACTGGAACAATAGTGTCCGAGGAGGATGCCAGAATAGGCGCAACTGATCTGTTAGAAATTCACTGAAATCTGACTATAAGTGATGACATCCAGCAAGGATGGAAGTTTTTAATGAATGAAGAAGATAGGATTGGATAACGCCTGTAAGAATAGGTTTTCTTTATGTATATTTTATGTCTTATTTTATGCATTTAATTCTAATTCTGAGACTTTATGGCTTATGGTGTTTTGGAAAATTGTAAATGACCAAACTGCAAAAATAATCATAATCATTATAAGCAGTAGTTAGTTGAATGTTGTGTGAATTAATTTTCTAAGTCAGCTAGACCTTCATGTTCTGAGGGAGTCATAAATGAATTCATAGAGTACAAACAAATTTAGGTAAGACAAAATTAACGAATCATAGATTTGTGGGCCTAGATCAGGGCCTTTGCAATTTCCTCTGTACATAAATATTTACTTTTCAACTGAACATTGCAATGTTAGTTTTTATGCAGATGATATCATCTTATTTATTAAGTGGAGCTCTTGGCAGGGCATGAAGCTGCAACTCTTTTGATGTGTGAATACCTGCTTACTTTGATCTTAACTATATGTTCAGAATTAATTCACTACCCACTTGACCCATGTTGAGCTGCAATTCTCTTGTTTTATCAATTAAAAATGTGGAACAAAATTATGTTGTCTTATATAGTATCAATAAAAATTATTTCTTGTCTCTTTCCAGGTCATAAACTTCTCCTCAACGACCCTCGCTGTTTTTATAGGAGTTGTGGGCATTCTGTCCATTGTAGCTCAGGTAACCAACACGTTAGAGGCTATTTATTACTCCTTTTAAATATAAGCCTATTTTACACACACATTAGGATATAATTGAAAAAAATCGCTGTTTTATTTTAGTTTCCATAAACAAGAAGAACAACTCACCCTCATAAGCAGTGCATCAGTAAATATTTAGGCTGATAGTTAACATACACACTTGGGTGACTTGTTCTCTGTCAACTTTATACTTACACTGCTTATTACGATAAGAGATGTTAATAAATTCTAGTGAACTGTTAAATAATTGTAAATTCTCGTCTCCTCTTTGCCCACAGACTCTCTTCCTCACTCTGCTGATGAGAACTCTGGGTACTAAAAACACTGTTCTGTTAGGTTTGGGCTTCCAGATCCTTCAGCTGGCCTGGTACGGCTTTGGATCAGAGCCATGGTGAGAGTTGCTGAGTGTGTGCTTGTGTAGCAGGCAATTATTTACACTACATTTTGGTATTTGCTTTAAGTTCCAACTCACAAAAAGACCAGATATGCACATCTTTAACCAAGTATAAATATGTATATTTGCAACAGGATGATGTGGGCTGCTGGTGCTGTAGCAGCGATGTCCTCCATCACCTTCCCAGCAGTTTCTGCTTTGGTGTCACAGTCTGCTGATCCCGATAAACAAGGTGACAAATAAAATCTGTCCTCTCTCACTTCAGTAGGTCACTGTTGTGTAATAGATGTTTCAGATTGTGGTTTTTGTTACTTAACCAGGAAGTAAAATAACTCTTGCATTGCTGCGCCTTCATGACCTTTCTTCTTCCGCCCTGTTGCAGGCGTGGTGCAGGGGATGATCACAGGCATCAGAGGTCTGTGTAACGGCCTCGGCCCAGCTCTGTATGGATTCATCTTCTTTCTCTTCAACGTCGAGTTTAATTCCATGGACCCCATCCAGGGAGACTACAACATCGACCCCCTGCCACTGGACAGTCCCACTGAGGTACAGCATGCACTCCAATCCTGACAGTAATGCCTCTTTTTCGCTAGTGCCTACTTACTTCTAGTGACTAGTGACTTCTGGAAAAAAAATTCAAAACCAGCATTTTTGAAAAAAACAGCATTGTGGTCCCTGAGTCTGACAAAAAGCCATAGACAGAGCAACAGGTACACCATCTCCTCGACATTCTCTATTGTTGTCACCAAAACTGGGAACAGTCAAGTCAAGTAGGTACTACTGGAGAAGCCTGTCGCTTTTGGAACAGTTATGGCTTCCAGGTCTGTGCTGTAGTGCCTTAAATCAGCATTATCTTTAGTAGCCAGCAGGGTGAGCCTTATATGGTCCCAATAAGAAGTCTGACTGCAAAGAAGCCAATGAGAAAATGACCTTACTCATCTTATAAAGTTGGGGCTTTAAAACTGGGATGTGGTCACCTTCAACATTCACAGGAAAAGTGCGGGATGAAGGAACTTAATTCCATACAGCCATTTGAAATAAATAAAGACATTTTCTTCCTATTGAACCTTTATTTAGGTTCCGGTGATGTCATGGAGTCATTGATTGTTTTTAGATGTGTTTTCCACAACAATTTAAAAGTAACACAAGCCAAGGAGAAGTCTTAAGGGCTGTAAACTGAATATGCCAGAAACTGCAGTTCCTCTAATGGCCACTTGAGGCGGCTTGCAAAATGCAACTTTACAGCAAAAGTAAACAAGTTTACAGTCTGCTACAGAGAAGTGGTTTTGGTCTGTAAGGATAGTGTCTCACTTCATACCAATTTTACAGTGATTTTTATTTTTTTTGTAATTCACACGATTGGCTATTTTAGGCTTAAAATTAGCAGGTGACTCCATCCTCATGTCAGTAATTAACTGCACTTAAATGTGCTTTGTTGTTGAAATTAGCTTTATTTTTCTCCCTTTCTCCTAGCGAGCGCTAATCCCAGGCCCGCCCTTCCTGTTAGGGGCATGCACCGTGGTCATCGCTTTCCTTGTCGCTCTCTTCATCCCTGAGAAAACCTCTTGCTCCTCCTCTTCCTCCCAGCTGTCCCTCAATGACAAGCCCCACCCTGACAGTAAAGAGTCCATGTCCTCGCTGGCCGGTGTCCACATCAACACGCCGCTGCCAGGGAGCGATGAGGAGAGCCCGCCCGCAGCCTGCGACGCGGACTTTGAGCCGCTGCTGCACGACAGCATCGTTTGATGGACAGGTGGAGGGCGGGGCTAAAGGCGTGGTTTGATCGAGTGACGCTTTGTAACAAAGAACACATTTTTTTGCCGTCCGGCAGAACTAAGTGTACTTTTACTGATTGGCTGGAGGGAGCTATTTGCTGGAAGGTGGGACTAACATTTTTATTCACAGATCTGTGACATCATGTGACCAGTGAGGTAATGATTCGTCAAAGAGCTGCGGACAAGATGTCATCATGCGATCGGAGAGAGGAATCAAAGACGATTAGTTGCCTGACAGGAAACAAGAGGAGGGACCAAGTTTTGTGTAGTTTTTTGGTTTTTTGGGGGTTTTTTAATGGAGAAGGAGGCGTGGCTGGTTTAGGATCTGCCCACTTTAACAGAAAGTATATTTGAAGTTTTCACTGAAGGGTTTTTGTTTATCTTTAATCTTTAAGAAAAGGTGTTTTTACCTTTTAGCTGTATCATTCTGACGCTGTGTTTTTCTCTGGTTCTCGTACAAAAGAAACACGTCTGCATCGTATTTAAGGCAGCCAAAACATCTGTGTTGATTTATACTCTCTCTTTTTATTGTTGTTGTTGTTAAGGTTTCTTTTTTAGTTACAGGTAATGCTATTTTTTAAATTTTTTTTAATTGTACAGTATCTTACTTGCTATGAACTAAGAGTGCTAACTGAGGTGTGAATGTGACAAGCTGAGAGACGAGTCAACCACCTGAAATATCAATTTAATCTTTTTGTTTCTTTCCTTCTTTAAATGTAAACCAGAGCAAAACTAAAGCTCAGGCGATCCAAAAGATGCAGATAATTTTTTAAAAACTTTTTATTCTCAACAGAGCCTCTTCACCACATAGATTTTACCTTTATTTTTCCCACTTTAGTGTACCAGTTTGTGACTCTACCTCACAATCAACCTTGTTTTTCTTATCTTCCATCACTTGTGTTTTATTTTTTTATCTTTCAAAGTCACTTTATAAAAGTGCTGCTGGCTGCTGGCAGTGGGAACATCCTCACACGGCTGTACCTGTGGCCACCCAGTGTCTTTGCCTGTCTTCTTCTCTTCAACTGGGTGCTTTGCCTCCCTGTATTTTCATGCAAGTTTTACTTTTAACTTGCAAAAATACTGCCGACACGAGGTGTATGTGTTTCCCCTGGCAGCAGTGATAATTCCTGTGAATGAACTTATACTTGAAGCACCGGAGAGAGATTCTACAAGAGCTTTAGAGAAGATTTCCAACGTATGCTGAGGAGTTTAAAAGTGTATAAATGGCACAGAGTGTACATAGTGACTGGCTTTATGACCTTAAAATGTAAATGTACATGTGAAAGATATTATGGTTTGTATATATTGTCACTGAGCTGTGGGATTGGCTTGCTTGTTGTGGTTGTGTGGTAGCTCAGTGGGATGAGGGTGGGGTGGTTCGACTACGCAGCTTAACTGTTACACAAGACCAACAGTCATTTTTAAATTCATTCAGGTCACACGGACAACCAGTCCATTTTCTCGTTCTTATACCTGAGTATATTTACCTGCACACTAGTATCCCAATGATCAGTATTTATGTGAAACTCAAAGTTTCACCCACCAAACAGGTTTTGACTTTCTGCAAAAAAAAAACAACCCAAAAACACATCAGCTTTTAATTTACTCAAACTTAAAATTAACAGGAAGTACTTCCTGTTAAGAAAAGTAAAACTGACTTTTTGCCTTAACCACTGCAGACCAGTCATTCTTATGCGTAAACCCCCCCTACACACACACACACACGAAGGCACAAATATTCACCCAAACAGCAGAAGTTAGGAAGAGGAGTACGACCAGTACCTGGAGTGGAGTTAAAATGGCACATTTTCTGAATCTACCAGGAAGTCCTTGCTCCTATTTTTTTTTTTTTTGTTCTGTCTCTGCTAACAATAAGCTTGTCTTCCATTTCTGGCTAATGTCCTCACCCTACAGGAGAAAGTCAGCTTATTGGGATCAAACATATTTTTTCTTAAAGCTGAAATATTTTTACATTGCAAGGATAAGTATTTTCTTCCTCTCATGGCATCGAGTGTGAAACAGATAAAACTCTCACTTTCCCGTTAAGCATATATTTGGTCATTTTTAGACCATGAAGCATCTATTTTACCTGAGCCTGTTCTACTCATTTCCAGCTCTATGTATTACTCTTCAACTTCAGTTTTGCATGATTCATGGGTCAAAATAGTCCCTGTTTATCTTATACGAGGCCTTTGTGCAGCTAAGTTGATATTTTACTTTAAATCTTAGCCAAACTTATGGCTAAATCGTATTGGGAAGTCCAATCATTTTTCTTATTTTTACCAAGGTCTTTGAGCGAGCCAGCCTTTTTCTGATTGGCTTCCCCTCACTAACAAAAACTTGACCAGCACGTGGGTGGGGCTTCTATGCTGATAACCACATAAGGACCCTCTCTTTGACATCATACAGAGCGAAGAGCAGAAAAAAACATATGTACCAAACACTTAGAGCCGTTTAAAATTGCTTGTACATACAATGTTTGTACCTCAATGTTTGAGAATTTGGCTTTATTTATTCTAAACATTTGTCACTTGGAAGAACAGAAAAGCAGAATAGGTCCACCTTAATGAAATCAAATGGTGCTGGATAAAAGCTACCTTATCTGCTATTTTTTTTAGCCTTCTTCATTAAATGAACTCTAAAATTCATTTCAGGGTGACTGAGTTTCAAGTACAAACAGAGCCCAGATCCTAGCCAGGATATTAGTGTGTATGTGAACACTGAGGTTTAATTGATCCTCCACTGCATACACTCAGTTCCTTCACCAGCAGTCCAGCTGACTCTACAGTGTAAATATTGTACATGGACAGGACACGTGTACATGGGTCGTACACTGTAAATACACATTGTCTATCGTCTTGTCTGGAAGTGTACAAGCCAGTCGTTGGTTATTGGAAATAAAAGCAGTTCAACAACACTTTGTTTCTTAGTCCTTTCTCCATACTCACACCAGCTGTCATTTGTTTTCCCAAGAGCCATATAACTGCTTCTCTTTACCCCAATCAGCTGCAGCTCATCATTTTAAAATTTCTTTTTAAATGACTGGATATTTCACCCAGACCAGTGATTTAATAGATTTATTATTGTAGTCAGCTGTTAAGAGTATAACAGCAGTTTGGAATTAATTTTACTTATTATTTTACTTACTGAGCTCATTGTTCTATTTTATTTAATTTAATTATATTTAATTGAGCATTTTTTTTTATTATCATATGCAGCTTTTTTGTCCACATCCTTTTTCCCCATTTTTCTCCAATGTGATTTGAGCGTCTATGTAATAATTTTTCAGTTTGATTTCTTTTTTAGGCTATATTTTTCAGGTTTCCACCATATTGAAGCTCTATGGCTATTGGCAGTTTTTAGTGTTTGGCTGCCTTTGCTATAAGGTGAGAATTAATTAATATTTTAACTTAACTTTACCTTTTAATGTTACTTTTAAAGAGTTATAATGAATTGCTATAAATGTATTTAAATTATTTTTTAAAAGTCAGTCGTCTTGATTTTAATCACTAAGCTCAGCAATTTTTAATTAAACTTGAAAAATGAATAAAATACATAAAATAGTGTTTTTGTTTGTTGAAGGAAAACAACACTAACCGACAGCGACCTCTACCGGGCAATATGGCTATTTATTCAGGAATCTCTAGAACTCGTCCAATCGGCAATCGGATTCTGTATCACGTGACCGTGCAGCCGCGTAGAAGAAGGAGCAAACGGCAACATCAAACATGGAGGTGTTCCCGTTCAGCTTCACTCCGGAGAGGTACTGGACGGAGGAGAAAGAGAGGGCGCTTATAGCGTTTTTCTCCAGTAAGTGCCACTCTCCTTGGCGGACTCTTTTCACACCGCGTGTAAAGACGTTTTTAAAAGTTGCCCTTTTCGTTGATGTGTCGGAAGCTGCAACATTTGTGGGCAACGGTTGCTGGACGAGACCAACGGCTGTTAGCAATGAGCGACAGCAGAAAGAGACGAGCAATGGCGACCAGCAACTGAAGTCAAGTTAGCTGTTTTTCAACTGAAATCGGCTGAAAAAAAATCAGTTCTCTGCATGTTTTTATGAGCTATTTTCTGCACAATTCAATAAAAAAAACTAAATAAAAACATACTTTTAGCCAATTGATTTAATTTAAATGAGAAGAGCAGACTTTTATATTTAATCTGTATCTAACATTACTCCAGTGGGGTTTTTTTTTTTTTTTTTTTTTTAGATCTGTAGCGTTTATCATAGTGAATAACAGCTTTAAACATATTTTAAAAATGGCTGTTATTAATAAGTGTGTAGCTGTTAATAATTACAGGTTGTTAGAATAATTAAATTGGTGAATGAAATATCCTTCTTGAAGTAATGAATAATGTCTCCAGATGTTCCCACAGTTTTCCACATAGGAATATCTTTAAAATACTGTTATCGTGTATATAACATGGCCAAAGAAAAACAACTAACTTTAATAGAGACTAGATAGCACCACAAGAGCTAAACAACAACCACAGTGATGAAATTGAACGCAACATTGATGTGTATGTTACTGGGATAGGTGCCAAATTAAAGGAAAAATTAAAATTTTTGGACCTTGCAAATGTTGTTTTACATTTTTCCTGCCTGGTTTGGTCCCTTAGACAGAGGCACACTAAGAGTACAAGTTCGTTTTGATTTTATTCTAATTTATCACACTCTAGACCCTGTGAAGCTGCAGGTATTTTAGCTATATCTTCTTTGTTTCATTTCTCAGAGCATAGCTGCCTGTGGAACCACAAGTCTGAGGGTTATAAGAACCGGCAGCTGCGATGGAAAACCCTGGAAACACTGAGGATCCTGCTGTCAACTCTCCCACCTCCAGTCCCATTCACAGGTAAATCAGCAGGAAAATAAACCAAATCTGTCAAACTCATAGACTATGTGTGTAATAAAAGTAAAACCATAAACCTGCATTCTCATTAATGGCTAGCAGGGGAATTTCTGTGCCCAGTACTAGGAACCAAGCTCTGCAATTCCCAGGATATATTTTGGTTATCTGGCTTCATTTATCCTAACAACGGCAATCAGGCAGAGCAGTAACACAGGTGGTTATCAAGTCGGTAAGTTAACACCGGCTTTATTGAGCTAAGAGGACGTTCTCATGAAAGGGTGGTGATGGCAGCATCTGAAAAGAATAAAAAAGGCTAGATGATTTTTGACAAAACTATATATAATTTTTGATATGTGACAGCTTTGACAGCTGTTTGTACATTCCGGGTTTATTTCCACTTAGTCTCAGCCTAAGTTTGAATTCTGTTTTTATATTTATTGTTTACCCTGGCTGTTGAACTGCAGCTGAAAGAATGAAACCATTTAAACATGGTGTCAGATAGCTGCTCTTTTCCAGTCTTACTGATCAAAGCACTTTAAGTACAGACCATTAATACGATATTACTGTATCGTGCTTTTCCTCTCTCGCACACACTGCTGTTTCTTTCAGTCTGTATTGTGTGGTTAACCTCTTCATATCGTCTCATAGTACAAGTTTCATCTTACTTTGAAAAATCAGCTGCTCTGTTACCAGTACACTTATCAGTAATTGTGGTCAGGCACTGCCAGCACCCCTTTCATGTGTACACACAGGGGAAGCCCTGGGTAAACTTAACAAGTTGTTAACCAGCTTTGTGTAACCGCTTATGCTGCTTGTCAGTGGGTATGTTGAGTTCGCTTTGTAGCACTGGGCTGAGGATAAGCCCATTCAAGCTTCTGTGTGAGTCTCTGTGGCCTCAGCAACCACTTTCCTGATGGCTCAGTCATTAGTCGAATATTTTTAGTAAAATATTAAGTCCATTATTTCAAATTATTGCTATTCTAAAAGTGAGAAAACATGATCCGGGGTGTGCTCATCAGCTGACGAGTGTGAGGTTTGACAGTCAGATGTACCCTTTAACTAATTTATATGGGTTTTTTTCCCAAGTGGAAGACATCAAAAACAAGTTCAAGAATCTCCGTACGACTTTTCAGCGTCAGTACAAAATGGTTAAAGCAAGTAAGGCGTGCAACCCGGACGACGAGTTTGTGCCGCAGTGGAAGCACTACCATCAGCTCATGTTCCTGCAGGGCTGCTGGGACCAGGACGACCCCGCCGCCGGTGAGCCGCCGCTGTCACCACTGAACCCTCTGCAGGAAGAGGGCCAGCCTGTCCTCACCTCCCCAGGACTCATCATCTCCTTCCTCCCCACCCCGTCCACCTCGTCTGCCTCCTCCTCGTCCACCTGTGTTCCCTCCAGTGTCATGATTAAATGTTACTGGACTGAAGAGAGGGAGCGAGCTCTGATTTCTTTCTATTGTGGTAAACAAAAGATCTTTTTCATCTTCAAAATCATGTGTTTTTACTGAAGAGCAGTACATACGTAGACAAAAACCTCAGATTAAGTAACGTTTTGAGTAGTTTCATAGCTGACGGGATTCCTGTGTGTTTTTTTCCACAGAGCACAGCTGTCTCTGGAACAAGAAGTCTGAAAACCACAACAACCGTCAGCTCAGACTGAGGCTGTTGGAGGCGCTGAGGAGCCAGCTGTCTGACCACACAGTGTCGTTCTCAGGTAAGCATCACCGTTTTTCACTTTTTTTTCTGTTGTTTTCTTACAGAAGTAGCAAACTCGGGATTCTTCACCTAATTGCATACCTCAGACTGTTTGAGGGCTTGTTGTCCCCCAGTTGAACAGTCCCTGCTTTAAAGCTACTTTTTTATTTAGTGTATGTGAATTTAGGCTAAAACTTCCACCACTAGGGGGCGGTTTACTGGTGGCTGTATTGTTTTCTGATGTGTGGTAGTTCTTTTCAGCCTTGCCCTTTCCTCTTTAAGAAATTTGACAGGTTAAATAAAGGTTACATTGACTGGCTGCCCCATCTTGTGGTACAAACTGGTATTACATGAAAGCAGAGCCCAATCCCAGTTCAGCTTCAGCTAATGTCTCCTCAACATCACTTTTTTTGAATGGCAGTTTCTTCTTCACATTCTCTTGATAAGTTTAGTTATTTTGGAAGCTTTTAAAGGAATAATTCAATATTTTGGTAAGATTTCTTTATAAACCTTGAATGGCTCTCCTGGATTGGGCTTTCAGTCAGTCGAGGAGAGTTATTCCACATCCTGTTAAACCCATTGTACAGAAATGGCTGCAGTTCGTAAAGAGTGAATGAGGCTCTATGGAAATTTCCACCATGTTATTGATAGACATGATGACATGAACAATAGAGTTCAGTTTGGGGAATTTTAGAGGATTTGATTGTAGTAAAAATTCTTTCTGTGTGCATTAGTGACGCTACAGCACCTTATAAACCTTTATGGCAGAAAGTCAGACACCTTCAACTACCAGCAGCTTCCTATAAACCATGCAGGTCTCTGCTGTGATTTAACTATCCTTCTAACCACTAGTTAATGTTTGGAAAGTGGCACCGTCAGGACAGAACGTCCCATTGTAAATCCTTAACTGACCAGTCAGTGCTGATTATAAGAAATGTGCTGTTTACTTTTCTTATAGCTTCACCATAGGAAAAACTGAAGGATATAAATGTTGTTTTATTTCCGTTTGGACAAATGTTGGTCTTTTTGTTTAATAGTGTTATTTTTACCCTATTCTCTGCTGTTATTGAGAGAAAATGCCATTCCCCTGCTCACAGGATGTACTCTTGCTCTACTGAAATGGACCACCATTCCCAGCAGTTATAGCCCTGTGAGCTGTGCTTATCATACCTCTCCATAGTTTGTGTGTCTCAAAGTACTCTGTAATTAAAAGATTTGCACTGGAGCAATTTAACAGTATGAGTACCACTCATCCAAAGCACAGACTGTAAATTTTTGGGAAATACTAATTATCACTCTCCACAGCTCAATTGTGAAACTGTTCCTTTATATATGTTTACGTTATTTTAACATAAGCTGAAATATACACACACAGTGATTTCATACAGTTAGATGTCTGCATAGAAAATGAAAGAAAAATACATTTTTTTCAAAATAATAAAGTCATGTTTGTGTTCTTCAATCTCCAGAAGCTCTGAGCTGCTAAATGTTTCAGTTTTCCAGCATAAAGTGATGCTGTGTTGCTGTTTTTGCAGTTGAAGATATAAAGTGCAAGTTCAAGAACCTACGAACTGTTTTTAACCGCGAGTTCAAGGCGGTCCAGGCAAGCAGGGCGTCTGACAAACCCTACATGTCCAAATGGAAACATTACCAGCAGCTGCTTTTTCTCTGCGAGTCCTGCGACGAAGACGACGGCTCTGAAGATCTGCAGATCCTGACGCCGCAAGAAGACAAGGATCGGGAGCACGGAAACCAGACCCCGTCCTCCACCCTGAGCAGTTTCTCCTCCAGCTCCAACCAAACCAGCAGCATCAAACTCAGCACCGCCTCTACCCCCTCCAGCTCCACTCAGAGCGACGCCAAAACAAGCGCAGGGTACCAAATGTTCCTCCCTGCAGCTCCGGATAACCTCAGACTAGGCAGCCAATCAGCCACTTCCACGCTGCCAACTTCTCCATCCAGTTCACTGCCAGACACCAGATCCTGTACCAACCCCTCCCCTTTAAATTTCTCTACAGCCAGTTCGGCTCAGCCAGACAACAGACTGAGTGCTGACACCCGCTGCCTCTGGAGCGAGGCCAAAGTTCAGCAGCTCATCTCATTTTACTCCAGTAGGTGGCACCACTCATCATGAATGCTTGTTACCCTTTAGACTTACCCCCTGGATGTTACATCTATCACTGCAACAGAGAGATGTTAGATTTTTGTTCCTCTGTTGTGTTTGTAGTGATGTGCTGGGAGCTGCGTGTTTGGTTATGGTGGTCATCAGCTGTTAGAGGCAGCTGAGAGAGTCGCTGTACATCTCAGCCACTGCCATGCATGGTTAAAAAAGTTGCACGAGCAGGTTTGATGTGAGAATTGATGGTTTTCTTCTGTTCCAGAGCACAGCTGTTTGTGGAACCACAAATCTGAGAGTTACAGGAACCGTCTGCTGAGACAGAGCCTGCTGGAGACACTGAGCAGCATCCTGTCAAACAACGAGCCGGTCTCATTCACAGGTAACACTCCTGCCACCTTAATGTTGTCACCACACGGAGCCTTTAATCTGAACTCACAGCATCTCTGTCATTTCTCATCCTTTAGTGGAAGACATAAAGACGAAGTTCAGGAACCTGCGAACCATCTTCCAGCGTGAACACAAGGCGGTGAGCTCCAACAAAACGTGCGGCTCGGAGGACTTCTACCTCCCAAAGTGGAAGCACTACCGTGACCTCATGTTCCTCTGCGACTCCTGCGACGAGGATGAGCAGCCCGAGGACGTCCACTTCTGCCAGCTGCAGGACACCGGTCTCCTCCATATGGTCAGCCAAGCCCCACCTCCCCCCTTACACTACCGTGCCACCAACCAAACTGTCTCCAAGCTGAACACGCGGGGTCTCAAAGCCCCCCCCTCACCTACACCCCCAGACTCCCAGCACTCCTCCCCTTCCTCGTCCCCCTCCCCTTCCACATCTTCCTCCCACACAGACAGCAGAGTATCTGGACGCAAGCGCGCGAGCCACCGGGCAACCACCACCGAGGTGCTGGACCTCATGAGGACACTATGTCAGACTCAAGCAGCGTCCCCACACGCAGGGTTCCTGAGGTATGTGGAGGAGTGTCTGAATGAGACGCCGCCTGACAAAGCGAGGAAGCTGAAGAAGAAGATAATAGAGACGATTCACAGCATGTCGGAGGATGTTTAGTGTGCTTATTCATTCATTTCATTTCAGCCCGAGTCTAGATCTCATGATCATCTCTTCTAATAGCTGTGACTCTTTAATCTCAAAACTTCGGTACAATGATCATAATAACCACGATTTCAGTTTTCAGGGGCTCTTCCAACGTGGAGCTGTTCCACTTCCTGTTCATCCACATCATGCAGAATAGAAATGAACTGAGCTAAACAGCTTAAATAGTGAGAAACCCACATTTCATGCTTATCAAAACACAGCATTGATAATGTAGATTAAATAAAACACTTGTGGCATTCGGCTTTAGATTCAATGTAGACGTAGATGCTGTGACATAAAGTGACCTAAAAGTCACAGAAAACTGTTTCACCGCAATTCAGAACTGTCTTGAACGCTGTCATCACAAACATGATGAATATGTCAGCAAGAAAACTTGTAAAGTCGTTCCCCCCCCCCCCCCCCCCCAAAGAAAACTAACAATAAACACATGACCCCACATTTCTGGGGGGAAAACTTAACTATGTAAGTAATACTGTAACATACACTGAAAGCAGCAATATAGCTGATAAGCATTAATGTGACAGGAACACTTTTAAGCATTTTATGCAAAGGACAAAGTCCTGAAAATTTCTAAACAAAAACACAGATTTGTGAACAGATACTATATAAACACTAATTAAATGTATATAATTCACTTCCTGGCTCCCTAATTCTGCACTTTATTGAAATTTTGCAAGCCCTTCTTGCAGATTATGCACGGATGTCATAGATAACAGCAAACTGAGTTTTATTTACAAATAGTTTGAGAACACTACAGCAAGCTGAGGCGTCTTTCTCGTGTACAGATTTATCCCAAAGTAATGAGGTTCATCCCAAACTGGTACATCCACCACTTAAAATCAGCATCACCAGGCCCATATTCAGTGTTTACAGAGATACAGTGAAACTACGCTCAGTGCTGTGTAATTTCAGACTTGGTTGTGACATTCACGTATAAAGACTTTATTGATCAAGAGTCCTTTTGAAAGTGCCAAAGGAAAAGATGGGTTCAGCACTTTGTCAACAAACCGACATCTTAAAGAGCTGCGCTGTTGGCAGTGACTGACCACAGATCCTGTAGAAATGTAATCAAACTTTTCATGTGTGTCCTCTTTATTTAACTTGTTCTAATCCTATTGTGTCATAATATTTAAATAATTTGCTGCTTCTTTTTTTTTACAAAGCCAGAATTGTTACTTTTGTTAAAATTGTATAAACTTATCTTAAAATGAAAAAATGTCAACATGTAAAGAGTTAAAAAAAACACTTTTTTTTTCCCTTTTGGAAAGTATAAATGGTTTTGATGCAATACTGAACAATTGCAGCACATGCTATAACTAACAGTTTAGTTATCATTATTATTATTATTTTTATTATTATTATGTAATTACTTTTCTTTTTGGCTGGCGTTTGTTTAAATTCGATTCAGTGCCTTATCAGAATCACAGTAACTGAACGTTCTTGTTCAAATAAACCTACATTTACAAACCTTTATTCATTTTGTTCTTTGACACATCAAACCTGGTTTAACTTGAGCTCTGATTTGAACAACACGATATTACAAGTTACAGTCGACCTTTCAACTTGGCAGCGATTCCCATCCAAGGGATGTGTTTAAGACCTACTTTAATTTGAAATATATTGCTGTTAAGTAGCTTTTTATAAAAGTACATTTAAGCCAAGCAGTCCATATTCATTTTAAAATGAGCTCAAGCAGTTTATAAGAAGAGGTTTTGGAGTTATAACAGTCAGGAAGCACTGGGCTCAAAGCAACACAAAAACATTTTTAAAGATGCAGCTGGAAAAAAAAATGTAATTAGTAAATATTTATTGGAACACGATTGAAGCAAAAACATCATGCCATCGTCAATACAAGGCCCAGGGGCCACAATCAGCCTGAATGAGATTTCGGACTTTTAGCTGTATTTTCATAAGTTTCACAGAATTTCCTACTGATTAAGATCTCCAAATGACATTCATACTACACCAAAGTAATTAAATAAGAGATAAATAACAAACAGAAAAGTTCCAGTTTTCACTATCTACTATCAGCTACCAGATCTTTTTTATACAGGGAGTGCAGAATTATTAGGCAAGTTGTATTTTTGAGGGATAATTTTATTTTTGAACAACAACCATGTTCTCAATGAACCCAAAAAACTCATTAATATCAAAGCTGAATGTTTTTGGAAGTAGTTTTTAGTTTGTTTTTAGTTTTAGCTATTTTAGGGGGATATCTGTGTGTGCAGGTGACTATTACTGTGCATAATTATTAGGCAACTTAACAAAAAACAAATATATACCCATTTCAATTATTGATTTTTACCAGTGAAACCAATATAACATCTCCACATTCACAAATATACATTTCTGACATTCAAAAACAAAACAAAAACAAATCAGCGACCAATATAGCCACCTTTCTTTGCAAGGACACTCAAAAGCCTGCCATCCATGGATTCTGTCAGTGTTTTGATCTGTTCACCATCAACATTGCGTGCAGCAGCAACCACAGCCTCCCAGACACTGTTCAGAGAGGTGGACTGTTTTCCCTCCTTGTAAATCTCACATTTGATGATGGACCACAGGTTCTCAATGGGGTTCAGATCAGGTGAACAAGGTGGCCATGTCATTAGTTTTTCTTCTTTTATACCCTTCTTGCCAGCCACGCTGTGGAGTACTTGGACGCGTGTGATGGAGCATTGTCCTGCATGAAAATCATGTTTTTCTTGAAGGATGCAGACTTCTTCCTGTACCACTGCTTGAAGAAGGTGTCTTCCAGAAACTGGCAGTAGGACTGGGAGTTGAGCTTGACTCCATCCTCAACCCGAAAAGGCCCCACAAGCTCATCTTTGATGATACCAGCCCAAACCAGTACTCTACCTCCACCTTGCTGGCGTCTGAGTCGAACTGGAGCTCTCTGCCCTTTACCAATCCAGCCACGGGCCCATCCATCTGGCCCATCAAGACTCACTCTCATTTCATCAGTCCATAAAACCTTAGAAAAACCAGTCTTGAGATATTTCTTGGCCCAGTCTTGACGTTTCAGCTTGTGTGTCTTGTTCAGTGGTGGTCGTCTTTCAGCCTTTCTTACCTTGGCCATGTCTCTGAGTATTGCACACCTTGTGCTTTTGGGCACTCCAGTGATGTTGCAGCTCTGAAATATGGCCAAACTGGTGGCAAGTGGCATCTTGGCAGCTGCACGCTTGACTTTTCTCAGTTCATGGGCAGTTATTTTGCCCGATCCATACAGACTGGCGACCTGTCCAGGGTGTACCCCGCCTCTCGCCTTATGACAGCTGGGATAGGCTCTAGCACCCCCTGCGACCCTGAAAAGGATAAGCGGAAGCGAATGGATGGATGGATGGATGCCCAATCCATACTATCAAGATTGATAAAGGAAAAAAAGGTCAAATGACGCTGGTATTTTACAGCCTTTTGGTTGTAAATCTCTTGCCATCCACTAGATGGCAATCTCTTAACATACTGCAGCCTCCTCAGCACCGGCCTCAGTTTCCATATATCTGTCATGCCTCAGAAACTACAACTGTTTGGATGATAGTCTCTTCCTGTGGAGTTTGTCCTGAATGTATTACACAGTATTTGTACAATGCAAACACTAAATAGTATCCAATACCCTCGAATTTAAAAGATTTACCTGCGAATGAAGCAGGACAGAGTCATACTGACACCTGTGTCTGACTCACCTGCCACCTGTTTGACCTGCAGGCTGAGCTTCAGGTGAAAAACGTCACTGTGTCACCTGAAGCCTTTTCATTCTCTACTCTCGATAGTAACCCTGTAACCTCTAACCCTTTGTTAGATGATACACTTGATGATATTCACTGAAACCGCATTCCTAAGTGCTAACACACCCAGCTCAAGCCAAAGCTCTCCACCCACCAACTCACAAACATATGGACATAAAGGACCATTTGGCGTCACATTTAAACACGTTGGATACATCGTTTTTCAACATGTGGTGTTAATGATGTGAGAGGTGACTGAAATTTGTAATTTTTTAGTGATTAAAATGTAATCAACAAATAAAAGTGAGAGAAAACAAAATGTGGAACACAAAAGTGTCTTTGTGAAATCCCTTTCATGGACTGACAGGATAGATTTATGGCATCATAACAACTTTGCTAATGACGTTCAAACGTTTCAAATGTGTTATTTTTAGTATCACAAGCCACTGAATTAGCTCATTAGAAAAAAAATGCTCAAAAAGAGCAGTAAACCAAATAATAAGGGCTTGATTTACTTTGTGCAAATTCTTTTTAGCTAACATTCATCATACTATGATGAATGAAAGCAATTTGGAGTTAGCTACCTTGGATACGTTGGCATGCAGACTAGAACAGCCAAGCAACCTTCCGATTAGTGAACAACCTCCTCTATGTCCCAAACCCAGGCACCCTTTAGAAGAAGCGACTTCTGCGACTTCAATCCACAGCTCGTGGTCACAGATGAGGGTAGGAATATATGCTGACGAGTAAATCAACAGCTGTCTACTCACTGCAACAAAGCTGCAAAGAACGCATTTCACTGCAGACACCCCAAGAAGAAGAAGGACAGACACAAAGACGCTCCTCCACTTGGGACAGCAACTTCTGCCCCACTCAGAGTGGGAACACCACCCTTTGCTGGCTCCGAACCATGACCTCAGACTTGGAGGATACCACTCAATGAAGCCAAAAAAAACACCACATCATCCACAAAACACAAAACCGTGATCGTGATACCAATGAAGTATATATGACTTTGCAAGTTTGTGAAGTTTCTGTTAAAGTCCCCCCCTTCCTTATTGTATTTATTTTAGGGGTGTTTGTAGCTCAGGAGGTAGAGTAGGTCATCAGAGGGTTTGTGGTTTGATCCCTGGCTGTTCCAGTCTGCATGCCAAAGTATCCTTTGGCGAGATATTGAACCCAAAGCATCCATGGGAGTGTGAATGCTAGATAGAGAGCACTTAAGCAAAAGTGCTGGTGTGAATGTGAGATTTGAGCATTTAAGTATAAAAGCACTATATAAGAAGTCCATTCAGTCCATGTTGGTTTTATACCTCGCTGGGACATTTGTTCTGTCTTACTCTTACACTGTTGTGTTTAATTTTTTTAACTGCTGTAACAAAGAAGTTTACAGACTTGGGGAGAAAATATAGATTATCTTAATTTTTGTTTGTATTTTAAGCCGTATGGTATGTTTTTAATGTGTTTTAAGAAAGGAATCCCCCAACTTTTGGGGGATAAATAAACTAAGCTTATATTCTGGCTTTTTGTCAGTTTACTGTTCAGCGTGTAAACGATTTGATCCACCAGGAAGTTTAATCCAGTTTAAATCCAGTAATCTGGCTCCAGTGTGAATAGAAAGGATTCAGATTCAGTTGCGAAGGATTGGATTGTTGCTCATCAACACACACACACACACACACACACACACACACACACACAGGAAACACTCAGCTTTTTATCCCAGTGTCCTTTTTTAATTCACACCTTTTTTAAAACTCTCTCCTTTCTCTCAGAGTTTCTGTTTCCTCTTCTACCTCTCCTGTCCCTCCCTCTCTCCCCCCTCCCCCTGTCTCTTTCCTTTCTCCTCGCTCAGTGAGTCGCAGTAAATCCTATTGTGATGCTAAACTGATTTTTGGACGAGACACAGAAAGAGAGAGAGAGAGGGAGAGAGAGAGGGAGAGTAGGTTTGGATTTGTGTTTGAGCAGATCTGATTCGGGCTGCCTCTCGTTCATGTGGAAATTTGATGGCCTTCTCCTCTCCGTAAACTTTTAGGACTCCTTTCAGACTCCTACGGGGTGTTTTTTAGGAGTTTCTCCGGCGGAGGAACCGGCGCTCTGCGCGCTCCAGGAATGCACTTTGCAGGAAACGCGACTCTGTGCACGGACACCTCCTGCTCTCTTCGCTCTTAACGAGGAGTTATAAATGAATGACGGCAATGCACTCGTGAAGGACAGCTCGTTTTCTTCACACCGGTCCCCCCTCCACCTCCACTTTATCCTCCTCAGGCTGAGGACATAGGAGCCGGGAGTGTGCGCTCCCCCTGGCCAGGCATGGAGAGCGGTGGCCGGGCGGGGCTCCAGCAGGCGGCGGGCGGTGGAGGAGAAGGAGGCGGCTGGGTGTTGGTGGAGGCCCGGCTGCATGGAGGAGCGCCGTGGGGCTTCACCCTGCAGGGTGGCCTGGAGCACGGAGAGCCGCTCATCATCTCCAAGGTAGGAGACAGGACGTGTGAGGCCTGCTGTGTTTGTGACCTGTTCTGCGCATGACGGGAAGCCGGAAACAGGGAAAGAGTGAATAATTATTCCAATCATATCGATTGATTTTGCATGAATCAGTGAATACTATTATTTCTAAACTGTAAATCAAATCAAATCAATTTATTTATATAGCACCTTTCACAGGATAAAAACCACAAAGTGCTTCACAGTAATATAAAACAGAAATACATAAAATACATTAATAATAAAACACACAGCACAAATCTAATCTGTAACTACAGCATATCAGTGGCAGAAGTTTAAATGTATTTTAAATATATGCAGAAAAGTTATTAAAGTTGTTGTTGTTGCGAACACCTGATCAACACAGATTGCAGTTCAAAGGGGCAGTCAGGCCTTTTAGTAGCACTTGCCTCTAATTTAATGTGCTGCATGAAACAGAAGGACAATGTCTATGGAGGTGAGGCCGAGATCTTCTGATTTTTACATCCTAGCACGGGGCAGGCTTTAAAAGACACCACAGAGGTTTGGAAGATGAAGCCAATGTGGAAGAGCTTTAATTCTGCATTTTCTTTTTCTAATGACCAACAGGGGGCGACAACTCTGGTTTGAAGTCGGTTTGTATAGAAGTCTGTGGGTAATTGAGCCTAATTCTCGAATGATTTATGATCTGAATACACACTTTACTGATGATTTTATGGTTTCATTTGCTCGTTTTAAGTTTTATTAAATAGATTATGATGTTCATTTGATAAATTATGGTCCCATTAAAGGCAGAAAGGAGGATGAGGCAGGACAAAATAAACACATACATCTGTAACAGGCTCATAAAATGGTGTGATCCACATCTCACTCATTGTGTCTGGTTTCAAAACATCAAGAAGGCCATGTGGGCAGTTTTTCTCATGGACTGAGAATGATTATGTTTGTACAGACACGCGTATGTGCGTTTTGCTTTTATAAAATAAACAAACAGATAAAACGATATATTCAGGAGCAATAATCAGCTGCCTCTTCAGTAGCTTCCTCATCTCTTGGATGGGCTTTTAACTCTGCTGCAGAACAATAACCGCTGCCTGCTCCCAGCTGCAGTCTGTGAAGTGGAGTTAAAGTCTGTCCGACCCCCAGAACCGAGACTAGAAACTGCAAAGTGACATCATCGGCTGCTAGAGCAGAAACCTGACCAGCGAGAGTATATGAAACATGAGATGAGAAGGATTGCAAAATAAACTTGTGCAACCTGTGTTGGGGAAAACCTGAGCAAAAAACAGAAAAGGAAAGAAAACACTTGGCTTGAGGCTTCAAAATCAAGACTTTACTGGTGACTATATCCATTCACATGTAGTCTTTGCTTTCAAGCTTCACTGTCTTTGAGGCTTTTTGCCTTAAACAAATTCAAAATAAATAAATCACTCGATGCGCCAATAATCAGTAACCCCTATAACTATGTCAGTAATGAAAGTGTTACTCTTTACCAGCCGCTTCATTGCCCAGAATCATCCCAGACGGCAGAGAAATATGGGCCCAAGTTTGGCTACTTTTGGCAGTCATGGCTTAGTTATGGCACTGGTTAGTATTGTGTGAGCCAGACATCACAACATACTTGACCTCTAGCTCATATAAGATGGACCTCTGGGTAAGTTGAGTCAGCCTGAGTCAACACCATCAAATATGGCCCAATGAAAGCTGTAGGTTTGAGCCACACTTTGGCCAAAGAGTCAGTGAAATCTGTGATGGATTTTTAATTCTTCTTCTTTTTAAAGCCAAGAAAAAAGCCCAAAACCTTTGATATCATCATTAGTAGATGACCACTTCCATCCTTACAGCCACCATCCTGGCCTCATTTTATTAAAATGCAAATCGCCAGGCTGGTACGTGCGTGCGTGCGTGCGTGTGTGCGTGTGTGTGTGTGTGTCTTTCTGTGAAGGTTATTCTGGGATGGAGGCCAAACACTGTAAAATAGGACAAGAATGTGAATAATGTGTTTTCCTGGTTGCTTTTGAATACAATCATGCTTTTATTTTGTGCTGTACTTTGGCTGGCGTTAGCACAGTTCTCCATGTTTGACCCCAACACCAGCATGATGTCGCGCTTCAGTTTTTTTGCGTCTCTCTTTATGTCCTGTCTCCTTTTCTGTTTGTGTGTCTCACTCATTCTCTTCTTTTTGCCGCCAACCAACCGTAAAAGAGACCTGGCACACTTTGCTTGTTTTGTATCAACGCTGTGCTGAACTGGGGTCAGAGGTCACAGCGATGGCTCTAGGAAAGTTAAACCTTCAGATTAAAACTTAATGAGTTTTAATCTGAAGGTCTCATGACCTGTGTGTGTG
This sequence comes from Copadichromis virginalis, assembly GCF_057382275.1. Taxonomy (NCBI): domain Eukaryota; kingdom Metazoa; phylum Chordata; class Actinopteri; order Cichliformes; family Cichlidae; genus Copadichromis; species Copadichromis virginalis. The sequence goes on from NC_140624.1 coordinate 32,718,126, forward strand.
CCAGAGTTACACCATCAGTGTAAAGGTGAACAAAGTCTTTGCTGGGACTGAAATGTTTACTCAACCTGAAAAAGATCCAGGGCTTTATTTAGTTTTGCGTTGTGCATCTTTTAAAATGCTATTTATTGAAAATTTATTATTATGATTTAATTTAAAACTTTGTTTTTTATAAAAGACTCAAACATTTTAAGTGCACTTTTAGGATCAAAGCTAGCTTTGTTTGAGCTAAAGGTAGCTAACAAGCTACCTAGCTTACACAAAATACTGTTTTGAAAGAATAAGTTGGGCAATTCAACCAAACTTGCCATTAAGGTCACAAACCTGCCTGGATAATTTGATAAACTGGCTAACTGCACTTTGGTTGCTAACCTTAAGCAAAATCTGAGGCCTGTACTCCAAAAGGATATTACATTTTTGGCAATCTGTGTCAAGGTAATAGTCAGAGTTTTCTGTGTCATGAAAGTTGCTCTTTTTTTTTACCTGGCTAATTCACCATGGTAACAGGCTGAACACATAACTTGGTCAAATGCAGGTTATGTTCAGCGTTTTGGTTTGAGATCATTTGAAAGTGCCATGTTTTCACTGATTCTTTTATTTACAGCCTGTTTTGATGATTGCTGGTCGGATGTGTTTCATATGTCCCAGTTTTTAAGCCATATAACTTTTAAAAACCACCCAGTGAATCACAGGAATATGCATGTATTAATCTGGTGATGCAAAGATGTGTTTTTACCGTCAATTCTAATCTGCTGATAAGCCTCCTTTACACTCACAGTGTTTTCACCAGTCTCGCAGCTGTTGAACAAAACAACCTAGATGACATGATATTGAGATTTTCCAGAAAAGCAAAGACCAGTGGACTCATTTAGACCCAGCTCAGGGCTGAAGATTTATATATTATAATCTATAATCTAAAGGGTTATGCTGGTTGTGGCCAAGCAAAATACACACCAGTTAATGGTGTGTATTAAGTGTCACACTAGTCCACTGGTTCTTTTAAACAGGTTCAGTATCGGTTTTGAAGCATGAGAACATAACCTCGAATATGTCATAATGATGGCTATTCGATTTATTTCAGAACCACAGTGTTAAAAGCTGGAAATGTGAATAAAGAGGTGAGAAGTCCTTGATGAATAGATGTTGTAGTATCCCACTGTGGTAAATGTAGGATCCAGTGTTTTAGAGTTAAAGCATCAGGATATCCTCATAATTCTTTTTAAATATGTCTCTTGGGAGTACACCAGCTTCATGCAATTACAGTGAACTGGCTTACCCGTTTATATTACACTCCTGTATCCTTTAATCCTGGAACTAAAAGTCAGCATATTATATCTTCAGGATGTTTTATTTGTGTTCTTTTTTTTTTAAACACTGGCTATAATCACCTCTAAATATCCCTCAGATTAATAAATAAAGAGCACATGCCTAATCTTTAACCTCTAATGAGAGGTCAAAAGTATGGAAACTTCAGGTTTTCACAAGCTAGAGAGGCAGTGAACCTGAGTCCAGCTCTAGTTTAGAGAGAGAGTGCTTTTCCTTGGCCGAGGCCCCCCATCGCTCTCAGAGGATATTTTCCCAAATCACACAGTCTTTATTGATTAGAGGAGGTATGTTGTTTCAGTCACGGTATGAGCGGGCTGAGCCACTCTGTTTAGATATCTCGGTCTGCAGGATAATGAATTTCAGCTGGAATACCACAGTCACTGACACACACACACACTCGTGGAGTTACTGAGTGATTCTGTGGGCCTTATTTGGGTATATTTATTCCTGAAAAAGGCAAACAGTGCAGGCATGTGCATCGTTCTGCAGAGCTCGGGAATGCTTTAACACAGTTTTCCTTCACAGCTCTGAGAGGATGTTTCTTTTCCCTCACATCAGTAACGCTCATTAGATACTACTCCTTTGTGTTAATCAGCACTAGTTTAGATAAACACCTGCAACCGCGCACTAATGTTTATCTCCTCAGAGTCGGTGATTCAAGTCGCCTAGCGCAGATGGTACATGTTCATCAAAACTTTGTATTTTCCCGATGCTGCAGTTGCAGCATGTGGGTGAAGACGCATCATGTTTTTGTTGAGAAGTAACACGTGTTGTAATTCAGAAGAGCTTCAGACACTCCCTGCAAGACATTTTTGGCAGTGGTTTTAAAACTTAAAGAGTCCCAGGTGGGTGGGGTTTATTGTTTCAGAACAGAGCAAGACACTTTTGTCGATCACAGGAAAATATGTGCAAAACAAACAGAGTCATTCTCGTGTGTTTTTTACCCATCGTGGTTAATCTGACCTTTCCAAGTGCAAAGCTTAGCAGCCTCAACAGGACCAAACTGATGAGATATGTTTTCCAAAACAACTCTGCTGAGTTTAGGCTCTAAAAAATGTCTACTGCTGCTCACTTCATGCCTGATATCCAAATGTTATAGTAAATGTTGCTGTGACATCTCTAATGCTTACTTATTACGATCTAAAACAGGAATCAACAGGACAATAAGGCATCTTATCTTATCAATAATGCATCTTTCCCATCTGGGAACTCACTAGTTACACTGCTGGTTTTAGCCTCGGGAGCAAGTGGACCGGTGCCTGTTTCCTGTTCCGTGTATCACCTAAAGTTTAGAAATGCAGCTAATAAAAATCAAAATGGTCTTCAGATGACAAGCAGGGGTTTTAAGATTACATTTAGGCAAACCCAGTTCTCTTCCTGATCACCACATGCACCGTTTACCTATAGGATAACAAAGGGAAACTTTCAGAAGCTTTCAGTACCAGAACGCTCGTCCTCTGTAACTGTGCACTACTTCTAATCAATCAGTGCACTTTGACCAGATGACGCTTGTCCAGAAATATGTTGATGAGCAGCTCAGGATTTGATTGAGTTTATCTTGTGCTGAACAAGATGATGTGACTTTAAGAGGAAACACACACACACACACACACTGATAAACAGGCAGTCGTGTGCTGTGATACTGATGCACACACAGTGACAGGCTGCTAAGGGTCATCACTGTCAGCAATGATAAAGTAGCAGGGTCACACTGATATTTACAGTGTGTGTGTATGTGTGTGTGTTAGAGAAGGAGCGTGTGGGAGTGATCAGAGACATTCGAGTCACATTTGGGTTTGCTCTGATTTTGATTTGTGCTGTAATTAAAGTGAAGGTTTACTTCAGTGTGCTATGACATGAAAAATGTATTGTATGCAGCTGGTAAAATGCCAAGTTCTTCCCCTGCTTACTGCTACCCCTGTCAGGCTTTCCAAACACGTATGCAGTTTCCAGTATGCAGCACTCAGACTGAGAGGATTAAAACACTGATGCTTCATTCAGAGACTCAACCAAACTTCACTTACAAAAAGAACCTCAACAACAGCATTTCCTGTTAACACTCATCTAATCTGTTTTTGTGTCATTAGTGCTGATTCCCTTCTAAATATAAGTACTTTATTATTTTAGACTAGTTTAGGATCATTTTAGAATATTTCCGTCTTAAGGAAATAAAAGCAAAACAAATGAAATAGGAATAAAAACTGATTAGAAATGACAAAACTATGAGAACTCTGACGTCTAGAGGAAGGAAACCTATGAAGAATTGAGAGACATACAGGATGTAAGGATCACAAACACCCAAGACCTCCTGCTCTTCCCTGCAGTGACCCTGTCCATAACACACACACACACACACACACACGGGAGCGAGTCCTGCCAGAACAATAGACGGCCTGATAGCAGCTGCCAGAGGAAGTGTAGCCCAACATGTTTCATCATTTTGTATGTTCAGCCTAACTCAGCACAGACACCAGTCGAAGTTCAAGGTCTTGGATCTTACAAACCTCTTAAACCTTGGCCCCTTTCAGCTCTCAGACCTTTCATTTGGAGGTCAGTACCAGGAGCAGCCTTGCGTAACGAGCCCCTGCCCCACAAACTCGGGTGCTAGGAACTCACACTTTGCAGCCGCATGTTTGGACTGCATTAGCTGATGTTGTGTGTTTGTTTGTACAGGTCGAGGAGGGCGGCAAGGCGGACAGTTTGGAGCAGCCTCTGCGGGTGGGCGATGAGATTGTCATCATCAACGACATTGAGCTGACCGGGTACCGTCAGGAGGCCGTCGCTCTGATAAAAGGATCGTACAAGACTCTGCATCTCACCGTCCGCAGGTACACACGCCAGTTGTTAAAGCTCAAACCAACAAAACTGAGGCAAACGGACCACAAACGTCTGTTTCTGAGTCCGACTCAGAGCTTTCTGCAAGCACGCAGGGTGGATATTTCTCTTTCTAGCAACAGCCTGAAACCTGATAATCCCAGCAGGCGGTGGGTGAGTGTGTTTGGAGTGTAGCTTTACTTGCTGTAAATGTTGGTTTTATTCCAGCACTTGGTTTCAGCTGTGAGTTTTCAGTGCAGTAGTTTATTAAATTAAAGAAAATCTGGAATGAGTGACCAACAGTGTAGTACAAGGTTGGAGTGAGCGCAATCTGTTGCCCACGTCTAGACTTTTACCCTAAATAATTAATTATTATCTATGATAATAACAGTTCAGACAAGCACAGACTGGCTGGGGATTTGACTCAGTTGACTGTGTGTTATTAAAGGCTGTCACCATGTCAGCGATTAATAGAATTCACTTTAATGATATTACTGGATGTCCGGTATAGATGTTTTGGGAGTAACAGCTGAGTCCAGCGTGCCCAGCACACAGTTTGATTTGGGGATAGGATTTTAGCCCAAAGTGCAGCCTGTGTTCTAGGAGCCGTCATTCATGTCGTGCTGATTATTTATTATGTTGTATTATGTTGTATTACACTTACAGTGAGGTTCATAAGTTATTGGCCAAGGACACATTTTGTCATTTTGCTTCCATACACCTCCAGAGTGCAAACTTCAGGAAGCTTAATTACAACATTCTTATACTCAAACCAAAATGAGGATGAAAGACTCACCTAACTACCAAACCAAGGGCCAAACAAAAGGGCAAAATAGCACGTGAGCGCACACCTTAAATAGCTCTCATAGGTGTGGTTATTTTTATGGGCAATGTATAAAAGTTGCCCCATTTTCTCAACACGAGGGTCTGCAAGCTCATTCAAATATCAAGCACAAAAATAAGACATGCTTGTTTTCTTTGACGTTAAATATTGACATATTTAGCAGTAAACTGCATGTTATAATTATGTTGACCGCTAAGGTTTATTCTGTTTATTCTATTTGTTCTTATTTGGGAAACAAATGTCATCATTTCATGTTTTTGACATGCCAAATGAAGATAAATCGATTCAACCACATTTAAATATGGTTGGGGTATTTTGCACCTCCAGAAATATGCAACAGAGTCAGTTGCAAAAGGTTCCCTTCTCTCACAGGCAATCCTGTCACTGGGTTCTCTTTTTAAATACCTGACAGTACTTTTTTTTTTATGCCTGAATCCAGTTTGGGCTGGTGCAACACATCTGGCTCCAAATCTGAGCTGAACCTGAGGCTCAGCGTACTCCCGTTGTTGTGATACCTGTATGACCGTAAAGTAGGGAAAATATATAGAAATTTGTTTTTGGATTACTTCTAGAGCTCTAGATTTTTAGATCATAAAGATATGACATAAACATTTAATGAAAAGGAGAAGCAGTGTACTGAGCAGATGTGGGAAAACAGAAGTCTTGTTGAAATTGCAGTTTGTTTTCTTAAGGAGTCTTGTTTCAAATATGTATCAGAGTGACGCATTTGAAGCTATGACAGTACTGGAGTGGTTAAACTAGCCTGTTCCTGGGTCCTGTAGGTGAAGCTTCTACAATCTCCTGAAGGCATCAAACACTTCTTCACATCCGGTTAAAGGTTCATCAGACCAGGATCGCATGCTGATTAGACCCATTTATGACCTCTGACATGCCCGGGTGCCAACTTCAGCACTCATTGTGTGATTAGCGCTGATGTTCAGACTTTGTCCAGCGTTTTAAAGCTAAGTCGGTTTTGAGGTTAGGCTGTATTAAAACATAAGACTGCTAAGAAGCAAACAACAATCACCCATTTAATCGTAAAATAAGGAGCAGGAGACCTCAGCAGAGGGCGTGTCGTGCCACCCAGCATCAGTGTTGAGGTTGATGCACTGCCAGGTATGTGTTTGGGTTTGGGGTGTGACTGTGAGCGAGGCCACTGTCGCTACTGCAACTTCTGTTTACTGGAAGACGCGTGAGACGCCAAACACAATGCAGGACTTTAGACTTTAGACACACACACACACACTCTGTGGGACAGGTGTAAAGACACACACACAGGACTGTGGAAGGCGTGGTGACAAGGGAAGGCTGTGTGTGTGTTTTGGTCTGATTTTCTTCCTGTTTGGATCTGAAACTGTAAAAGTTGGACACTGCACAGGTTCAACATTTCATTTCTAGTCCTTATTCGATTCTGTTCTGCTCTACTCTATTGTGATGGGGCTGTACGGAGGCAAACTAGAAGGTTTGAACATTGGACCCTGGTTTGCATGTTGATGTGCAGTCAGCGTTTTGTTTTTTTTAGATGCTTTTTAGTGTCATGGATCAGCCCAGCAATCCATTTGATACCACAGACACAATTTGTCACGTTTTTTTCACGAGCACAGCTCTGAAAGTGCTCTGCTTTGGCACGAAGCATATTCATGTTTGCAGCTTGTATTTTGTCCACAGAAAGCAAGAAAGTGTAAAACAAGTTTTGACTGTTCTACTTTTACCCAGACTATGATCTGTTCCAAACCAAACCAAAGTCATTCTTACGAATCAATGGACTTCAGTGACTTTAAGCAACTATAGGCAACCCTTCCCACACTGGGAATGCTAAATCAGCAGGCCCAAAAAGGTTTTTCTTAACTTTAATGCAACAGGAGCTACCGATGAGACTGGTGATTGACACATGACAGGGTACTAAATACATTAGAGGGTTATCTAGGCAGCCGCAGCAACCAAACAGAGCCAAACTTGGGTCTCTGATATGACCCCTCCACCATCACTCCCTTCAACCTTTATATGTGGACACAAATCAGTACATCTGAGCTCAAACAGAAGAAAAATGTCATCCAGAGATGCAAAAAAGTCATGCCCAGAAACACAAATCAAAAATAGATAAAAGGCTGGGACTGTGCGTTTACGTCAGATGGACCCACCTGAGTCTTGGCTGTTCTGGCTATAGGCCTGAGAAGTGTTAAAGTTCGCTGGTTCTGCAGGTGTCAGGAGTTTTAGTCTAATAATGTAATAAAGTCTGAAGGAGCTGTATCATTTTAGAACTTTTCTGTCTTATGGGAGTCTCTGTTTTGAAGCCTCAACATTATCACCACAAAATGGTGGTTATCATCTAACTACTGGGAAGTTTAGTTAGCAAGCTGGCAAAACAGACACATAGCTGCTAACGGTGTTATATGACACAAAGCTATAATATTTTTCATATAATTGCATTAAAACACAGTCCAGAAATCCAGTCCAGTTACTTGGATTACTGTGATGCCAACCAGTTTTGAAGCCTCAACACCGGCCTTCTGGCTGCTGCCAGGTTTCTGGAACCATTAGTGACCATATTTAGAGACAAGGGATTGAATGATAATCCCATAAAAAATGGTCTAGCACCTTAAACTTTACTGAAAAACCTACTAAAGTGATTTTCATCAGAGCAGGTGAAGCCTACCTTGAGTCAGCCTCAAGTGGACATTAGAGGAACTGCAGATTTTGGACACGTTTTTCGGGGGAGGGGGGGGGTTGGTACTTTTCACCTTTACCTTTTGCCATGACTTGTGTAGGTTTCTTTCTTTGTGTTACTTCCCGTAATGTTGATCCAAGGAAAGAAAAGTTTGAATGTGTATTCTTTCTCAGCCTAACACTAGGATTAGGGTTTGTCTTGTTTTGGGAGAAGCATTCATCACCTCCTCCTGCAGCTCCTCCATCGTCTCCAGCTGCAAAGCAACAGCCTCTCGGTGGGGTAATAAAGATTTATTGAGCTGAACTGATGGTTATTACCGCAGAAGACCAAAGTCTCTGTTTGTGTGTATGCGTGTCCTTTATCCGGAAGGCATTATAAAACTATGTGTGTGACTTTAGCGGGTATTAGCTGCTTTTATTGTTGGTATTGTGTGTGTGTGTCCTCCATCCTTGGTGTCAGTCAGACAAAAGGCGCATGATGTCGACACCAAACGCACCTGTCAGACCACGCCTTCTTTGTCTCTCCTTACGACTTTCTCTCCTCCATACCTGACTGTGCTCGATCTGATTGGTGCCTTCAGGTGAGCCCTGATTGGCTTGGAGACACAAAAGCAAAGAGAGACACACACGCAAACACACACTCAGAAGCACAGACATTCAGAGGGAATCATGCCATTAGTGTACTCACAACAAGCTGAAAACAAAGCAGAAGAATTTCAGAGGAGCTGCCCATCAGAGCTGTAAGTGTATGTAAGTGTGTTTTCTATAAGTAGTGAGAACAAATGAAGCAGACTTTAAGTTAAATTTGTATTTAAGTAAAGATGGCTGATGTCATTTCAAACTTTAGAGTTTCAATGTGACTATTGTGATATAAAGCCAGCATATGAGGGTCTAATTTAAATCCATGTAGTTTAACTCCTTAGTTATAGTGTCATGTTCTCCAAGCTTTGGGGAACATGATTAGACAACACTTAATTGTTTTTCAGTCTGACAGGCTTCAGTAGGTAACGCCCATTCCAAATTATTGTACTTGGAAACTTGAAAAGCCTTTAAATGCCTGGAGGGTGTTTGTTTTCAGTGGAATGTTTTTTGGCTCTGGGAGATTTCTCAGATTAAAGGTACTTTCTTGTACATTGTTGTGTTTAAAAATAGTTTAAAACCTGCTGATACTAACTAAAGCAATCGAAAGCTACCTATGCAAAATATGTTTGTTGTATTGAAGAGATAACCCCTGAAGTCAAAGCAGGGCTGTACTGCACATTAGTGCAATACCAATTTGAACCACAAGATGGTGCAGCGAGTCAAATGGGTGGGGCTAAAAAGAGATAATGAATGTTAAACAGCAGCAAACATCCATAGACATCTTGCTAGTAAAATGTTGCCCCTAGTGGTGAAAGTTGTAGTTAAATTATTAGAGAGTACCTGGAATCCAGATGTGGGTAATACGGGCAAGTAAAGAATCGTGAGTAGAGATCTTTGAGAAAAATCTTTTTGTCATGATGTGAAGTGTCTGTTCGGTTATTTCCTGTTTTATTTTCTATTCATTGGTTCTTCACTTGGTAGTTTTCTTGGGACAGCCTCACCTGTGTTGTATTTGTCAGTTCCTGTTTTATGTTCTTTTTTTGTTCACACGTAGGCCTTCGTGAGGCCTAGAGACTCGTTGGCAACCACTGATCAATAGGGAAAACTATTTAGCAACAGTTAGCAAGTGGTTGCCAGAGGTAATTGCTATGAAATCAGTTGCTGAGGCCTCATTTATGCAGGCTTTGAGACCAGTTGGTGACCTCTGGAAGAATTTCCTGACTGCTTGGTGACAATTGCTTTGGTTGCTAGCAAGTTGCCATGGTTGACACTAGTAGCACTTGGGACTTGTCTCCAAATATTCTTTTTGCTTTATCGTTTTGTTTTGTTTTTTGTCTTGGTTCATGCAGATAGTGACATTCGATTATGTGAACATTACCAACAACCAACTGGAGTGTTTGTCTCTCTGGTCTCTCAGTCAGTGCGATGTATTCTCTGTTTCTTCCTGAGCTGTGTGAACTGTTGCATACATGCAACAGTTTATTCAACAGCTTTTCTTCTTGTAAATTTCCACAAACAGTAGATGAGAGATAATGTTAGAAGGAATCTAGTGGTAGTTTTGCAGAAGATCCACAGTCTTTCCAAAAGCTTAACTTCTATGTCTAAAAACTTACGGATTATTGTTAAGGTCATTGGTTGCTGACTCAGAACTCTGGATTCTCTTAAATTACGCATATAGAAGTATAACCTGCAGGGATATAAGTCAAAGTCATCGATTTTTAAGCATTTTTCTGTCACATTTTACTGGTGATTACAGATTTGGGGGAGTTGACTCTCTCCTTATTCATCAAAATATTCATTTTGGTGTCAGAATCACTGTCTAGAGTGGCAGGAATTGCTTCTAAATGGGATCACTTGCATATATGCTGATGTTATTAACTGAATCTTTGACCATGCCTAATATGAACAGCCATCAATGCAACAGTATAGATATACATGAAAGAAAAAAGGGCTAATCTTAACAGGTTTGTTTGAATATACCAGTGAAATGGTGCATTGTGGTGACTGGGCTGTTTTTGTTAAGATTTGTTTTCTACAGTTTCGTTTACACGTGAGGGTCCTCCTCTATGTTGGGGCCCTGGATGCAAACTGATGTAGATCAGACTGAATGCGAGCTGGGTCCAGGCCGTACGAAACTGCCACATGTAGCGCTTCTCAGAGGGAGGTACTTCAAGTATTTCTCAGCAAACAACAGATGGGTCTAGTGACATCACAGAGTCTTGTCATCACCACTGGGTTGCTGGGAAACGAACTGCACCAATGTGCTGAGCGGGTGAATATGTTGGTGTTTGTCGAGACATAGTGCCAGCGTGTACCTCTAGTAGACTCTATTTAAAAAATGGACGTTTGGCTGAATACGTGACAATTTGTCTGTTAATTAAGTTGATTTTCTTAACGTCCCCCTAATTCCAGTCTTTATGCTGAGCTCGCTTGACTCCTATTGTGTATTTGACACATAGACACTGTAAAAATTCTTAGCCTTGTGTCATTTTTGTCATTTTCCTTTATAGTTTTGTGTAGAAAAGGAGCTAGTTTAGCTTCCCAGGAAGTTTAATGTCTCCACACATTAAACCCAGAGGAGCTTGTTCTGCTCTTGGATTGAGTTTGGATTGGACAAGCAACTTTGGGTTGTGGGTTGTGAAGGTTGTGACACTGGCCACTCAAAGGTTTTTTCTTAATGAACTTCCTTATTATGCGTGTGCGTGCGTGTGCATCCACAGTGGAGCATGTGTGTAGCGAGTGTGTAGATCTTTTTTGTTCTTCTTTTAATTGATACCTGACACTTGCTTTCCTCATGAGTAAGGTAATATTATCGGGGCTTACCCCTGCTGTGTGTGTTTATGTGTGTGTGTTACCTGTATTACCTTTACTACTACTCCCCTTACGTCTTGCAGCTGCTGTACCTGCGTTTTGTCTTCTAATCTCCAGTAAGCAGCGGCGTGCACTTAAGCAGTGTTACATTACACATGAGGAAAAGCTTTTATTTCCCCTTAGGCAAAAAACCAAAAAAAACACAGAGTGCATATAGGAGGCGCTTGCTGGGTGAAGTGCATCGATCATGTTCAGGGCTTTTTCAGAAAGGGGGAAAAAAACTCTAGTCACTGTTTAGTTGCATTCCTGCTGGATGCTACAATGTCAAGGCCACTGCAGGTGTGTCTTTTTCTATGGCTGCTTTTCCTAAAATAATCTTTACTCTGTGGAAAATTCAGGAAAATGCCAAATCTGTGCTTCTCCAACAGGATTAATAATCTACAGCCTAGTAGCAGCTCTGTGATGATTTTTTTTTCTTGGCATAAAGTTGAGCATATTTTCCATCATTGTCTGCCAGAAAACATCAGAGAAACACAGACTTAATAGATTGGAGTACTTTTAAAGGAACTGATTACATAGCTGATATTTTAAATTACAGTTAAAGCTAAATATAACAAACTGCAATGTCCTTAAAGTCTCTTTTATAAGATAACTAACATAGATAGATAGATAGATAGATAGATATGAATGAAGTTGTTCTCTGCATTGGCCAGAGGAAGAATCATGATCACTCATGATTTTTCCTTTTGCTGCAGTGTTAATGATGAAGCCGTCCTTAGCATTAACATGCATGGTTACTCTTGTTAGACAGTTGGGTACTCTTGGACAACGACCCAGCAGTGCTGTGTCTGTCCTGAGCCGCCTTTACTGTCCGTCCTGTTGCTTTAATGTCTGCAACGTCTTTGTGACTCCAGGTACTTTGTGGTCGTCTCCTTTGTTATTTCTCCTTGTGGGTTCCAGGTCAGAGCCTGTATTGTAATGTTGGTTGTTGGCTTTCTCGTGGTATAACTGAGCTGCCCCCATCTCCTTCTCAAGATCTGCTGCCACAACTTAATGCTGCTTATTATTAAGGCCAGATTTGTAAGGCCAGACCTTACAAATACTGCCTGGGCCTTGCTGATTCGGCATCTGTCCCACCTGCTTGTCTCACACTGCCAGTCTACATGAAGGGCTTTAGTTTAGTGTATTTTAACCCAACCACAGTTTTTTGGTTCATAGCCTTAGACCGTCAGGCCTGTCTTTCTGAGGTTTAGACTTCACGGCTGATTTACCTCTGCGGTAAGTCTTTGTAGAGCCTGCGATGTGACCCTTGTAAGTGGTCAACACTGTTGCCAGCATTCATGCTAGTTGATGGTGTTAATTACCTTGTGGTTGTGTCGTAGTGTTTTGTACACATTGGCAGCCACGACAGAAACAATAAAAACCTGGAACTTTTCCCCCCGCTGGGTCCCCGCTTTTTGTTGTGGCCTTTTGCTTTATTCTTTTCTTCTTTTGTCTATTAAGCTTTTCCACTTTTTGTACATGTCTTCACATCCAATAGTTTCTGCAGTTTCCTGTGGACTCAAATTGTGGTCATAAATATTCTGTACTAGTTGTGAACTGAGTTTTGTAACCTTGTAAACCAGAAATCTGAAAATTTTATGTTTGTGCATCTATCGATGAAAGTTTGTGTGTTTGTAAAAAATATTTACACAAGTTACAATTTATTTATTTTTTGTTAAGTTCTGGTTACAGATACAAAGCGAAAAACTCTTTGTAAAACTATGCGCTCAAGGTCCCTCGCTTGTGTGTGAGTTTCAACTTGCAAGAACGAATTTGACCAGATTTTTCTTCCTTTCAGCTGATTGGTCAATGTCATGTCAATCACAAGTGTAACAATCCAATCTGAGAACAGATGCGTTTGGCTGTCGGAGGGGCGTTTTACTGAGCTTCAGGACCTGGAAGGGTAAATAAATGCCCTTTCACGTGCCAGCGTTTTCCTTCATCACCACACAGGAAAACAGTCTGTGCGTGTCTGAGTTCGGTGATTTTCTTTGTCACAGGCTTACGTGCTTATACAGGGACCTCCAGAGCCTTTTCAACAGATCTGTGGACATCAGGGGGACAGCAGTGTTGTGGAAATGAAACACTCTTCACTAGTCGGGATAGTTATAAAGCTTTCTTCGTTCTGAATGAGTGATACGTGATATGTTTTTATTGAACATTTGAACAAAATTCAACACAAACTCTTGTAGAGGATATAAAGCCAGAGATGTACATCTTTTGAAACGACAAGAAGCAGGCGCATCTAGTACACACAGAGGTGCCGCAAAATAATGACAGAGCTCTGCGGCCAGCGCAACTAATTTTGCATCCTTCGCTCTGAGTTAGCGGTGAGCGCAGCGCATGCCGCGTCCGTTGTGAAAGGGCCTTTATGCTGCACAGCAGAATCCATTCGGGGGGATAACATGGTGCTCGATTCTCAGTCCTGATACTATCAGAGCTGATTCAGTGTTATCAATGACAGCACCGGTGTGGATGAGTGTGTATTTTCTGTATGCGTTTGTTCTGGCAGTGTCTTCCTTGGTGCATACGCTGCAGTTGGTCGGTGCTTTGTTGAGCAGGTTTGGCCACAGTCTCTTCCTGTTGTTCTCTGTAATATTTGCATGTGCTTTGTTTCGTGCTGATTGAGTCTCTTAGACTGAATTCAAAACCGATGGAGAAAAACAAAATCCTGCTCTTCTGGGAGGGACATAAACCAGAACACGAGATAATAAAATCTGCAACAGCCTTTTGCTTGTTGTGTTTTTAATAGAGATGGCACAATACCACTTTTTTATGTCCGATACCGATACCGATATCATAAATTTGGATATCTGCCGATACCGATATGAATCCGATATAGTGTATTTTTTAATCAATAAAACAGTTTTTTTAATATCTTGCTGCTTTTTGTATAAGTTTATACTCAAGTAAAAAAAAAAACACTAAACCTATTCTGTTATACCTACATGCAAAAAATACACTGCACCCAAAATATTTCATAGTTCAGCAATACTGATCAATCTAATAAACTTAAACCTACTTCATCCTCCCTATTCTGGTATTTTAAAGAGAACTTAGCAGAAATATTAAGCAACCTAACTAATAGGGTTCTAAAGCTCCCAGCAAAAAAATAATAATTAGGGAACCACCCACCCTCCTCCTCATGATGCTTAATTGACGTAATCAACTATAATTTGATGCAGTGTGGGGGGAAAAATACACAGAAATCAATTATTTTTCAAGAATAATTAAATGGATTCAACATCGTTCTTCAGCAAAATTGCAGATTGAAATGGTATCTTTCCAAAGGAAAAAGTACTATAGCTTACTAGGGTATATTGGACTTAATAGTTACTATATACAGTAATAGACTTCTATACATTTTACATCAGATTAAAACTTTGGGTGTAAGATTCAGATAATTGTTTATTAAAAGCTAGACATTTAAAATGACAATAAGAAAGAAAAGTATGTCTTTGTGCCCCCTTTTCCCTGTTCATGCCCTATCGGCCCCCCTGGCTAAACTTTGCTAGATCCGCCCCTGCACAGTTACCAGCCGTCAGCTACCTAGAAAAGGATCCTGGTGTAGAAAGTAATAATAAATAAATTCTAACAACAGCTTATCAAGGTTAAACGTGCTGCTGTCGTTCAGCCGCTGGTTTCTTCTTTCTGGCGCGAAGTGGGCGATAAACAAACAAGAGAGACAGACTCGCGACAGAAAAGCCGATTAGCTGATCATTGATCAGTTTCATGATTGAAGTAACAGCAGGAGAGGGAGGGAGAGAGAAGAGGCAGTCGCTCCATATATCGGTTGTTAAGCTTAACGCTGGAATGCTTTACAAACATTCAGAGATGAACTTACACACTTGCTTTACTTCTCTCTGGGATAACTTCCTCGGAGATGAAATGCCGGGTTGCTAGCGAGGCTACAAATACACACAGCCGCTCTATCACGTGACCCGTACTGCTGCGATCTGCTATGGTTATGAGCAGAGTTACGCCATGTCGCAAGTTTTGTGAGGTGCTTTTTTGATATTTAATGGATTGGATTACATTTTTTTTTATTTTTCTCCGATATCCGATCCAGTAATTTACGTCCAGTAATTTACGTCAGTACCTCTAGTTTTTAATAGCGTTTATTTGTCCTGCATGTCTTTATTGTCACTTCACACGGAGGGATGAAAGGGCTGGTTTTATGAGAGCAGAGAAAGTGTATGTAGGGAGGAGATCGGGGTGGAGTGATGGTTCCTAACTTACTTTTTTTTTTCTTACATTGACAACAGAGCTCCCCTGAATTTAACAAACACTGATGATTGTCTAAATCAAAACTTTTGTTTGATTTTAAATAATTTTGTCCGTAGTAGTTCTAGCATATATGATATTATTTTTCACTGAAATGATAGCAGCAGAGGCGTGTTTAAAGGGGGGTTTAGGGTGTTCCTGCATCCAGGTTTTTATAACGTGAAATATTGTAATAATATTCTACATTTTTAACACATTTGTAAATTTAAGTTAAAAAAAATCTGCCTCATATGCCTCCCATTGGTTTCGTCCATTGCCTGCCTCCCCGCAACTCCTCAACACCTCATTTAAAAAGCTGCGCCCATGCTCCCGCTCATAGATCATACCATTCTTTCTGTGGTACAATGATTAATGTTTATTTCACACTTTTAAGGTTTGAGGTTCAGACCTGCTGGAGTTTGCATGTCCTCCCTTTTCTTTTCCTGCATGTGTTTTTCCGACTTCCTCCCACAGTCCAGACACATCAGTTAGCTCTTGATTCTATAATGTCCAGCTCAAAAGGTTAAACTGTATAAAATAATAGATAAATGAGACAGGGGTTAAAATCTGAGAGCAATAGATAAATTC